>NC_135575.1:2500000-3125000 GCF_965152235.1 Eretmochelys imbricata | reverse complement strand
CTGTCTCTTCTCCTGGACACACCCCGGTCAATCAGGAATCGCTCAGCTGTGCTCTGCAGAGAGCTGACTGGTGACACAGGGCGCAGCCCAGGACGGGACGGAGGTGTGGCAATGCTCAGCGTCACAGGCCATGCGTTTAGACAGCTAGAAAATCACAGGAACAACACGGATCCACACAGCAGAGTTAGGTGCCGAAACTCCCCGTACAACGCATGGGCCACACAGGCTCCGTACAATACAACTCCCGAAAACCAGCTCACTGGGCAGGGAGCCAGCCAAGCCCTTGAATGGGAGAGACTGACAAGGGGGAGGTGTCCGAGCCCGACCCTTCTCTCACAGTACTCACCTGGGCTGTGTCCAGCTGCCTAGCGTAGCTCGGGGCGTGAGTACCAACCTCAGGGCAGACTGTTACACACCAGGGCACACACCCCATGGGGACTGGGAGCTCGATAGTTTGCTTTCACCCACCAAGAGCCAACTCCCCAGGCACGGCAACAGCCTGAAGAGGGAGTCCCAGACACTCCCCTTGGGCCCTCTGCTCTGTCCTGCCACCGAGGCAAGCCTGCCTTTGGGCTCGATCTGTGGCTCAGGGAGGCCTGAGCATGATCTGGTGCTGCCAGCATCACCCCCCACTGTCTGCAGGGGAGGAAGGATTGAACCAGGGTCCCCATGTTTCAGGTCAGTGTGTGAAGCACGGTGCTGTGGTGGGCCTCTCTCCAGCACTCCTGTGGAAGTTGGTTCCCTGAGGCTAAATAAGGAAAGAGCTCGGGCCAGGGGGATTGGATCACCGGGGTTTCCTAATTCCGACCTCTTGGGTGGGTTCCTGCTCCACTGGACAGTGTCATCCAAATAACATTGTTAGAAATCAATCATGAAAAGATGCGGAACGACAGAAATCCAGGGGGTTTCAGGACAGGGAGACCAATTCAGGCAATCAGAACAGCAGATAGGACAAATTTTGAGCTCCTATGAGGCTCCAAGCAGACATCTTATAGAGACGGAAACTGGCCAGGAATTCTTGGAAACTGGGTAAACACTTATAAAAGTATTCATTTGCGTTAATGCTGAGGGGGCTTGGGTGGAGGGTGTAAACTATTTCCCTGAATCAAGTTTCCACTGGCAGCTCAATCAGAGGCCAGACCAACCTGCTTGTTCCATTAAGAACAATTACTTAGATGCACCATTTCTTATTGGAACCCTCAGTGAAGTCCTGCCTGAAATACTCCTTGATGTAAAGCCACCCCCCTTGTTGATTTTAATTCCCTGTAAGCCAACCCTGTAAGCCATGTCGTCAGTCGCCCCTCCCTCCGTCAGAGCAACGGCAGGCAATTGTTCCGCGCCTTTTTTCTGTGCGGACGCCATACCAAGGCAAGCATGGAGGCCGCTCAGCTCACTTTGGCAATTAGGAGCACATTAAACACCACACGCCTTATCCAGCAGTATATGCAGCACCAGAACCTGGCAAAGCGATACCGAGCGAGTAGGCGACGTCAGCGCGGTCACGTGAGTGATCAGGACATGGACACAGATTTCTCTCAAAGCACGGGCCCTGGCAATGTGGGCATCATGGTGCTAATGGGGCAGGTTCATGCAGTGGAATGCCAATTCTGGGCCTGGGAAACAAGCACAGACTGGTGGGACCGCATAGTGTTGCAGGTCTGGGATGATTCCCAGTGGCTGCGAAACTTTCACATGCATAAGGGCACTTTCATGGAACTTTGTGACTTGCTTTCCCCTGCCCTGAAGCGCATGAATACCAAGATGAGAGCAGCCCTCACAATTGAGAAGCAAGTGGCAATAGCCCTGTGGAAGCTTGCAACGCCAGACAGCTACCAGTCAGTCGGGAATCAATTTGGAGTGGGGAAATCTACTGTGGGGGCTGCTGTGATGCAAGTAGCCCACGCAATCAAAGAGCTGCTGATATCAAGGGTAGTGACCCTGGGAAATGTGCAGGTCATAGTGGATGGCTTTGCTGCAATGGGATTCCCTAACTGTGGTGGGGCCGTAGACAGAACCCATATCCCTATCTTGGCACCGGAGCACCAAGCCGGCGAGTACATAAACCACAAGGGGTACTTTTCAATAGTGCTGCAAGCACTGGTGGATCACAAGGGACGTTTCACCAACATCAACGTGGTATGGCCGGGAAAGGTACATGATGCTTGCATCTTCAGGAACTCTGGTCTGTTTCAAAAGCTGCAGGAAGGGACTTTTATTCCCAGACCAGAAAATAACTGTTGGGGATGATGAAATGCCTATAGTTATCCTTGGGGACCCAGCCTAACCCTTACTGCCATGGCTCATGAAGCCGTACAAAGGCAGCCTGAACAGTAGTCAGGAGCTGTTCAACTACAGGCTGAGCAAGTGCAGAATGGTGGTAGAATGTGCATTTGGACGTTTAAAGGCGCGCTGGCGCAGTTTACTGACTTGCTTAGACCTCAGCGAAACGAATATTCCCACTGTTATTACTGCTTGCTGTGCGCTCCACAATATCTGTGAGAGTAAAGGGGAGACGTTTATGGCGGGGTGGGAGGTTGAGGCAAATCGCCTGGCTGCTGGTTACGCACAGCCAGACACCAGGGCGGTTAGAAGAGCACAGGAGGGCGCGGTACGCATCAGAGAAGCTTTGAAAGCCAGTTTCATGACTGGACAGGCTACGGTGTGAAAATTCTGTTTGTTTCTCCCTGATGAAACCCCCCGCCCCTTGGTTCACTCTACTTCCCTGTAAGCTAACCACCCTCCCCTCCTCCCTTCGATCACCACTTGCAGAGGCAATAATGTCATTGTTGCTTCACATTCATGCATTCTTTATTCATTCATCACACAAATAGGGGGATGACTACCGAGGTAGCCCAGGAGGGGTGGTGGAGGAGGGAAGGAAAATGCCACACAGCACTTTAAAAGTTGACAACTTTAAAATTTATTGAATGCCAGCCTTCTGTTTTTGGGCAATCCTCTGTGGTGGAGTGGCTGGTTGGCTGGAAGCCCCCCCACCACGTTCTTGGGCATCTGGGTGTGGAGGCTATGGAACTTGGGGAGGAGGGTGGCTGGTTATACAGGGGCTGTAGCGGTGGTCTGTGCTTCAGCTGCCTTTGCTGCAGTTCAACCATACACTGGAACATATTGGTTTGATCCTCCAGCAGCCTCAGCATTGAATCCTGCCTCCTCTCTTCACGCTGCCGCCACATTTGAGCTTCAGCCCTGTCTTCAGCCCACCACTTACTCTCTTCAGCCCGCCAACTCTCCTCCCAGTCATTCTGTGCTTTCCTGCACTCTGACATTATTTGCCTCCACGCATTCGTCTGTGCTCTGTCTGTGTGGGAGGACAGCATGAGCTCAGAGAACATTTCATCACGAGTGCGTTTTTTTTTCTTTCTAATCTTCACTAGCCTCTGGGAAGGAGAAGATCCTGTGATCATTGAAACACATGCAGCTGGTGGAGAGAAAAAAAGGGACAGTGGTATTTAAAAAGACACATTTTATAAAACAATGGCTACACGCTTTCAGGGTAAACCTTGCTGTTAACATTTCATACATAGCACATGTGCTTTCGTTACAAGGTCGCATTTTGCCTCCCCCCACCTCATCATCTTCTTTGTCCCCAAAACCTGCTTCCGTGTTGCCTCCATCTCCATTGAAGGAGTCAAACAACATGGCTGGGGTAGTGGTGGCTGAACCCCCTAAAATGGCATGCAGCTCATCATAGAAGCAGCATGTTTGGGGCTCTGACCCGGAGCGGCCGTTCACCTCTCTGGTAGGCTTGCCTCAGCTCCTTAAGTTTCAAGCAGCACTGCTTCGGGTCCCTGTTATGGCCTCTGTCCTTCATGCCCTGGGAGATATTGACAAAGGTTTTGGCATTTCGAAAACTGGAACGGAGTTCTGATAGCACGGATTCCTCTCCCCATACAGCGTTCAGATCCCGTACCTCCCGTTCGGTCCATGCTGGAGCTCTTTTGCGATTCTGGGACTCCATCATGGTCACCTGTGCTGATGAGCTCTGCATGGTCACCTGCAGCTTGCCATGCTGGCCAAACAGGAAATGAGATTCAAAAGTTCACAGTTCTTTTCCTAGAGTTGAGAGTGCTGTCCAGAGCGGTCACAATGGAGCACTCTGGGATAGCTCCCGGAGCCCAATACCGCCAAATTGTGTCCACAGTACCCCAAATTCGACCTGGCAAGGCTGATTTAAGCGCTAATCCACTTGTCAGGGATGAAGTAAGGAAATCGATTTTAAGAGCCCTTTAAGTCGAAAAAAAGGGCTTCATCGTGTGGACGGGTGCAGGTTTACATCAATTTAACGCTGCTAAATTCGACCTAAATTTCTAGTGTAGACCAGGGCTAATTCTAATTCGGAGGAACAAACAGGGGGAAAGGGGCAGAGATACAGAGTCAGGGAGTGAAATGGAGAAAATACAGGAAGAATTTCCAATAGTCCCAGATGCGTGTCTCAGTTTCCCCACCTAACTCCCTTCTCGGTACCTTTGATTTTCCTCAGCGTCTCCTTTAGAGCACTGGTTTGTTGGCACCAAGAACCAAGTCTGATTTCCAGGTCAGCAGACGTGTCCTCCAGTTGCTAGAACTTCTCTTCTTCACATCTAGAAAGAAACCATTTTTTCCCCATTCATCATTATTTCTTTGATTGCCGTATTTTACTCTGAATTTCTTCCCAGTGAGAAACACTGAATTGAGGGGCTGGGAGAAGGAATTTCTGTGCATCCAGCCACAGAATAGCTCCAGATCCAGCAATGGCTGGGCAAGCTTCCCCGAGGTGTCCCGTCAATGTGCTTTAGCCCCGATTGACTGAGAGCAGCTCTGGGGACCGGACGGGAGTTCAGTCCCTCCCTGTGGGCAATTCACTCCTCAGCCTCCATGCTTTGATCACTAGATTCCAAGGTTCCTGCTGGTCTTTGTTCTGTGGACATCTGCCCACTTGCAACTGGCCTGAGATCAACTTCCCACAAACCAGCTCTTTCCTTACCAGTCTCTGAATGGCCATCGCGTCATACAGACTTCTCTTCACTCCTGCCTTGGGCAGAAGAGAACCCCAGTGCCCTGGAGGTGACAGGCCCAGACTGTATCCCCAGAGTCCCACGGGGGGCATCGTCCCTGCCCTAAGGATGTGGCTGCACTGGGGAGCTTACAGTGGCCTCGCAGCACCCATGCAGCTGCCCCGCTGGAAGCTCTCTAGGGTAGCCGCTGGAAGCCTACGGGAGGGAGCTCTTCACCCCCAGCCAGCAGCCGTAGCCATGTTGGCAGGAGAAACTCTCCCAGCGACATAGCACTGTCCACACCATCACTTAGGTGGGTGTAACTTGTCTCACTCGGGGTGTGGCTTCTTCACACCCCTGAGCGACATACGTTCTACCGACAAAAGGGGGAGTGTAGACGCAGCCTTAGCAGAGAAGCGATTTAGAAAACAGGTTTTGTTTTGGAGGAAAGGCAGGAACCCCGGGTTTGTAATAACCCAAAGGAGAGTCACTTTCCCCACTTTGCACTTGGCCCTGGGATAGTTGTTTTCTCTCAGCCTGTGCCCACTATCATGCCATGTGAAGGGGAAGGAGCCATGCACCTGTCTAGGGTGCTTCTGACATCCGAGAGGGGAGAAAGGAAAAAAGAGGCTCAGTCCCACATGCTACTCACACAGGGGGTGGGAACTTTTGTGGTCATTTCAATAGACTCAAGGGGCTCCAAAAGAGTCAAAGGTGCTAACGTCACCCTGTCCCTGTCCAACATTAAAGAGGTGAAACAAGGCTGGCAGTTTGGGCTGCTGGACAGAACAAGCCTTCAGGCCGAAAAGCCAACAACCTTTCTCTCCATTTCAGCAAAAAACAACATTCAACAAACCCCCACAAAAACAGGCACCTGAAAAGTCCTGCCCCCGACTTCACCTTTCCAAGGTCTTCTCCGCACTCTCTCCCGCCCCGAGTGAGAATCCGACCCCTTGACTAACACACCACAGTCAGACCCGAATGCAGCTCTCCCTCTGCAGGCAGGATGGTGGAGAAAAACACAGGTGAAAAAACCCCCCCGGCTCAGCTGCGCAGGGAGCCTTGGCAAGGACGTGGTGGAAAGGTGACGCCGGGATCTCTCGCACGGGAAAGGAGACTCGTGCCCGACCCCAACCAACCCTTTGGGAACTCGAAGGAAGCCGCATCCCACAGGCGTTTCCACAGCCCAGCCACCAGCCACACACCCAGGCCGGAGGGGCCGGGACACGGGAAGGGGCAGCAGCCAACGCCCCCGGGGGGAGGGCTGGGGCGGGAGCTGCAGCCAGGCCCCTGGACCCGCAGGGAGACGCAGACCCTGACAGCAACCAGCCACGTTTGCCCACGTGTGTGTGTGAGACACATTTGTGTGTGTGTGATGTCTTGTGTGTGTGCTGTGTGTCGTCCGGAGTCTTGTGTTCAGTGTGTCTGTGTGCTGAGTTTTGTGCTGTTTTGTGTGTCATATTGAGTGTGTGTGGTGTGGTTGTGGTGTCATGAGACTTGTTGTGTGTGATGCCATGTGTGTCGCACGCACACACACAGCACGTTGCACATCACACGCACAACATGTCGCATGTAGCACGCACACATACAAAACATTGCATGTCGCATGAACACACACAACACGTCGCCTGTCGCACGATGCACATCGCACCTAGCGTGGCCACATACAACGCATCAAACATCGCACTCACAGCACGTAGCATGTCGAATGTCATACACACAGCACATCGCACTTCACACACACAAAACGTTGCGTGACGCACGCACAGCACGTCGCACGTCACACTCACAAACATGTCTCACACACGCACAACATGACACACACCATATCACAGAGACAGAAAACACTACACATGTCACACATACACAAACACACACAACACGACACAAAACATGTCACATACACAGCACACAAAAAAGCACACAACACAACACAAGCACACAACCTGACACATAACACATCACAGACACCCACAAAGACACACACACACACATACAACACGTCACATACACTCAACACAACACTCTTGATGACACACAACACACACAGAATGCGACACACAACACGTCACACACACAACATATTACACAAAACATCACACAAACAAACACACAACATGACACACACACACTACATCACACAAAAATATTTTCACACTTTTCAATCTGCCCCAATTTCATCAGGCCCTGGTAGTTCCTACGAGAAATATGAAGGATGAGATATTGTAACTCTTCCCTCTTGGTGGGAGCAACAGCTGGCTGGGTTTTGGCTGCTCAGGCTTTTGTTCCCTGGTTTTACCCACTGTGGTTTCTTTTACATGTTTTTACATGTACCTGTGTGGAAGTTTTTGCCCTAAGGCACACAGCTGAACAGGTTTTATCTACAATCTTTACAAGTTGAAGTTGCAGATGGAGGGGGCTCCAGCAATGGCAGCCTTGAGCGGGTGGGCGGCTTGAAGCTGGGGGACTGGATCGGGACCCCCCAACACTTACTGCTCTCTCTGCCCTGCAGTTTTAGTCCCCCCAGATTAGCCTGATTATCACAACAAAAGTTTTGTTTCTCCTGCTGCTAACAGCCCACCTTCATCGATTGGTCTCCTTAAAAGTTGCTATGGCAACCCCCATTTTCTCTTCTCTGTATCCGTATATCTATATCTATATCTTCCTGCTGTATTTCCCCTGCATGCATCTGATGAAGTGGGCTTCAGCCCATGAAAACTTATGATCAGATAAATTGGTTCGTCTCTAAGGTGCCACAAGTCCTCCTCATTCGCTTTTCCTGACTGATTGTGCTGGGGGCTCTGCCTGGCTCCAGTGCTCCGGTCCCTCAGCTACCAAGGCCACCTGGGAACCCTGATCGTTTCCAGCTCCAAGGAGTGCTGAGATCCATCTGTCTCTTTCTGTGCCTCTGTCTCTCTCTAGGAATAGCCTCCTGATCCTGCCTCCTGTGATCAGTTATAGTTTGCTAGCCCCCCACCCCACCTCCATGGGTGTTTTTGGCTTCTCCATTCACTCGGCAGCAACGCTCCTTGTATCCAAGCCAAAGATCCCTACAGCCCCAAAAATCCTCGGGGGTTTGCTCAGCAAGTGGGTTACGAGCAGAATGGTTGTGGGGTGAAGGTGGGGATAGGGAGGTGCTGAACCTGGGGGCAGAGGAGGGTGGCAGATTAAGGTGTTGCTCAGCCCAGCCCGCTGAGTCCAAGGACATATGAGGGGACCAGCTTTAAATTGCTGTTCGATCCAGCCCACTGAGTCCCGGGACACATCAGGGGTCAGCTTGCGAGTGCTGATGACCCAGTCCTCTCTGACATGCTATGTTCATGTGTGTGTGTCTGTGTGTCTGTTCACGTTCAGCACGTTTGGGGGCTGGAAGGCGTTCTTTTTGGGGAGTGTCACCCCCGCACACACACCCACACACTCAGTGGTAGTGCAAGGATTCAAGCAGGCATTCTTTTTGGGGAGACTAACCCCCATTGCGCTGACCAGGAGAAGGGGGAAGTGGGAGCCTGCAGCGCCATCTAGCGGCCAAAGGAGAAATCGCCGGCTTCTGGACCTGTGTGCGCCCTTGGTTCGGTTCACATGCAAAGCTGTGTCACGCCAGGTTGGGAAAACGGGCTTCTGCTGCACGACATCATCCTCTGGAATGACTCAACCCGATAGGACACCTCCTACGATACACTGCTCCGAGTGACACTCTCAAACAGGTCCCCACAGCTCCCCAGCCTCCCCACACCGGGAGGCAGGTGTGAGAGGATTGTTCTCCCCAACTGACAGAGGGAGAAACGAAGGCTGAGAAAGGCGAAGGGCCTTGTCTTCCATCACACAACCTGTCAGGATAGAGTTGGGAACAGGACCCGGTTGTCCTGAGTTTCAAACGAACCATCAGTCTGGAGTTTCACACACTGAATGACCAGAATAAAGGGACCTGCAATGAGCTACAGACCAACAACCATTCACACTGATTCTTCAGCAAGTGTTTTAGAAGCACATGAACACCAGAGAGAACCAGGAAGGGCTCAGAGACGATCAGCAGCGAGAAGGAGAACAATTCACCAAGCAGATGATTGGTTCTGGCTTATTTGCTGGGCCTCAAATGAGAACAACAAAGTCCTGAGTCTCCTCCCTACCAGGAGACCCCTGCTCAGCCAATCAGCGTGGAGACTCTGGCGGTGGGCTGAGGGTTCCCCAGATGGCCCAGGGATGGCTCAGGTCACCGGTGAGGGTCACTCTCAGAGCACGCTTCCTGTCCCATCTCTTTGGGAGGCCTCCCACCATGAGGGCGACAGAGCAGCCCCCTCCTCACCAGTGGAGGGAGGGCAGCAGGAAAAGGGAAACCAAAAAGGACAAACCCCAAGGACTCGAAGGGACAAAGGCCTAGCTGGGGGAAAATTGTCCCACCTTAACCTCCTGTTTTCCATGCCGAGAATTTGGCCAGCACCGGGTGGATCAGGCTGCCTCGTTACCAAACCTCTCTGGGGCTCTTCCCTTCTCCACAGGGACGTCTGTCTTCTCGCTCAGTGAGCAGTGGGAAAGGAGAAAACTCCAGAGAGGCTCCACCTCGCGCTCACGTACGAGACCCTGAATTCTCTCTCAGTCCTCAAGGAGACACCTCAAGAAGGAGACTCCCTGCAGCAAAGCCCCGGGGGTCTCTGAGATCCCCCTGCCCTGCAGCCTGTCCTCCCTGGCCGTTGTCGTGGACTCTCTGTGAGGTCACCGCCTCCCAACCTCCTTTCACCAATCAGCTGAGTGCTGCAAAAGGCCCTTGTGATGTCACGGCCACCCCCACCCCTGCCCTGCAGGGCTCATGTCCTGCCCCGAGCCGGCTCCTGTGTGTGTTTGAGCTGCTCCCCCTGGGTCACCCCCACACACTCAGTGGTCGTGCAAGGGTTCACGCAGGCCACACGTGGAACCATCAGAGGATGCTCAATGTGCCGCACTCGGTTTTGCAGAGATTTGGAGACTTGGAGGCCAGAAGAGACTGTTAGATCATCTCATCTGGCCCCCTACACATCACAGGCCTCCTGCATGGCGCAGTAGCGAGTTTTCGACCAAAGCAGACTCGAGAAAGTCATCTCATCAAGGGATGGACGAAGCCCCACTTCCCTTGGGAGTCTGGAGGAAATTGATGCTGTGGGGGGCAGGGAATTGACCTCAAGGCCACACTTGTGAGTCTGTATCATAACACACCTGCACAACAGCACTGCGCGAAGTATGTACATGTCACCTTAACTCTGATGTTTCCTAACGTTTAAAGGCCTGGTCTCCAGGGTGTTCTTTGTGCTTCTAGATCGATTTTGGGGAGAGATGCAATCATTTAGCTCAGAGTGGGAGCCGTGTTAGTCTGTATCAGCAAAAAACAAAAACAAAACGAGGAGTAGTTCTGGCACCTTAGAGACTAACAAATGTATTTGGGCACATTTGATGGTGTGGCTGACGTGATTAGGTCCGAGGATGGTGTCCCTAGACTAGATATGTGGACAGAGTTGGCAATGGGTTTGTTGCGAGGATAGGTTCCTGGGTTAGTGTTTTTGTTGTGTGGTTGTTGGTGAGTATTTGCTTCAGGTTGGGGGGCTGTCTGTAAGCGAGGACTGGCCTGTCTCCCAAGATCTGTGAGAGTGAGGGATCGTCCTTCAGAATAGATTGTAGATCCTTGATCCTGCCCTGGAGATCTTTTAGTTGGGGGCTGAAGCTGATGGCTGGTGGCGTTCTGTTCCTTTCTTTGTTGGGCCTGTTCTGGGTATTCTTCCTTTCAGCAGGTGGGGATTGTAGTTTGAAGAATGCTTGAAGAGATCCTGGAGATGTTTGTCACTGTCTGAGGGATTGGAGCAAATGTGGTTGTATCTTAGAGCTTGGCTGTAGACAACGGATCGTGTGATGTGGTCTGGATGAAAGCTGGAGGCATGTAGGTAAGCATAGCGGTCCAGGATAGGGTGGTGTTTATGTGACCATCGCTTATTAGCACTGTAGTGTCCAGGAAGTGGGTATCTTGTGTGGCCTCTCCTTCTGCCCCTCCACCCCCACCAACATGATACAGTTCTGCGGTGACCTGGAATCCGACTTTCCACGTCTCTGATAGAAGGAATATTTCCAACACACCTCTGAACAACACACTAATCCATAGAGACCTTCCTACCAACACGACAAAAAGAAGGATTCTGCCTGAAGGTCGAAACAGCAGACTGGACTTCAACTCGAGTGCTTCAGCCGACAAGCACGGGCTGAAGTGGTCGAAAAGCAGCATCACTTGGCCCATAACCTCAGCCGTGCAGAACACAACACCGTCCACGGCCTCAGGAACAACTCTGACATCCGAATCAAAAAGGCTGACAAAGGAGGTGCTGTCGTCTTCATGAATAGGTTGGAATATGAACAAGAGGCTGCTCGGCAGGTCTCCAACTCCACATTCTCCAGCCCATTCCCCTCTGATCCCACTCAGGGTGACCAAGAGAAACTGCACCATCTGCTCAAGAAACTCCCTGAAAAAGCACAAGAACAAATCTGCACAGACCCGCCCCTGGAACCCCGACCAGGGGTCTTCTATCTGCTACCCAAGATCCATAAACCTGGAAATCCTGGATGCCCCGTCATCTCAGGCATTGGCTAGGGGTGCTGGTCGCTCAGGGCCGGAGGATAGAGTTGACACAGCCAGATACTCCTGCTGTCAGGATGCCAATGCCTGAGAGGATTTCATCGCAGTCTCTGACGAGGGGGTTCAGGCTCCAGTGCTCTGCTCTGTTTTCCCAGCCCTTTGCAGGGGGTTGTTTCCAGTTTCAGAAATGGGGCAATGTTCACACACTCCCAATGGGTCTTTGCATAAATCAGGCCCTAAGCCAGGGGCAGGCAAACTTTGGCCTGATGCCAGATCGGGTTTCAGAAATTGTACAGAGGGACAGTTAGGGGAGGCTGGGCCTCCTCAAACAGCAAGGCATGGTCCGGCCCCCGCCCCCATCTGACCCCCGCTTCTCGCCTCCTGATGGCCGCCCCGGGCCTCCGGCCCTAACCAACCCCTCTGTTCCCTGAGGGCCCCCCCCAGGACCCTTGCCCCATCAACCCCCCCGCTCTCTGTCCCCTGACCGCCCCCAGATCCCCCCGCCCCTAACAGACCCCCACCGCCCCATCCAACTCCCCTCTCCTTCCTGCCTGCCCCCCGGACCCTCTGCCCCATCCAACCACCCCTTCTCCCTGACCGCCCTGGGACCTCCTGCCCGCATTCAAGCCCCTGTTCCCCGCCTCTCACCGCCCCGACCCCATCCGCCCCCTAGCCCCTGACCACCCCCCGAACTCCCCTGCCCTCTACCCCACCCCTCCCCTGCTCCCTGCCCCCTGACCGCGCTGCCTGGAGCATGGGCCGGCGGCGCCGGGAGCAGAGGCTGGGGTGGGGGGACAGCAGGGGTGGGGCCGGGGGCTCTCCAGAGCTCGGGGCCGGGCGGAGCGGCTCAGAGCCCCCGACCCCCCTTCTGCTCCCACCCCTGCTCCCCACGTGTTGCTGCCCCCCAAACCCGGGGAGCTGCCGCAGCTTCCCTCTGCCCGGGACAGGGACTCGCAGCCCCCCGCTGGGAGCAGCCTGGGCCCCCCTGCCCCGCACAGGCTGCACCAGGAGCAGCTCCCTGGGGGCAGGTCTCCCCTTCTCTCCCCGGGGGCACTGCCAGACCCCCCGTCCCCCGCTGCGGCCCCCCACCTGAGATGCCCCAAGAGCGAACCACAGCCATGGCCGGCTGCCACCCCACTGCCCCTCCCCACCAGCCCCCAGGCCCCACTGTGGCCGAGCCCCTCCACAGCCCCCCCCCCGACTGTCCTCCTCACCCCAAGCCAGGCTGCAGCTGCCCCACCCCACAGACCCCTCCCCTCCCTACAGCCCCCCACAGCCATGCTGTGTCCCCCTGGGGGCGGCCATGGTGCTGCCCCTCCCAATCCAACCTAGCCCAACCCAACAGCCACAGCCATGCCATTGACCCAAGTCCCCGATCCAAGTCCCCTATAGCCTCTCCCTCCCCCACATCCCTCCCAGACCCAGGCCCCATCCCTACAACCCAATCGCCCCCTGTCCACAACCCCCCTCTCCTCCTCCCACAGCACCAATCCATCCCCTACCCTCCCACAGCTTCCACCACACAGACCCCTCCACCTCCCAGCTGGGCCCCCTCCCCGCCCCCCGCTGCCCCACCCACCCCGTCAGACACCCCCCCGCTGGTCCACCAGGGTTTCCCCAAGACCCACCAACAGCTGTGAATGGTGTGGGGGAGAAGGTGTTGGTATTTGGTTGTGTATTGGGATTATGTGTACGTGTCGAGGCTTGTGGGGGCTTTGTGCTGGGGGAGAAGCTGAGCCCTGATCGTTTAGCAGAACTAAAAGAAGGCTGAGGGGAGATAGGATTACTCTCTATAAATATATCGGAGGGATAAATACCGGAGAGGGAGAAGAATTAAAATTTAAGCTCAGTACCAATGTGGACACAAGAACAAATGGCTATAAACTGGTCACTGGGAAGTTTAGACTTGAAATTAGACGAAGGTTTCTAACCATCAGAGGAGTGAAGTTTTGGAATAGCCTTCCAAGGGAAGCAGTGGGGGCAAAAGACCTATCTGGCTTTAAGATTAAACTCGATAAGTTTATGGAGGAGATGGGATGATGGGATAACATGATTTTGGCACTTAATTGATCTTTAAATATTCATGGCTAATAGGCCCAATCGCCTGTGATGGGATGTTAGATGGGGTGGGATCTGAGTTACTACAGAGAATTCTTTCCTGGGTATCTGGCTGGTGAATCTTGCCCAAATGCTCAGGGTTTAGCTGTCGCCATAATTGGGGTCGGGAAGGAATTTTCCTGCAGGGCAGATTGGAAGAGACCCTGGACATTTTTCACCTTCCTCTGTAGCATGGGTCACGGGTCACTTGCTGGAGGATTCTCTGCTCCTTGAGGTCTTCAAACCCTGATTTGAGGACTTCAATGGCTCAGACACAGGTGAGAGGTTTTTCGCAGGAGTGGGTGGGTGAGATTCTGTGGCTTGCGTTGTGTAGGAGGTCAGACTAGATGATCATAATGGTCCCTTCTGACCTTAATATCTATGAATTAAAAACCCCACAATGTTTGTTGGGGCCTCCTGGAGCCGTGGTCCCTACCTGGAGATGCTGAAATCTCTCTCTTGTATCTCTCCTCCTCCCTCCGGCTCCAATCCAGGCTCTGGACAGATACGTGGTGAACTGATGATAGGGGAAGGAAAAAATCAAAAACCAAAAGTGAAGGCAAAAGCACAAGCCGGGCAGGCAAGGCAAATCGCAGGCTGTTGCCATAGACTAGTCCTCCCCCTCCTCCAATAACCCACCCAAACCAGGACACCACAGACTCCATGGACCTCAAACCAAACACCTGGAAGCAGCAGCGAAAGGGCAGCAAGGACACAGGCCGACAGAGAGTCGAAGGAAAATCAAAAGGGAAAGAGCCCAGTCTTTGAAAGCTTTTTTAGTTCTCTGCACATGCTCCCAGAAGAGGATGGGGCAACCGACAACCAATCATGCTCTTGAGCAGGGAAAAAAAATCTACTCCTGGACCAACAACAAAGCAAAAGGAGAAGGAATGGGACAGTGAGCGGGACAGAGAGATTTATTCATGTGAGATGTTTCAGAGTAACAGCCGTGTTAGTCTGTCTTCGCAAAAAGAAAAGGAGTACTTGTGTCACCTTAGAGACTAACCAATTTATTTGAGCATGAGCTTTCGTGAGCTACAGCTCACTTCATCGGATGCATACCGTGGAAACTGCAGAAGACATTATATACACACAGAGACCATGAAACAATACCTCCTCCCACCCCACTGTCCTGCTGGTAATAGCTTATCTAAAGTGATCATCAAGTTGGGCCATTTCCAGCACAAATCCAGGTTTTCTCACCCTCCGCCCCCCCACACACAAACTCACTCTCCTGCTGGTAATAGCCCATCCAAAGTGACAACTCTCTTCACAATGTGTATGATAATCAAGGTGGGCCATTTCCTGCACAAATCCAGGTTCTCTCACCCCCTCACCGCCCTCCAAAAACCACACACACAAACTCACTCTCCTGCTGGTAATAGCTTATCCAAAGTGACCACTCTCCCTACAATGTGCATGATAATCAAGGTGGGCCATTTCCAGCACAAATCCAGGTTTTCTCACCCCCCCACACCCATACACACACAAACTCACTTTCCTGCTGGCAATAGCTCATCCAAACTGATCACTCTCCAAGTTTAAATCCAAGTTTAACCAGAAGGTCTTGGGGGGGGGGTAGGAAAAAACAAGGGGAAATAGGCTACCTTGCATAATGACTTAGCCACTCCCAGTCTCTATTTAAGCCTAAATTAATAGTATCCAATTTGCAAATGAATTCCAATTCAGCAGTTTCTCGCTGGAGTCTGGATTTGAAGTTTTTTTGTTGTAAGATAGCGACCTTCATGTCTGTGATTGCGAGACCAGAGAGATTGAAGTGTTCTCCGACTGGTTTATGAATGTTATAATTCTTGACATCTGATTTGTGTCCATTTATTCTTTTATGTAGAGATTGTCCAGTTTGACCAATGTACATGGCAGAGGGGCATTGCTGGCACATGATGGCTTATATCATGTTGGTGGATGTGCAGGTGAACGAGCCTCTGATAGTGTGGCTGATGTTATTAGGCCCTGTGATGGTGTCCCCTGAATAGATATGTGGGCACAGTTGGCAACGGGCTTTGTTGCAAGGATAGGTTCCTGGGTTAGTGGTTCTGTTGTGTGGTATGTGGTTGTTGGTGAGCATTTGCTTCAGGTTGCGGGGCTGTCTGTAGGCAAGGACTGGCCTGTCTCCCAAGATTTGTGAGAGTGTTGGGTCATCCTTCAGGATAGGTTGTAGATCCTTAATAATGCGTTGGAGGGGTTTTAGTTGGGGGCTGAAGGTGACGGCTAGTGGCGTTCTGTTATTTTCTTTGTTAGGCCTGTCCTGTAGTAGGTGACTTCTGGGAACTCTTCTGGCTCTGTCAATCTGTTTCTTCACTTCCGCAGGTGGGTATTGCAGTTGTAAGAAAGCTTGACAGAGATCTTGTAGGTGTTTGTCTCTGTCTGAGGGGTTGGAGCAAATGCGGTTGTATCGCAGAGCTTGGCTGTAGACGATGGATCGTGTGGTGTGGTCAGGGTGAAAGCTGGAGGCATGTAGGTAGGAATAGCGGTCAGTAGGTTTCCAGTATAGGGTGGTGTTTATGTGACCATTGTTTATTAGCACTGTAGTGTCCAGGAAGTGGATCTCTTGTGTGGACTGGACCAGGCTAAGGTTGATGGAGCCAGGATGAGAACTATGTCTTTCCACCCGGCCTCCACCCAGAGGGTCTGCGATTAACATGGGTTAAAATAATGAACACGTTAATTGTGCTGTGTGTTAGTCACATGCGTTAACAGCAGTTAATTGACAGCCCTAATTTGTAGGATATTATTGTAGGGCCTAGAGGAAGGTCCCAGACTGAAAGAAGTGTAATATTTCCTGCTTCAGAATGCAAATAGGAAATAGGAAGTGTGACCCCATCTGATAACATCGCTGCCTCTTGGGCTCAAGCACTTAGTCAGTATTTGGCACTCACTGGTTGTTGCATCCAGAGGAAAAATGGATGATCCGAATCAGGTGTTTCTCTGGTGCAATCCTGTTTATTTACAAGTAATGGACACAAAGTCCTAGTTCCCTGAACACAATATGAATAAACAACCTTCTGCCATTCCCTTGCTCACGGTTTCCAAGCCCCCTTTTCGAGCCAGTCCTGTGCCCCAATGATCTCTGTCCTTCTGCTCCATCTCAAGATCACACGCACAATGGCTTCTCCCCTGTTTGGTGGCTGACTCAGAGATTCAGAGACTTTAAGGACAGAAACCACCATCATGATTATCTAGTCTGACCTCCTGCACATCACATCATGCATGCTCATGCATCACAGGCCACAGAACCTCACCCATCCACTCCTGTAACAGACCCCAACCTCTGGCTGAGTTACTGGAGTCCTCAAACCTTCATTTAAAGACTCCAGGTTACAGAGAATCCCCCATTTATTCTAGTTCAAACCAGCACTTGAGTTGTGCTCATGCTGCGGAGAAAGTAAAAAAAACCCAACAACCGAGGCTCACTGCCTCTCTCACGCAAAGAGCTTGTCAAACAATCTCCTTCCCCCGTCTTTGCATTCAGGGAACACCTCAGCCCACATGGCCTAGGTTCTTTTCAGGCCTTGCCATGAGGTCCATTGCTTTGGGCAATGGATTCTTTCTGTCCAGTTATCACACTACGTAAAGGGGCTTTATTGTTCCTTTTGTTTATCCTGAGGGAAGCAGGCCAATTAATGACACTGAATGTTTAAAGAAAAGGAGGACTTGTGGCACCTTAAAGACTAACCAATTTATTTGAGCATAAGCTTTCGTGAGCTACAGCTCACTTCATCGGATGCATACCGTGGAAACTGCAGAAGACATTATATACACAGAGACCATGAAACAATACCGCCTCCCACCCCACTCTCCTGCTGGTAATAGCTTATCTAAAGTGATCACTCTCCTTACAATGTGTATGATAATCAAGTTGGGCCATTTCCAGCACAAATCCAGGTTTTCTCACCCTCCGCCCCCCCCCCCCAACTCACTCTCCTGCTGGTAATAACCCATCCAAAGTGACCACTCTCCCTACAATGTGTATGATAATCAAGGTGGACCATTTCCAGCACAAATCCAGGTTTTCTCAACCCCCCCCCCCTCTAAAAACCACACACACAAACTCACTCTCCTGCTGGTAATAGCTTATTGTTTAGTCTCTAAGGTGCCATAAGTACTCCTTTTCTTTTTGCAAATACAGACTAACACGGCTGTTACTCTGAAAACTGAATGTTTATAGATCCAAGTCCCACTTGATGACAGCCATTAACACCTTCCAGCATACCAAGGTATTGTTTTCTCTTTTGTAACTTTTCTTACTGAAGGAAAAAATAGCAGAACAGCTGGGGGCAATTGAGTTCTCTTCTGGGGAGCTGCAGCAGCTTGTGAGGGAGGTCTGGAAGTACCTTTCTCCTCCTCAACAAGAGGAGGAGCATGAGAGGCTGAAGAAAGTAACTGACAACCTAGTAACACTTTTAACGGTAAGCTCCTCTATGGAAAAGCTAATATTATAGGGGAAGTCACAGTAACCCTCTGAGAAGCAACTGACACTGAGTTCTGTTTCTGCCCACACAAAAAAGAACACATTTGTTCAGTCTGAATGAATTTTCCATTAAAAGAACAACAAGGCAAGACAGAACCAAAGGTCTCTAGCAGAGAGCGCAGCGGGTGTGTTTCTCCGCTGGAATAGCCTGCAGGTGCAGACAGACACACACACACTTCTGGCCCAGGCAAATAGTTCTCCGTCTTTAGAGACTGGGCCATGCGGAGGAGGAGACACCCAGCTGGAAGTGCCCTCCTGGGGGCATTCTTTATACACCAACGAGAGCTCATGATGAGCAGCTCCCATTGAGAACAAGGGAGACTCTTCATGGCTTTCCCTGCCCCGCACTGAGAACAAATGGGAGCTGCTGGGCGCTGAGCTCTGTGGACAGTCTGACCCTTAAGGGCCAAGTGGCAGCATGGGGAGAGGATGCAGAGAGCCCCTCCCACTCCACACAAAGGCAGGAGGCAGCCATGGTTTGCCTGGCTGTGCCCAGGAGCTGGTTGATGCCAGCAACACTGACAAACCTGATTAGACTATGGCTAGGTGTGTACAGTGTACAAGAATTTTATTTTAGAGGAGGCAGGAGGGGATTTCAGACAATGTTTTACAATCTGATTCGCAGAAATTAATCTCCACAGGATCAGGTATAAACCATATTGCAGAATAGAATCTGAATGTTGTTTTTCTCTTCCCTTCTAGGTGGATATAAAGGGCCAGAGGCAAAGGTAAGATTCTGAAATTCACTGTGGTGTGGGAGGAATCTCTGGGGGAAAGTTCCTACTTAGGGGGACCAGATGTCCCGATTTTCTAGGGACAGTCCCGATTTTTGGGTCTTTTTCTCACGTAAGCACCTCCTGTCCCGATTTTTGACACTTGCTCTCTGGTCAGCCTATTCCTACCCCATGCACACACCAATGTAAAGAGACGTTGAGAGTGCGGGACAGTGCTGGATGTTAGATCCCAATTTTCCCTTTATTCCTCTGGAATCTGGAGTCATTGCTTTTTTACTGCTTTAGGTTATTTTCAGCAGGAAGGTGTATGAGGCATGGAAAGGAAAGAAAATGATGAAAGAGATTGTAGAATTTTTCTGTGATTTGGCCACATCATCTCTGCTAAATCCTAGGCCCATGTGTTAGTCATTTGTACAATATTTAAAAGGTCTTTTCTCCTCTTCCTGCCTTCTCTACCCCCAATAGTTGTTCTGTTAATGCATAAAGAATGTAGATAATGATTAGAGTAATTATTGTGTTCAGGTCTGAAGATGCCCCTTCTCAGACACAGACACAGACACCATTTAACTTGAAAAACTTCTGCCCTGGAAAGAAAATTGCTGAGGAGACAGAGTTACAGGAACAGAAAGGTAACAGAATGGGTCTGGTGTCTGTGCATAAGGATTTGGGGGTTACGGAGTTACCAGGATGGATCAGCACCTGGGAGCAACGTATCAGTGTCTGTGTAACTGAACCTGAGATCACTCAGCTCAGCCCATCCCCATAGGCCCAGGTGGTCACCATTTGTCCAGGGAAATGCTGCACTTTTTCCTGTGACTGGATACTGAAGAGAGTCCCCTCATTCTCAGCTTCCTTATACTCTCTAGCAGGCTGCCAGTCTGTCCCCTGTTACCCTGCTGGGACTGGGGGAGGCTCAGACAGTCTCAGGAATGTCCATTCTTAGACACAAACCCTTCCTTATGGCCTATTTGTCACATTTCCATTCTCAGATTAGCACTCTGACTTTGCATCACTCTGGCCAAACAAAGTGTCACAGCTGGGATGTGCGTGGCCTGGCTACCAGGGGATCAGCGTGGGAGACAAGCCAGAGGGCAAGCTGAGAGTCAGGTGTCAGGCAGGGTCAGGTAATAGGTTACCAGGAGATTAGCGGCAGGTAGGAGAAGCAGGTAGTGCAGGGGAGGCTGTCCTCAGCAGGGAAGCCCAGCTTCATGGACATGGAGGTAGACTACATGGCTAAGCTACGGCTGAGCTCTCTCTTCAGTGGAATGGAGGCCTGTGCAGGGGATGAAGTAGGCCATTTTGGTAAAGTGGTTCACTACGGTCAGAATGGTTGTAAATTTGTTGGACTCCAGCAATTACACCATTAAGTCTCTGGCAATAGCCACCCAGGGTTGAGATGGGGTGGCCAAGGGGTGAGACTGCTGGGCTTGTGACACGGCGCCTTGCTGCCGGCACAAACATCGCAGGAGGGAATGAATGACTGTATTGTGGGGTGCATCCAGGGCTACCCAGAAGAGTGGGAAATGAATCGTTCAGTCATCGTGCACCCCAAGTGTCCTGTGAGGGGAAAGGCATGGCATGGTTTCAGGACCAAGGCTCTTACAAGTCCTGGGAAAACATAGACCCAGCCCCTTAACTCGTGATCCCTTCCTCGGAGTCATGCAGCTGCCGTTGATAATAATTTGTTCATCAGGTGGAATTCCTGAGGCAGAGGCAAAGAGTATCAATGTAAGTATATCACTGTGAAGAGCTGTTCTGTGAAAGTTCCAGGATTTGAGCATGAGGTCTGGTTCCTGGTTGGCACCTTGTGGGCTGGTACTTTATCTTTGGGACAAGGTGTTGGCCGTGCTGTTTTTGGTTCCAGGGTGATGGCACAATAAAGTCATGAGAAATTGGTTTAAGTCTTTCATTCTAAATAGATACTCCAAATGTTTATGATCAATCAATATCTGGACCAGGTGGTGAGCACATGCCAGTTAATGCTGGCATTCTGCAAAGGGGGGTTTAATCACCAGGAGTTCTTATCCATATTTCCTAGTTTAGCTCTGTAGAAGTGAATTTCCTTGAGTAATAAGTGCACGGGTGTAATACTTGTTTGGAACTAAGTTGCTGGAAGAGGACAGCCCTGATAGCTGTACTGGAGGTGTCAGCATGTTCAATAAATGCTTGCATGATATCTGAGTGGCCAAAGTAGGTGCTGTGGTGAAAGCAAGTTTCTGATGAGGGAATGCATGGTGGGCCTCAGGAGACCAATGGAATTGAGCAGTTTTCTAGAGAAGAGTTGTGAGGGGCTTGATTTGTTTTGAAAAAAATCAAGATGAATTGTCAATAAAAATTAGCAAACCCCTGCGAGCATTGCAGGCCATGTATAAAGTGGAGAGTTGGCCAATCTTAGACAGCTTGGACCTTGCCCTGGAACACCTGGATCCCTTCCAGAGATAAGATGAAGCTGAAGAGCTCCAGGGAGGCGTGATGAAAGGTACACTGCTTGAGCTTTCACACTACTGTAAGCATTCCAGGGCTATTTGGAGTGGTGTGCTGTTCAGGGTAGTCGGAGAAGACCAAAATGTTATCTGAAGTGAATTACTACATACTGCATCCATAAGCCTTGGAACACATCATTAGTAAAATGTTGAAAGGTGGCTGGAGCATTGGTCAGTGCAAAGCTCATTACCATATAATTATATTGTCCATATTGTCAGAAGGCAGTCTTCCACTTGTCCCCTTCCCTGATTCACATGAGGTTGTATGCCCTTCAGAGGTCCATCTTAGTGAATATACCAGCAACCCCCGGCAATCCAGTCATAGTCCTTGTGCAGAGGCAGGGTTTCCACATTTCTGTTTTCAGAAATATTGGTGTAGCCTTGGTGTTTTGAGGGGAGCTCAGATGTAGCTTCAACAGAAGCCTGGATAGCCACCACCACTTGAGCCTCTCAGGGTTCTGATGCTGGGACAGGATCTACCAATCCCCCACAGCGCTGCTGACAAAACTCTAATGGAAAATAGACTTCCTGTGCTAGCTACCGAATGAGCAGGTGGTGGAGGGCCAGCCAGGAGATACTGAGGATCAGGGGAAGGTGTGGCGAATGGATCATAGCAAAGTGTAACATTTCTCAGTGCCCCTGAATCACGGCCTTCAGGGGAGCTGGTTCCTCCATCACTGGACCAGAAGTCTCTGTGAGGTCAGCAGTGGCCTTATAATAGAATATCATAGAATATCAGGGTTGGAAGGGACCTCAGGAGGTCATCTAGTCCAACCCCCTGCTCAAAGCAGGACCAATCCCCAATTTTCACCCCATATCCCTAAATGGCCCCCTCAAGGTTTGAACTCACAATCCTGGGTTTAGCAGGCCAAAGCTCAAACCCCTGAGCTATCCCTCCCCCTCCACTGAGCTATCCCTCCCTGATTGCACGGGAATTGGTAGGGTCTGGCTGTCACTGCATCTGTGAAGCAGTGAGCTGCTCTCTAGTCAGTGAGGGTCAGTAGGATGGAAATTTGCTGGGCATCCTAGACCGACATCTGCAAGTGGGGTATGCAGCACCGGGCACGGGGAGTGTTCCAACAAGACTGAGGTATGGTGAAGCTCTTTCCCCTGATTTCTTGGTGCTCAGTGTGGGCAGGTAGAGATGGGGTGACCTGATTCACCAGGGTAGAAGCAGAGATGGTGCTTCATTGCTGCTCCTTTTCTATGGGGTCAGCCAGTGGTGGCCCACCTCCACCCGCACTGGCTTGGTGGGTGGTCTTGCTGAAGAGGTAACAGTGCATGGAGAGCAGAGTCCCAGAAACCCCCTCTTTTCATCCTTTCATTCCCATAACCAGTTGTCTGTAGGTATAGTGAGATCCATGAGGGCATCCAGACTTGCAGGTGTATCCATTTGTGCCAATTCATCTTTAAGTTCTTCTCCCAGATCCCACCTGAACGGAAACAGCTGCGCTGCCATGCTCCAATCCGTATTGGCCATGAGGGGGTGGGACTGGGCTGCACAGGAGGCGATGATGCCCTGCCCCCGTCCCAGAGCTTTCTCAGGGTAGCTTCCACCATTCAAGCTCATTGCTGATTATCAAATAGCTCTGACATGGCTTGGAGGAAGACCTCGCAGGTTGACAGTACAGGGCTGTCACACTCGAAGAAGCGGGAGGCTCAATCTAATGCTTCCCTGAGCACCAGGCTGGATATTAGGAAACACTATTTCACTAGGAGAGTGGTGAAGCACGTGAATGGGTTACCTAGGGAGGTGGTGGAATCTCCTTCCTTTGAGGTTTTTAAGATCAGGCTTGACAAAGCCCTGACTGGGATGATTTAGTTGGGGAGTGGTCCTGCTTTGAGCAGGGAGTTGGACTAGATGACCTCCTGAGGTCTCGTCCAACCCTGATATTCTATGATTCTGTGATAACCAGGCTGTCTTTTGCACAATCCATATGACTGAGGACACGGGGTGGCATCATGAACAGGGGCTGGCACTGATTTATACAACCCCTGAATTGCTGTCAATTGCCATCAAACTGCTCCAGCAGAAGCTGGGGATGATCTGACAGTGTCAGAGCATAAGCTGGGAGCCAGGCTGGGTTGGGTATCAGGAGATCAGAGTCCAAGGCAGGCCAGAGGGCAAACAGCAGGATCAGGTTACCAGGAGATCAGAGTCAGGCAATAGGAGCAGGGAGCACAAGGGAGCCATCCCTAAGCAGAGGAAAGCCAGTTGCACAGACGACAAGGTCCTGTTCCTCTGCTTGGTTTGAATAGAAGCAGGGAACCCGTTGGAACCCCAAGAGTTCCACCAATCGGATCCAAGCCTGGACTCCTCTATCAGTGTTATGTCTCTAGCTCTGGAACCAGTGAGCAGGTCAGAATTTAGTGGTTCTTAGGAGTCCTGGGGACCAGGGTTTGAGACCTGCTAGTCTCTGATACATGCACAGGTGTGAAATCCAGGTCATTCAGTCATGTTTCTTTGTCCTTCCAAATATACATTCATCACTCATCTGCTCCCAGCACTGGGTGGTCTTTAGATCCTTCCCTGTCTGCCTTTAAGGACAGTACAGTCTAATTTTCAAAAGCGCCCCTGATTCTGGGTGCCCAACTGAGGGCCTGGCTACACTTGCAGATGTAGAGCGCTGTGAGTTAAACCCGTCTTCGGAGAGCGCAGCAGGGAAAGTGCTGCAGTCTGTCCACACTGACAGCTGCAAGCGCACGGGCGTGGCCACCCTTGCAGCACTTGCAGCGGCATTGGGAGCGGTGCATTGTGGGCAGCTATCCCACAGAGCACCTCTTCCCATTCTTGCGTTGTGGCTTGTGGGAAGGGGGCGGGAGGTGTGGGGCATTCTGGGTCCTGTCCCAAAGCCCCGTGATGCATCGCTTCGCATCCCAGCAATCCCTGTGCTTTCGTCCAAATTTGGCGCCATCTTTCAACTTTTTTGTACTGCGCGCTCTGTCTTCCCTTTCGGTCTGCGGGAATGGAGCCCGAACTGCTGAGGAATGTGCTGACGAGTCTCGCCATCACGTCACGAATTGCAGTCGAGTTGCTCCTTAAGATCCAAACTGACAGTGAGGAGTGATGATGATGATGTCGACTCGCATAACGTATATGACATGAGAGTGCTTGTGGCATTCACGGACATGCTCACCACTGTGGAATGCCGCTTTTGGGCTCGGGAAACAAGCACTGAGTGGTGGGATCACATCGTCATGCAAGTCTGGGATGACGAGCAGTGGCTGCAGAACTTTCGGATGAGAAAAGCCACTTTTATGGGACTGCGTGCGGAGCTCGCCCCCACCCTGCGGAGCAAAGACACAAGATTGAGAGCTGCCCTGACGGTGGAGAAGTGGGTGGCTATTGCAATCTGGAAGCTGGCGACTCCGGACAGCTACTGATAAGTCGCTAACCAGTTTGGAGTGGGAAAGTTGACCGTTGGAATCGTGTTGATGCAAGTGTACAGGGCTATTAATCGCATCCTGCTCAGAAGAACCGTGACTCTGGGCAATGTGCATGACACTGTGGCTGGCTTTGCACAAATGGGTTTCCCTAACTGGGGAGGGGTGATAGATGGCACGCATATTCCAATTCTGGCACCAGACCACCTAGTGTCCGAGTACATAAATCGGAAGGGCTATTTCTCTATGGTTCTCCAGGAACTTATGGATCATCATGGGCATTTCATGGACATTATCGTAGGCTGGTCCGGAAAGGTTCATGATGCATGCATCTTTCGGAACACTGGCCTGTTCAGGAAGCTGCAAGCCGGGACTTTCTTCCCAGACCAGAAGATCACCGTAGGGGAAGTCGAAATGCCCACTGCGATCCTTGGAGTCCCCGCTTACCCTTTAATGCCATGGCTCATGAACCCTACACAGGAAGCCTTGACAGCAGCAAGGAGCGGTTCAACAACAGGTTGAGTCGGTGTCGAATGACTGTGGAGTGTGCTTTTGGCTGTTTAAAGGACTGCTGGTGCTGTCTGTATGGGAAGCTGGACCTGGCCGATGGCAACATCCCCACGGCTATGGCCACATGCTGAACCCTCCATAACATTTGTGAATGGAAGGGTGAACGCTTCACTCAGGCATGGATCATGGAGATTCAACACCTGGAGGCTGAATTTGAACAGCCGGAGAGCAGGGCTATTAGAGGGGCCCAGCACGGGGCTGTAAGGATTCGGGATGCCTTGAGGGGGCAATCTGAGGCTGAAAGCCACCAGTAATGTTTGGTGCCCTGCACGGGAGTGAAGAGCAGTGGTCCCAATGCTAGTAGGCATCTGTGTTTGCTACATATGATGTACTGACTTGCAGTGCCCCTTGCTTTCCTGGGCTATGGTATCTTTTATTTAATGCAATAAAGAATGTTTTCAAAGCCAAAAAAAAAATCATTTATTGAAAAGAAACACAACTGCTTGGGAAACAGAAAGGGCATGACACATCTGTGCTGTGTGGGAGGAGGGAAGGGGCTGGGGTGGGTATGTCCTGTTGTCATACTCAGCCTTCCTGTCTGGAGTGCTGTGCAACGAGTGCTACACTTCAGGCTGGCTGTACTGCATGGGGATGGGGGTTGAGTGCAGAGGGTCAGGGTCGTAGTCTGCAGGGCTGGGTGGTGAAGCTACAGGTGTTGGAGGCAGCTGGTGGTGGTAAGAAACCGGATGTTGGGGGAAGTGGGTTGGCAGTGACATGGGGGCACAAGAGAAAGAGTTTTGGGACAAGGGCTGCACGGGGGGGCGGGCGCAGATCTGCTCCATCTGCGGTGCTAAGATCACCTGTCTCGAGTCTGCTTGGCGCTCCATAATGCTAGGAGCCACTTCGTGCATTGGTGCCGGCGAGCCACATTCTGCTGCCAGAGCCTCCTTTCAGTCTCTTGCCGCTCCTGCACTTTTTGATTTTCAGTAAGGGACTGCTGCATGAGGTCCTCCTTGGTTCTTCGTGGATGCTTCCTGATTCTTTGCAGTCTTTTGGCTGTTGATAACACGGATGGCTGGGATCTCAAGATTGTATCTGTAAAGCCAAAATGCAACACTTAACAGTCCCAATGCGAGGCGCAGGAGCCCCAAAATGGTGAGTAAGCACAGAGGAAAGGGGGACTGATTGTTTCCGGGCCATACTGTCCTCTGGGGCTCTGTGCCTTGGGGACAGCCAACAGCCTGCAGGGGGCCCCTGTACTGAACGCTGACCCCACATTTTCCACAGGATGAGTTCGTCCTGGAAGATATCTCGCTGCTGAGGGTGACCTGGGAAGCAAGGGAGGGTCTTCTGCAAGACTGCGGCTTCCGCCCTGGCGCTTATGCCCCTTGCCTGTGCGCAGCAATGGTCCCCCCCGCACGGCACAGTGGCCCCGACATGTTACCCTGGCTGGGACAAGGAGTGCAGTAGCTCTGCCAAGGAACCTGCACAAGTGGATTGCCCAGCTTCTGCATGAGACCTTTGAAGAGATCTCTGAGGCTGCTTACTGCGATGTGAGAGAGCACATCAACGCCCTATTCTGCATCTAGGCATGCATGCAGCCCTAACCCTCCTTACCCCAAGGGCCCACACCAAATAACTACCTTCCAAAATAAAAGCCGCTTACCGGGTACCTCCTCTGGTGTTTGTCCTTCCCCAAGCACCATCCACGGCGACTGGCTACCTTCCTCCTGGCTTGAAAACAGCTCCTGGCTGCATGCATCTAGGGTTGCCGGGCTGTCCTCTGGCTCTGGGCCCCCCTCCTCCTCAGCACCCTCGCTCCTGCTTTCCTCCTCCTGCCTTGTTGAACTCTGTGCTGCTACGGCCTCTGAAGTGTCCATGGTGCTCTTCGGAGTGGAGGTGGGGTCGCCCCCAAGTATCACGTCCAGCTCTTTGTAGAAACAGCAGGTGACGGGGGCAGCACCGGAGCGGCTGTTTGCCTCGCGGGCTTTGCAGTAGGCGTTCCGCAGCTCCTTCACTTTAACCCTGCACTGCCATGCGTCCCGTCATGGCCCCTTTCCATCATGGCCCTTGATATCTGCCTGTACCTATCGTAATTCCTACGGCTGGAGCACAGCTGGGACTGGACAGCTTCCTCCCCCCAAACACTGATGAGATCCAGCACCTCGCCATTGCTCCATACTGGGGCTCGCCTGGCGCGTGGAGGCATGGTCACCTGGAAAGATTCACTGAGAGCCCTCCACGCCTGGCTGAGCAAACAGGAAGGGGAATTTCAAAATTCCCAGAGAATTTAAAGGGCGGGTCTGAGGGTTGGTCACCTGAGGGCAGGGCAGTAGAGTTCAAAGTGATGAACAGAGTGGCTAGCACAGGCATTGTGGGACACTTCTGGAGGTCGATCAGAGCCGCACTATAGGACCAGGGCATCCACCCTGGCACGGCAGCACTCCAGTCGGGGCGCAACAAGCTTTATGCTTCTCATGGAGGTGGATCACCAGGAGCGCTCCAGCCGCAGAGTCCGGGCACTCTAAGTGCCTTGCCAATGTGGACACCTCAGGAGTTATGGTGCCTGGGGCTGATTTAATGCCCTCTAACTTGCAAGCGTAGCCAAGGCCTGAGATACCAAAGACCTGATTTTTAGAGGTGTCGAAGAACAACATGTCCCATTGAAATCAAAGGGACTGCGAGTGCTGAGCTCCCCATAAAAATGTGTGTGGGGGGAGGTATCGTCACCCCAAAATAAAAGTTTGAGAAGGTTCTTTTTAGTAAGTCTTCAGCAGATTTCATTCACTCTCCATGGCCAGTAAAACTGCTCTGCAGGAGACGTGAAGAAGTCCAGGTAAAAGTGGCTCTCAGGGCGGGTGGTTCTGTGGGGAGGGGAGTTTTGTAACGGAGGTGCAGGTGATGGAATCTAGAGAGAGACGCTCCTGCAACTGGTCAGCTGCGGAGGGGGAGTGGGCGACACGGGATAGGAATTCTTCACGGCAGGAGACATGGTGTCAATACCCGCCATTCACTTCCCTGCAGAGAGAGAAAACATCAGAGAGCGAGTGGCTGAGAAACAGGAGACTGCTGGTCGTGTCATTCGTATCTGCGAAGAGGCTCCTACTCCCAAATATGGACTTGATCATACATCCCTGGACCCAGTAATTCACAGTATCAGTAACACAACAGAGGACATTCATCACAAGGTACAAATCAACAATTCAGTGTAAATATTCCCACTACTGTGGGGTACTCCATTGACTCTAAAGTGCCAACCCTCAGTGCCTGGGCAGGAGGCTTGATTCACTGGGTAGAGCTGTCATTTCTCTCTCAGCCAGCGAATGGACAGTGTGTGGCGGGAGGCAGGGTATGGAGGGGGGGAGAAGACAAATATGAACGCTTTTAACAGACTGTAAAATATATATATTATTTGAGGCCATCATAAGCCCCATACCTCTTGGGAGCCTTGCAGCCTCTTTGGTATTTGGTATCATTTTTCAAGAATAAACTAATCCAGGCTTTTAACACATCAGAAGCAGCTTCAGCTGATCCAGGCCTCCTAAACTAATAAGTCTGAACTGCAGGAAGGGTTTTCCAAGAGTCAGAATTTGGAGGGAGAGCCAGGGCTAGGCAGGTGTCCAGGGACAGGAGGGCTAAAGTTCTGAGAGCAATTGGACCAGGACAGACCAGGTTCAGGGGAGACAGGGGTCAGGGTAGCTTCTGGTAAAGTTGTCCCAGTTTTGGATGTGTTTGCAAAATTACATGCCATTTTTCTCTGATTACTTTCTGGTTTTACATCTAATTCCTTGTTGAAATTCCATGACTCTGAAACGCCCACTATGTCCTCCCTGCATAATGGAACCTGAAACTTTCTGTCTTTCTCTTTCCCTTCTAGGCAGATATAAAAGGCCTCAGGCAAAGGTGGGTTTGTGAGTTGTCTTTCATTTCGCTGAAAGAACTCCCTACATTATACTCTCAACTTGCCCTGGAAAATTTCCCTCTGTCCCTTGTAGGTTCGGGAGTGTTTCCAGTGTTGCCAACTCTCATGGCATTATCATGAGTTTCACAACTTTTTTGTGTGTATTTCTTAAAGTTCCAGATGCTGGAATAAAAAAATGTCATGAGAATCTCTGCTTTAATAAAAAAGTTTCTAGCCCACATAGTTATATGGTAAAGCATGAAAACATGCGTAAATACACACTTAAGGCTTAGACACCAAAAGGCAAATTAAAAAGAACCCAACATTTATTATTTGTTTTTTAAATCCCATGATTTTTAAGCCAATATAACTAACATTTGAGGCCTGACTCATGATTTTTAAACTCTTGAGGTTGCTTGGCAATACTGTATTCCATTTCTGGCTAAAATTAACTTAATTTCCTCAGGTTTGGTGGGTCATACAGGGGAGGGAATGAAAAGTAAAAATAATTTTAGAAATGATCTGTCATTTTGAGACACCCCCTTGTTAATCGCATGAACAACACTGTAAAGACCCTTCTGCCCCCAGGGAGTTTGTTGTGTTAATAGAGAAGAGGAGCGTGAATGACAAGAGTAAATTTTATCTTTAGAGCTGAAGATCTGACGTCTCCAAAGCAAACACCTGAATCTGGACTAAAAAGAGGTGAGCACTTCTGCACTGGAGAGAAAACTGCCTGTGGAGGAGAGCTCTGAGGGAAACACAAGTGAGAGCAGGGGACCCTGTCTCTGCGTCAGTGCAATCAACGTAAGTTATTACCTGGGTTTCGAAGCACCTCCTGTTAGTGTATCTGGGTGACTGTGCCTGGTGCCCTCCAGTTATCAACCTCTTCCCATCTCCACTTGGAGAGGGGAGAACAAAGCTATTTAAAACTGTCACCTCACTCCTCCTCTGAGGTCAGAGTTGAGGCTTATTTTCTCTGAAGCTATGGTCACCATTGTGACATTCCCTACAGTACAACCTGGACTGTGGGACCACTGTGCCCCCTTAAACTCTTCAGCCGGGGCTGTGTCTTAGACAGCTGTGCCACTGACAAGCAGCGACCCGCTCCAGGTGCTGTATCAATACGTAGAGACACACCCCGCTGAGTTGCATGAATGCTCTCTAAGGGCTGGTCTACACTACCATGGTAAATCAATCTAATTTACGCAGCTTCAGTTACATGAATGACGTAACTGAGGTTGACGTTGTCAGATTCACTTCCCGTGGTGGTTACGCTGCACTGCATCGATGGGCGAGTGTCTCCTATCGACTTCCCTTATGCTTCTCGGGGAGGTGGAGTACGCAAATCGACGGGAGGGTCATCGCCCGTTGATTTAGCATGCTTCACCAGACCTGGTAAATTGACACTTGCTGCATCGATTGCAGCAGTGCTGATCTACCAGGAAGTGTAGATATACCCTAAGCCGCTCATGAACTGTACACAGAGAGACTCCAGCAAATTCCCCCCAGTCCCAGCCTGGCACCCAGTAAGGTACCATCTTGCACGGCTCAAGACCTTCTTGCTCAGCGCAAGCTCATTAATTAGTTTACCACTCCATCAAAGGGTAGTGGACATGCCCCAGGCCTCGTAATTTGAGCAGATTCCCCAAGCACTTCAACCAAAAACTGCACTATTTTAGATAAAATATAAAACATTTATTAACTAGAGAAAGATAGATTTTAAGTGTTTATAAGTGATAGGCATAAAGATCAGAGTTGGTTAGATGAGAAATAAAAATAAAATCACCGGCTAAATCCTGAACTTTATCAGACCAAGGCTTTGTCTACACTGCACGTCTGTCGGTAAAACTTTTGTCATCCAGGGGTGTGAAAAAAACACAAACACAACTGACAAAAGTTTTACAGACGAACAGTGCTGGTGTGGACATCACTTTGTCACCTGGTGACGCTCTCCCACCAACACAGCGACTGCCCCTCATTGGGGGTGGTTTTATTTGGTCTCTCCTGCCGACAAAGAGCGGCTACACTGAGTGTCTTCCAGCAGCAAGGCTTTAGTGGCACAGCTGTGCTGCGGTAAGGTACACAGTGTAGGCATTGCCTAAGTCAGATCTGAATCAAGCAGCTTTTCTCACCCCACTAGATGTTGCAGGAGGTTTTCAGTTCTTAACACACAGGCTGAATCCCCTTCTCAGCCTGGGACCAATCTCCCCTCCTCAAAGTCTTTGTCTTCCCAATGTTCCTGTCATCTTCAGAGTAGTTGCGGGAGGAGAGAGGTGAAGTGGTGATGTCATGGTCCCGCATTTATACTTTCTTCCGGGTGCTAGAAAGACCCTTAGGCAGCCCCCATTGTGTATGTGCTCTCTGATGAGTCTCTGGGAGGGCCACTGAGAGAGCGGATCTTCCTAAATGGGCCGTCAATACATGTCTGGCTAGTCCTGATGTAAATCTGTCTTGCCAGGGTTAGTTGCTCCTTTGTTGACACCGAAAAGCGAACTGTGGGTGTTTCCCACTTACCACACATTTCTGGAACAAACCAATAGGTAACGTCATACCTTCACCTACAATGGTAATACACACAATCCAACAGGATAGTAATGTTCAACATATCCTGACTTTTCAGATGATACCTCACCAGTCAGACTTTACACAAAACATATTATAATCCTATAACAGTGGTGAATTTGTGGATATAGAGGCTACGTGGGGGAGTGTATGTCACAACCATGCAGTGAGCATTTAATCAGGCTGAAGCTTTAGGGACTAAAGAGCGGGGACCCCCTGAAGTTTTAAAAAGTCCCTTTCCTCTCCAGCAAGCAGATGCTCTGGCATCTGTTCCCCTAGGCAGGATTGTGAGGTTCAACCTGTTCCAGGATAAACGGCTAGTCCTTTTGTCTGTGACCCACCAGTGAAGAGACCGATGATCACATTTCAGGGCTCATATCAGCATTCAGATTGTGCTTCACCCCAGACCAAGGTGGGCAGAGCTGGAAAATACACAAATAGCCTCCCTCTCCCAAAATTTAGTATGAAACCAGCATAGAAAGTGGCAGTAGCCAGGAACAGAGTGTACTGGTTTTGCTCATGGTAGTTTTGGGCAGACATCACAGGTGATGGAGCTGGGGTCTAGTCTGGTCTGTGCACAATCATTGTCATGACACCTCTATCACAGTAAGGTGCCATTTATAAAAGGCTAACCCATGTTCAATAACTGTTGTAGGAATGTTACAGGCATGAGTGGTAGGTGTTAAAAGCACATCAGCTGAAGGAGGTAGACATGGTCTAAGCCATGGTTATAAGCAACCTCTTCTATCTGTGGCCTTTGTTAGGATAGTACCTGAGCATCTCACATGTGCTCAGTCTTTGCCCTCCCACACCCCTGGGAGGCCGGACAGTCCATTCTCCCCATTTACAGATGGGGACTGAGGCCCAGAGACCCAGCTCACAGAGGTACTTAGGTACTTAAACCCTTGATTTAGGTCCCAATTTTAGGCTCCACTATGATCATTGCCTCTGACCCCGCAGATGCCTGAATTTACTCACTGCATTATATTTTCAGGGTAAAAGTTCCCTAAGGATTTAAGAACAGGAGGACTTGTGGCACCTTAGAGACTAACAAATTTATTTGAGCATAAGCTTTCATGGGCTACAGCCCACTTCATTGGATGCATAGAATGGAACATGTAGTAAGAAGATATATATATATACATATATACATACAGAGAAGGTGGAAGTTGCCATACAAACTGCGAGAGGCTAATTAGTTAAGATGCGTTATTATCAGCAGGAGAAAAAAACGTTTGTAGTGATAATCAAGGTGGCCCATTTAGACAGTTGACAAAAAGGTGTGAGGATACTTAACTTAAGGAAATAGATTCAATATGTGTAATATCCAGCCAGTCCCAGTCTCACTTCAAACCCAAGTTAACGGGATCTAGTTTGCATATTAATTCAAGCTCAGCAGTTTCTCGTTGGAGTCTGTTTTCGAAGCTTTTGTTGCAAAATTGCCTCCCTTTAAATCTTTTACTGAGCGGCCAGAGAGGTTGAAGTGTTCTCCGACTGGTTTTTGAATGTTATGATCCCTGATGTCAGATTTGTGTCCATTGATTCTTCTGCGTAGAGACTGTCCGGTTTGGCCAATGTACATGGCAGAGGGGCGTTGCTGGCACATGATGGCATATATCCCATTGGTAGATGTGCAGGTGAACGAGCCCCTGATGGCGTGGCTAATGTGATTAGGTTCTATGATGGTGTCCCCTGAATAATAGAGGAAACACTGCTCCTGACTTTCAACCTATCTGTCACATCTTGAATTTCATACATTGACCGGTCAGAATAAAGTCAAGAATAGTTACAAGAAAAATAAAGATAAAGCACAACTGATGCCAATCTTAACAAACCGTTAAATTCAAAGCAAAGTTTTGCTCATCACATGCTTTCGACAGTCTTACTTTCCAAATGTCTTAAGCCAGGGACTCTTCTTCTGTGTCAGGGCTGCTTCTTTGTCCCTTCTCTTGCAGTGTACCGCTGGGCAGAGAAAGGAGGTATTCTGAGTTATTTTGTTCCTAATTTTTACAGTGTCAGTCCCCAGCTTGGAAAACATTTCCAGCTGAGATTCGGGAGACAGTCTGTAGCAAAGGATGTTTCCTGCTGCTTTTTCCTCACCTGTTTGAGGCTTTTTTGTCTGCCCTTCCTGACTGATGACTCTGTTTTCTGCTTAAGTGCAGTCAGCAGAGAACACATTCCTTTGTTGGACACAGACCTGTTTGCAAACTCAGTTTGGGACATCTTACAGTGGAATCTTATAACTTCACATACAATGTTGCCACGCATATTTTATCAGGACAACAATGACCAAACATTTATGAATTTTCAAATGATACCTCACAAGGCATCCTGTGTACAGAGATGATTGCATAGCATGTAGCCTGTGGAAACAGAGGTACCTTCTGTCACAAACACGCAGTAACCCAAAACAGAGAGAGACAAAGCAGGCTGCTCCACAAGGCAGAGAGGCACCACTCACCCAACTTTATTCTAGGCTGGTTTTTTACTGACTGACTGACTGATGCTCCCAGATCTCATGCTTCCCTACACAGTGTCCTAGCTGGGAAGGAGAATCAGGAACCGCCTCCCCCATCCCTACTGCTCTTAAAGTGCTAGCTTGCAGTTCCATCACAGCCCTGAATACACCACACTCAGACCTAGATGCTCCTTTTCTGTATTTCTTCCATGCTTATCTCTGAGTTCCCTCCATGCTGTCCCATTAAACACAGGGTGCCCTGGCCCGGGGCCCCCAACAACAGGGTGCCCCAGGGCCAGGCACTCAGGCAGCTCAGCACTGGCATGCCCCCCGCGGGGGGGCTGCTCCACGGGGCGGGACTGCTGGGGGCAGGGGAGCAGGGAGGGAGGCTGACCTGCAGCCTCAGGAGAGTAGGTGGGAGGTGCGGGTAGCGGGATCGCTGCGAACATGGGCCGGAGGACTCAGGAGGAGACCGGGCGGCCGCGCAGTGGGCTGAAGAGAAGTGGCGCTTTGAAGGGGAAACCGCCACTTCTCTCCGGCTGCAGGGCTGCCCCTGCTCCTCCTGAGTCCTCCTGCCCGTGCTCACAGGGCTGGATTCAGAAAGGGGGCAGGGCTTTAGGGGCTGAAGCCCAGGGCCTCGGGGCCCACTTAGCTGCCCCTTGCATTTCCCACCTTTCTATCAGTGTCATAATTTTCAATAACACCAAATCCAGATCAGATACGATGTCTTGGCAGATGGAATCCAAACCATTGGAGTGTTCTCCTAAAGTACTGAATCAGGGTAAATGACAACTCTTAGCTGCTTTTGCTGGATTATTGATTTTATCTAAATAATTTTCTTCCATTTGGGGAGTGAAGATTCTCGCTAATCACACTGCAGTTCAAGATGAATCCCATACAATTTAGTCTGTATTTATTTATCTTGCTTCTTGTTAGGTGATGAGGTTGGGGTTTTGTTGAAAGTAGCTGTGTGTGTTTTGCATGCTGTGAGAATGTTCTTGACTTTTAATATTTATCACATGTGTTCACATTGCGGGACAGGAATATTCCACTTGGGAGAAGGATTGGATTAGAAATTTAATTGAAATTTCGTGTTTTGGTTTGGTTTAATATTTATATAACACATTCTTCTAGATTTTGTTTTGCTAATATTAAACCTCACTTAAAGTTAACGGAGTTTTCAATATGGGATGCTTTGAAGGGAAGGAACAAAGCAAAAAAGGGCATTTAGGTGCCCAGTTCCCACTGATTTAAATTTGAGACTGTTCTGAATAGGGATTGACTGAAACATTTCTTAGGTGATTTCTCAAATTGGAGCTCAAAGTAGAAACTCTCAGGTAATTTAGTGCCTATTCATTTCTGCTTGTTTGTTTGTAGCAAGATCCTGGCTACATTTTGTAAATCCCATTTAGTCCTAATATAGACTCTATATGAAAATACAGACTATTCAGAGCATCTGTGTGCAGGGCAGTTCTCATCTCTCACTTTGTCCTTATTTCAGAGATCAGCAGAGCGAGAGGACGTCATGGTAAGTTAAGCTGTTATTTTAATAGTGTCAAAATTTCCCTGGTCCCTTTTCTTGTACAATGAAACATTAAGCCAACAGCTATAGGGTAAAAATAACCATTTAATTGGTGGGAGGGGCAAAGAGCTAGACATCTGACTGATTTGCAGACTAGGGTCATGTTTCCTTTGCTAAAGTGACTAGGCAGATAATCCATTCTTCAGCTATTGCCCTTCCTGAGATATATTGTTAGTGGAAGGAACTGACCCAGAACTGAGATTCTCTCTGTGCCTGGGGATTTCAAAGTCATTGGAATCCTACTTTTATCCCTGGCACGTAGTTCACTTTGAAGCGCAGAAACAAGCTCTGAGTGCACCTTAGCCTCACGTAGGAAAAAACAGGATGGCGGGAAGGTTTCAAATGCAGTTCAAAGAATTATCATTAGTGCACACCCCTGTGTGTGGGTGAAATGTAACACACCCAGAGCACTTCTGCACTCAGGCCCTGAGCCACAAAGGCACTTGGGAACTCAGTGCTGCAATGCCTAACTTTCAGCTAGCCACCCCCTGGCATCTACGGAGCCTCAGTTAGCCACCTAGGCTCCCGATACCATGCTTGGGAAGACACGAGGCGCTTGAATATGATCCACACAACCCAGCATGGGGAGCTGTCTAAGCAGGATTGGGCCAAAAGAAATCTGATGAGGTTCAATAAGGATAAGTGCAGGGTCCTGCACTTAGGACGGAAGAACCCAATGCACAGCTACAGACTAGGGACCGAATGGCTAGGCAGCAGTTCTGCGGAAAAGGACCTAGGGGTGACAGTGGACAAGAAGCTGGATACGAGCCAGCAGTGTGCCCTTGTTGCCAAGAAGGCCAATGGCATTTTGGGATGTATAAGTAGGGGCATAGCGAGCAGATCGAGGGACGTGATCGTCCCCCTCTATTCGACATTGGTGAGGCCTCATCTGGAGTACTGTGTCCAGTTTTGGGCCACACACTACAGGAAGGATGTGGATAAATTGGAGAGAGTCCAGCGAAGAGCAACAAAAATGATTAGGGGTCTGGAACACATGAGTTATGGGGAGAGGCTGAGGGAACTGGGATTGTTTAGTCTGCAGAAGAGAAGAATGAGGGGGTCTCCCACAGTATTCTTGTCAGCAAGTTAAGGAAGTATGGGCTGGATGAATGCACTATAGGGTGGGTAGAAAGCTGGCTAGATTGTCGGGCTCAACGGGTAGTGATCAATGGCTCCATGTCTAGTTGGCAGCCGGTGTCAAGTGGAGTGCCCCAGGGGTCGGTCCTGGGGCCGGTTTTGTTCAATATCTTCATAAATGATCTGGAGGATGGTGTGGATTGCACTCTCAGCAAATTTGCGGACGATACTAAACTGAGAGGAGTGGTAGATACGCTGGAGGGGAGGGATAGGATACAGAAGGACCTAGACAAATTGGAGGATTGGGCCAAAAGAAATCTGATGAGGTTCAATAAGGATAAGTGCAGGGTCCTGCACTTAGGACGGAAGAATCCAATGCACCGCTACAGACTAGGGACCGAATGGCTAGGCAGCAGTTCTGCGGAAAAGGACCTAGGGGTGACAGTGGATGAGAAGCTGGATATGAGTCAGCAGTGTGCCCTTGTTGCCAAGAAGGCCAATGGCATTTTGGGATGTATAAGTAGGGGCATAGCGAGCAGATCGAGGGACGTGATCGTCCCCCTCTATTCGACATTGGTGAGGCCTCATCTGGAGTACTGTGTCCAGTTTTGGGCCCCACACTACAAGAAGGATGTGGATAAATTGGAGAGAGTCCAGCGAAGGGCAACAAAAATGATTAGGGGTCTAGAACACATGACTTATGAGGAGAGGCTGAGGGAGCTGGGATTGTTTAGCCTGCAGAAGAGAAGAATGAGGGGGGATTTGATAGCTGCTTTCAACTACCTGAAAGGGGGTTCCAAAGAGGATGGCTCTAGACTGTTCTCAATGGTAGCAGATGACAGAACGAGGAGTAATGGCCTCAAGTTGCAGTGGGGGAGGTTTAGATTGGATATTAGGAAAACCTTTTTCACTAAGAGGGTGGTGAAACACTGGAATGCGTTGCCTAGGGAGGTGGTGGAATCTCCTTCCTTGGAAGTTTTTAAGGTCAGGCTTGACAAAGCCCTGGCTGGGATGATTTAACTGGGAATTGGTCCTGCTTCGAGCAGGGGGTTGGACTAGATGACCTTCAGGGGTCCCTTCCAACCCTGATATTCTATGATTCTATGATTCTATGATTTAATAGCTGTTTTCAACTACCTGAGAGGTGGTTCCAGAGAGGATGGTTCTAGACTATTCTCAGTGGTGGAAGAGGACAGGACAAGGAGTAATGGTCTCAAGTTGCAGTGGGGGAGGTTTAGGTTGGATATTAGGAAAAACTTTTTCACTAGGAGGGTGGTGAAACACTGGAATGCGTTGCCTAGGGAGGTGGTGGAATCTCCTTCCTTAGAAGTTTTTAAGGTCAGGCTTGACAAAGCCCTGGCTGGGATGATTTAATTGGGGATGGGTCCTGCTTTTGAGCAGGGGGTTGGACTAGATGACCTCCTGAGGTCCCTTCCAACCCTGATATTCTATGATTCTATGATTCAGGGTAAGGGGAGATGCTCAGAAGAGGGGTGTGACCCTTCCAGGGACTTCAGCATCTAGGTCTGGGCTGGAGGGAGGTGCCTGTCCCTGTGTGTGACCTACAGCTGAGAAGCCTCTCCTGGAGTCAGGTGCCTCAGGTGTTTATTGGAAGCAAGGCTGTGGGGCACACCTCAGGCCACACCACACAGCTGCGGGGTGGAGGAGCAGGTGGCCTCACGCATAACCCTTAGCCCACTGACTAGGGCACTCACCCTAGAGAACACAGAGTGATCCGGATCATTTGGTAAACTGGGTGCAAGTGAGCGCTGTATGTTTTAACAGGGCTACATGTAAACATATGCATGCAGACCCCCCAAGTGCAGGCCACAGTGACAGAATGGGGGATTCTGAAAAGATGGGGGGGTTGTGGGCTGAACTTGAGCTCCCACCGTGAGGCTGTGGCCAAAAGAGCAAATGCCATCCTGAGATGCACAAGCAGGGGAACCTCCAGGAGGAGCTGGGAGGTTATTTTACCTCCGTATTTGGCACTGGTGCAATCACTGCTGGAATCCTGTGTCCAGTGCTGGTGCCCGCAGTTCAAGAAGGATGCCGATAACTTGGAGAGGGGTCAGAGATGAGCCAGGAAAATGATTAAAGGGTTAGAAAACTTGCCTTATAGTCATAGACCCAGGAGCCCAATGTATTTAGTTTTTTACCTTTTATTAAAGATACAGAAACAAGAAGGAAAAATAGTCAAAACAATTGAAATGTAAAGTGTTAAATAAGGTTTTCATTTTAACAACATCCCTTGTTCCCATTCCCTTTATCAGGAGAGAGTTTTTAGAGAGCAAACCCACCTGTTTGACAGTCTCTTAGATGGCACAGAAACTCCTCACTTAACCTTGCAGTTCTCTTCCTGGAAAATGCGACTTTAAGCGAAATGACGTTAAGCAAATCCAGTTTCCTCATTAGAATTCATGTAAATGTGGGGGTTAGGTTCCAGGGAAATTTTTTTCACAAAAGACTATTTATATATCTATATACACACACAGAGTATACGTTTTAAACAAACAGTTTAATACTGGTACACAGTAATGATGATTGTGAAGCTTGGTTGAGGTGATGGAGTCAGAGGGGGGGATATTTCCCAGGGAATGCCTTGCTGCTAAACAATGAACTAGCCCTCGGCTGAGCCCTCAAGGGTGAACTCTCACACTCTACAAGACAGCAGGAAAGGAGGGAGGACAGCCAGAGACACACACTGCCTTGTTTCAGAGTAGCAGCCCTGTTAGTCTGTATCCACAAATATTAGATCAGCAAGCTGAGTCCACAGCTGCTGCTCCCTCCCTCCTGAGAGCCCTGTTGTGTGTGTCCCCTGCTCTATGGAAGATGGGGTAAGCAGGGTGCAGGGGGAGGGGGACACCCTGACATTAGCCCCCCATTTCTCCCCTCCGCCCCACACACAGCAAGCTGGAGTCTCGGGGAGCAGCTCCAAGGCAGAGGGCAGGAGCAGCACATGGCAGTGCGGGGAGGGACAGCTGAACTGCCAGCAGTTGATAGCCTGCTGGGGCAGCTGCCGCACAGGGAAATTAGGGGAGCAGGGAGCTGATAGGGGGGCTGCCGATCCACCCTGGTTCCAACCACCCACCAGCTCGCTGCAACGAGCTGCTCTTCCTACCAACAGTGGACAAAGCAGGCGGCTGCCCTTAGAAGGGAACATTGCACAACTTTAAACGAGCATGTTCCCTAATGATCAGCAACGTAACAACGTTAACCAGGACGACTTTCAGTGAGGAGTTCCTGTATTAATGATGTAATAAGTGTTCTTTTTGTGGACAAGAGAAGAATTAGTTGGAGCTGCTGTTGTTTCTGTTGTTGTTAAAGTCCCATCTGGTTTCCTACCACACAAAACAAGACAAACACACACCAAAGGGGAGAGGGAAAAAACAGAAAAGAGAGAAAATCAACGGCTGACTCTCACTCACAATGTCACTGCCAGAGAAACCCAGCCCAGCCCACAGTGTATCAGCCCCGCTGAGACCTGAAAACTCGTAACTCTGTCGGCTGTTTGGTGCGTTGCTTTTAGCTGCTTCCTGCAGTCACAGGCTCACAGTCGTGTTGCTAAAGATGCAGTCTTGGCCGACTCCGCCAGACTCCTAGGAAAGAGAAGACATGAGGGGAGGAAGAGGACACATGAAGCGGGGGGCAAAGTCTCACATCCGAGGTGGTGTCGGGATTTAGCCACAGCCAGTGGAGGTGGTGATGGCGTCTGGGTCCCATGGTCTCGCCTGGTCTGGTCAGGTGCCTTTCAAGCTCAGGGTGACAAAGGACCAGTGGTGTCATGGTGGATCCCAGGGGGCAGCGGGTGGTGGCAGCCATGATTATGGAGCTCACTCTGTTCCCCGCCCCCCCGCCAACAGTGGGTCTCAGACAGCCTGACTCTCTTGCCATGGGATTTTCTGGTAAGAACCCCAATATGGAGTGATGGGGGGGGGATCGCCCATCCACTCATGATCTTGTCCAGCAATTAGGCTCAATTTCTGACACGCCAATTTCGGTTCATTGATTTCCAGTCTCGGACTTTTCTTGTTCACCAGGCTTGCTCTTCACCCAGTCCTTGAGTTCTATCCGGAGGCCTCTTTCCCTGGGCTATTTCAGTCAGCCTCACGGCTCTTCGCACCACCTTTCCCCTCAGCGTTAGTGTCATGGGGTGCTGTGGGTTTTGAGGAGCTTTCACTGAGGCTGCACAGAGGAGCTCACAAGCAGGGTCAGTCTGTGGGCCCAAGTATCACAACAGGTCAAAGGGCGGGGGGTTTCCGCCTGCACCCCTTGGCGAGGAGCAGACTATGGGGAACGAAGGGATGGTGAGGGGGCTCCACCTGTCACAGAAAGGGGAGCTCATGACAGGCGCAGTTATCACATTTTTAGTCTTATAACACATTTATGAGCATTGGTTTAATAAACCAATATGCAATGGTTATAATAAACTATAATCATCTGTCCCTTGCCCTTGCCCCTCTTTCAGCTCCAACTGCCCCCCCAGCAGTCTTTCTCCCTCCTCCCCACTGCCGATCCCCGCCCTTCAGCTGCTGTTCCCCCTTCCCAGTGCCCAGGTTTTTAACCCCTTCTCTTGACTTCCCTGCAGTGCGTGTGACTCTGGATCAGGACACAGCTCATCCTGCTCTCACCCTGTCTGCGGATCGGCTGAATGTGAGACTTGGAGACACACAGCAGGACCTGCCCGACAATCCTGAGCGATTTAATGAAAGACCCTGTGTGCTGGGCTCTCAGGGGTTCACTAAAGGGGCTGTGTACTGGGAGGTGGAGGTGGGGAATGAGGTATTCTGGGTGGTTGGGGTGGCCAGGGAGTCTGTGAGGAGGAAAGGCTGGGTCAGCGCATCCCGGAAGGAGGGGATCTGGGCCATTGACTGGAGCAGACAGATGCCTCCGGTTCCACCCTCCCCTCAGAGCACCCCGCCCCAGAAGAGCAGGCGGATCCGGGTCTGTCTGAACTATGAAGGGAGGCAGGTGACGTTTTTCAGTGCTGATAATGAGGCCCTGATCCTCACTGTGACTGGGGCCAACTTCGCTAGGGAGAGAATCCGCCCGTTCTTTGGGACAAAGTCCCAGCTCCGCCTCTGTCCCTGCCCTGAACCAGAGGGGCAGGCGGGTGACCCTCACCAGTAGGCCCTGAGCCCTGTGCTCTGGTGGCCTGTCAGTCTGTCACTGGAGGACTCTGGGGGGTGAGGACAGACACACACAGCACCAGGCTTTAATCCCCGCTAGAGAACTCCCTGGCGGGAAACTGCTCCCTTCATTAACGTCCTCTTACAACCCAACCTCAGCCTCTCTGCAACGTGGGGGACCAGGAACTCGATGACCACTCCACAGCCCCTTTCTTTATAACAAAAGGGGCCTGTGGCTCCATAAATGAATATTAATGGGGCCAAACAGAGAGTGAGAATGACTCTGTTATAGCCGGCAGCATTAGGGCCCACCCCGGGAGATGGGTGACCCAGGGTCCGTCCCCTGCTCCAGTGAAGCTGTCATCAGTTATCCAACATGGAACAGCTTCAACATCACAGACTGTGGGAGCCCCGAACCGGGAATTTCCCATAGCCAGCGGTTAGGGCTGTCACCTGAGAGCTGGCAGAGCCCTGCTTACATCCCATGTGCTCGTCAGCACCAGGGGGACTTGAACTAGTCATCTCCCACAGCCTGGGTGAGCCGCGAACCCCTGGGCCAAGCATCAGGAGAGCATCCTGCCTCCTCTCCCCCTGCAGCTTCATGTGGAATTCGCTGATGTTTAATCCCCAACAGCCTGAGTTTTCAGATGTGGTTTCTTTCTTTTTTCAATACAATTTACGTTTTTGAAGAACATGATTAGATTTCTGTGTCCTAGGAGGTAAAGAGACTGTGCCTATGTTAATCAGCTGATGCAACAGCTGGGCTCCCCTTGTCTTTTGTTTCTTTCTCAGCTTTCCTGAGGGAGGGGTGGAAAAGCCGAGGGGCCTCAGGAAAAAAATCTTCCCAAGTGAGTTTTTCTGGGTTGGCAGAAGGCACTTTTCACTTGGGTGGTGGCAGCATCAGCAGCCTGGAGAGGCCAGTATTAACGTTTGGAGTCCTTGCGGGCCCCCACCTTCTGCACGCGAAGTGCCGGAGGGGGAATCAGCCTTGACAGGCGCGTGGAGGGAGGCAGCAGTGCACGCTCCGAGGCACAAACGCAGCTGCCCAGGAAGCTCTGACTGACAAAACGTACGTGCTGAGCGAGGCTTGGCACCCGCAGGTCGGGAGGATGCTGAGGAGGAGTTTTGTGAGTCACAGCGGTGCCTAACTCCGGAGGGTGGGTACGTAAGCAGTTTTCGGAATCCAGCTCATCGCCCCACGAGCAGCACGGACTCCTTGCCATCTCCCTTTTCGGTTGATTCCACTGCTCTTGGGGGTCGGCATGTTACCACAAAATGTCCCCTTCTGTGGCATCTCCTACACTCTGTGTCGTTTGTCACTCGCCGGCACTGAATCTGTGTATAACAAAAGAGAACGTTTTAATAAAAGGAACTAAGCATTGATGTGGAAAAACATCCCCACCACAGTCCAGGTATGTGACTGTGACAGGGTTGGGACTCACCACTGCAGCGCCTCCTGCTGGTGCAGCTGGAAATTAGCTCTGTCCTCTGCAGAGCGCCCCCTGCTGGTGCTGTCCCATCCATCGTCTGCTCCCCGTTGGTATCCGGACCCGCCTTGCTCCCTGCTCGGCGACGTCCGCTTCTGGTCGCTGCCCTCCGGCAGTGCCCCTTAGTCCCCCCTCACCCCCTTCCGGAGGGCGGGGGGCTCTTAATGGCAGTCCCTCTGCTCAGGCCTGCCGCATTGGCCAACCGCAACCCAAAGTCCAGCCCCTCACGTCTGGGGCACGTTGCAGTCTGACACGGCCGCTCTTCGTCAGCCAATTGCGATGTGAGGGGAAAGGGGGGTGGGACCCAGCCCCGCCCACGACTCTGGGTCCCGGCCCCGGGACCCTCTAGCAGCAGCCTCCCTGCCCTCCTTCTCGCCTCTCGCTCCTCTATCCTCCCTGGGCCAATTCCCCTCTGGCCCCTCGCACCCTCTCGGCCAGGGGTCTCAAACACACAGCCCGCGGGGCTATTTCCTGCAGCCCGCAAAGCTCCCCGCGCCCCCGCCCACCCCCTACCACCAGGCCGGGGGTGGGCAAGCTACAGCTCGCGGGCCGGGGTTGCCCCCCGCGGCGCCGCGAGCCCCACGCCGCTCCCGGCACCAGGTCCCCGCGGGGGACGGGGCGCAGAGGGCTCCGTGCGTTGCTTCCAGGCACCGCCCCCTGCAGCTCCCATTGGCCAGGAATGGGGAACCGCGACCAATGGGAGCTTCGGGGGAGGTACCTGGAGGAGCGGCAAAGCAGCACACAGAGCCCAGAGCCACCCGTCCCCCAGGGGCAGCAGGGACGTGGCTCCGGTCGCTTCCCGGAGCGGAGCAGAGCGGAGCGGGGCCAGGGGAGGCAGGCAGGGAGCCTGCCCTGACCCCAGGGCGTGCTGCTGCCACCCCGGAGACGCTCTAGGGGAGCGGCGCTGTGCCGAAGCCTGCACCCCGCACCCCAACTCCCTGCCCTGAGCCCCTTGCCAGCCCCTGCACCCCAACTCCCTGCCCTGAGCCCCCACCACACCGCACACCCCTTCAGCACCTCCTGGGGGTAGGGAGGGGGCAGAGTTGGGGTGGGGACTTTGGGGAAGGGGTGGAGTGGGGGCAGGGCCAAAGGCAGAGCAGGGGTGTCAGTGATGCAGCCCTTGGGCCAGTACACTCATCCTCACGTGGCCCTCTTGGCCATTTGAGTTTGAGACCCCTGCTCTAGGCCCCTCCAGTCAGAGCCCGCACTGATAGGTACTGGGCTGGAGCTCTCCTCAGCTCTGCCAGGCCTAGCCACTAGTCTCCTTCCCCCAAGGGACAGCCCTTCCCCCTTGAAGGTTTGGGAGAGACTGACTGCATTGCTCCTGGGCAGCCTTTATATAGGGCTGAGCCCAGCCCTGATTGGCTGCCCCTGCTCAGCACTGATTGGCTCTCCTACAGGTCCTCCCTGATTGGCTGCCTTTCTGTGCAGCCGCTCTGCCCTACTTTAGCCCAATCCCACATAGGGGTGGGGCAGCCACCCCACCACAGTGACCATAAGCAAATCCAACCCCACAGTGTGTGGCGGAGTGTCCTTTACCTTGTTTTCTGGCTTTGTCTTATTGGAAAGTCCAACAACCGAATATCCTTTTAGCACATCACTCCCCTCTCCATCTGTTGAACCCCACTCACACCTGCTGTCTATGTTCAGTGAAGACCCAGAGTTCAGAGGCATGTTTATGTGGGTTCACCTCTGTGACACTCTGTACCTCAGAATAGCACCCTGGAACCCCCATATTCATCACTGTGATATGATTATGATGTGTTTTGTACAAAGTATGCCTTATGATGTATAATTTTAAAAGTCTTGATTTATTGAAAGTTAATATCTTGTTGGATTGTATGTGCTATCCTTGTAAGTTAAGTTTTGAGGTATTGCTATATATTGCAAGCAAAGCCAGCCTTTCAGTAGGGACAAAGGAGAACTATCAGCAGCCAGACAGGTGTTAAAGGCTCATCAACACCCAGTCCACTATCCCAGAGGCTTCTTGGAGAAGGCATGTACACCGTAGGGGTTGACTAATCCACCTCACAGCAAGGATCTTTCTAGCAGCTGGAAGAAAATATAAAAGAGGGAGAGTGATGTTATCACTTGGCCTCTCTCCCCCCTCATCTCAACACCTGGAAGATCCTCTGAAAGATGAAGACTTTGAATGAGAGAGATTGGTTCCAGGCTGGAAGGGAGTCCAGTCTGTGTATTGGAGAATTGTAAGGGTGAGACACGGCTTGATTCAAATCTTGCTTAGTCTGTTGACATTAGAATTTAATCAGCAAATTTATTTTTGTTTCTTACCTAACTAACTTTGATCTCTGCACCTGCTACTTATAATCACTTGAAATCTATTGTTCTGTAGTTAATAATCCTGTTTGACATTTTACCTAAGGCAGTGTGGTGTTAGCTGAAGTGCCTGGGGAATCTCAGCTCAGTGACAAAGGCTGGTGTGTCTCCATTTCACACTCAGGGAGTGGCGAACTAGGCAATGGGCTTACACTGGCCTGCAAGACGGTACGGCTCTGGGGTGCAAGGCTGGGAGGTGGGGGCAGGTGGCTGGGGTCTCCCTACTGATGGCTCCTGGGTGGCTGGGAGACCATTCCTGTAACGCAGCCGGGTGTGTCCCTGCCTGTGGATGGCTGGTAAATGCAGTGCCTGTCAGAGGCTCGTCGCTTGACATTAGCGTCACAGTGTGAGGGACGGCCCAGGCCGGTGGGCTGGCAGGGCTCAGCAGTCCCACAGTCCAGCGTACACTCTGGGGACCCCATTACAGCCTCCCCCCGTGGGCGTGGAGGGGAGGCATCGCGCCTTGCTTCAGACGCTGCAGCCGTCTCTGCGTCTGGCTGACAGTTGCTGGCATTCAGGGCGTTGCTGTTCACTCCGCTGCTCTCACCCAGCGCTGTCCCCACCCGCGGCTGCCTCCACGTTCTCCGCAGCCACATTCTGAGGTGCTTCCACTTCCCCAGCCCTCAGGGGCGTCAGCCAGCCGCAGGGAGCCTCAGCACCGGTGCAGGCGGGGCCGTCCCCCCCCCGTAACGCTGCCCCACACCGGGCCCGAGGCTCAGCACCTACAGCTGGTGAGCAGTGATTGCCGGGGCAGTGATCAGTGAACAGAACGAGGGCTCACAACTGAGACTGAGCAGCTCTGCCCTTAAACAATGGCGAGCGCAGGGTCCCATGACAGCTACCGCCCTCCCTCCGAGCCCACATCGCCAGAAACCAATTCCGGCCTCCACCCCCTTCTGCCTCGCCCTGGGATTTGGCACCGACAGAAGTGCCCGTGTAGACACAGCTTTCAGTTCCAAAAGGTGATAGAAGCTGCTGTAATGTGCAAGCTCTTTATGTCCTTTCGTGCCAACCCCGTCCTCGACAGTTGGGATTGTGACATTCTCTACCTTGGGGAGCCTCCTGGAAACCCCATATTCCTCATGGTTATATCATTGGGATCTTACATCTAAAGCATGCCTTGTAAGGTGTCGGGGGAAGGGTTATGGTCCGCTGAAAGTCATTTCTCTGTCTCAGGGGTGGCCAACCTGAGCCTGAGAAGGAGCCAGAATTTACCAATGGACATCGCCAAAGAGCCACAGTAATTCGTCAGCAGCCCCCCATCAGCTCCTCCCCCCGCACCTCCTGTCCACTGGCAGCCCCACCGGTCAGCGCCTCCCCTCCCCTCCCTCCCTGCACCTCCCGATCAGCTGTTTTGTGGCGTTCAGGAGGCTCTGGGGGGAGAAGCGAGGGCACGGCAGGCTCAGGGGAGGGGGTGGGAAGGGGTGGAGTGGGGACAGGCCTGGGGCAGAGCAGGGGGTTGAGCAGTGAGCGCCCCCCGGCACATTGGAAAGTTGGCGCCTGTCACTCCAGCCTGGAGTCGGTGCCTAGACCAGTAGCCGCATAGTAACCTCTGAAGAGCCGCACGTGGCTCCGGGGCCCCAGGTTGGCCACCCTGGTCTGTCTGTATATGTGTATCATGAACACATATGAAGTTATGAGAATTATGTTGTATGGCTGTCACTGAAACATACTGTAAGTTGGGGATTCAGCCAGATATTACCTCCCCCAGAGGTAACAGCAAGGAAAGTAACCAAGGCCTGGGTGGGGCGTGAAACAACCCATCACCAGCCATTGTCCAGCAAGGAAGCTACAATGCAATGACTCACCTGCATGAGGCCACACCAGGGGAATTGCTCAGTCTGACCTGGGAGAGTCAGCAAGACTCCAGGCATGCCTGGACTGGTGCTCCCCGAGCACATGGGACTGAGCATTTAAAACAGACACAGGGGCCACATGCTGGGCCTTTCTCCTCCACCCACCTAACACTGCAAGCAACAAGGACGCTGAAGACTTGAGACTCCAACTGAGGGGACTGGCCCAAATTTCAAAGGTGAAATCTCTATACTATGGACTGGAATATCCAGTGGAGTGAGGAAAACTGCTTAATCTAGATGTTGCCCAGTCTAACAGGGTGGAGAGTTTAGACTGCGTGCTTTTATTTTATTTCTTTTGGTAACTAACTCTGACTTTTTGCATATCACTTAAAACCTACCTTTTATAGACAATAAACTTGTTTAACTTTACCAGTGTGTTTGCCTGAAGTGGATGGTAAATTGCTCAGGTATCAAAGGCTGGTGTATATCCACCTTCCATTGATGAAGTGGTGAACCAATTAACAAATTAGACAGTAAACTCCTGAGGCACAGTGCTGGGAGCTGGGGGGATTTGGCTCTGGTGCCTTTCTCTGTGTGATTCGTGAGTGGCTCTGGGAGCATTCATGCGATCTAGCTGGGTGTGGGGCTCCACATGCGATCAAGCTGAGTGATAACAGCGCCGGGAGGGGGTGCTGCTGGTCACTAGCAGGGCATTGCGAGAGACAGGCCAGGCTGGAGAGGGTTCCGGGGGGCACAGCGGTCCCTCGGTCCCAGGCTGCATCCCGGGGGATCCCGTCACAGGGATCCTTTGCTTTTGCTTAGAAATCATGCCATTCCAAAGGCACGTGCACACTACAGAATTAAGTTGGCCTAACTTACTTTGGCATACAACCGCTGCAGTAATTACATCACTTGTGTGTTTCCACACTTTGCTCTGTGTGTCAGTGGTGTGCAGCCCCATGAGGAGCACTTGTATTAATTGTATTGTCGGCGTGGGGTATTGTGGAAAGGCTCTTGAAAGCCAGTAACAGTCGACTTAAGAAACACAGTGTCTCCACTGACACGTCGTCGTCCTAACTACATCAACCTTGACTCTATGCCACTCATGGAAGTGGTGTTAATGAGTTGGCATAGCAATGCAGTTACATCGGTGGGAGCAATACTTAAGAATAGACACATCCATAGTTAGGTCAACGTAATTCTGTAATATAAACAACGAGGAGTCCTGTGGCACCTCAAAGACTAACAGATTTATTTGGGCATAAGCTTTCATGGGTAATAAACCCACTTCTTCAGATGCATGGAGTGAAAATTACAGATGCAGGCATAAATATACTGTAATTCTGTAACGTAGACCAGGCCAAAGTCCAAGCAACATAGAGAAACAGTTTCTTCTTGTTAGGGAGTTTTATTCTCTTACCCCAGAGTTCAAGCTGACAGCACAAATTCACATGAGATGGAGGTGGGACAGGGAGAAATGCAATTAACAAATTCTTTGCTCTTTGATGTTTCACAAGGAGCCTGCTCACCCAAATGGCCCATTGAATCCAAATGAATCTATTTGGCAGGCAGAACCGAACACCTTCTGCAGGGAGCAGCATTTTACAGTAATTAATGCTTCTTTGGTGATTTACAGAATTACGGAGGGTTACAATGCAAACACTTAATGTCACCTTATAACGTGGGGCACAGACATTACACGTGAGATTAATACATGCAGCACATTATAAGCATTTCATAAAGTCTCTAAACACCAGTACAGAATCATAGAAGATTAAGGTTGGAAGAGACCTCAGGTCATCATTTAGTCCAAAACCCTGCTTGAAGCAGTACCAACACCAACTAAATCATCCCAGCCAGGGCTATGTCAAACCAGGCCTTAAAAACCTCCAAGGATGGAGATTCTTCTTTGAGTGATTGTTCATGTCCATTCCAACCAGGTGTGTGAGCGCCAGGTGCATGCCAGCCGGAAGATTTTCCCCTAGCAGCGTCTGTAGGGTTGGCTATGGCGCCCTGTCAAGATTCCTTCCCCACTCTGAACTCTAGGGTACAGATGTGGGGACCCGCATGAAAGACTCCCTAAGCTTATTTCTACCAGTTTACGTTAAAACTTCCCCAAGGCACAGAGCCTTTGCCCTTGGATTAGGTAAAACGTTACCACCACCACCAAGTGTTTTAGACAAAGAACAGGGAAAGGAGCACCTGGAGTCCTATTCCCCCAAATATCCCCCCAAGTCCTACACCCCCTTTCCTGGGGAAGGCTTGATAATAATAATATCTCACCAATTGGGACAGGTGAACACAGACCCAAACCCTTGGCTCTTAACAATGAAAAATCAATCAGGTTCTTAAAAGAAGAATTTTATTTAAAGAAAAGGTAAACGAATCACCTCTGTAAAATCACCTTTGTAAAAACTTTTCTCCCAGTGATACCCCTCAGGCCAGCTCTACCGCCCTCTAGTGCGGTGCGCTCATGTCACGGTATAAGAGGACCGGTCGTCCTCGCACCCTCTCCGTTCCTTCTTGCCGGCAACTCTGACAGAGGGGTTGGAGGGTGTGTTGTGGAATGGACATGAGCAACACGTCTCAAAGAACAATAGTTACAAAATGGTTAGCAACCGTTTTTCCTTCAAGTGCTTGCACACGCCCATTCCATGTTCGGTGACTCCCAAGCAGTACAGTGAAGAGGTGGGCTCGGAGTTCATGGACATGCAGATTGCAACACTGCCCATCCAAACCCAGGGTCATCTCTTGCTTGCTGAGTGCTGGCGCAGTGGGAAGAAAAAGTATGTCCCGACACCCAGGTCACCTCTCCGCAAATGTCCTGGATCGGACCTGGGCCTTGACCACCACTGAGGAAGTTTGTGCTCTTATAGACTGGGCCATCACGAAGGCAGGGTCTGACCTAGGAGCATTCAGCATCCTCTGCCCCTCCGTGCGCTTCCCACAGCAAGTCCGCTCAGGCGGGGTCCTGGGGAAGCCAGAGGGTCCTGCCCCCCAACTCCACAGTCAGAAGTGACTCAGCCAGCCAGTAAAACAGAGGTTTATTAGACGACAGGAACATGGTCTAAAACAGAGCTTGTAGGTGCAGAGAACTGGACCTGTTAGGATATAGATATTCAGGCCTGTCTGTAAAGGCCTATACTCTAAGAATTTAGGTGTATTCTTATCACTTGGCTAGTGATAGAGGTATAAAAGAAAGAATCAAAACCACTGTCTGCCAGTGTAAGGGCCTTCTCTTACTGTGACAGTTTGTGGCCCTGTGCTTAGGCTCAGGCCTTTGGCTAAGCAGCAGAGGCAGCCATAAGCTGGGAAGCAACCGGTCACCTCCTCACATTCCCAACTAGTCACACTGAAATAAGGTGCTATTGGGCTGTTAGGCACTATCAGGACAGGATAGTTCCTATCACCTCCAGAGAAAGGGAAGTGCCTAGACAATGTAAAAGGAAACTTAGTTTGATAGCATCCTGTCTGGCAAGAACTCACTTATCAATAGCTGGGATGTGAAATCCTCACTTCTGTATTGTTTTGTCATTATAGTTCCCACTTTGCTGTTGTTTGTCTGTATAATCTCTGTCTGGTTCTGTGATTGTTCCTGTCTGCTGTATAATTAATTTTGCTGGGTGTAAACTAATTGAGGTGGTGGGATATAATTGGTTACATAATCATGTTACAATATGTTAGGATTGGTTAGTTAAATTTCAGGAAAATGATTGGTTAAGGTATAGCTAAGCAGAACTCAAGTTTTACTATATAATCTGTAGTCAATGAGGAAGTGACTGGGTGTGGGTGGGGGTGGGCATGTGGGTGTGTGAGATGGGAACAGGGAATGGGGGTAAGAAAATTGGAATCATGTTTTGCTAAAGGGGGAAATGGGAACAGGGAATGGGAGTAAGGAAGTTGGAATCATGTTTAGCTAAGGGTAGGAATGGGAACAGGGACACAGGTGTAAGGCTCTGTGGTGTCAGAGCTGGGAAGGAGGATACTAAGGAAGGAAACTGGAATCATGCTTGCTGGAAGTTCACCCCAATAAACATCGAATTGTTTGCACCTTTGGACTTCGGGTATTGTTGCTCTCTGTTCATGCGAGAAGGACCAGGGAAGTAAGTGGGTGAAGGAATAAGCCCCCTAACATCTTGGTGCCAGTGACTCGGATGCATCGCATTGGATAGGTGAGTGGCAGCCTGTAAGTCCCCCTCCCCAACAGTCCGCGCAGCTGCTTGGAGGGGGTATCGCGAACTCTCGTGATGGTAGTTGCGGGTTCTGGCAAGCCAGGGTAAAGGATTTTTTGGATGAATGGATAAGGGAGGACCAGGGCCCATACCAGGTACAGGGGTCAACCTGGGATAAGATTAAAAAGGAAATGGAGGAAGTGTTAGGGGACCCAGAGGTATGGGGGGTGGCTGAGGAGCCCACCCTCCTTGGTATATGGGTAGGGGAAGAAGGTCCCTGCCCATGGGGACTGAATGCCTCCCAGGGAAAAGAGGCACTTCAGTCTGCTTGAGAGGTTTGAAGTAAGGGCAGCATTATGGGAAGCTGCCAGTAATCTTTCAAGTTTGGTGCTGCTTCAGCAAGGGCTGCTGAAGGGTTGTAAATTAGTTAGGGGTAGTGAAAGATGATTTGGCACAAAAGGGTTTAAGGTCAAAAGCAGAGTTAACAGACTACCTTTAGAGACTGGATCTGAGACTTGGTCCTGGGGGAGTGGAGGAAAAAGAAAAAAAAAAGTTTCAAAGTGCAACCTGCCTTTCCACACTCTTTTGTTTTTCTGAAGTTTTAATGGCGGGTACTTTGGATACTTATGTGAGATGTCAAGAAGGAAGTTTTTGTTTAATGATAAAACCCAGTTATATAAATGTAACTGTATGTGCAACTCTGTGCAGTCACATTGGATGGAAGCTTGGTAATTAGATTATCCAAGGGGGTCAGGTCGAGTGGCTACTACCACCACTATGCTTCTGTCCCCAGAAGCCTTTATAGCTATTCTGAGGGAAAATGGGCCCTTTTCCCACAGAAATGGTCTATAGGGGACTGCTGCAGGCAGCAGGCAGAGAGAGAATCTGAGCAAAATTATTTGACTATTGGGTAATGTAATCAAAATCACTAAAGGATGGAAGAGGTTTCTTTTGGAACTTAACTTGGCTGCCCCTAGTTGTGTCTAGTTGTACAAGATGGAAGTGTAATCAGGGTACAGTTGTGTAAAAAAGAGTAATCACAGTGCAAGGGATGTTAGGCAAAACAGAATTTTGTGTGTGTGTGCACAGGTAAAAGAAAAGGAAAAGGGGAGGAATGATGGGAACACTGAGCCTTGGGATGGCTCTGGGGGATTAGATTGTTGCTTTGGTGGGTGTGCATGAAAACTCTGTAGGCATGGGGGAGGCAGTTATACCTTGTGTAAAATTAATTTGGCTAATATGATGTTATGGAGGTTAAACTATATGGAAGGAATTTGCATTTTCCCAGGACATGTGCAGTGTATATTGAAAAAGGAGTAAAAGAAATGCAAATAAAACATGGTACTTCATTAAAATCCTAATAGGGCTCCAAAAGGAGCCACAATAGGTTGTGCTTTCTTTTTCAGATCGTTGTGTTTTGGAGCAGGAGATGAAAGTGGAAAGTAATCAGAACTCTGGTGGAAGTAAAATGCTTCCCTTTTAAGACAGTGTCTGAGCTGCTAACAGCTTTGGATCCAGAAGCAAGCTAGTAAGCCTCTGTGTGCAAATGCAAATTACCTAGCTGATGGGCACAAAGGAGCTGCAAATAACTGAATACATCTGGTCAGCAAACAAGCTACTAGAAGACTCAGATTATGGCCCTTCAGGAAAGGGAGGTGAAAAAAAAAAAAAACAAGTCAAGCCTGAAAATAAGGGGGACAGGTTAACCTTAAGGGGTGTGTGTGTGTGTGTGTGTGTGTGTGTGTGTGTGTGTGTGTGTGTGTGTGTACAGTGCTAAAATCTGAAGCTGTGTCTCAGCTATTACCTGAGAATAAACTTAAAGCTTGGTACAGCAGAGAAACTATTGCAAACTCGGTCTGTTGTACAAGAGGGGAAACTGAGGTACACCATCTCATGAATTTCATAAATGACCAGTGAGTGAGGTAATTCACTAGCCTGACTATAGAACAAAATAAGGACAGTCTGGAGGTAATTCTTCTGTTTTTCCTGCAAGTAGCAAGGACATTTGTAAAAGAAAGTGGTATTATTATTAAGCAATAATCTGTCCCCACCATGGGGAAGGAAATTGTTTCTTTTGTTTTTCAGACACTCTACAAGCAAGCTGGCGCCAGCGGGAAAAATAACCCAGAATACCATGGATCTATGTTTTGTGTTGTTTGTCTGTGGTGTTTGTCTTGTTGCTAGCATTGTTGTGTTTTAATGAACAGAAAACCTCATGATATGGGTGGGGGGTGGCTTCAAAAGGCTGGCCTTGGGGGGGGAAGATGTGTATGGGAATGCAAATTCTCAACTAGGAGGCCAGGACCTGTGTAATAGCTACCGTGGTACCTGGAAATGGAATGGCAACTAAGGTGGCCCCCACAAGCCCTATGGAAATAATGAAAAGGGGAGGAGCTCACTGGGAATTAATGGAGGGGTGTGTAAAATAGTGTAAATCAATAGAAGATGTTTGGATGTGCCCCTCTCCTATGACTATAGAGGAGCAGGATCAATGGCCTATGCAAGGGGTGGACAATTGGGTGTACTGTGTATAAGGTGTTTTGCTGGGAATGTACATATTACTGGGGGCACAATTACACCGGCCCATAACCAAACTACACCCATCTACATGCTGCTATATGGACTTTGGTGCACAAATGGATCTGTGAATCTTATTGCTGTGAATAAGCCAGTGCCTACTGCCTGATTCCATACCAAGTGGTCAAGCTGGTTTGGACAATATCCCATTTCTCTGTGAACATTCAATGGACTTGTGATATGGACAAAAGCATACAAAACTTGCAGGAGCAGCTTGTTGCAACTGCCAGCAACTGGACACAAGATCGTGACCCCATCGAAGGAGGAGAGGCAGTATTTTGGGGGTGTCTCGGATGTTGGACCATACTGCAGTGGTCAGGACTCGGTGTTGCTGTGGATTTTGTATTGTTAACTATACTTGTGTTACGTTGCATAGGGAGATAACCTATTAGGAATGTAATAAGCCCTCCAAACCCTGCAGTGTACTAGACAACCCGGACCCAACCTTCTCAGGCCCACTCTAATGGGAAGTCTGGAACACTAATTGGAATAAGTGTGGTAAGCCCGTATGAGAGAAGGTGCAGGGCATAATACTACACAAGGGGCAGTGGGACAAATGGAATATCGACTCCTTCCACCTTGATGCCTGGCCCTATCAGGAAATGTGTCGCCATATATCCTATGCTTTTCCAGGGATACCTGGGCAGGAGGATCCCAAAAGAAAAAGAAAAAGGGGTGGAGTGTTAGGATATAGATATTCAGGCGTGTCTGTAAAGGCCTATACTCTAAGAATTTAGGTGTAGTCTTATCACTTGGCTAGTGATAGAGGTATAAAAGAAAGAATCAAAATCACTGTCTGCCAGTGTAAGGGCCTTCTCTTACTGTGACAGTCTGAGGCCCTGTTCTTAGGCTAAGGCCTTTGGCTAAGCAGCAGAGGCAGCCATAAGCTGGGAAGCAACCGGTCACCTCCTCACATTCCCAACTAGTCTCATTGAAATAAGGTGCTTTTGGGCTGTTAGGATACAATCCTGTCCTGATAGTTCCTATCACCTCCAGAGAAAGGGAAGTGCCTAGAAAATGTAAAAGGAAACTTAGTTTGATAGCATCCTGTCTGGCAAGAACTCACTTATCAATAGCTGGGATGTGAAATCCTCACTTCTGAATTGTCTTGTCATTATAGTTCCCACTTTGCTGTTGTTTGTCTGTATAATCTCTGTCTGGTTCTGTGATTGTTCCTGTCTGCTGTATAATTAATTTTGCTGGGTGTAAACTAATTAAGGTGGTGGGATATAATTGGTTACATAATCATGTTACAATATGTTAGGATTGGTTAGTTAAATTTCAGGAAAATGATTGGTTAAGGTATAGCTAAGCAGAACTCAAGTTTTCCTATATAATCTGTAGTCAATGAGGAAGTGACTGGGTGTGGGTGTGGGTGGGGGTGGGCATGTGGGTGTGTGAGATGGGAACAGGGAATGGGGGTAAGAAAATTGGAATCATGTTTTGCTAAAGGGGGAGATGGGAACAGGGAATGGGGGTAAGAAAATTGGAATCATGCTTTGCTAAAGGGGGAAATGGGAACAGGGAATGGGAGTAAGGAAGTTGGAATCATGTTTAGCTAAGGGTAGGAATGGGAACAGGGACACAGGTGTAAGGCTCTGTGGTGTCAGAGCTGGGAAGGAGGATACTAAGGAAGGAAACTGGAATCATGCTTGCTGGAAGTTCACCCCAATAAACATCGAATTGTTTGCACCTTTGGACTTCGGGTATTGTTGCTCTCTGTTCATGCGAGAAGGACCAGGGAAGTAAGTGGGTGAAGGAATAAGCCCTCTAACATTAAGGTTACATACAGAGCACATGTGCTTTCGTTACAAGGTCGTATTTTGCCTCCCCTCACCGCGTGGCTACCCCCTCAACCCTCCCCCCTCTCCGTGGCTAACAGCGGGGAACATTTCTGTTCAGCCACAGGTAAACAGCCCAGCAGGAACGGGCTCCTCTGAGTGTCCCCTGAAGAAAAGCACCCTATTTCAACCAGGTGACCATGAATGATATCTCACTCTCCTGAGGATAACACAGAGAGATAAAGAACGGATGTTGTTTGAACGCCAGCAAACATACACTGCAATGCTTTGTTATACAATGATTCCCGAGTACGTGTTACTTGCCTGGAGTGGTAAAGTGTCCTACCATGGAGGACGCAATAAAGCTGCCCTCCCCAGAAACCTTTTGCAAAGGCTTTGGGAGTACATCCAGGAGAGCTGCGAATGCCAGGGCAAAGTAATCCTTTCACATGCTTGCTTTTAAACCATGTATAATATTTTAAAAGGTACACTCACCGGAGGTCCCTTCTCCGCCTGCTGGGTCCAGGAAGCAGCCTTGGGTGGGTTCGGGGGGTACTGGCTCCAGGTCCAGGGTGAGAAACAGTTCCTGGCTGTTGGGAAAACCGGTTTCTCCGCTTGCTTGCTGTGAGCTATCTACAACCTCATCATCATCATCATCTTCTTCGTCCCCAAAACCTACTTCCGTGTTGCCTCCTGTCATAAATATAAAGGGAAGGGTAAACCCCTTTGAAATCCTTCCTGGCCAGGGGAAAGCTCCTCTCACCTGTAAAGGGTTAAGAAGCTAAAGGTAACCTCGCTGGCACCTGACCAAAATGACCAATGAGGAGACAAGATACTTTCAAAAGCTGGGAGGAGGGAGAGAAACAAAGGGTCTGGGTCTGTCTATAGTTTGTCTTTGTCGGGGATAGACCAGGAATGGAGTCTTAGAACTTTTAGTAAGTAATCTAGCTAGGTATGTGTTAGATTATGATTTCTTTAAATGGCTGAGAAAAGAATTGTGCTGAATAGAATAACTATTTCTGTCTGTGTATCTTTTTGTAACTTAAGGTTTTGCCTAGAGGGGTTCTCTATGTTTTTGAATCTAATTACCCTGTAAGATATCTACCATCCTGATTTTACAGGGGGGATTTCTTCATTTCTATTTACTTCTATTTTTATTAAAAGTCTTCTTGTAAGAAACTGAATGCTTTTTCATTGTTCTCAGATCCAAGGGTTTGGGTCTGTGGTCACCTATGCAAATTGGTGAGGCTTTTTATCCAACATTTCCCAGGAAAGGGGGGGTGCAAGTGTTGGGAGGATTGTTCATTGTTCTTAAGATCCAAAGGGTCTGGGTCTGTAGTCACCTAGGCAAATTGGTGAGGCTTTTTACCAAACCTTGTCCAGGAAGTGGGGTGCAAGGTTTTGGGAAGTATTTTGGGGGGAAGGACGCGTCCAAACAGCTCTTCCCCAGTAACCAGTATTAGTTTGGTGGTGGTAGCGGCCAGTCCAAGGACAACGGGTGGAATATTTTGTACCTTGGGGAAGTTTTGACCTAAGCTGGTAAAGATAAGCTTAGGAGGTTTTTTCATGCAGGTCCCCACATCTGTACCTTAGAGTTCAGATTGGGGGAGGAACCTTGACACCTCCATCTCCATTGAAGGAGTCAAACAACATGGCTGGGGTAGTGGTGGCTGAACCCCCTAAAATGGCATGCAGCTCATCATAGAAGCGGCATGTTTGGGGCTCTGACCCGGAGCGGCCGTTCGCCTCTCTGGTTTTCTGGTAGGCTTGCCTCAGTTCCTTAAGTTTCACGCGGCACTGCTTCAGGTCCCTGTTATGGCCTCTGTCCTTCATGCCCTGGGAGATTTTGACAAAGGTTTTGGCATTTCGAAAACTGGAACGGAGTTCTGATAGCACGGATTCCTCTCCCCATACAGCGATCAGATCCCGTACCTCCCATTCGGTCCATGCTGGAGCTCTTTTGCGATTCTGGGACTCCATCATGGTCACCTCTGCTGATGAGCTCTGCATGGTCACCTGCAGCTTGCCACGCTGGCCAAACAGGAAATGAGATTAAAAAGTTCGCGGTTCTTTTCCTGTCTACCTGGCCAGTGCATCTGAGTTGAGAGTGCTGTCCAGAGCGGTCACAATGGAGCACTCTGGGATAGCTCCCGGAGGCTAATACCGTCGAATTGTGTCCACAGTACCCCAAATTCAACCCAGCAAGGCCGATTTAAGCACTAATCTATTTGTCAGGGGTGGAGTAAGGAAATCGATTTTAAGAGCCCTTTAAGTCGAAATAAAGGGCTTCATCGTGTGGACGGGTGCAGGTTTACATCGATTTAACGCTGCTACATTCGACCTAAAGTCCTAGTGTAGACCAGGGCTCAGGAAAAATAAATCCCGTCCCCTCCCCCAGTCCCAACCCGGCCCCACCAGAGCTGCTGCGGCCGTGAGAGAGGTGCCTCTCACATGGCCCTGAGCTGCTACGGTGAGAGAGAGCTGGGGGGAATCCTCTCTCCCTGGGGCAACCTGCATCCTAAACCTCTCATCCCCAGCCCGCACCCTCAGCCGGCGCCCTCACCCCCCCCCCGGCACTGCAAACCTCTGCCCTAGCCCTGAGCCCCTCATCCCTAACCCCACACAACAGCCACACCCCAACCCTCTGCCCCACCTGAGCCACTCCCACACTCCGAACCCTTCAGCCTCACCCTGCCACACACTGTCCATGTGAAGAATGAATTTTGCGATCTGCACCCAGAGACAGGGGAGGGGTCACCCCTCACTTCCATATTGGTGCACAGAACAAAATTAATTCTGCACACGGACGGAACAAATGAGAGGAAACACTGCTCCTGACTTTCAACCTGTCTGCCACATCTTGAATTTCATACATTGACCGATGACAATAAAGGGCTCTCAGGTGACCAACAGACCAACAGTTGTTCACAGGAATTATTCAGCAAGTATTTTAGAAGACCTAGAACACTGGAGGAAATCATCAACTGCTAAGAGACAATTAATGGACAGAAGCAGCAAGATGAATCCCATACTTTGGATTGGTTGTGTCTTATTTCCCTGATTTGAAAAGAGACCAAAAGGACCTGAGTCTCCTCGCTGTGGATAGCCCCCTGCTCGGCCAGTCAGCATTGAGACGCTGAGCGGTGGGAGGCTGAGAGGTCTCACCAGATGTCTCAAAGGACGGCTCAGGTAACCATCAGAGGGGATCACTCTCAGATCAGGACCCACCTCTTTGTGAGGACCTCCCGCAATGAGAGCAACGCTCCCCCTCGCCCACACTCCACACACACCCCTCCTTGGTAGATGGAGGAAGCAGGGAAAAGAAGCAAGAGAAGAGGAGAAAAGAGGAAAAGGGAAACCAAAAAGGATAAACCCCAAGGTCCCCAGTGATTCCAAGGGTCACAGTCCGAGGTAGGAAATCAAATTCTGCCCCCTTAAGCCAGTGTTTTCTGTGTCGAGAATTCTGCCTGCAGCAGGTGCATCAGACCCAACAGGTTCCAAACCTCTCGGAGCCTCTGACCTTGTCCAAGGGACGTTCGTTTTCTGGCACAACCAGGGGTAGGAAAAGAGAAAACTCCACAGAGGCTCCTCCTCATGCTCACAGACGGGAATCCTAATTCTCTCCCCGTCCTCGAGGGGAGACCTGGAGAAGGAGACGTGCGGCAGCAAAGCCGGGGGGGTCTCCGAGACTGCCCTGGCCCTGCACCTCGGCCCTGCCCGGCTGATGTCGGGGTCTCTCTGCGAGGTCACCCCCTCCCCACCACCTTTGCCCAATGGGCTGAGTTCCTGCAAAAGGCCTTGGTGATGTCACTGCCCCACCCACCCCTCCCCTCCAAGCTGATGTCCTGCCCCTGCCCAGCCTCTGTGGAGGTTGGAGTTGTTGCTCCTGGATCTAGGGTTGCCAACTTTTACACCCAATAAAACTGAACACCCTTGTGCCCCCCTTCGCCGAGGTCCCGGCCTGCTCACGCCATCTCCCTCCCCTCCGTCGCTCCCTCTCCCCCACGCTCCCTCACTCGCTCATTGTCACCGCGCTGAGGAGGGCTGGGGAGGGCCCCTTGTCAACTGGGTGTTGTCGGGACGCACCTGGGAAGGAGGGCTGCCTGCCAAGCACCTTTAGGAGGAGGCGTCCCTCCCTGTCAGAAAATCATCTCCCTCCCTCAGCTCAGTGATGGCCTGAATTGCCCCTTCTCCCGGCAGAGCCAGAGGATGGGAAGCAGCAACATCAGACCCCTGTGTGGCTCGCAGGAATGAACACAAACACGCCCTTGTAGCTGGACAGACGGTTAGTTTTACCCCTGGGATACGACAAGGCTCAAGAGAAAGGTGGTGGCCCCACATCTAAGGAATGAAACACAACACAGTCATCATCGTTACGCCCGTCCTTGCCCCTTTATACTTCTACTGTCTCACTCCCGCCACCCTCGCCCTCTGTGGGTTCAGTGAGAGCCGCACTCAGTGCTTCCGACACACACAGACTCACACACACATCTTGCAAGGAAAACCTCACCACGGAGTCACATGCACCTGTTGCTTCCCTGCCCCCCTGCTCTCCAGAATCCAATCCCAAGGAAAGCTTGTCAGGCCCAGAGCTGGCAGGGCACCCGGTGCTGGAGTATTGAAGCTACCGTGACGGCACTCAGAGGAAAGATGCGGAGAGAGTGCAAGTTAAGAATTGGCCGGTCAGGTTTCCAGTCCCCTCACAGGTCATTCCCTCACTCGAGCAAAGGGGCACATCTCAATTCTCAGCTGGCTCAGTCGAGCTGCACCGTTCTTGTTTCCACTCAGTCAGGTTTGAGGCCTGTTTCGCACCCTGTCTTTGAGAAGACAGTCAGAAACTACTCTCTGAAACAGCCAATGCAGGAGGACGTGTTATCGCTCCTGCCCCAACACAGACAGACAAAGAGAGAAATGTTCTCGCTTTGAGGGTGGGACTCCCTGCCCTGGGCCAAAGACGACACCGACACCGAGACACACGACATCTCACACAAACAAACACGACGTCTCAGACGCCCACGACACGACATACGACACGTCACACGACACACAAGAGGGCAGAGGACACGACACCGAAATCCCAGCCCCGGAGACGACCCCCCGCGGGGGCGAGAGCGGAGCGGGGACGGTCGGGGGAACTCGGTCTCTGGGCGGCGCGTGGGGCCGGTGTGGGCGGGAGGGAAGAGGGCGGCAGGGCCGAGGGCGAGATTCCCAGCCCCCGTCGAGCGCTGGGGAGCGAGGGCTCCGGCTCGGCTCTCGCAGCGGCTCTGGCCAGGAATGGTGCCGGAGCTCTCGCCGGAGGGGAACGCGGCAGGAGGGGCCTGAGCCGCTGGGGCCTCTTTCCAAGGAGGCGGAACCAGGCCTCCGCTCTCTGCCCGCTGCAGACCCGGCTGCCAGGTCGGCGCTTCCAGTTCCTCGTCCGCACTCGCCGTCGTCCTCCTCACCGGCCGTGGGCATCCTCGCCGGGGACGGGGCTCGGGGGGATGAAGGCTGGGGAGGGGCCAGAGTCTCCTGAGCAGAGTGACTCTGTGGGGTGCCCTTAGAAAAGGGGCTTTTTGGTTGTGATGCTCAAGGTAAGTGTCTGGTTTGGTGAGGACTCTGCTCACGCCCCACCTGAGTCCGGGTAGGGAAGCCCCGTAAATTAGGGTTCGGTTTGTAAGAAAAGGTTCCTGATCAGCTGTGGTTACGAGGGAGGAAAGGTCTCATTTTTCAGAGGCTGCTCGTTTCTCTGGTCAGGAACGGTGTCTTCTCCGCAGCTGAAGGTTGGATCCAAGAGGATGACTCCAGTGGCTTGCCCTGCTCTCATGTTTCTCTGTCTTCTCTCGTGTGTTGGCCAACTCTCTCTCTCTCTTCTCTCCTCTTCTCTCCTCGTGCCGTGTCCCTTCACAGGACACGGGTAGGTGTGCATTCCCACAGGTGAGGTCTCGGGAGCCATGGAGAAGTCGGAGCGGAGGAAAATCATGCCGGGCAGTGGGTGCGAGCGTGGAGCGGTGACTGTCGGGATTAACTCTGTCTTGGTTCATCGCGTGGGGCCGATGCGCGGAGGAAGGCAAGATTTCCAGCACCAATGGGGCTCTGTATCATGATAGCCAACGCGATGTGGCCCACTGAGATGGTAACTTCTTTGTTTTTCCTCCTTGGTCTGGGTTTAGTACAAACCATTGACTCCCCTCATCGGATGGAAAGCGAGCGAGAGAGGTGAGCCCACGAACGCTGTTGATGCAGCCAGGAGTCGTCCGGTTGGCAGCGGAGCAGTCGCGAATGTCAGTGAGATAAGTGTCTGGTTTGGTTATGGCTTTGCTCACGGCCCACCTGGCTCCAGGTAGGGACTCCCCATTAGCTGGGGCTGGGTTTGTAAGAAAAGGTTCCTGACCAGCTGTGGTTAGGAGAGAGACAAGGTCCCCATTTTCAGGGGCTGCTCATTTCTCTGGCCAGGAACGCAGGAGAAGGTGGCATCTAGGAGGATGACTCCAGCTGGTGAGTTGCTTGCCTTCCTCCCATATTCTTCTCTCTTCTCTTGTGTGTTGGCCAACTTTCTCAGTCTCTCTCTCCTCTGCTCTCCTGGTGCCGTCTCCCTTTGGACACGGGTAGGTGTGCATTCCCACAGGTGAGGTCTCGGGAGCCATGGAAAAGTCGGAGCGGACGAAAATCATGCAGGGCAATAGAAAGGCTGCTGAAAGTACCTGAAGAGACAAAGGAAATGAGAAGGGGGAAGTCCAGACTAAGACAGGAGTCTAGTCTGTAAAGAGAAACAACGGGAAGTCTAAGCTACAGAAACTCTTCAAGTTGCCAAAAGACACTTAGGATGGGAAATTACTTCTTGAATCCAGTCTCTTTAAGATCTTAGGCTTAGTATGTGTGTGTATTTGTATTTGCTTAGTAATCTGCCTTCTTCTGTTTGCTATCCCTTATAATCACTGAAAATCTGCCTTTTCTAGTGAAACTATTTTTTGTTTAATAGTATTATTATTATTAAACTCAGTTTGTGCAAGGGGTGCTCCGTGAGGAAATGATTTGTGTGTTACTCCAAGGGGCCGCCCAGTGTCACTGTTGCTCCATAAGGGAAATGCTTTGTGCAAGACCTGGTTTAGCCACCCACTGTCACTGTTGGGCCAGGAGGGAAATGATTTGTGCAATACCTGAATTGGCCACGCAGTGTCACCATTGCTCCGTGAGGAAATGCTTTCTGCATTACTCCAAGTGGCCACCCGGTGTCACTGTTAAGGAAATTATTTGTGCATTACCGTGAGTGGCCACCGAGTGTCACTGTTGCTCCATGAGGGAAATGGTTTGTGCATGACCTGAATTGGCCACACACATCACTGTTCCTCAGGGAGGGAGGGGGGGGATTGTTTGTGTGTTACTCCTGAGTGGCCACGTTGTGTCACTCTTCCTCCATGAGGGGAATGCTTTGTGCATTACCCAGTGTGGCCACCCAAGACAACACACACATCACACACAAAACACGACAGACAACACTGACACACACACACACAACACGACACCGACACACCCAGAGAGAACATGTCACACATACAGAAACACGTCTCTCACACACACACAACACAGGACACCGACACACACAAACAACATGACACACAAAATGACACACAAAACAGCACACAACACGACACACAAAAATCACACACAACACATGACACCGACACACACACACACACACGAGACGAGGCACAAAACGGCAGACAACGTGACACAGAAATCACACATGACACCGACACCCACACACAATACAACACACAACACCTCACATGCCACACAAAATGGCACACGTGACACACACACACAACACGATGCACAAAACATCGCTCACAAAATATCACACACCCACACACATGACACACACACAGACAACACGACACAAGACACACAAAACGGCACACAACACGAGACACAAAAATCTCACACAACACATGACACCGACACACACAACATGCACACAACACGGCACACACCATCACATGCACACAACACGGCACACACCGTCACATGCACACAACACGGCATACAACATGGCACACACACTCAACATGGACCACAACACGCACACATAAACACGTCTCACACACACAAAACGACACACAAGTCACACACACAACACGTCACACGACACATGCAACACGACACACACAACACGTCACACAGCAGAAGGTTTCATCGAGGAGGAGGATGTCCCGGGGTCCCCGGGCGATGCTCTGGGACTGCTCCCCAGGAAGCCAGGCAGGACTCTGGGGGAGTCTCCTCTCGGGGAGCAGCCTGTCTGCAGGACACACAGCTCCCCCGGCTCCACCTTCCTGGCTCTGACCTCGCAGCCTTCAGCCTCCTCTGCCCCTCCCTGCGCTTCCCACAGCCAGTCCGCCCAGGCGGGGTCCTGGGGGGGCAGAGGGTCCTGCCCCCCAACTCCGCAGTCAGACGGGACTCTCAGCCAGCCAGGAAAACAGAGGTTTATTAGACGACAGGGACATGGTCTAAGACAGAGCTTGTAGCTATGTCTCGGAAGCCAAGAAGCAGTAGAAGGGGACGAAAATCATGCAGGGCAGTGGGTGCGAGAGTGGAGTGGTGACTGTCGGTGTTAACTCCGTCTCTGTTCCTCGAGTGGGGCCGATGTGGATGACCAGACCCCGGGTGCCTGGGCACCCGATTCCTTTGTTCTCCAACCCTTTAGCTCTCACCTCGCAGGGGGGAAGGGCCCAGGGCATCAGGTGCCAGGAAAGAGGGTGTCGGCCATTCTCTGTGTCCAGACCCCTGCACACACCTGCCCTCCAGAGCTCTGCAACGATCATACACCCTTATCCCACCCCCTAGATCCTTAAGAACTGCATAGGGGAAACTGAGGCACCCCCACACGATTCAGAGGAAACATGAAGTCCCGCTTCATCACAGATGACTCCAGGAGGTGAGTTGCTTGCTATCCTACCATGTTTTTCTGTCTCTCCTCTAGTATGTTGGCCATCACACACACTCTGTCTCCGTCTCTCTCTCTCTCTCTCCTCCTCTCCTGGTGCCAACGATGACCAGGCCCCGGGTGCCTGGGCCCCAGTGCCCCGCCTGTGCTCCATCTCTTCCTGTATCTGCCTCGCCCCTTCTCCCAGCCCACACTGCCCACCGCTGCCTGGATGATTTCCCCCTCTCCTCCATTGCACCCCCCTCTGTGGGGTCCCTGCCAATCACCGTCTGCCTCCTCTCCTCCACCCCCTCCCCCGCTTCCCCACGGGTCACTCTGGGGGCCGGTTTTCTTCACCATGTTTGTGCATGATCTGGAGGATGGGATGGATTGCACCCTCAGCAAGTTCGCAGAAGACACTAAGCTGGGGGGAGAGGGAGATATGCTGGAGGGTCGGGATAGGGTTCAGAGTGACCCAGACAAATTAGAGGATTGGGCCAAAAGAAATCTGATGAGGTTCAGCAAGGACAAGTGCTGAGCCCTGCAATGAGGAGAGAAGAATCCCATGCACTGCCCCAAGTATGTGAATCCCATGCACCGCCCCGAACCGACCCTCCCGGAGCATCCTCAATGCCATGAAACAGCTGTTCTGGGGTGGGCAGGAAGTGCTGGGAAGGAGAGTGGGGAGTTGCTCAGTGGGGGTGTGTCTCTCTGGGTGGGGTCTGTGTGTGTTTATGCACAAGCTGATTGTGATGTCACGGAGGCCAACAGCAAAGAGTGTTGGGCGTCAGCATTCTTGCCCTGCCCTCAGTCTGCCAACTGGCTTGGTTGACAACGGCTGGTGACCCAAGGAGCTGCTGAGAGACGCGGACCATCCCTCTGTCAACAACTTCTTGAATCAGCTATTTCCACAGGTGTTTGAGGAACAAAAGGATGAGTTTTTACAGAAGGTAATTCCCAGATTCTTTCCCTGCTCATTAGATCGCACACGACAGGTCGGTGCCTCCTTCTCCTCGGGACGGGTGGGGGCTGGTGTGGCAACAGGCAGGTCTCAGCGTTCCCTTTTGATTTGAATGTGGCCATCTCTCAGGTCGCCTCCTGCTTCAGCCTGTCAGGTTCTTTGGAGGCAGATTTAGATGATTTTATCTTTTAGTCGGGGGGAATTTCCAGGGATAGAACCAAAAGGGAAGATAACAAAACTCATGTAGAATTTAGATTGAGATCTCCATCAATAGTATTTCCCTTGGAGTTGCCCCTAATGCACTCCTTGCCTTCAAGTTGGGAATAGAAACCCTTTGTCTCCTGTCATGACTGCCAAAGAAATGTGTATTGACAGAATATCGATCTCAGAATTTACAGGATTGAAATGCCCATAAATGAGCTCAAATAATGCAGAAGAAATTAATCTTAAGATATTGAAAGTGATACAGTTCCACTCCCATCCCCTGGCTGTTATCTTGGTAGTTCTCTCAGAAAGAAGCTCATGGCGACAGATCTCAAAACTCTCTACAAATTCTATTCTACCCCCTTGGGCTAGAGAAAAGAGATGTGTCGATCCCACCCCCCACACACACACACATGCAATTCCTTTCCAGGAAAGGGGTTTCAATCAACTGTCACCTACATTTGTCATGGGTCTCGCTGTGATTTCTTTGTCCTTGTTTTGGAGGCCTAACTTCTGACTGGATGTTGGAAATAATATGGGTCATTCTTCATTTCAAGTTGACTGATTCTTTCCCCTATGCTAATACATTCCAGATTTTCAAATAGTTGAGAAGAAGTCAACATATTTGCAGCTGCTAATTCATCCTTCCAGACCCTCAAACCCTCAAGATGACAATCTTTTCTTCCTTTTCCTGGCTTCTCTGGGAACAGAGCTTTCTTGGTTTTCAGCTTGGCCCGATCTGTTCCCAGAGTCCCAACATTCTGTGCACAAAGGAGTGGGGTTAAGAAGGAAGCATTTTTGCAACTAGGCCCAGGCAATGACCAAAGAACACAGAAACTGACCTTTTGCTCTTTCTATCCCTAGCCTCTGTTTGCCAGGTGCCAGGAATGAGCAACAGGAATGGATGGCTTGATGATTCCCTGTTCATTCCTTCTGGGGCACTCCGCACTGGCTACTGTCAGAAGACAGCGTACTGGGCTAAATGGACCTTTGGTTTGACCCAGTCTGGGCGGTCTTGTGTTGCATATCTTCTTGGTTGCAGCAACCAGTCCTGGCTATTAGAGGAGCAGATGGCTTCAAAAGACCACTCTCGTGGATCTGGGAATCCTGGGCAAACTAATTCCCTTCCTTTCGAGAAGGACAGAAAAACCCATTTCCTCCTTCTTTCTATTCCAGGCTTCGTTCCTTTTTCCAAAGACTCGCCTCTCGGGAGCACAGAGAGATCCATGTGCACAAAGTGCTCGTCCAACCTGCATCCATTGAGGAATGCTTTGGCCTCAGCCCCCAAGAACAGGCTTTGCCAGAGAAGCCCCAGGGAAGAAAATGCTCATGGACCATCATGAAAAGACTCTGTGTCTGTTGCCAATCCCACAACTCGATGGCAGAGAGCAGTGAGGAGAGAACAGCTTCCTCTCCAAGAAGGTGGACACACTTGTCCCTGAAGAAGAAAGCAGCTGAGACCCAGGTGGAAGCAGAGGAGGTGAAGCTGCAGGAGACGACAGACAAAGTCGAAGTGGATCTTACAGGTGAGATGGTTCAATCCACATGGTTCACGAGGAGCATGTGAGGAACACTCACACCAGTCACTCGACAAGCCTTCGACATCAGGGCCCTCTCATGGGACAGTGATGGGTACCTCCAGCTCTGGAATCCATTTAGAGGGTGGCAGAGGTCCATGGCTGAGGTGGGGAGAGCTGACAATGTCAGGTCACCCCCCTCTGGGGATCTGGCACTGTGGGGTGGGGACTACTAACATTGTTCCAGGCTGGAAGGAGAAGAGAGAGGCTGGATGTTGGAGGAAATCCTTTCTTTTCTCCTGGATTGGGTCCCTTTCCTCAGGAAAATGCTCCAGAGGTCTCAGCAGGTCACAGCTGGGAACCGTACCAGAGCTGAGTCATTCCTTCTTGGGGGGTTCAATGCAAAAGGAGGCCAGGTGCCCATCACTGACAGGAAAGGGCTACAAGGGGAGGGGAAGAGTAGATGACCCCATTGAAAAGAAATTGGCCCCGAGGGAAGAGGAAGCCTCGTGTGGTCAAAGGCCCCAGCTAGGAGTCAGGAGAGCGGAGTTCTCTGCTGAGCTCTGCCAACAACCTTCAGTCTGACCCTGGGCAATTCGCTTCAGGGCTCTGGGCCCAACTTCCATCCTCTGTAAACCAAATGTTAAGAATGTTTCTTTCTGCTGCAGGGACGAAGAAGGAGCCGTCTGACACGAAGAGGAAGTGGGAAAAAGGAAGCCCAGAAGAGCAGGAAGAAGAGCACACTCCCAGCCCCTCATTAACAAGCAGCTCCCATATGACGATGGTAATGATGCTGGTTGGCCGTGCTCATGGAAAGCATCCCTTGCTGTGTGTAGGAATATCTCCCAGGGTCTGAAAAGAAACACTCATCAAGGGTGATCAACTCCAGCCAGCTTTTATCTGGGTCGCTTGAATGAGGCCCGCTTTGACAAAGGGGTTTAGGCACCTAAAGAAGTCCAGAGGTACTTTGTGGGACTGGCAGAAGTGCCTGACTCAGGTGCCCAATTCTGATGCACTTTCCATGGCACACAGGCACGACTGAAAATCAGACCAGGCCCATCCCTGCCCTGGTCGGGGGAACCCACATATCTCCTGGCTGTGGGGTTCTGGCCCATCTCGTGGCACCAGGACCACTTTGAGACACAGAGAAAAGGAGTCTGCTCTAGAGCCTTAGCTAACAGCCTCTTGGCTTTTCGCTCCTGTGGTCGAGGCTCCTGCACTAAGCTCCAGAGGTCCCAGGTTCCCTCTCGCCTGCCAACATCTGGGCTCTGTCCGAGTTACAAAAGCCTCTAGACACCTTTTTAACTCTTCCTCTTCGGGACAGAGCACCCTGCAGCGCATACAAAAGGCTGCAATTCTGGGAGCTTCTGACCCGCCGGGGGTCTGGAGTATGGAGGCGAGTGTGCCACTCCGCCGTGCTCTACTGCATCCTAGGATATCAGGGTTGGAAGGGACCTCAAGAGGTCATCCAGTCCACTCCCTTGCTCAAAGCAGGACCAAACCCCAATTTTTACCCTAGATCTCAAAATGGTCCCCTCAAGGATTGAACTCACTACCCCGGGTTTAGTGAAATGCTCAAACCACTGAGCTACCCCTCAGCTGTTGGGAACTAGGACAGACGGTGCTAATCCAGCGCCATGCAGGCCAGCTGCAGTAATCCCCAGGGGGTGCCCTGAGACCCCAGGGCAAAGGCCTCCAGCACCCCAGGCCCTGGGTTTAGGTGACCCTGGAACCAGGCCCCCTGGAGTAACATTGTGCCCAGTGAGTTCTCACCCCCAGGGCTCTGGCCCCAGAGGCCCACGCTTTGGGCTTCTCTTCAGCCAGGCAAACTTGCTTCTTCAGTCTCAGTTACTTTCTGTCCTGACGGCGATTCCTGCCTGTTTTCTGGCAGCCCCACAGGCTGCGAGGTGGGGAAGGAAGAGGGTGTTTCCGTTTGGGCCCTATTCTCAGTCCCTTCCTCGCAGACACTGTGGGCTGCCAGAGTTGCTGAGCCAATCTCCTCAGGCGCTCAGGGTGGGATGTGACATGGGGCAGGTTCTCCAGTGTCCCCTCGGTGACACTCAAGGAGAAACTCAAATGGGCTTTGCAGGACATTGAGGCTTTCTCAGCAAAAGCGGGGTTTCCTGCGAGGAGGGGCTAGCGAGGGAGGAAATGGGGTGGCCCTTGGGGTCCCAGCACTGCCTGAGAGGCTCCCGTCTCTTCTCAGGGGAGGGGGCCAGAGAGGAGACAAAAGGCTGAGGAAACCTTAGCACCTGGGGAGGCTTTTGAAGAAAAGGGCTCAGCCGGAGTCTCCACGCTCCCTCAGCACCGCCAGCCTCCCCCGGGGACAGACTGTTCCAGGGCAGCTGCCCGAGGCACATACTCAATCCCAACAGGCTTTGACCCTGTTCTTTGCAGACCCCCAGGGAGCACCCTTCCTCAGCCCCGCTCCATGCCCTGCTGATGGCAGTCGTGAAGGGTCTGACAACACCCACAATGCAGGGATTTAGAGCCGCAGAGGAAGAGCTGAGGACCATCGTATCTCTCCACGGAGACAAGATGGAGAGAGTAAGAGACTCCCGCAATGGGGCAGGGGGATGCTGCGCAGAGAGGGGGATGGGAGAAGTTCCTCTCCTCGGAAACCATTCCTTGGACACTGGCATGGGATTGGAAAGTTGGCTCAGCCCCTTGTCATTCATCGCTTGGCCACGGGGATAGGTGACATTCAAGCCCTTCTCTAAAGACCGCCTGCACGTGGCGCGGAAGTGCAGACTTAGTCCCTTCCTGGGCTTTGGCTTTCCTGGAAACTCTGAGACTAATCAATGAACAGAATCCTCAGCCTGAACTTCCTCCCCAACCTGCCTGTTCCTAGGGTTTCCTGCAGGTCATCCCTGTCTCTGCCCAAGTTCCTTCTTTCCAACAGGTCCCAGCGGGAAGTTAACAAATGGCCCCTCAATCAGCAGATTGATTTGTGCAGGGCTCTAACTCCTGCTAGCAGAACAGGTCAACAGAATCCAGCCACCCGCCTTGGAGCTCCTGCTCCTTGTTGGAGAGAGGAAAGAGCAATGACCAATTCCTCACAGAAGAGTCCTAGCGGGTGGCTTGTCCCTTTAGGGTCTGTCTCCCTGTGTTGCAAACTCTGCAGCAGGAGCCTGAAAGCCTGGCCCTATGGACTTGGGCTCCCAGGGCTGGCACTGAGGGGCCAAAACAGCAATGCAGACTCTTCTGGGCTGGGGCTGGAACTTGATCTCTGAAGCCTGGGGAGGAGGGTGGCTTCAGAGCCTGGGCTCCAGCCCAAGTCACCTTGTCTGCACTGCTCTTCTAAGTGCCATAGCATGAATCCGAGGTTAGAGACTGGGGACTTAGGAGACTGGGGCAAGGAGCTGGCTAGCCCCACCCAACTAGCCCTGCCTCCCATCTCTGCCATGGGCTCTGGGATACATCAGTAGAACCAGCTGGGTCTGGAGCAGTGCTTCTCAACCTGTGGCCCGGTCAGCACAGAGCTGTGCCCCTTTGGGACATCCTCAGGGACAAACAGGTCGGATTGGATGTGTCCCACAATGGAACCTTGGTTGAGAACCACTGGTCTGGAGGAACGGATTGTGCAAGAAAGAGCTAAAAGGAAGTTGCAGAGATGGAGGAAAGGCTCCTGGAGGGAAGCCCTTGAGAGCGGGACTGAGAGCCGTTTGCTACGGCAGGGAACGCCCTGGGACATCAGGGGAGTTAGGACTGTGCCCACTCTAAGGTTTTTGTGCGTGTTTTTGAGCTTGAAGGTGCTAACCCAGACCTCAGGAAGACTGGGGTTCCTGGACTTGTCAAAGCCTCTTAGGGAGCAGCCAAGATGGGCAACCGAGGTCAGAGGAGGCTTGCAGGGCTGCCAGGAGGGCTTCCCTGGGAGGAGGCCACTCATTGAGAAATCCATCCCTCAACTTTCTGGCATTCTTCCAGGTTGGAGACATCGTGGGAGGGATCTTAATCTGGCTCGACAACAGCTGTGATCCCAGAGCCAGAAGAGCAGTGCTCAGGGCCATGGCCTTGCTGGCTCGCTCCCACCCCCAGGACGTGGTTCTAACCTGTGTGGCTCACACGCTCTCATCGCACAGGTAGGGAGCTGCTTTCTTATCTCCTCAGTCCAGTAGTTCTCCTCCTGCTCCTACTGACAGGCCACAGGCCGGGAGGGGTCCGTGGGGCTCACACAGTTGGAGGGAGTTTCCTGCTGTGCAGAGAGCTGTCCACGCTTCCTAAGAGGAGATGGCCAGGCCCAGCCACTAAGGAGCCAACCCCTCCTCCTACACTCCCCGCGATGGAGACATGCCACTTTTCTGGAGAATTCCAGCATTGTCCTGATTTCTATGGGTCACCCCACTTCCTCTCAGATCCAGTACAGGGCCAATCAATGATTTGGGGGCTCACTCAACATCCCTGGCTCATGAGGTCTGGCTGCTTCTTACTGCAGGAGAGAAGGCAGAGACGGAAAAGGCCCATGAGGCCCATCTGTCTATCCCCTGGAAACCAGTGCAGGATTCTTACCTGTCCAAAGACCCCCCAGTTATTCCATGGCTGAGGAATTGGTGACAAAATGCACTCATCCTTATGGAACGGTGGGGCAGAGGTCAATCTCTTAAAACAGACATTTCCAGCCCTTATTGGTGCAAAAGAAAAGAAAATCAAATCAACAAAAAAATCATCCCCACATGACCAGAGCCTAAATGCAGTGCAGCGAGCAGACAGCTAGCATTAATAGCTCTGAGAGGGGGGAGTGCCTCTTTCCACCTCAATAGATTGTTAACTTTCAGTCCTGCTGGTTATTGCTGATCACTTCGAAGGGTCAGCCAGTTGAGGGGTTTGTAACACAACTCCCATGTGTTCCTCGGGGCCATGAAACCCAACTGAACCCTCGCCAGAGGTCAAAAGTCCAGCTTTCCTTGGCATCTTCTGCAATGCAGTTCTGCACTGACCTGAGTGAAATTTGTGTCACACTGCAGAGCAAATTGAAGAGCAGCAGGAAAGAAATGGAACTTCTTACCCAATTCAGTTATCAGAGGAATACAGTGTTGGTTTTCAGATTTGAGTGTTTGATTTGTAAACCTTTCTGAATTTCAGAATCAGGTCTGAATTTCTTGAAACAGCCACAGTGCTTTCCAGGGGCTGTGCTCAGAAGTTACAGAAACTCGGCAGCATTGGCACAGAAGTTCAGTCAAGCTTCCGGAAGACCTTGCTTCCAGGCCATTTGCTCTTGAGTTGTCCAACCTAGTTCTCAATGTCCTAGGGCTTGACCACCACGTCCGACCTTCCTCACCAAACTTGGACGTCAAATGACTGGAAGTCTTTTGGATCCATCTGCAGTCTTCCTCTGCAGATGCCTGCGGGGACCAGCAGGACTTAGATCCGCAAGAATGGAGGAGGGGATTTCAGTCCTACTTTCCTTCCATCTCTGTCACATTGGGCTTTACAATCTCCTCTTCCAAGCTCTTGAATCTTCTCAGATCAGGGCATGTGCTGACTCACTCTCTGACCCTTTCCACCACACTGCAGTAGAATTGAGCTGCTAAGAGAAACTTGGCCAAACGCTGGGTCTCCCTTATACCCCCAAATAGCCAGAGGAACTCCAATGATGTCAGGCAAGTTTCTCGGGACTGACCCAAGTGTAACAGAGCAAAATTTTGCACAGTCTGCGGGTCACAGTTTGGTGGTCATTCTGTGGTCAGTACATGCTCACTCTCTTGGAAAGAGTGGGTTAGCTTTAGAAAGAAGAACCCATTCGGGGAAAGGAATAAATACAACTTTCTCTGAAGGGACTTGCCCTGCCTTAGCCTCCCTGCACCAGTGGCTGTCTCCTCTGGTATTCCAAGCCTCTCCCTGGGGAGGGCAAGAGATGGCCAAGCAGGAAAGCTCTGACGTGTGTTTCTGAATTTGCAGATGTGCCATTGAGTTGTGGAAGGCCTTGGGTGAAGAACCACAGCTCACCAGGGAGGTGCTGCAGCAGCTGCTGGACAAGCTCCAGCAGAGACGCCGGGAGGAGAAGAGCAGCCATGTGTCTCTGGCTGTAAGTGAGATTTGAGATGTCACCTTGCGAACCCGCCACCACAGGGAAGATGGTGCATCTGTGTGTGTGTGCGAGTTTCACCTCTTCTTACCTTCAGGCCATGGCTCCACCACACATTGAAGCCGACCTAACTTAAATGGGCAGACAGCCGCCACAGCGATTCCATCCCTGGTGTGTGTCCGCACTTTGCTGCTCGTGTCGGCAGTGCCCGTCCTCACCAGAAGGGCTTGTCTTGATTGTAGGGTCAGGGTGGGGCATTGTGGGAAGGCTCCTGAAAGCCAGTTGAGGAAAGCGACGCGGTGTCTGCATGGACGCTGCATCGACCTGACTGCATCGACCTGGACTCTCTGCCACGTTTGGAGGTGGAGTGACGAATTTGGCACCGAGGGGCAGTTCTGACGATGGGAAGGAAATTCCATCCTTAGGGGGATGCAGAGTGAGTGGCCTTGCATTGACCTAACTCTGGAGTGTAGACCAGGCCTTAGTGTGTCCTCGCCACTTCCAATCAAACCAAAGAGGGGTCAGTAAAGTTTCCCCCAGGTCAAAGTTACACATCTGAGGTGGTTTATCTGCTGGTACCCTGGCTCAGTTGTCTTCTGCTCCAGATGGCCCTTTAGTGAACACGTGCAGTTCAGGTGTCTCTTGGAAGTCTCCAGCTTTCTGGCTCTGTAAACTGTGGCTAGAAATCTTCCCAACATGGCATCCTGAGAAGTCCAGTACTTTTGACTGGGCCAGAAACACTGGGCCTAGGAGAACGGATCTCCTCAGGATGGTTTCAGCCCTTCCAGTCATGGCTGGAAAGCCAAAGCACAGGCTCTGCACCAGAAAGAGAAATAATGGGGAATAACGTCATCCAGACTCTTCTCATCTTTCCATCCTGCTTCCGTTCCAGGAATGGGGGAAGGTTCAGGAGCCTCCAAATGTCCCCACCCCTCTCAGAAGCCAATACTGTTTTGTAATACGCTGGAGAGGAAAGGAGACATGACAAAGGGACAATAGCGAATGGCAATGGGGGCAGGTGGCAGATTGGGAGAGCTGAGTGAAATTCTTTCCCCCCTCCAGGCAATGAAGACCATTTATGAGCTCCTTTTCCTACGGGGATACCGAGAAGCCATCCTGCAAATGTATCCCCAGCTGCTCATTCTCTGTGTCAGGCAAGTGCAGTACGTGATGGATCTGCACTTGCCAGGGACCTACATGGCCAGGCAGACATCCAGCCCCGAGGAGGGATGCAGCTGCCTCAGTCTCCTAAGGTAATGACTGAAAGGAAAAGGAAGAACAGATTTGTTGGGCTAAACACATGGGAACTGTTCACGGCCATGAGTTGTTCGGGTGCTGTCATTAGCCCAGGCTCAGTTAGGAGCAGGTCTCTCTTGAGGGAAAAAGGTTGAGAGCCATGCATTCTTGTGAGTCACACTCGCTCATCTGATGCCGTCCACAGCCCAGCTGCTTTCCCTACACACTCAGGCAGCAGCCATGTTTGTGCATCCATCCACGTCTGCCACCCGCCAAAGGGTCAGTGCTTTCATCAGTGCCTGCTGAGCAAATCCGTGGGCCTCTCTCCCCGAACGCGGACAGAGCCACACCGGCAGCACATGGGGACAGGCACCGCAGGACGTCAGCCTCACAGGCAGACAGGAGGAAGAGGGACCAGTTCATCTGGTTCTGTGGGCACAGTTAGGGGTTTCCATCTGCATGGGAAAGAGAGAGCGCCAGAAGACACCTCAGGTGGCGTAAACTGATCGAGCTTTGCTCGATTCCACCAACAAAGGATCTGGACCCACATGCCCGCTTGAGTCCTGTTACCTGTCACAGTAAAGAATCAAGTATTCAACCATTGTGAGTGATGACACCAACCATCTGAAGAAGCTACAGTGTCCCTAACTGGTTCCAAAGTCAGTGAAACTGCAGTGTAGACAGGGTATCACACTGGATGGATCCTTGGGGAGGCTAGCTACTGCTGAGCATGCTGGGTGTCTCAGGACTTGTGCAGATTTGCCATGCTTGGGGCTGATCTCATTGCTTGACACTCTGTTTGTTTGTTTGTTTTTGTCTTTAGCACCTCAGTGGAGGCTGTGAAGACGCTTTTCTCCATGCCCGGCTACTGGAAGGAATTTGCCAGCATCCAGTTTCATCAGGGTTGGGACATGATAGCCTCCCGATATCACTACTTGCAGGGGGTTGGCCTGATTGCAAGGTAGGAGCTCAACGTTTCCTCTTCTTTGGGTCTCTCTTGGGAATGGGATTTGCGTGTGAAATAGTCCTCAGTTAAAGGCTGCCAGCTCAGCCCAGCAACTGGAGCTGAACGCTCTCTCCCCCTTGAGAATCAAAAGGGACTTTCTCTTCCATGTTCCAGAGCCATGATCGAGTTTGAGAACCCTCAGCTCCCTGCAGTTTTCAGAGAGGCAATCACCATCGTCCAGAGTGGGAAGGAGGAGGAGCAGAGAACTATCGCCCTGATTTTCTGCACTGAGGTGAGATTCATGAGTTGACAGGCAGAAGTGGGCTTTCTGGAGAGCAGCTCAGGACAGTAAGCTCTAGGCTACATTGTCAGCAGCTTAGCAGCCCTACCGCCAGCTAGCTCCTCTCCGCACATGGATGGATGCGGGGCATGGCAAAGAGAGGGAGGGAGAGACAGGGTGAGATTGCTCCTGGCTGGATGTACCTAGATGGGGTTATGGGACAAGAAGCCATGTTTCTCCAGTGCCCCAAGGCCATGCTTCTCTCCTCACCTTTTCCTGGCGTTCTGCTTTTCTTCTGCCCCACGGCTCTCTCCATGGCACTCAATGAGGTCTGGAGATTCCCCTTTCCCTGGGGGCTTATTTGTGACTTCTGCATTAGTCTAAATTTGGGGAAGGAACCAACTGAAACAGCAGCAATTGGCTCCCTACTCACCATAGACTTTGCATAGGAGGAAGTGGCCCTTTGGTAAAGACAACTGTCCAGGGAACAGACCCCACAATAAGACCTCTGCTCCTCAACCGGATCTTCATTTGGCTCTTGCCAGTTTCTCCAGAGTCCTTCCATTGACACCATCCTGACAAGATCAGCCCTCCAGGCACAGCTCATGGACTGGACCAAAGATGCAAATTCCATCATACGGAGGCTCAGTCTGCGAGGCCTTGGCAGTATTGTGTTCCAGCCAGAAAAGGTGAGAGCCGGGGATTGCCCAGGGGACCCAGGAAGCCAATGTCCATCAAATAGCTCAGAAATGAGAGGGAGAGCCACACACAAGCCTTCTTGTTTAAAACACAGCCCTCAAATGGTGGAGGTGCTTTCGGAACAAATCAAGGCATGCCATGCTCCCTGCTCCCGTGAGCTGAGCCCTGATTGCAGATGGGATGCAATGCGGGAGGCGGGGTAAGCAAAGACAAAGGTGACAGTGAGCAACTGGCACAGAGTGACAGGAGAATGACTTTCTGCCCCGTTAGGGGGCTGTGCCCTCCGTGGTTTCTCGTCGGTGGCAGTGGTCCAGCATGTGCTCCAGGCTGTCACCTGGCATAGTAATGAGCTGCCTTCTTCATTCCGGCAGGTGCAATTCTTACGGGCCCAGCTGCCAGCAATCCTGGCCATGTTTTATGACAGGGATGGAAGGGGTGTCATGGAGGCCATGCATAAAGCTGCAGACATCATCTACCTCCTCAAAAGGGAAGGGCTTGGCTCCATCTCCCAGGACATTGCTGTCAGCCTTCGCCCCTTCATTGATGATGTAAGGCTTGGAACCCGCAGAAGAAGCCCATTCCCCCGCTCCAGCTGTCTGTGATGCCCTTGTCTCTCTCTCCCCATCCCCTTCCTCCCGCCCCTCAGGCCTGCCATGGAGCCTCCAAGGAGTGCCCCCGCCATGGGTGGGGAATCTCCTGCTGAGCCACCTCCCTGTCAGAGCTCTTCTCTCCAAGCTCAGCCTCAGTGCCATGCTCCCAGCCCCTGCTGCAGCCTGGCCTGGGGGAGAGGGGGCCTGGCACTGGGCAGATGACCAGCTGTCTGGAGAACACAGGCCCCCAAAGAGGTGGAGATTCTGAGCAGGAAAAAGGTGGGTCGGGAATGGCCCGGCTCTCAGGGGCACCCAAGAGCCAAAGAAATGCTGTCTTTTGGAGCAGCCGGTCCCTGCCAGGCTCCAGCAGCTGCTTCTCCCCTTCCCCACACCAGTCTCCAGCAGCCTTCCTGCCCTCTCCCCTCATCTTCTCAGGTTCTAGGATTCTGTGCTCTCCACACAGAAACTGCCTCTGGGACACCCTGGGCTGCACTGTCCCGCACAGGGTCTCAGGCCCTGCACAAGATGTCCATGGCGCTGGCCTGGTGGCCTCCCTGCTCCCGCCAGCCCAGGTAGTTCACACAGGGGGAACCGGAGCAGCGTGCGCATTACCACTCAGTGGCGTTCTGCTCTGATGCTGCCTGGCTTTAACCCGGGGTCCCCACCCCCTGTGTGTCATTGCCAGGAGAAGGGCAGTGTGCGCTCAGCTGCCATTGTACTGCTTGGCCACGTGGTGAGCAGGGTGCAGGACCCTGACAAACCCTTCGTGCAGCAGGAAATCATCCACTGCTTGCTCCCCCTGCTGCTGCATCTTGAAGACTAGGAGGAGAGTGTGAAACTGGTAAGTGCCACGGTCATTATTGCCTGAAGAGCAAAGAGCCAGTATCTCCTGGGGCCCCCGCTTCATTCATCGCCAGAGCCCCTTGCCCAAGCAGAGTCTTCTCCTCCCTGCTTCACTCCATGCTGGAGCCAAGTGCCTCATCCATCCTCACAGCACACAGCACAATTGGGAAGAAAAGCCTTCTTCTGGGAAAGAGGTGGGGCATAGCGTAGCGGGGCCGGGAGTCCTGCTGCTGGCCCCGGCACGGCACAGGGCGTGTGTCCCCCTGAAGTGCAGGGCCCCCCAAAGCACGGGGCCCTGGGCAACCACCCCAAACCATCCAAAGGACAGGACGGCTCTGGCTTTCTCCAGCCAACTCTCCCTTTCCTCTCCTCAGCACACTCCTGTGGAGAACAAATGACAGGAATCTCCACTGGCAGGAAAAGCAGGAGAACAAGGGACGGGGAAGGTTCCATGTCCCCCAGACTATCCCTCTCTCAGGGAGAACCCTCTTGGTCTCCTCTTCTCTTGCAGTCATGTAAACTGACTCTCTTCCGCTGCGCAGTGTTCCTCAGGTGAGCTCATTTGAAGACCCTCTCCCGCAGCTTGGCCTGGGATGGCTCCTCACAGCTCTTGAAGTGTGTCTGGATCTGCTTGGTAGGTGAATTCCTTGTGCCTTGAGAGGGGTGAATGGGGACTTGAGGAAGACCTTTCTAACTCCACACCTGAGTACCCATCCGCTTTGGTTGGGCTGCAGGACTCCGTTCCAGGGTCTATGCTGGCTCATTTCGGCAGGACTTACAATCCCTTCACATTGTTGACATTTTTCTCCACAATTCTCCGACCTTCAAACTTTTGTCTTTTCAAATGAAAGCTGAGGTTCTGGAGAACACAACAGGAACTTCAGAGGAGTGCTGCTCTGGTGTATGGGTTCATATTGGTGATTGCCACGGCCTGGCTATATGCTTTGGCTTTCCTGGACTATTCGCTGTGGGAAGAACATGTCATTTGTATATTGTGCATTTCTTCCTTCTTTCTTCCTAGATGCAGAACAACGAGAGCCACATCCCCAAATTCCTGTTCCAGGCCTTACAGTACCTGGAAAGCTCACAGACAACAAGAAGACATTCAGCAGCCCGATTCATTGGTAAGCAGAGCAAATCCACTTGATCTTTTCTCAATGCTTCCTTCAGAGCCTTTTTTGGACGGCTGCTCTGTTCCCTCCAACAGCACCAGAATCCTAAAACGGGGGGTGTGTGTGAGTGTGTGTGTGTGAATTAACATGTATTCCAAGATGAAGGGAGTAACTTAGCTGAATCGACTGCACCAACTTCCCCCGCCCACAACAATTCTTTGGCTGCGCCTAGGGGAAACCAGCAGGATGTGAATTCAATCTCCTTTGGAAATCAGCCTCTCAGTAACTTCTGGGCATCTGATGATTTCTCGAATATGCTTTGTGAACAGATGTAAGGAATGTCTGGAATTTCCCAAAGGTGTCTTGGGAGAATGCCTGCATCATTAGCAGTTTTCAGGAAAGGATCTCAAAAGCCATGAGAGCCATTGTATTCATTGTTTGTCTAGGAAATACTATCCACCATTACTGTGATTTGTTGTCTGAAACAGTGAATGAAGATAGCATCTCCCGCCTGTATGAAGGTAAGGAAATACCTCTGTGTGTTTGGGGTGCAGCACAGGGCCTGAACACAGCTTTGAATGTGTCCCTCTCAGTCTAAGGACAGCATTGAAGGAAGAAGGATGGTCACGTGAGCTTTCATCGTGGTCCCACAATCTGTGTACGGGAGCAGGGGAATTCCATCCCGAGCTCCTAGTGTAGACATAGCCTTAGAGCTGTGTGGGGAGACTGTCTTCATCAAGGTCAGAAAGTCTCTAACGGAAGGCCTGACCGAATTGAAAAGGGCTGTTGGTATTAAGGAGGACGATTCCCCTTTGTAGGGAAAGATTCATCACCTTCCCTCCCTGGAATGGAGTGATTGCAGGCCAGGGACCTTCACTCCGAGATTGGTTATCAGCTCCTAGGAAATCCCATGAGGGCACATGGGTAACCCTTTTCCCTGTGAGCTCTTCAGGAATGAAGGCACAGGGCCAGAAAGGATTTCAGGAGATGTTAGGAGCCTAAATCCCTTTGTGGATCTCGGCCTAAATGTTGTATGGTTTAACGTGGCTGCCGCTGTTATTTTTCTGTTCCATCCAAAGAACAAGTGCCCCCAACCGTCTGTGTGTACGGGTGTGTGGAGGAGTGTCTGCCAGCAGAGGGGGAAGTTAGGCAAGAATGGGGTCTCCTCTCTGTCCAGGGCTCTTTTGGGAGGAGCGGCGTTGTTGTTCTTGTGCCCTTAGACTCTTGGGGAGCTAATAGCAGGGGGCAATGGCCATCGGAAGTGGAGGTTTCCTAGGTACCAGTCACATCAGCATCACGGGGTTTTCAACCCATTTCCTCTTGGTTTCAGCTTTTCACGAAGTGCCTTTGAAATCAGACAGGACCACGTGGTACATCCTCAACAGATATTATAAATGGTTGCAGAAGCTTGGAAATCTCGTGTCGGGTTCTGCATTTGACTAGGGAACCGGGACCGACACAGACCAGCTCTTTGTCCTGCTATGGTAAATACAACAGACGCTTCTCAACTTTTTGGTGTCCCTGGCCTCTGTTTGCCAGAAGCTGGGAATGGGGGACAGGGGACTGATCACTAGATGATTGCCTGTCCCTTCATTCCCTCTGAAGCACCTGGCATTGGCCACTGTCGGAAGACGGGATACTGGGCTAGATGGACCTTTGCTGTGGCCTTTCTTATGTCCTTATGTTTGGAACCAGGGCTGAACAACGAGGTGTAAAACAGCAGATGACCCAAAATTATGTCGATTAGTCGGGCCTAGAGAAGACTTGGCAGAAGTTCAAAGGGATCTAAGAAAGCCATGTCACTGGGCAGCACCATGGCAGATGAAAACCAGCGCTGACCAAGGCAGGGCCATACACATGGAAAGCAGTGAGGTGAACGACTCCTCCATAGCGCTGGTGTCAGAGGCGAAAGCACGGCTGGTTGGGCCCAGTGGTTGGAGCAGTGGCTCTGGGGCCTCGTGCTCAGAGTGGTGGAGGCCGAGCCGAGGGGAGCCAAGTGTTGGAGCCGGAGTCAGGAGTCAAGAGCAGGATTCGAACAGGCTGGGGAATAGGGCAAGGACCGGATTAACGATCCCCGGCCAATGGGAGCTGCGGGGAGGCAGAGCCTACAGGCAAGATCAGCCCCCGGGACAGAGGTTCCCGGTGTGGTGCTCGTCATGGTGACGTGGCTGGCGGGGATGAGGAACGGCTGCGTGCGGAGCCTCCTCACCCCCACCCCAGCCAGGCAGAGCCGGCCCGACCGCAACGCAGCATGCAGGGGTTTAGTGGCTGCAGCCTGGGCCCCCCTTAGCCCTACTCCTTTCCTGAGTGCACCATTGCCCCACTTCTGCCCCATTCCCACACATTGTTACAGGGCAGAACCCTGGAGCTGATCTCTGAAATCTCTCTCACTAGAAGGAAGTCACTGCAAAGGCAGGACAACCCCACCTTTGGGCACCATGGAGGACATCTCATCCCACTGCACAGAGCCCTACATTCACACAGCTTCTCGCATGTGGTTCCCTCACTCATCAGAGCCAGGTGGAGAGAGCAGAAATTCTCCCAGACTCCCTTTTACCGTTGCCAGCCCACAGGGTAGCAGAGGTTGCAGGGGGTTGGGTGCTCTCTTTAAGAAATGCCAGCTCTCAGGGAAGTTGCCAATGAGCATCAGCAAAGTGGGGTGGGGTTGTGCTGTGGAAAACTACCCTGCTTGAAGGTTTTGTTCTTCTCATTTGGGTTCCTGCCCTTTCTCCCTCTTCCAGACATCGAGAGGCCAACAGGAGCCAGTTGAGCCCACCACTGATCCCATCTCTTGTGAGATGGCAAAGCAGCTTTGCATGGGAAGGAGGAGACAGAAGAGGCAGAGCAGCATGTGCCGGGCTGTCCCAGCCACACAGAACCCCATAGTCTAGGTGGGGAAAGCCAAGCCCCGCCCCAGCCCTGCCGGACATGCTCCAACTGGAGCACCAGAGTGTAAGGGAGCAGCTCAGCTCACGTTAGGCAGATCGCTGAAAATGGAGGATGCACACTGTAGGCTCCAGTCCAGAAGCAGCTCAAGCCCCTGACTGCAGAGCTCTGAGGCGCCGAGACCCAGCCACGTCCCCGGGGGCCTGCAGAGATGCAAGGGAGGTCAGAGACTCTGGGAGTTTCCCACGCCGGGAACCCAGAGACCCCCAGCCCATGGCCTAGAGACATCTCCAAGGAAGTAACCTGGGTGAACTAGCCATTGTCATCTGCAGTGCTGGATCCCCACTGACTCAATGGCACTGAAGGGCAGCTATACGGACTCCGGCCGTTGGGCCACACAGCATTGAGGGAGAGAGTAGCCATATTGTCCGTTGCCATCGGGCCACACGGGCATAAGAGACAGGATAGAAATATGGACTCTGAGCGTTGAGCCACACAGCCCCGACGGAGAGGGCGGCCTCACGGACTCTGGTCGCTGGGCCACACAGCCTGACGGAGAGGACGGCCGCAGGGACCCTGGTCGCTGGGCCACACAGCCCCGACGGAGCGGGCGGCCGCACGGACTCTGGTCGCTGGGCCACACAGCCCCGACGGAGCGGGCGGCCGCACGGACTCTGGTCCCTGGGCCACACAGCCCCGACAGAGAGGGCGGCCGCACGGACTCTGGTCGCTGGGCCACACAGCCCCGACGGAGAGGGCGGCCGCACGGACTCTGGTCACTGGGCCACACAGCCCCGACAGAGAGGGCGGCCGCACGGACTCTGGTTGCTGGGCCACGCAGCCCCGACGGAGCAGGCGGCCGCACGGACTCTGGTCGCTGGGACACACAGCCCGGACGGAGAGGGCAGCCGCACGGACTCTGGTCGCTGGGCCACACAGCCCCGACGGAGAGGGCAGCCGCATGGACTCTGGTCGCTGGGCCACGTAGCCCCGACGGAGAGGGCAGCCGCATGGACTCTGGTCGCTGGGCCACACAGCCCCGACAGAGAGGGCGGCCGCACGGACTCTGGTCCCTGGGCCACACAGCCCCGACGGAGAGGGCGGCCGCACGGACTCTGGTCGCTGGGCCACACAGCCCCGACGGAGAGGGCGGCCGCACGGACTCTGGTCGCTGGGCCACACAGCCCCGACGGAGAGGAAGGCCGCACGGACTCTGGGTGTTGGGACACACACACTGCATGGGAGGGCAGCCATTTTGACACTGGGCATTTGGCCAAACTACCCTGAGGCTTAAGGAAGTTATTTGATGTCAGCCATGGGACCTCGCCCCTTCACTCCTCAGACATCGCTCATCTGTCACCATGAGACCGACCCCATGACAGAAGACTTTTGGGGTCAAGGTGCAAACAGGAGTAGAAGCAAGGAGTGGCATGTGACCCCTCTAAGAGATCCTCCCACTCCTTTACCAATCTGGGGGTGTTTTATCTCCATCCACCTGCCTCAGGAATGGATTTGAGCAATTGGGGAATGTTCTGGGGCAGAGTGACCCATCTGGAAGTGGGTCACGTGACCCTCCGAGAGCTCCTCCCACTTGGGGTGGGCCTCAGCCCCTTAGGACCCACCAGAGAGGGGATTTCACCAAACAGGGTAAGTGCCGTGGTGGGGTGACCTGCCCGCAAGAGGGGTCCATCACCCCTCCATGAAATCCCCGCACCGTCCTCTGCTAATCAATCAGGGTTTCCCACACACACTTTAGGCCATCCCAGAAGGGAAACGTAACGATCAGAATAGGCAGTGCCCGAAGGTCTAGGCCAGAAGCCGCCGATCTCTGGAGCTCCATGTTTGCGTGGCTGACAGCATCGTCCTGGAAGTCGCAACACAACACTGCGGGGAAGAGCCCGTCTCGTTCCAAGGATGTCTTTTGAAGAAACCGTGGCCTAGACCTTCGGGCTATACCTCTTCTGGATTGGTACACATTTCCCTTCTGAGATGGCCTAAGGTGGGAGTGAAACCCTCGCCAACTGCTAGAGGGTGGTGTGGGGACGTTTTAGAGGGACCACGGGATCCTGTTGCGGGCAGGTCACTCCACTGCAGCACTTCCCTTCTTTGGTCAAATCCCCTCTCGGGGTGGTCCTACGGGGCTGACGCCCACTTCAATTGGTAGAGGACACAGGGAGGAGTTCTCAGAGGGGATATACAACCCTCTTCTGCGTGGGTCACCCTGCCCCGCAACGTCCCCTTATTGGTCAAATCCAGTCTCCGGGTGTGTAAAATGCTGCTTGCCCCTGCCAAATTTTCCTAAAAGAAGGGAAGAAAGGCATGTACCTTTTGGGTTATCTGTCAGGTGGCCATCTTGGACTTGGGAAAAGAAGCTGGTGACCTTTAGCCATTTCCTCTATTAGTTTGGGCTGGGGAGCACACTCCCACGCATGGATTGAATCCGCGTAGATAGGGTCTAACATCCAGGCAGAGACGACGCAAAGAGGGATAGGGAGGGTTTTTAGTTAGGTCTACTCACCCATTCCTGTGTCCATCATGGAGTCCCTCCCTGACGTCCATCGCTGTCCCTGCAAGAGAAGGGAGAGAGAACATCAACATGATCTCCTGGGTGTAATTGTTTGCGAGACTGGAGCACTTCCAGAGTTCAAGTTTTGTTAATCCACCCCTTCTCTAGCCTAGCCTAGTCCTTTTCCCTCTCGTAAATAAATCTTGTTTGTGTGCTTACCACTGCCTGGCGTTATTTTCTTGTGCTAAGGCAAGCTCTGACAGAATGGCTTTACAAAGGGGACCATGTGGGAAGAATTTACTGTAAGATTCCCTGCATCTTCTGAATGGGGTTTCGGTTCTGCCCTTTTGAAAGGAAGGAAAAATCCTTCCAGGTGATCCTACGGGGCTGAAACCCACATGGATTACTTAGTAATCTGTCCTCTTCACTACCATGTTTGTGACCCTCTGTGTCATAGGGAATTAGCCCATGGCTCATTATGCATCTTTTGATTTAAAATGGACACGTGTGGTGTACAGACGAAGAAGGACAACTTTTCAAGTCCAGTGTGCACAAAAGTGGGATGGACACTTCAAAGATTGAATACAATGCTTTGATCTTCCATCTGTTCATTAAACAAAGACAAAGGTGCAGATTTGGGAGGCTCGGCACTGACTTCCCCAGGATCATTCCTCTCCACGTAATTCCCATGATAAATCTCCTCTCAAGGAAGAGCCTGAGGAAGTGTGATCAGGGGAACTACCCAGAGCACCAGATAAATCAGGGCCCTGAGCTGAGAAAAACCAAGCCTCAGCCAGTTCACATTAATTCAGCTGTCCTCAGCACAGACACCCCTGAAGCACCCGAGGATTACTTGAAAAGCTTTGAGAGGCTTGGCTCTGCAGAGTGAGAGATGAAGCCTATTACTGCAGGGAAATCAATGACAGAGCACTGTCCACACCAGCACTTAGGTCGGTGTAACTTGTCTCACTCGGGGGGTGCCTTCTTCACACCCCTGAGCGACATACGTTCTACCGACACAAGGGGGAGTGTAGACGCAGCCTTAGCAGAGAAGCGATTTAGAAAACAGGTTTTGTTTTGGAGGAAAGGCAGGAACTCCGGGTTTGTAATAACTCAAAGGAGAGTCCGACCCCACCAGTCACCTTCCCCACTTTGCACTTGGCCCTGGGATAGTTGTTTTCTCTCAGCCTGTGCCCACTATCATGCCATGTGAAGGGGAAGGAGCCATGCACCTGTCTAGGGTGCTTCTGACATCCGAGAGGGGAGAAAGGAAAAAAGAGGCTCAGTCCCACATGCTACTCACACAGGGGGTGGGAACTTTTGTGGTCATTTCAATAGACTCAAGGGGCTCCAAAAGAGTCAAAGGTGCTCACGTGACCCTGTCCCTGTCCAACATTAAAGAGGTGAAACAAGGCTGGCAGTTTGGGCTGCTGGACAGAACAAGCCTTCAGGCCGAAAAGCCAACAACCTTTCTCCCATTTCAGCAAAAAACAACATTCAACAAACCCCACAAAAACAGGCACCTGAAAGGTCCTGCCCCCGACTTCACCTTTCCAAGGTCTTCTCCGCACTCTCTCCCGCCCCGAGTGAGAATCCGACCCCTTGAGCAACACACCACAGTGAGACCCGAATGCAGCTCTCCCTCTGCAGGCAGGATGGTGGAGAAAAACACAGGTGAAAAACCCTCCCGGCTCAGCTGCGCATGGAGCCTTGGCAAGGACGTGGTGGAAAGGTGAGGCCGGGATCTCCCGCACGGGAAAGGAGACTCGTGCCCGACCCCAACCAACCCTTTGGGAACTCGAAGGAAGCCGCATCCCACAGGCGTTTCCACAGCCCAGCCACCAGCCACACACCCAGGCCGGAGGGGCCGGGACACGGGAAGGGGCAGCAGCAAACGCCCCCGGGGGAGGGCTGGGGCGGGAGCTGCAGCCAGGCCCCTGGACCCGCAGGGAGACGCGGACCCTGACAGCAACCAGCCACGTTTGCCCACGTGTGTGTGTGAGACACGTCTGTGTGTGTGTGATGTCTTGTGTGTGTGCTGTGTGTCGTGCAGAGTCTTGTCTTCAGTGTGTGTGTGATGTGTTGTGTTTCGTGTTGTGTGTCATCTAGAGTGTTGTGTGACCTGTTGTGTGTCGTGTTGTGTGTGTGTCTGTGTGGTGAGTGTTGTGTTGTGTGTCTGTGATGTGTTGTGTGTCATGTTGTGTGTGTGTTGACTTGTGTGCCGTGTTGTGTGTCATGTTGAGTGTGTGTTGTGTGGTTGTGGTGTCATGAGACGTGTTGTGTGTGACGTGTGTGTCGCACGCACAGACACAACACATCGCGTGTCACATGCACAACACGTTGCGTGCAGCACGCACACACAACACATCGCACATCACATACGCAACATGACACGCGTGCACATCACACACACAAAACATCGCAGCTCACACGCACACACACAACACGTTAGCTGTCGCACGATGCACATCACATAATTGCATGGACACTCACAGCATGTCGCATCGAACGTTATACACACAGCACATCGCACTTCAGACATACAACACGTTGCACGTCGCATGCACGCACAGCACGTCGCACGTCACACTCACAAACACGTCTCACACACGCACAATACGACACACACCACGTCACACAGACAGAACAACACACAAAATGGCACACAACACAACACAGGCACACAACCTTATAAACAACACATCATAGACACCCATACAGACACACACACAACACGACACACAAACATCACACACACTCAACACAACATTCTAGATGACACCAAACACATACAACAGGTCACACAATGCGTCACACACACACATACGTCAAACACACAAACAAACACAAGACGATACACAACACAACACACACACACACTGCACACACCATGTCACAGAAAACACGTAACACGACAGCACACGCACAATACCACACACACACTGAATATGACACACAAAACGGCCAACATTACACACACACCACACATCACACACACACCACACCACAAAGACACACACACAACACGTCACACACACAGCACACCGCACGTCACACAGACACAAAACACTACACACATGTCACACACACAATAAAACACACATGTCACACAGACAGACAGAAAGACACACAACATGACACACACTACATCTCACACACACACACACACACTACGTCACACACAACACATCACATGACACCAAAAACAGAACACCACACACACACTCATACACATCACACAACATGACACACAGATAGACACAAAGAAACACGACACACAACACGACACACAACACTACACAAAACACGTCTCACACACACACACCACTTCACATGTCACCACAAACATACCACCACACACGCAATCCACACAACACTCTAGACGACACACAACACACACACAACACGACACACAAGACGTCGCACACACACATATCACGACGCACACAAGACAAGACACAAAACAGCTCACACACACAAACACAGACAACACGACTGTCAAAGGAAAAATGAGTTAGCCGGTCTCTCACCAATTTCGGTGTTAGATTCGACTCTAGGATCCCACAAACTTCTCAACTCTGAGTCCAGTTTCCACCAGCGTCCTGTATTAGGCCACCGAAATACAGCCCGAGCTGGGTGCCTCCGGAGAGGGACCCCGCCCCTCAGACACTGCAAGCGTGTGTACCCTCGACGGTTGGTAACACCGCCCTCGCCCACCTCCAAAGTCCGACCCCCTCATCTGAGTCGGGGTCTCTGCTCTTCCCGACCGGGCAGTTCTGTGGCTGAGTGGACAGGCTGTTGCGGGTGCCAGATGCCTCCTGAGGACAATGAGTTCTTCTTTTTGCCTTTCTCCCTTAGCTCCAGGGATAACGGGCGGCCCTGACTGGTTTGGCAGCTGCTTCTCCAGCCTTCCACACAGGTCAGCTCGACCTCGGCCGAAGGCTTCAACTACTTTACTCACGTATGCGGAGTTAGTAACTCCTGCGAAGTCACAAGAGCAAACTTATTAAACAAACATTTATATAAAATAGCATGTATATCTATATCTTCCTGCTGTATTTTCCCCGGCATGCATCTGATGAAGCGGCTTTAGCTCATGAAAGCTTATGCTCAGATAAATTGGTTCGTCTCTAAGGTGCCACAAGTCCTCCTCATTCGCTTTTCCCGACTGATTGTGCTGGGGGCTCTGCCTGGCTCCAGCGCTCCGGTCCCTCAGCTACCAAGGCCACCTGGGAACCCTGATCGATTCCAGCTTCAAGGAGTGCTGAGATCCATCTGTCTCTTTCTGTGCCTCTGTCTCTCTCTCGGAATAGCCTCCTGACCCTGCCTCCTGTGACCAGTTATAGCTTGCTAGCCCCCCACCCCACCTCCACGGGTGTTTTTGGCTTCTCCATTCACTCTGCAGCAATGCTCCTTGTACCCAAGCTAAAGACCCCTGCAGCCCCAAAAGTCCTCGGGGGTTTGCTCAGCAAGTGGGTTACCAACAGAACGGTTGTGGAGTGAAGGTGGGGATAGGGATGTGCTGAACCTGGGGGCAGAGGAGGGTGGCAGATTAAGGTGTTGCTCAGCCCAGCCCGCTGAGTCCAAGGACGTATGAGGGGACCAGCTTTAAATTGCTGTTCGATCCAGCCCACTGAGTCCCGGGACACATCAGGGGTCACCTTGCGAGTGCTGACGACCCAGTCCTCTCTGACATGCTATGTTCATGTGTGTGTGCCTGGGTGTCTGTTCATGTTCATCACGTTTGGGGGCTGGAAGACCCCAGCCCTGGGGAACCCAGGTCCTGCAGGGTAGCTCCATTGGGAGGGAACTTGCAGAAGGAAGGAGTAGCGCTCCATAGGAAAACACAAGTGACAAAAGCAGCACATTGACAGAATTGCAGAATCCCCCCCCACAGAAGAGTAACCCTAACAAATGGGCGTACCCCAAGGTAAAGGGCAATTCTGGTAACAGCTCATTTGGGGCTTGTTTGGAAGGGGGATGGACGTCATTCTTGCGACAAGGCACCTGCTATGGCCAAAAACAATTTAGCCCTGTGCGCCCTTCCAGACAAGTCTTGTGTCCCCAATACTTTGGGTCTTCCGGGATAAGTCCCCGAATAATTAAGGATCTTGACCAAAAAGGTCGTCACGTCTAAAAAGGAAGAAAGATTGTCGTTGTGTACACCATGAAACAAGCCCTGCAACTTTTGGACACGTATCCTGACAGCCCACAGGGTGCACATCAAGGAACGTTCAAAGCGAGAAGGGCGTTCTTTTTGGGGAGACTAACCCCCATTGCGCTGACCAGGAGAAGGGGGAAGTGGGAGCCTGCAGCACCATCTAGTGGCCAAAGGAGAAATCGCCGGCTTCTGGACCTGTGTGCGCCCTTGGTTTGGTTCCCATGCAAAGCTGTGTCACGCCAGGTTGGGAAAACGGGGTTCTGCTGCACGACATCATCCTCTGGAATGACTCAACCCGAAAGGACACCTCCTATCATACACTGCTCCGAGTGACGCTCTCAAACAGGTCCCCACAGCTCCCCAGCCTCCCCCCACCCGGAGGCAGGTGTGAGAGGATCGTTCTCCCCAACTGACAGAGGGAGAAACGAAGGCTGAGAAAGGCGAAGGGCCTTGTCTTCCATCACACAACCTGTTGGGATAGAGTTGGGAACAGGACCCGGGTGTCCTGACTTTCAAACGAACCATGAGTCTGGAGTTTCACACACTGAAGGATCAGAATAAAGGGACCTGCAATGAGCTACAGACCAACAACCATTCACACTGATTCTTCAGCAAGTGTTTTAGAAGCATGAGAACACCAGCGAGAACCAGGAACGGCTCAGAGACAATCAGCAGCGAGAAGGAGAACAATTCACCAAGCAGATGATTGGTTCTGGCTTATTTGCTGGGCCTTAAAAGAGAACAACAAAGTCCTGAGTCTCCTCCCTGCCACGAGACCCCCTGCTCAGGCAGTCAGCGTGGAGACTCTGGCGGTGGGCAGAGGGTTCCCCAGATGGCCCAGGGATGGATCAGGTCACCGGTGAGGATCACTCTCAGAGCACGCTTCCTGTCCCATCTCTTTGGGAGGCCTCCCACCATGAGGGCTACAGAGCAGCCCCCTCCTCGCCAGTGGAGGGAGGGAAGCAGGAAAAGGGAAACCAAAAAAGACAAACCCCAAGGACTCGAAGGGACAAAGGCCTAGCTGGGGGAAAATTGTCCCACCTTAACCTCCTGTTTTCCGTGCCGAGAATTTGGCCAGCACCAGGTGGATCAGGCTGCCTCGGTACCAAACCTCTCTGGGGCTCTTCCCTTCTCCACAGGGATGTCTGTCTTCTCACTCAATGAGCAGTGGGAAAGGAGAAATCTCCAGAGAGGCTCCACCTCGTGCTCACGTACAAGACCCTGAATTCTCTCTCAGTCCTCAAGGAGACACCTCAAGAAGGAGACTCCCTGCAGCAAAGCCCCGGGGGTCTCTGAGATCCCCCTGCCCTGCAGCCTGTCCTCCCTGGCCGTTGTCGTGGACTCTCTGTGAGGTCACCGCCTCCCAACCTCCTTTCACCAATCAGCTGAGTGCTGCAAAAGGCCCTTGTGATGTCACTGCCACCCCCACCCCTGCCCTGCAGGGCTCATATCCTGCCCCGAGCCGGCTCCTGTGCGTGTTTGAGCTGCTCCCCGTGGGTCACCCCCACACACTCAGTGGTCGTGCAAGGGTTCACGCAGGCCACACGTGGAACCATCAGAGGATGCTCAATGTGCCGCACTCGGTTTTGCAGAGGTTTGGAGACTTGAAGGCCAGAAGAGACTCTTAGATCATCTCATCTGGCCCCCCGACACATCACAGGCCTCCTGCATGGCGCAGTAGCGAGTTTTGGACCAAAGCAGACTCCAGAAAGGCATCTCATCAAGGGATGGAGGAAGCACCACTTCCCTTGGCAGTCTGGAGGAAATTGATGCTGTGGGGGGCAGGGAATTGATCCCAAGGCCACACTTGTGAGTCTGTATCATAACACACATGCACAACAGCACTGCGAAGGAAGTATGTACACGTCACCTTAACTCTGATGTTTCCTAAAGTTTAAAGGCCTCGTCTCCAGGGTGTTCTTTGTGCTTCTAGATCTATTGTGGGGAGAGATGCAATCATTTAGTTGAGAGTGGGAGCCGTGTTAGTCTGTATCAGCAAAAAACAAAACAAAACGAGGAGTACTTGTGGCACCTTAGAGACTAACAAATGTATTTGGGCATAAGCTTTCGTGGGCTAAAACCCACTTCATTGGATGCATCCACTGGAAAATACAGTCGGAAGATACATATACACAGAGAACATGAAAGAATGGGGGTTGCCATACCAACTCTAACAGACGAATCAATTAAGGTGGGCTATTCTCAGCAGGAGGAAAAAAACCTTTTGTAGTGAAAATCAGGATGGCACATTTCAGAGTTGACAGGAAGGTGTGAGTAACAGCAGTGGGGAAACTTAGCCTGGGGAAATAGTTTTTACTTTGTGTAATAACTCACCCACTCCCAGTCTTTATTCAAGCCTAATTTAACTGTATCCAGTTTGAAAATTAATTTCAATTCTGCAGTTTCTGGTTGGAGTCTGTTTTTGAAGTATTTTTATTGGAGAATTGCGACTTTTAGATCTGAAATTGAGTGACCAGGGAAGTTGAAGTGTTCTCCGACTGGTTTTTGAATGTTATAATTCTTGACGTCTGATTTGTGTCCATTTATTCTTTTGCATAGAGATTGTCCCAATGGTTTGGCCAATGTAGATGGCAGAAGGGCAAACATCACATTGGTAGATGTGCAGGAGAACGAGCCCATGATGGTGTGTCTGATGTGATTAAGTCCTATGATGGTGTGCGTAGAATCATAGAATCATAGATCCATAGAATATCAGGGTTGGAAGGGACCTCAGGAGGCCATCTAGTCCAACCCCCTGCTCAAAGCAGGACCGATCCCTAACTAAATCATCCCAGCCAGGGCTTTGTCAAGCCTGACCTTAAAAACTTCTAAGGAAGGAGATTCTACCACCTCCCTAGGTAATGCATTCCAGTGTTTCACCACCCTCCTAGTGAAAAAAGTTTTTCCTAATATCCAACCTAAACCTCCCCCACTGCAATTTGAGACCATTACTCCTTGTTCTGTCATCCGCTACCACAAAGAACAGTCTAGATCCATTCTCTTTGGAACCCTCTTTCAGGTTGTTGAAAGCAGCTATCAAATCCCCCCTCACTCTTCTCTTCCGCAGACTAAACAATCACAGGAAAGAATTCTCTGGAGTAACTCAGATCCCACCCCATCTAACATCCCATCACAGGCCATTGGGCCTATTAACCATGAATATTTAAAGATCAATTAAGTGCCAAAATCATGTTATCCCATCATCCCATCTCCTCCATAAACTTATCGAGTTTAATCTTAAAGCCAGATAGGTCTTTTGCTCCCACTGCTTCCCTTGGAAGGCTATTCCAAAACTTCACTCCTCTGATGGTTAGAAATCTTCATCTAATTTCAGGTCTAAACTTCCCAGTGACCAGTTTATAGCCATTTGTTCTTGTGTCCACATTGGTACTGAGCTTAAATTTTAATTCTTCTCCCTCTCCGGTATTTATCCCTCCGATATATTTATAGAGAGCAATCCTATCTCCCCTCAACCTTCTTTTAGTTCGGCTAAACAATCAGGGCTCAGCTTCTCCTCCAGCACAAAGCCCCCACAAGCCTCGACACGTACACATAATCCCAATACACAACCAAATACCAACACCTTCTTCCCCACACCATTCACAGCTGTTGGTGGGTCTTGGGGAAACCCTGGTGGACCAGCGGGGGGGAGGGGGTGTCTGACGGGGTGGGTGCGGCAGCGGGGGTCGGGGAGGGGGCCCAGCTGGGAGGTGGAGGGGTCTGTGTGGTGGGAGCTGTGGGAGGGTAGGGGATGGATTGGTGCTGTGGGAGGAGGAGAGGGGGGTTGTGGACAGGGGGAGATTGGGTTGTCGGGATGGGGACTGGGTCTGGGAGGGATGTGGGGGAGGGAGAGGCTATAGGGGACTTGGATCGGGGACTTGGGTCAATGGTATGGCTGTGGCTGTTGGGTTGGGTTGGGTTGGGAGGGGCAGCACCATGGCCGCCCCCAGGGGGACACAGCATGGCTGTGGGGGGCTGTAGGGAGGGGAGGTGTCTGTGGGGTGGGGCGGCTGCAGCCTGGCTTGGGGCGAGGAGGACAGTCGGGGGGGACTGTGGAGGGGCTCGGCCACACTGGGGCCTGGGGGCTGGTGGGGAGGGGCAGTGGGGTGGCAGCCGGCCATGGCTGTGGGTCGCTTTTGGGGCATCTCAGGTGGGGGGCCCCAGCGGGGGATGGGGGTCTGGCAGTGCCCCCAGGGAGAGAAGGGGAGACCTGCCCCCCAGGGAGCTGCTCCTGGTGCAGCCTGTGCGGGGCAGGGGGGCCCAGGCTGCTCCCAGCGGGGGGCTGCGAGTCCCTGCCGCGGGCAGAGGGAAACTGCGACAGCTCTCTGGGTTTGGGGGGCAGCAACACGTGGGGATAGATCCCTCTGTATCCTATCCCTACCCTCCAGCGTATCTACCACTCCTCCCAGTTTAGTGTCATCTGCAAACTTGCTGAGGGTGCAATCCACACCATCCTCCAGATCATTTATGAAGATATTGAACAAAACCAGCCCCAGGACCGACCCTTGGGGTGCTCCACTAGATACCAGCTGCCAACTAGACATGGAGCCATTGATCACTAACGGTTGAGCCCAACAATCTAGCCAATTTTCTACCCACCTTATCGTCCATTCATCCAGCCCATACTTCTTTTACTTGCTGGCAAGAATACTGTGGGAGACCGTGTCAAAAGCTTTGCTAAAGTCAAGGAACAACATGTCCACTGCTTTCCCTTCATCCACAGAACCAGTTATCTCATCATAGAAGGCAATTAGATTAGTCAGGCATGACTTGACCTTGGTGAATCCATGCTGACTGTTCCTGATCACTTTCTTCTCCTCTAAGAGCTTCAGAATTGATTCCTTGATGACCTGCTCTATGATTTTTCCAGGGACTGAGGTGAGGCTGACTGGCCTGTAGTTCCCAGGATCCTCCTTCTTCCTTTTTTAAAGATGGGCACTATATTAGCCTTTTTCCAGTCGTCCGGGACTTCCCCCGATCGTCATGAGTTTTCAAAGAAAATGGCCAATGGCTCTGCAATCACAGCCGCCAACTCCTTTAGCACTCTCGGATGCAGCGCATCCGACCCCATGGACTTGTGCATGTCCAGCTTTTCTAAATAGTCCCGAACTACTCCACAGAGGGCTGGCCACCTCCTCCCCATGCTGTGCTGCCCAATGCAGTAGTCTGGGAGCTGACCTTGTTCGTGAAGACAGAGGCAAAAAAAGCATTGAGTACATTAGCTTTTTACACATCCTCTGTCACTAGGTTGCCTCCCTCATTCAGTAAGGGGCCCACACGCTCCTTGCCTTTCTTCTTGTTGCTAACATACCTGAAGAAACCCTTCTTGTTACTCTTAACATCACCTCCTTTGTTACTTCCTGGCTCTCCCATAACCCCACAGCTCCCCAACTCAGGGCCATCCCTCCCACATCCTCTCTCCTTCACCTTGTCACGCTGCAGAGATCCTGGGTTCCCCACATCCCTGATTATAAATCTGGCACAGCAGTCACTCTCCTGTCCAGGAAGGAGGGGTTGGGTAAGAGCCTGGGGGTGTCAGGGAGGGCAGCAGCTTTGGGACTGGCAGACCCCTGCCGGGGAACACAGCTGAGGTGAGGAGGGGCCATTGGTGCAGAGTCACTTTCCTGCCCAGCCCCAGCTCTTTCCCAAACGTCTCACCCCTCACCTGGAGTCTGCAGCTCAGGAGCTGGTGTTGGCAGAGCCTGGGGCTGCCCGAGGGGCTGGTTCTAGCCCCCGCCCGGAGAACCTCCCCCCGGCTGGGCACAGAGGGGCGCTAGGGAAGGGCGCTCCCTGCTCACACCCCACGGGGGAGCAGCAGCGGCTCAGCCCGGTTCCTGGATCCCATTAAAGCAGAAGTTCTCAACCCGCAGCCCGTGGCTGCTTGTGGCCCAGTCTACACACGACGGCGACCCATGTGACATCCCCGGGCCATACAGGTAATACTGTATACAACCCACAATGGGAAATGGGTTGAAAACCAGGGCAATAAAGGCAGCAGGGGTGGCCTCTGACCCAGGAAGTTCAACCTCTGATCTGCTGAGCAGCACGAGGGATGGGCTCCTACGAGGCTCGTCCCAAGACTGCTCCCTGGCACCATTTGCTACCAGTAGCAGATACTGGCATGAGATCCTCCCTTTTGCTCTGCTGTCAGCATTTGCTACATCCCACCCACCCGTCTCCGTCTCCTGGACTTCAGACAGCAAATCCTCACAGAGTGGGGTCTGCCTCTCCCAAGTTGCTGCCCGTCACCTTTGTCCATCTCCTGGCACTCATGATGTGGTGCCGGGGGCTGGCAATAGCCCCTGGGTGCCATAATATGCAGACACACGACGGGACTAAGGGACAGGGCCGTTGTTCGTGTGGTGGGTGCCGGAGATTTCAAGTCCACATGCATCTGCAGGGCCCCCAGCTGCCATTGACTGTGTTCAGTGTCGCGGGACTGAATGGAGGAATGAGCTGGATCAGCTGGGCAAAGAAGGGAGCTGGACACGGATCTGCCGTCTTCCATGAACAACAGACCTCCTTCCGCTGGGCAAGGGGGCAGCACCTTGCGGGTTAAACCTCCAGCACAGGGCAGAGCTGGCATGTTTATCGTAACAGCAGCTAGGGAAAGAGGAAAAGCAACAATGTCCTTTGGCTCACAAGGTGATCTGAGCCCTGAGCCTTTAGCTCCCGTTACAGCTTCAAGCAATCACTCTCATGCGAGGCAACTAGCCCAGAGGAGGCTACAGAGACATTTCATGATGCATAGAGATAAGGCATTTGTGGTGACATTGTTAACCTCTTGGATTCAGACCAAATATTGCAAAAGTCCATTAATTTGGCAGGGTTGCTTGTGCTTCGGGTGTTCAATTCTCTTCTCTAAGGGGCGGACAGCGCTGTATTTTGGCATGACACACACGGCAACGGCTGGCAGGACAGGGGGTGTTTCCCCTCTACTCCTGCACCAGCTCTGGGGGCACCATCTTCCTAAATAACAACGCTACAAATCTTCCTGGTTTACCCATTGCCTTTCTGAACAAGACCCTTCCCTGCCTCTCTGGAACACGCCTCAAGGTAAAATCCTCCAATACGAGAACACCCAAACTCCCTCCCAGATACTGCACGCCAAACCTCCTGCTGCACCTCAACCCCCATCCCGTCCCTGGCCCCACCCCGGAGCCCACCCCACCAGCTGGAGCTGCCCCCCCTCCCACACTCCAGTCCCCTGCCCTGGCCCTGAGCCCGCTCTTCTACTCCAAGCCTCCAGGAGCCCCACAACATCTAATAGCCCACAGGAGACTTAATCTGGCTCTTTCTGCACTATGTTATTTGTTAACTTTTTTAATCAATTGGTGTTATTTATTTTTTAAGTGTCCAACTCTACTAAAAAAAGTCAGTCTGGAATATTTCCTTCAATATGTAACATTTTCCAGACCATCAATTCCTAATAAAATCAAAACTGCAACATATTTCAGTCATTTCTTTGCTTACAGCACATTCATTTCCTCCCTTCCACCTTGGTGGATTCACGGCACCTTCACGCCCCTATTTCCTTTCCTGTTTCGGGTGTTACACAGTGGCATCTTCTCTGCTTGTTCCAGAAAATCTCTCCCTGTCTGCCACCCACCCATCAGCGCGGATCTCCCCGAAGCACCTGGCACAGAGCTGTCCATCTGCAGCTCCCCAGCGTATCGTCCAGAGCTGCTGTCTCCTCTCCGGGGAAAGGTTCCCGCGCCAGGGAAGCAGAGGCTGAGGTGGGTCTCTCAGAACCACAGGGGGAACCACAAACACCTGAGTGTCCACACTCACCTGGGGAGCAAAGGTTCCCATCTTCATGGCAGAAAACAAAGCAGAAGCTCCTGTCACCACCGACCTGTCCAGGCCACCCCACGTGAATACAGGTGACCTTGCCAGGGCGACCAACCAGGCCTTGCAGCACCATGAAGAAATAGCCCAGGCCTTTGATAAGCTGTAAGAGCTGGTGCGGGGGGCAAGGATTAGGCACATGAGTCCCACAATGCCACTCAGGAACCTCAGACAGGCAAAGCCATCAGGAACTTCCTGTGCAAGGCCAAGCTTCACGCCCCCGCCGAGCAGCACCCCTCTGGAGCAGCACACGCGTCCCCAGCCGTCGATCCAGCTGCACTGCACTGGTTAGCTACACGCCTGAGCCTCTCGCATGTGGGGAGCTCCCGCCTGGCGCTGGCCACATGCAGGGCCATCCTTAGGGGAAACAGCACCCTGGGCAAACCTGCATTTTGGCACCCCCGTCTGCAGATGCTTTCCAAGGCTCCCCTTCTCCCCCCAGCCCACCCTGCCTCTACCCCCCATTGCCCCAACTCCCTTCCATGACCTCGCACTCCAGGCCCACCCTGCTTCTTGCCTCTTAGCCACAGCACCTCCCTGACCACGGCACCCACCCGGAGGGCCGGTCTTGCCTCGCAGTGACTCACGTCTGGATGCCACGGTGACGGGCCCCAGGGGAAACCCCACAGCGGTCACGGTGACTCCCCCAGCCAGTGCCACAGGGACCCCTCCTCTGGTCGCTGAGCAGGACAGCCAAGACGATGGAGCAGGCGTTCGGCCGCGCTCCGACAGGGCGAGCGGGCTCTGGGGCAGGCGTCCCTCTCCTGCACCTCCCAACCTCTCCCACTCAGCCCCGCATCCAGCTCCTCTGCCAGAGCCCAGAGGGTCGCAGCCCAAGGGGGGCGCTGTGACAGGAGGGCACCAGAGGGCTGTGGTGGCCGGGGCGCATGGTGACCTGAGAGCCCCAGAAAGGGGGGGAAGGAATCGGACGTGGCTAGATAGACTCACACTGGTGTGGGGATACCGGGAGGGGGCAGTGACATGCGGGCTCCAGAAGGGCAGATTTCTCCCACCCCAATGCTGAGCATCACCAATGTTCAAGTGCCCCTCCCCCGGCCCAGAGCAGGGGGTGATTGGGGGAGGGGGCGGTTAACACGCTCCAGCGCAATGGAGGGAGCTAGGGTGGGTGGTGATGGTGGAAGGTTGACTCCCGAAATCTCCCCAACCCCCTGCACTAGCCTGTCCCTTTGGGCTGAGTAAGAAAAAGGGGGAGCCCCTGAGAGCTGGGGAGCATGGGGACCTGTCGGGTCAGAGTGTGGTATGCAGCAGGGGACCCTGAAAACTGGGGAGATTTGCAGCAGGAGGCTGAGAACTGGGAGGCTTGGACCTGTGGGGCAGAGGGAAGGGGCCTCCTGGGAGCTGTGTGGACATGGCCGGGGGCTGGGAGCTCTGGGTATAGGGAGGAGTCCCCCTGGCTCTGGGGGCACAGAGAGGGGCCTCCTGGGAGTTGGGTGGGCTGGGACCTAGAGGCACGGCGGGGGGCCCTGGAAGCTGGGTGGGTGTGAGCTGGGGCACAGGGAGAGGTCCCCTGGGAGCGGGGGTGGGCTAGAAGCTGGGGGACTGGATCGGGACCCCCTAAGATTTACTGGTCTCTCTGCCCTGCACTTTTAGTTCCCAGTCCCTTCCCTTCCCTTCCCCTCCCCTCACTTCCCAACCTGGAAGAGTCTGGCAACTTCCAGCTCCCGTTGGCTGGCCCCATTCATCTTCCATTGGGCCCATGGAAAGAGGAACGGCAGGGCTGGGACCATCTGGGGTGGTGCAGGGAGGGGAAGGCGAGTATGGCGGGTTCACTTGTAGAGCCCCCCTTGGGACTGTCACTTGATGTCCTGAGCTACCACGGAGCCTAACCCTTCTGCCAGCCTGGGCACCCCTTGACTCTGCCTTGCTGAGCCAGACCCTGCAGGCCCCCTCCAGCACAGACCCAGAGATAGGGCCACACCCTCTGCCGAATACAGACACGGAGATTCACTCAGCCCTGGGGCGGCTCAGTTAACAGGGTCTTGCCCCAGCACCCAGTGCAGCGCCTTCCTGGGAGCCTGAACCCCAGATAAACTCCTCTCACCCTGTATAAGTTGTACGCAGTGTGAGTTCATATTATTCACCCTCTTTCTCCTTGTAAAGAGAGATCTGTACACACTGCTCTCCCCCCAGGGACCAATGACTTACACTGGGATTATTAATGAACAAAAGTGATTTTATTAAGTATAAAAGTTAGGATTTCAGTGGTTCTAAGAGATAACAGACAGAACAAGTAAGTTACTAAGTAAAATAAAACAAACACAAGGCTAAACCTAATACACAAAGAAACTGGCTCCATGCAATATCTCACCCTCAAAGATGTTCCAATGATCTTTTTTTCATAGACTGGACGCATTTCTAGTCCGGTCCCAATCCTTCCCCGTTTAGTTTATGTTAGTTCGAGCAGACATCCTGGATGGTGAGCAGGGGCTTTCTGCTGACTGGCCGCAGCTTCCCTCCTGTTTCACCCCCTTATATAGATTTGGCAAAAGGCGACAGTCCTTATTTCAGCTTGACCTCCCAGTTCCTTATGGAAAAGTACCTGGTTTAAGATGGATTCCAGTATCAGGTGACATGGTCACATGTCCCTGTGAGACCCCAGTCTCCACACTTTATGGGCTAGCCCACACATCCGCAGGAAGACTTACAGGAAAACAAAACCATTCACAACTAGTTCTAGTTAACTGGAGCCATCCAGTTCCTGAAATACCATTAATGGCCCTCCCTTCATCTGACGACATTAGAAATCCACGTTTATACCTCATATTTCTAACTTCAGACATGGAAATGACACGTGCATACAAATAGGATGAACTCATTCAGTCGATGAGAACTTTTTCAATGATCTGTCACAAGAGGCAGTTTGCATAAAGCATATTCCAGTTACGTCATATTCATACTCGTGAGCACATTTCTGTACAGAATACGGAGTGCAGCGTCACAGGGAGACCCGGCTTGCAGGGGCAGAGGGCAGGGGCAGAACTTGGAGCGAGGCTGGGAGGGACACCCTGGGGGTGGGGAGCAGGGGGGCTCTACTCAGGAGCAGAGAAGCAGACGCTTTTGCCATGCCAGGCTGCACCCCGCAGGCAGCCTCTGCACCACGGTGCCCCCGGCTACAGCACTCTAGGCAGGGCCCACACTGCCCTGCCCTAAGACTGGCTCTGGCCACATGCTTCTTGGGGCCGAGGGGAACTCTCGTGTCAGGACTCCACCCCTGCAGCTCCGGGCTGAGCGCTGCACAGGTCTCCAGGAACCTACACTTCAACCTCCCGACGTCCGGTTCCCACAGCCGTTCCTCCCAGCTCTGCAGCACTCTCCTGCCCCACCAGCCCATGCTAGTCGGCCAAGCCCAGACGTGGCACTCCACCCAGGGAAGCCACTCCAGGAAAATGTCATGCAGAGGTAACTGCCCAATTTCCTCCTCCTCCTCCTTCAGCCATACATCCAGGGCATCACTGGGGGTGCCTCCCAACCTGTCCAAAGCTGTCTGGCTGTGTGACTGCCGTGACACCTGGAGCAGCCTGTTTGTATCAATGACTGTGGGGATCGCACCATTCAGTGGTGTTTCCTGCATGCTGCCTGGCAGCTACCTAAGTTCCCTCTAAGCAGCGCGGCTGTGCAGCAGGCTATCAAGGCAGTGCAGGAGGGGAGAGGTGCCTCTCCCTTGGCCCCGGGCTGCTGCACAGAAAGAGGGCTGGGGGGACTCCTCACTCCCCGCTGCAGCCTGTACCCCTCATCCCTGGATCCACCCCAGAGCCTGCACCCCCACCAGGAGCCCTCACTCCCTGCACCCCAACCCTCTGCCCCAGTCCTGAGCCCCCTCCTGCACCCCAAACCCCTCAGCACCAACCCCACCCCAGAGCCCACCCCCCGAGCTGGAGTCCTCTCCCCCAGCACTCCAACACTCTGCCCCAGTCCTGAGACCCCTCCTGAACCCCAAACCCCTCAGCCCCAACCCCACCCCAGAGCCCACCCCCCGAGCTGGAGTCCTCTCCCCCAGCACTCCAACACTCTGCCCCAGTCCTGAGCCCCCTCCTTATGTGGGCTGCATCCACACAACACAGATACTACCTGAATGCCCTGAGGATGTCACATGAGCCACAGCTGTGTGCTGATTGGGCTGCAAGTGGCCCACAGGCCATGGGTTCAGAACCACTGAGCTAAACCTTCCAGATCTAGGACAGCATGATACCTGCAGGGAATAAACAGCAGAGCCCTGCTAGACCCTGTAATTTAAAAGAAACTTGTCAAGAGACTTCCCTGAAGGTCCCATCTCACTCCATGAAGGCCCATTCTCACATTCTTCCCCTCTGCAAATGAATAAATCTGAGAATCTGAGACCCATGTTATTCTTCCTCCTTCACAGCAGGAAAGTCACAAATAAACCGTCACCCCAAGGCCAAGCTCAGGACATTGCATTTCAAACCTCATCGAGACCATTACTGCTCCTGAATGTATCCATTTTATTAAATAACGTGCTATCAAGTAGAAATGAAAAGTTGGACCCTACCCCTATACTGGATAGACAAACTGGGGTACTGGGGCAAAAGAAATCTGATGAGGTTCAGCAAGGAGAAGTGCAGAGTCCTGCACTTAGGACGGAAGAATCCCATGCACAGCTACAGGCTGGGGACCGACTGGCTAAGCAGCAGTTCTGCAGAAAAGGACCTGGGGTTACAGTGGACGAGAAGCTGGACATGAAGGCTAACAGCAAGAAGACTAACGGCCTATTGGGCTGTATTAGTGGGAGCATTGCCAGCAGATCGAGGGAAATGATTCTTCCCCTCTCTTGGGCACTGGTGAGGCCACACCTGGAGTACTGTGTCCAGTTTTGGTCCCTCCACTACACAAAGGATGTGGACAAATTGGAGAGAGTCCAACAGAGGGCAATGAAAATGATTAGGGGGCTGGAGCACATGATTTATGAGGAGAGGCTGAGGGAACTGGGCTTATTTAGTCTGCAGAAGTGAGGGGGTATTTGAGAGCAGCCTTCAACGACCTGAAGAGGATGGAGCTCGCCTGTTCTCAGTGGTGGCAGATGACAGAACAAGGAGCAATGGTCTCCAGTTGCAGTGGGGGAGGTCGAGGTTGGATGTTAGGAAACACTTTTTCACTAGGAGGGTGGTGAAGCACTGGGATGGGTTCCCTCGGGAGGTGGTGGAATCTCCTTCCTTCGAGGTGTTTAAGGCCCGGCTTGACCAAGCCCTGGCTGGGATGATTTAGTTGGGCTTGGCCCTGCTTCGAGCAGGGGGTTGGAGTCTAAGTTCCCTCTCAGCCGCGCGCTCGCACACCAGCGATGAAGGGCCACGCAGCAGGGGCCTGGAGAGGAGGGGGTAGATGGGAGGGGAGCCAGCTGGGGATGAAGGGCTGCCACAGGCCCCTCTCCTGGCCCCGAAGCTCGCTGCTGCCAGTGGGGAGAGAGAGGCCCCTTCCCCCAGAGATCCGTCTTGCCAGCGCCCGGCAAGGGAGAGAGGCCCCTTTCCCCCGGAGCACCGTGCTGCTGGTGGGGAGAGGGCTTGGGGGAGTCCTCTGGCCGGAGCCCCCACTCAGCCTCTTTGGGCCCAGGGCTATTCGATTTTGTGGGCCCCAGGCTCCAGGCTGTGGTGAAAAATGCAGGGTTCAGAGCGCAGGAGGGGCTGCAGGTTGAGGCAGGGGGGTGGGTGTGGAAGGTGGTGAGGGGGCCAACTGGGGGTGCGGGCTCTGGGGCAGGGCTGGGGATCAGGGATTTGGAAAGTGGGAGGGGGCTCAGGGCAGGGGGTTGGGGTGGGGATCTGGGAGAGAGTGAGGGTGCAGGAGGGGGCTCAGGGCTGGGGCTTGAGGTGCGGGGTGCTTGCCTGGGGCAGCTCCCATTTGGGGGCGCACTGGGGTTGAGGCAGGCTCCTTGCCTGCCCTGGCCCTGCGCTGCTCCTCCCGGAGTGACCCTGCAGCTGCCGGCACGGCACGGATGTCCCTGGCTGCGGCCCCGGGGAGGGAAGGTTGCTCCTTGCGCTGCCCTGCGCTTGCCTGCAGGCACCGCCCCCACAGCTCCCATTGGCTGAGGTTCCCGGCCAATGGGAGCTGCGGGGGTGGAGCCTGCAGGCGAGGGCAGCGGGTGGGTGGAGCTTCCAGACACTCACAGCTCCAGCTCCAGCCCAGCACGGTGGGGGAGGGACAGCCGTGCACGAAGCCGCCTCCCTGCTCCCCGCTAGGAAGGGCCGGACGCAGGGACGTTAGTGGCCGCAGCCCAGGGTCCCGGGCTAAGGGGGCCCCACCAAAAGATCTGCACTTCTGGCAGCCTGGAGATCTTTTTGATGAGTCCCCCTTAGCCCACAGCTGCAACCCCTGGAGCCCCTGCATTAATCCTGCCCTGTCTGCACCCCAAACTCCTCATCCCTAGCCCCACCCCAGAGCCCGCAGCCCCCACACCTCCCAGCCACTGCGTCTCATGATTTATAAAATTGCTATTCGCAAAAATCCAAATACTGAAAATTAATTCCCGGATCCTGCAGACAGTTAAACAGACACAGAACTTTACTCATAGAAACAGTCCCGTGGTTTAAAGTTCAGTGAGCGTTTGCAGCGTCAGGGATTCCGTGTATTTTTATTAAGAACTTGTCATGTAGTGACATAAAATCTGTCACTTCAACAGTAAAACAATTTTGTTTTAACAATAAAAAGTTATTTAAACTCCTAGTATTTTACAATAGCAATTTTTTTATACCGGCCAAAGTTTGCAAAAAGTGGAGCCCAAAATTAGGCTCTTCAGCCTGCCTTTAGCCACCTAAGGGAGGGGTTTTCGGAAATGCTCAGAGCACAAGTCCTCTTGACTTCAACCTGCAAATCCTGATGGTTGAAGCATTTCAGCTCTTTACTTGTGGAAGTACAGTGTCCTGGCCAGAAATCCTCTCGCTCGTCCACGTCGCTTTTCACTAGTAGATCTCAAAGCTCTTGACCAAGGAGGCGCAGAGCACAGGCTTCTTGATTTTCAATTCTGCATCTGTATAGTCTCATACTAGGGGATATTAATGAGGCCTTGGGCTTGTCTTTTTCAGCACAGATGAGCATTTTAAGTGTGAAACTTCTTAGTAGAAAAATATCGACATAAAATCTGAAATCTTATTAACACTTAGGAAACTAAAAAAACAAACAAGTAGAAAACATCCACTTTGACAGTTTAAGACCATAAAATGGAAGAGAAGAACTAGCAATATGTAGATAAGAAATTTGATGTAAATTTTCAAAAAAACCCTATATTTAAATGTCATAATTTAAATAAAAATTTTAGTTGTGATTTTTAGCCACCCTAAGAAGGGGAGCTCCCAAAGGGTGCTGATGAAAATGTGGACAGGTAGGAGAAACACCAAAACAAAACCAAGACCTGTTGTTTGAAAACACAAGAACATAAGAATGTAAGAATGGCCATATTGGGTCAGACCAAAGGTCCATCCAGCCCAGTATCCTGCCTACCGACAGTGGCCAATGCCAGGTGCCCCAGGGGGAGTGAACCTAACAGGTAATGATCAAGTGATCTCTCTCCTGCCATCCATCTCCACCCTCTGACAAACAGAGGATAGGGACACCAGTCCTTACCCATCCTGGCTAATAGCCATTAATGGACTTAACCTCCATGAATTTATCCAGTTCTCTTTTAAACCCTGTTATAGTCCTAGCCTTCACAACCTTCTCAGGCAAGGAATTCCACAGGTTGATTGTGCACTGAGTGATACTAAACTGGGAAGAGTGGTAGATACGCTGGAGGGGAGGGATAGGATACAGAAGGACCTAGACAAATTGGAGGATTGGGCCAAAAGAAATCTGATGAGGTTCAATAAGGATAAGTGCAGGGTCCTGCACTTAGGATGGAACAATCCAATGCACCGCTACAGACTAGGGACCGAATGGCTAGGCAGCAGTTCTGCGGAAAAGGACCTAGGGGTGACAGTGGACGAGAAGCTGGATATGAGTCAGCAGTGTGCCCTTGTTGCCAAGAAGGCCAATGGCATTTTGGGATGTATAAGTAGGGGCATAGCGAGCAGATCGAGGGACGTGATCGTTCCCCTCTATTCGACATTGGTGAGGCCTCATCTGGAGTACTGTGTCCAGTTTTGGGCCCCACACTACAAGAAGGATGTAGATAAATTGGAGAGAGTCCAGCGAAGGGCAACAAAAATGATTAGGGGTCTAGAACACATGACTTATGAGGAGAGGCTGAGGGAACTGGGATTGTTTAGCCTGCAGAAGAGAAGAATGAGGGGGGATTTGATAGCTGCTTTCAACTACCTGAAAGGGGGTTCCAAAGAGGATGGCTCTAGACTGTTCTCAGTGGTAGCAGATGACAGAACGAGGAGTAATGGTCTCAAGTTGCAGTGCGGGAGGTTTAGATTGGATATTAGGAAAAACTTTTTCACTAAGAGGGTGGTGAAACACTGGAATGCGTTACCTAGGGAGGTGGTAGAATCTCCTTCCTTAGAGGTTTTTAAGGTCAGGCTTGTCAAAGCCCTGGCTGGGATGATTTAACTGGGAATTGTTCCTGCTTCGAGCAGGGGGTTGGACTAGATGACCTTCAGGGGTCCCTTCTAACCCTGATATTCTATGATTCTATGATTCAATGAAGAAGAACTTCCTTTTATTTGTTTTAAACCTGCTACCCATTAATTTCATTTGGTGGCCCCTAGTTCTTATATTATGGGAACAAGTAAATAACTTTTCCTTATTCACTTTCTCCACACCACTCGTGATTTTATAGACCTCTATCATATCCCCTCTTAGTCTCCTCTTTTCCAAGCCAAAAAGTCCTAGCCTCTTTAATCTCTCCTCATATGGGACCCGTTTCAAACTCCTAATCATTTTAGTTGTCCTTTTCTGAACCTTTTCTAATGCCAGTAAATCTTTATTGAGAAGAGGGGAACACATCTGTATGCAGTATTCAAGATGTGGGTGTACCATGGATTTATATAAGGGCAATAAGATATTCTCCGTCTTATTCTCTATCCCTTTTATAATGATTCCTAACATCCTGTTTGCTTTTTTGACTGCCACTGCCCACTGCGTGGACGTCTTCAGAGAACTATCCACGATGACTCCAAGATCTTTCTCCTGTTTAGTTGTAGCTAAATTAGCCCCCATCATATTGTATGTATAGTTGGGGTTATTTTTTCCAATGTGTGTTACTTTACATTTATCCACATTACATTTCATTTGCCATTTTGTTGTCCAATCACTTAGTTTTGTGAGATCTTTTTGAAGTTCTTCACAGTCTGCTTTGGTCTTAACTATCTTGAACAGCTTAGTATCACCTGCAAACTTTGCCACCTCACTGTTTACTCCTTTCTCCAGATCCTTTATGAATAAGTTGAATAGGATTGGTCCTAGGACTGACCCGTGGGGAACACCACTAGTTACCCCTCTCCATTCTGGAAATTTACCATTTATTCCTACCCTTTGTTCCCTGTCATTTAACCAGTTCTCAATCCATGAAAGGATCTTCCCTCTTATCCCATGACAACTTAATTTACGTAAGAGCCTTTGGTGAGGCTTCAGAGTGATAGCCGTGTTAGTTTGTTTCAGCAGAAAGAACAAGGAGGACTTGTGGCACCTTAGAGACTAACCAATTTATTTGAGCATAAGCTTTCATGGGCTAAAGCCCACTTCATCAGATGCATGCAGGGGAAAATACAGCAGGAAGATATATAGATATATATACACAGAGAAGATGAGAAAATGGGGGTTGCCATTCTAACTCTTAACGAGACCAATCGATTAAGGTATCACAACAAAAGTGTTTTTTTCTCCTGCTGCTAATAGCCCAATTAATTGATTGGTCTCCTTAAGAGTTGCTATGGCAACCCCCATTTTCTCGTCTTCTCTGTATCTATATATCTATATCTTCCTGCTGTATTTTCCACTGCATGCATCTGATGAAGTGAGCTTTAGCCCATGAAAGCTTATGCTCAAATAAATTGATTAGTCTCTAAGGTGCCACAAGTCCTCCTCATTCGCTTTTCCTGACTGATTGTGCTGGGGGCTCTGCCTGGCTCCAGCGCTCCGGTCCCTCAGCGACCAAGGCTACCTGGGAACCCTGATCGATTCCAGCTTCAAGGAGTGCTGAGATCCATCTGTCTCTTTCTGTGCCTCTGTCTCTCTCTAGGTATAGCCTCCTGACCCTGCCTTTTGTGATCAGTTATAGTTTGCTAGCCCTAACTTTTGTCATCAAATGTAAGTTACATTTAATCTTGGAGCGGTTTTCTTTGTTTGGCTCAACCTTGTAAGGTTACTACCTGGAAATAAATAACGTTCATGGTTAAGCTGATTGCTCTCCCCCTTACTGCCCCCCATGGGTGTTTTTGGCTTCTCCATTCACTCTGCAGCAACACTCCTTGTACCAAAGCTAAAGATCCCTGCAGCGCCAAAAATCCTGTGGGGTTTGCTCATCAAGTGGATTACTAGCAGAATGGTTGTGGTGTGAAGGTGGGGATAGGGATGTGCTGAACCTGGGGCGTAGGGGGGTGGCAGATTAAGGTGTTGCTCAGCCCAGCCCCGTGAGACCAAGGACATACGAGGGTAACAGCTTTAAATTGCCGTTCAAGCCAGCTGACTCAGTCCAGAGACACATCAGGGGTCAGCTTGTGAATGCTGATTCCCCAGTCCTCTCAGACATGCTATGTTAATGTGTGTGTGTGTTTGTGTGTGTGTGTGTGTTTGTGTTCATCAGATTTGGGGGCTGGAAGACCCCAGCCCTGGGGAACCGAGGTCCTGCAGGTAGCTCCATTGGGAGGGAACTTGCAGAAGGAAGGAGTAGCGCTCCATAGGAAAACACAAGTGACAAAAGCAGCACATTGACAGAATTGCAGAATCTCCCCCCACCAGAAGAGTAACCCTAACAAATGGGCGTACCCCAAGGTAAAGGGCAATTCTGGTAACAGCTCATTTGGAGCTTGTTTGGAAGGGGGATGGACGTCATTCTTGGGACAAGTCACCTGCTATGGCCAAAAACACTTTAGCCCTGTGCGCCCTTCCAGACAAGTCTTATGTCCCAAATACTTTGGGTCTTAGATTCTTAACCCTTTAGAGGTGAAAGGGTTTTTCCTCTGGCCAGGAGGGATTTCAAGGTGGTTAGCCTTCCCTTTATATTTATGACAGTCCACAGGGTGCACATCAAGGAACGTTCAAAGCGAGAAGGGCGTTCTTTTTGGGGAGACTAACCCCCATTGCACTGACCAGGAGAAGGGGGAAGTGGGAGCCTGCAGCGCCATCTAGCGGCCAAAGGAGAAATCGCCGGCTTCTGGACCCGTGTGCGCCCTTGGTTCGGTTCCCATGCAAAGCTGTGTCACGCCAGGTTGGGAAAACGGGGTTCTGCTGCACGACATCATCCTCTGGAATGACTCAACCCGACAGGACACCTCCTACGATACACTGCTCCGAGTGACGCTCTCAAACAGGTCCCCAGAGCTCCCCAGCCTCCCCACACCGGGAGGCAGGTGTGAGAGGATTGTTCTCCCCAGCTGACAGAGGGAGAAACAAAGGCTGAGAAAGGCGAAGGGCCTTGTCTTCCATCACACAACCTGTCGGGATAGAGTTGGGAACAGGACCCGGGTGTCCTGACTTTCAAACGAACCATCAGTCTGGAGTTTCACACTCTGAATGATCAGAATAAAGGGATCTGCAATGAGCTACAGACCAACAACCATTCACACTGATTCTTCAGCAAGTCTTTTAGAAGCAGGAGAACACCAGCGAGAACCAGGAATGGCTCAGAGACCATCAGCAGCGAGAAGGAGAACAATTCACCAAGCAGATGATTGGTTCTGGCTTATTTGCTGGGCCTTAAATGAGAACATCAAAGTCCTGAGACTTCTCCCTGCCACGAGACCCCCTGCTCAGCCAATCAGCGTGGAGACTCTGCTGGTGGGCTGAGGGTTCCCCAGATGGCCCAGGGATGGCTCAGGTCACCGGTGAGGATCACTCTCAGAGGACGCTTCCTGTCCCATCTCTTTGGGAGGCCTCCCACCATGAGGGCGACAGAGCAGCCCCCTCCTCGCCAGTGGAGGGAGGGAAGCAGGAAAAGGGAAACCAAAAAAGTCAAACCCCAAAGACTCAAAGGGACATGCCAAGCTGGGGAAAAATTGTCCCACCTTAACCTCCTGTTTTCCGTGCCGAGAATTTGGCCAGCACCGGGTGGATCAGGCTGCCTCGGTACCAAACCTCTCTGGGGCTCTTCCCTTCTCCACAGGGACGTCTGTCTTCTCACTCAATGAGCAGTGGGAAAAGGAGAAAACTCCAGAGAGGCTCCACCTCGCGCTCACATACGAGACCCTGAATTCTCTCTCAGTCCTCAAGGAGACACCTCAAGAAGGAGACTCCCTGCAGCCAAACCCCGGGGGTCTCTGAGATCCCCCTGCCCTGCAGCCTGTCCTCCCTGGCCGTTGTCGTGGACTCTCTGTGAGGTCACCGCCTCCCAACCTCCTTTCATCAATCAGCTGAGTGCTGCAAAAGGCCTTTGTGATGTCACTGCCACCCCCACCCCTGCCCTGCAGGGCTCATGTCCTGCCCCGAGCCGGCTCCTGTGCGTGTTTGAGCTGCTCCCCGTGGGTCACCCCCACACACTCAGTGGTCGTGCAAGGGTTCACGCAGGCCACCCGTGGAACCATCAGAGGATGCTCAATGTGCCGCACTCGGTTTTGCAGAGATTTGGAGACTTAAAGGCCAGAAGAGACTCTTAGATCATCTCATCTGACCCCCCTACATATCACAGGCCTCCTGTATGGCGCAGTCGCGAGTTGTCACAAATATATAGGGAAGGGTAAACCCCTTTAAAATCCCTCCTGGCCAGAGGAAAAATCCTCTCACCTGTAAAGGGTTAAGAAGCTAAAGGTAACCTCGCTGGCACCTGACCAAAATGACCAATGAGGAGACAAGATACTTTCAAAAGCTGGGAGGAGGGAGAAAAACAAAGGGTCTGTGTCTGTCTGTGTGATGCTTTTGCCGGAGACAGAACAGGAATGGAGTCTTAGAACTTAGTAAGTAATCTAGCTAGGTAGGTGTTAGATTATGATTTCTTTAAATGGCTGAGAAAAGAGCTGTGGTGAATAGAATGACTATTCCTGTCTGTGTGTCTTTTTTGTAACTTAAGGTTTTGCGTAGAGGGATTCTCTACCTTTGAATCTAATTACCCTGTAAGATATCTACCATCCTGATTTTACAGAGGTGATTCCTTTTTACTTCTATTAAAAGTCTTCTCGTAAGAAAACGGAATGCTTTTTCATTGTTCTCAGATCCAAGGGTGTGGGTCTGTGGTCACCTATGCAAATTGGTGAAGATTTTTACCAAACCTTCCCCAGGAAGTGGGGTGCAAGCGTTGGGAGGATTTGGGGGGGAAAGACGTGTCCAAACTACGTTTTCTCAGGAACCCAGATAAAGTTTGGTAGTGGCAGTGGAAGTTTAGGGGCAAAAGGGTAAAACAGTTTGTACCTTGGGGAAGTTTTAACCTAAGCTGGTAAAAGTAAGCTTAGGAGGTTTTCATGCAGGTCCCCACATCTGTACCCTAGAATTCAGAGTGGGGAAGAAACCTTGACAGGAGTGTGGGAGGGGGCTGGGGCAGGGGGTTGAGGGATGCGGGGTGGCTTACCTCGGGATGGGGGGCTCCCCAGCTCCCACCGGCATAGCCCTGCAGCTCCTGGGTGGCAGAGGGGTTGGGGGGGGGGTCTCCACACCACTCTGCCCGTGCCTGCAGGCCCTGGCCCCCGCAGCTCCCATTGGCTGAGGTTCCTGGCCAATGGGAACTGTGCCCACCCCCCAGGACCAGCAGGGGTCCCACTCCCAGGCTGCGCACTGCAGCCCCCTCCCCAGCACCAGTGGGGTCCCGGGCCTCCTCCCCCAGCACCTGGGGTGCCCCCGATCCGCCCCTAGTAGTACACACTTAGTAGATTTTAAGCTTTCTAATGATATGTTACATGGGGCATTTAGCATAAAGCATATTCCAGGCGTGTTATATTCCTGTTCATAAGCATATTTTCATAAAGGATATGAGTGCAACGTCACAACGGCCTCACAGAGAGTAAAGTTACCATGAGCTTTGGGTTTAGGGAACCCCGGGGAGCAGACCAGGCTCCCTGCAGTGCAGGAATCACTTCATGGGGCGAGGGGTGCTGCGTGGAGTTTACAACATGGCCACTGTGGTCACTGTTGCAGGGAATGGGGTATTGCGGGACAGCTGCTGGAGGATGGTTAGGGTAGATGTAGGCCAATGCCATCTGGAGAGGTGGTTTTACGGCATCACCGTAAGGGAGCAATTACATTGGCCAAAGACAAATTTGAGTGTAGACCTGGGCACAGCGAGGTGAAGGCAAGGCAATGTATGCCAGCCTAACTGTGGTGTTGACAGGCCTAAGGGGCTTGGTTGCTTGAGGCACAGCTAGCCATGCCATGGTGTAGGGGCCACTACCAGCTGTTCTGCCCACACTACCCTTGGGGAGGAGAGGCCTGGCCCGTCCCTCCTCTCCTCTCTGCTCCCTCAGGACCAGCAGGAAACCCAGCCAGACCCAATGGGAGGCGAGGGCAATAGAGCAATGACTGCAGCACTAGGAGAGCCTGGCAAAGAGCAGCCACCAGGGGCTGTCGCCAAGGGACCCACTGAGGGATGTCCCTGTATGGTGACAAACCCCAGAACTGCAGGGCAAATCTTGCCTTGCCGAGAGGCCCTGTCTCTCCCCCTTTCTCCCCTCCCCACACATGTCCCAGCCCCAGGCTCTGCACGGGCTGGACCTGGTACCAGAGGAGTCAGTTATGGGGCCTCCGCGGCCAGATGGTCTATGTCCTTATCCCATTGCTGGGCCAAGCCAGCCACTCTGCCCCCTGCCACCCTGCCCTCCCCACAACTGCTCCTGGCTGGGCTAGCTGCTGCTGGTTCCTCGGCCCCCCAGGGGCACCGTCAGCCTGGCCTTGGAGATACCCAAGCTCTGGAAACTCCAGTGACAACTCCTGAGTCTAGCTAGGACCAGGAGCCAGCCAGGAGAGCTTGGGGCCAGCTGCCCCCAGTCTGCAGAGTGGGGCTGGCCATGTCCTGGGCTCCCCTGGTCTGAGGTGCTGGCCCCAAGGGCATCACAGTTACTTTGGTAAATGCACCCTGCTGCCCTGGTGAGAGAATTTTGGGAGAAGGAGGTGATTTTGTGGGGCCCCCTCTAGGGCTTTGGGGCCTTCCCCAGCCATGTGCTGCAGGAGTAGCAGAGACCAGTGGCTGGTGCCACGGCCTGTGCAGAGCAGCCAGCTCTCTGATGGAGCGGGGAGGTGGCCTCTGCCTTCTCTGCGCCCATTTAACAGAACACTGAGGCACGGTGGGGGTCGGCCAAATCCTGTAGGGGATGAGGATGTGAGTGCTTTAAATGTCAGTGTTAGCCTCCAGGGCCTGGTCCCCACAACAGGCCCAATGGCCTCAACGATCAAACCTGGGGCCTCAAAAGAGGCAGCTCATTATGATTTTAAGGGGAGCTGAAAGGGTTGGGGTCTGCTCTGGGCCCTGCCTTAACGGGGAAGGGGGGCACTGAGTTCTCTGTATGGGCCACCCCACAGCCAGAGGTCGATTAAGGTTTCCTGGGGCCCTGGGCCAGAACAAGTGCAGGGCCCTTCCCCACCCCTTCCAACTGTGGTCCTGCCCCCATTCTGCCTGTGGCCCTGCCCGTGGCCCCACCCCTTTCTGCCCCTTCCACCAGACGGCCTCCCCCGACCCCCGCTTGCCCCATATTGGAGAAGCTGAGGCCGTGGCAGGCAGCAAGAGGTTTTCCAGTCCCGGGGCTGCAGCACGGGGCGGGCTCAGGGGGCACTAGGGGCTTCTCCGGCCCTCCCCCCACGGCTTCCGCCAGGGAGTGGGATCAGAATGTGGGGGCTTTCCTTGCCCTGCCTGCCTGGCAACCCCTGGGCACAGGCTCAGTGGCTAATCTGCCATTGCCCCCGGCACTTCACCCTGGGTTGGGGATGAGACCTGCCCCCGGAGGTACCCGCTCTGCTGGTTCAGCCCTGGCAGGGTTTGGACTGGGAGCGGGATCTCTGAACAGCTGCTTGCCATGAGGGGTGCTAGGGTCTTTGTGTGAAATCAGCTGTCGGGGGGGCTCAGCCCTGCAGGATGGGCACTTGTGTCCCAGAAGCCAGCACGAGGAGCGGCACCGACAGGGTCCCACAGCAAAGGGGTGAATGTGCCCCTGAGACTGAGCTCCCCTCTCCGGGGCTGCCCCGGCAGGGCACTGGATGAAGATAGAGGCTCGAGGGCAGGATAGCCCTGCCCTTGCCCTGCCAGCGCTGCCGGCCCTCGGGGCTCAGGGGATTGGCTCAGGGCTGCCAAGCCACTAAACACACACCCCACCCCTCAGTTCCTGCAGTTTTGTTTCACTAGTGTTGGGGACCCTGGGGCATGGCCACTAGGTAACTCGAGGGGATGGAAGACCACGAGTGTCGATGAAGCCCCCTCGCACGAGGCCCAGGTGTCCTTGCCCCCCCCTCCCCCCAGCCTGGAGGCACTCGCAGCAGTTATGCTGAGGATCTGCAACAATATGTTGCAGAGTCAGACTGCCTGAAACTAAACAAGGCCAAACAGGGCAGATATGGAAGAACAATGCTGAATAAAGCAGCTTTATGTATAGGTTAACAAATGATACAGAGAACAAGGGAACTAGCTGGGAACGGGATTGGCTGGCTAGATGGATACTTAGGGTATGCTGGGAGAAAGGATGTATAAAAGCCTGTGTAACTTCCTGCTCTGTGTGCAGGATTTGAGATTCTATTCTCCCTGGATCTTTTTGCAGCTGCAAATAAACTTTTCCGCTTCTCCACCCCGTTGTGATTATTGGGTGTAGCACACCGGGTAGCGAACCAACCCCAGCTGTTGTTTAGCCTCTCGGCACTGCGTGCCGGCAACAATAACAATGATCAAAAAGTGTCATGTTTTCTCTAGTGACGTGCTAACATATTTTGCCACCAGGATAAAGATGGAATAATTCTAATGAATTACCACAGATTTACATTGGTGTAACTGAAATTATGCATTCAATATCCTGTTTCAGGTTAGTAAAAATAAAAGAATGCTGTGGGTTTTGCAGACGTGTACAAGATACAGATTTATAAAAACAACATGAAAACAGGTAGTTATGCTGGGGAAAGGGGAAGCCTTATTGAAGCTGGTGGGCATACCAGTTGTCCTTTATTCAGGATCAATGTAAAAACAATCAAGCTCTTTTGTGGAATGGATGGCTGACTTAATAGAAGTCACCATCAAGTGAAGCTGGAATAGGAGTTGAGCCATACAGTGGAAGGGGCTTTCACTAGGGTCTCAATGCAAATGCAGGGGGATGGGGTTCGGGGCGGGGGGGAGGAAGAGAGGGAGTATGACACCACAGAAGCACAAAGGTGCCCCAGAGAAGTATTTGTAGTGTGATCTCAGAAAAAGTTGAGAGAGAGAGAGAGCTTTAGGGTAGACTGCTGGATAGAAAGAGGCTTGGAATTGTGAGCCAAGAAACTATTCCTGCTGCCGTTAGGGAAATAGAACTTTGGGTACATTCTTTGTAAATAAGCAGGATTGTGTCAAAAAAATACCTGACTCCATCATCCATTTCCCCTCCTAATGGAAACAACTCACAAGACATTGTGGATAACAATATTGTGAATTCTTTTGTTTTCCTGTTCTTAGATAAAGAATAGACCTGCTTCAGTAAAGAACCATAAACACTGAAAATACTTTTTTGTTCTCTCAGAGCTAGCTCTCAGTAGATCTAGAAAATAAGAGTGTTTGTTGTTACACAATCCTTAGAATTCAATTATTTGCACAAATCATTTTAATTTTTCTCTGATTAGGATTTAAAAATAAGCAATTAGATAGTCTGTATAGTGTTTAGGAAATTTGTCGGATTAAAATCAGCATGTATTCTGTATACATGGCTTTACCATATATGCAACCTCACATCTACACTTGTAAGAGGACCACATTTCCTGAAGCAGTTTCAAACCACTTCAAGCTAGGACAGTTTTAAGCTACTTTATATTTCAAATGTGAATGGTGTCCAGCTGTGTCAATTAATTTTTTTAAATTATGACCATGATCTAAGATCCACATTTTCAGAATTTTCTTACATCATTCATATGCTCGGATGAATAAGGCTGCTTTCCTGAACTGCGGTCCATATTTGGAACTGTCTTTATAGTTTAGACTCAACCACCCTTCTTAAACAGTTTGGAAGTTGTTCGATACTCCCTCGGGACCAGATTTACTCTTCTTTACACAGATTTGGGCCCTAGTCGGGGAGCGACGTACTCATGTAACCGAGGAGCAGAATTTGGCCCTAATATGGGTTCACTCTCTCAGTTAGGCCTGTCTTTTTATCTTATCTATTGATATGGCATCCATCCCGAGAGTAGAAGAGCAGCTGTCCCATTTCAGACAAGATACATCAATACATATATTGATTATTCACAATGGGGTTTTTATCTTTGTTGTACTGTTCCTTTTGAGAAATAAGAAATAGAGTAAAAGTAAAATGTACTTTTTCTCCCAAATCTATGTGCCATTCCTGATCTTGATTGAACAGGAGAGAGCGTCTTCCCTCTGGATTAAGAATCCAGCTGAGACAACTACCCCAGCCCCACACATTCTACAAGGGAATCCAAAGTCAGAGCAGTGGTGTTCAGTGAAGGGTAGCTGCTCTCTTTGAACATCCTGATAGATGAAATAAAGGACTGGGGGTCATCATTAAAAGTACCTTAAATGGGAGCTCAATCCCCAGAGCTATGATTGTCGAACCAGAAAAAAACAAGAAAGTATGTCCTCTCAGGGATTGGCATATTCAAGTTTACAAGAGAGACGATAAAGACTGGCCATGACGTAGAAAAATCAAAATTCAAGTTTGCCAGTAAGAAAAGAGCCTGAGTAATAGTCAGCTAAAGAATGGAAGGGACCAGTTTACCCAGGAAGTTACAAGAGCCTTTATTAAAATGGAGAGCTACTTTTGTTCTTCTGTCTGCTTGCTTCTGGCAAAGGTTGACTCAGGAATAGAGGGGGAATCTCTTGGGGTCCAGCAATTCTGCTGGCTTGGGAAAGTGTGCACTGCATCACCCACTCCTCCCTGTGTGAGACAATCTCTGGGCCTCAGTTTCGACAGTTCAAAACCCTTAAAAATATCTTTCTTTACAGCTCAATACAGAAATTGCCAGAACCTAGTCCTGTACTTTTTTCTTTTAAAACAAACAATGAAATAGGGATGTTTGCACGACAATGGTATGAATCGATGCCTGTATTTTTATATCTTTAGACGCCCAACAAATATATAAAAATCTGCATTAAAATAACAATTAGTAAGTTTGCAAAACTGAGTAATGGAAAGTTCAGAAATGCAAGGATTCAGGGAGTCTGAGTACTGTGCACGTGCATTTTGACACAGTCTTTAATTGCACAATTGTACTATTTTTTTCCACAGGCCCCTCATTCAGTGACCATTGAAGTGTTGTTTGCCTTCAGACACTGTGTACGTACTTCTGCAACATGAACACATCAAGTGAGGTTCCAGGTCGCAGTCCTTCTCTTCCAGGGGCTCAGTGGCCAGGGCCCAGTATATCTAAAATATCAGGTAAATCCCTAGGATTAGGGTTGTGGCTGACAGGGCCTATTTCTCAGGCACCATGAAGTTTTCTACTCTAAGGATGAGGCTTGTCTGTGCAGTAGATAGAGCTTTCTCAGGGGACAGTCTGTGACAGGAGAACACACTCCCATGTCATTCTGAGGATATTAGAGAGACAAGGTGGGTGAGGGATAGGGTGACCAGATAGTAAGTATGAAAAATCGTGATGGGGGTGGGGTGGGATTGATAGGCACCTAAACCCCAAATATCTGGACTGTCCCTATAAAATTAGGACATCTGGTCACCCTAGCTGAGGTAATATCTTCTGTTGGACCAACTTCTGTTGGTGAAAGAAATAACCATTCAAGGACCTGAAGGAGAACTCTGTGCAGTCCTTTCACCAACAGAAGTAAGTCCCATAAAAGATATTACCATGACAGATGTGAGTCATATTATTAATGTACTAGAGGAAGCTGCTCAGATACTTCATTGGTGAGAACAGTATAAAAACCTATATAGAATAAAGTGAAGGAGAAAGAGAGAGCCTCTTTCTGAGATTATCCTTTTCCTTCTCCCTAATGATCCTATTTGCTAACAAATATATACATTCTTAGTGCTGTTGTGGCTTTGTGCAGAAGTGTGAATTGTCTCAGTAGATTCTGATGTATTTTATCTTTTAGGCAAAGATATCGAAAACAGGGAATACAAACAACACATGTTATGCATACCCACACCACTAGGTGGAAGCGGATATTTTGAGTTGTCATTTATTGAGAAATGCTTTAAAAGAGCGAAGTAATGTTCTTGGAATTCTGCTTTAAGCCACAAGGCACACAGCTAAGCAGAGTCATCTTTTGAGTGCTGGATCTTTATTTTTTTTTCCATAAGAGAACCTGCTTAAAATCCCATTAAGAAACTGTGTTCTCTTCACTCGCCTATTGATCTGTGCTGTGACGGAAAAATATAATTGTCTGTCAATAATGGCTTTTATTTGAAGCAGAGAGTTAGAAAACATGTGTGTAAAATGCTTTGAAGAAGAAAATCTCTCTAGAAATGCAAATTATTATTATTGTTCTTATTGGGTCAAATTTTACAGTAGGTATTTAGGCTCCTAGCTTCCACTGATTTCAGTGGAAGTTAGGAGTCTAAAGACCTTTGAGGAGCTGGGCCTCATACCCTACTCAGGCAAAACTTTGACTGACTTTAATTCAGCCTAGCCCTGCGTTGGATTAAGCCCAATATCTTACTGTACATTGTACAGAAGCTTCTTGCTAGCAGGAGTCAATCTGCAGCTGTTTTTTCCAGTAATGCTGTCAAGGTTCCTTCCCCACTCTGAACTCTAGGGTACAGATGTGGGGACCTGCATGAAAACCCCCTAAGCTTACTTTTACCAGCTTAGGTTAAAACTTCTCCAAGGTACAAATTAATTTTACCCTTTGCCCTTGGAATTTCCACTGCCACCACCAAACTTTAACTGGGTTTACTGGGAAACGTTGTTTGGACACGTCTTTCCCCCCAAAATCCTCCCAACCCTTGCACCGCACTTCCTGGAGAAGGTTTGGTAAAATCCTCACCAATTTGCATAGGTGACCACACACCCACACCCTTGGATCTGAGAACAATGAAAAAGCATTCAGTTTTCTTACAAGAAGACTTTAATAGAAGTAAAGGAATCACCTCTGTAAAATCAGGATGGTAGATACCTTACAGGGTAATTAGATTCAAAACATAGAGAATCCCTCTCGGCAAAACCTTAAGTTACAAAAAAGACACACAGACAAGAATAGTCATTCTATTCAGCACAGCTCTTTTCTCAGCCATTTAAAGAAATCATAATCTAACACATACCTAGCTAGATTACTTACTAAAAGTTCTAAGACTCTATTCCTATTCTATCCCCAGCACAAGCAATATACAGACAGACACAGACCCTTTGTTTTTTCTCCCTCCTCCCAGCTTTTGAAAGTATCTTGTCTTCTCATTGGTCATTTTGGTCAGGTGCCAACGAGGTTACCTTTAGCTTCTTAACCCTTTACAGGTGAGAGGATTTTTCCTCTGGCCAGGAGGGATTTTAAAGGGGTTTACCCTTCCCTTTATATTTATGACAAATGCATTTTCTGTATTTACCAGCTTTGTTTTCTTGCATCCTCAGTCATTTTGGGCCTTGTACAAAATGTGTCTAAATGGAATATTTATCATCCTCTCTGACTGTAATGTGTTTTAAGTGATGGTATATTGTCAAGCTGCATTCAGTATGGGTTGATCTGTTGATCCTCATTAGTGAGAGAAGTGTATGAATTACGAGCCCAAGCAGGATCCCGCTGCTCATTGCTGCAGCTCAGCTTGCACTGCTGCAGAACACTATTTGTGTGTATGCACAAGGCTTGCCCCCTGTAAATACACTCAAAGTCAACCTATGATCCAGATCTTGTCAAATGCAGCCAGTTAACATCACAGTGACCACGGGTGTAAAGCTGTGGCCTCCTCCTTTTGAGGGTCTACTGTTGCCCAAGCTCTAAGACAAGCTGAGGCAGTGTGTGGGTGATGATGTGCTAATTTATGAGCTCCTTGATGCCTGCACAGTGTTTGTCATGGCTTTGCCACACATACTGTTGTTCTGTTCTTGATCCTAATTTGTTCTGTGGCATTACATAGTTCATGGTGTTACTTGTCACATGCATGAACACTCTTCCCATCACTGATCCATCCGTAGTGGACTTATATGTGGATGCCTTGCCCGGATGTTAACAGCTGCAATGAGCAAGCATTACTACAATTACCTGTGCTCCTACCTGATGCTGCATTTTTGAAAGGCCTGACTTTATGGAGCCAGGTGTAGACAGTGAGGGGTGCAGAACACCAGCACAGAGACAGGCAAACTCTCTGTGCTGACCATGCCCTTAGCTTCTTGCAGAGTGGCCTGCTGTTTATGTACTAAAAATGGAGTAGGCCTCAACTGTGTGCCACTGTATACTTTCCATCTTGTGCAAATATACGAGTCCCCACTTTACACAATGGCATGGAACAGGGGCTGAGTCACATCAGACCCTGACTCAGGAAGAAAGTTCCCGAAATAGGTAGCACTATATTAGTTATCTGCTAGTACCTGGTCAAAGGGGGCTTTTTTGCTTGCTTTATTATCCTCTTGTCTGTTTGTTGTGCTGTTAAGATGTGTTAATTAATGACAGTTAAGGACCATCTTGTTCTCTGTTTGTACAGTTCCTAGCACAATGGGATCCTGGTTTGTGACTGGGACTGTGAGGCTGTACTGCAATACAAATAATCACATGCTGATCTCCAGAAATATTTTTATACCGTGGCCATCCCCACTAGCTTAAGAGATTAGTCATGGAAAATGGAAGTATGTGAACCTGACATCTGCAGTTTAACTCAGTCCCCTTGTCTCCTGCACTGAGTGTTCTTTCTGCTCAATACACACTCAATGGTAGGCATGCCCACAGAATAGGGTTATGAAGATGGGTCTCTGGGAGGGTTTGACTTCCTCTACCATGGGATGCTATTGCAAGAAGAAGGTTTGCTGGGAAGAGATGGGGTCCATCTGACCAAGAAGGAGAAGAACCTCTTCATGCACTGACTCACTAACCTTAGGAGAAGAGCTTAAAACTAAGTTCAGAGGGGGCAGGTGAAAAAAGCCACCAGGTAAAAAAAGGTGGCCTTAATAGAGGACTAGCTGTGTGGGGAGAAGTAGATGTGGAAAATTGCAGTAGAATTATAGGAGAAACAAGAGGGAAATCCATGGGGGCATCTGCTTAACATCTTAGATGTCTGTACACACAAGCAAGGAGGAATAATAATGGGGAATAAACAGTAAGAACTGGGAGTTTTAGTACATAAATCTTAACTGAGCTTAACTGCATCACGGATACTTGATGGGATAACTCTCATGACTGGACTATTGGTATAGAGGGCTATAGCTTGTTGAGGAAGGACAGGCAGGAAAAAAAAGAGAGGACATATTGCATTGTAAACCGGTTCTGAGGTCCAGAAGAAGGTGAGAAGCAGACCAGTTGAAAGTCTCTGAGTAAAGATAAAAGAGGGGTGAGGTCCTGGTAGGGGTCTATTACAGACCACCAAATCAGGAAGAGGAGGGAGATGAGGCATTTCTAGAACAAACAACAGAAATATGCAAAACGCAAATCCTGATCGTAATGGGGGACTTTACCTACCCAGACAGCTGCTGAAAAAGGAATATGGTAAAACCCAAAATTACCCAATAAGTTCCTGGAATGTACTGGGGACAATGCTTTGTTTCAGAAAATGGAGGAAGTAAGCGGGGGGACAGCCATTTTAGACGTGATTCTGACCAGCAGGGAGGAGCTGGTGGTGAATGTGAAGGTGGAAGGTGATTTGGGTGAAAGGGGTCATGAAGGACAGATTTCATGATTCTAAGGAGTGAGAATGACAGGAGAAAGGCTGCCAAAAGCAGACTTGAACATCCTCAGAGAATTGGTAGGTAGCGACCCATGGGGAAAAAGTCGAAGGCCTAAAGGAGTTCAGGAAAGCTGGCAGTTTCTCCAGGAGACAATATTAAAGGCACAACTGCCAATGCAAAGGAAAGAAAGGAAGAACAGTAAGAGGCCAATGGCTCCATCAGAAGTTTTGTAATGACCTGAAAATCAAAAAGAAATCCTACAAAATATGGAAACATGGACGAATTACTAAGGAGGAGTACAAAAGAATAGCATGTCCATGTAAGGGCAAATTCAGAAAGGGTAAGGCACAAAATCAGTTATACATAGCAAAGGACACATGTAATTGGAATTCTTTTTCCACATGGTATACTGCAAAGAGCGTCATCACTCTGAATGCTTTAAAGGCAACATAATCTCCAAAATCAAGTGTGGGCTCTACCTATGGCCACAAATACGACACCACACTGTAATAAACACAACAAAAAATAATTTAGTTGATTTGTTTGGCGGGACATGGAAATGAAGAATAAATTTCAATTCATTGTAAAACAATATCAAAATCAATATTCGTAATTCCTGACTAATCTAATCGCCTTTTATGATGAGATTACTGGTTCTGTGGATGAAGGGAAAGCAGTGGATGTATTAGTTCTTGACTTTAGCAAAGCTTTTGACACGGTCTCCCACAGTATTCTTGTCAGCAAGTTAAGGAAGTATGGGCTGGATGAATGCACTATAAGGTGGGTAGAAAGCTGGCTAGATTGTCGGGCTCAACGGGTAGTGATCAATGGCTCCATGTCTAGTTGGCAGCCGGTATCAAGTGGAGTGCCCCAAGGGTAGGTCCTGGGGCCGGTTTTGTTCAATATCTTCATAAATGATCTGGAGGATGGTGTAGATTGCACTCTCAGCAAATTTGCGGATGATACTAAACTGGGAGGAGTGGTAGATACGCTGGAGGGGAGGGATAGGATACAGAAGGACCTAGACAAATTGGAGGATTGGGCCAAAAGAAATCTGATGAGGTTCAATAAGGAAAAGTGCAGGGTCCTGCACTTAGGATGGAAGAATCCAATGCACCACTACAGACTAGGGGCCGAATGGCTAGGCAGCATTTCTTCCGAAAAGGACCTAGGGATGACAGTGGATGAGAAGCTGGATATGAGTCAGCAGTGTGCCCTTGTTGCCAAGAAGGCCAATGGCATTTTGGGATGTATACGTAGGGGCATAGCGAGCAGATCGAGGGACGTGATCGTTCCCCTCTATTCCACATTGGTGAGGCCTCATCTGGAGTACTGTGTCCAGTTTTGGGCCCCACACTACAAGAAGGATGTGGATAAATTGGAGAGAGTCCAGCGAAGGGCAACAAAAATGATTAGGGGTCTAGAACACATGACTTATGAGGAGAGGCTGAGGGAGCTGGGATTGTTTAGTCTGCAGAAGAGAAGAATGAGGGGGGATTTGATAGCTGCTTTCAACTACCTGAAAGGGGGTTCCAAAGAGGATGGCTCTAGACTGTTCTCAATGGTAGCAGATGACAGAACGAGGAGTAATGGTCTCAAGTTGCAGTGGGGGAGGTTTAGATTGGATATTAGGAAAAACTTTTTCACTATGAGGGTGGTGAAACACTGGAATGTGTTACCTAGGGAGGTGGTAGAATCTCCTTCCTTAGAGGTTTTTAAGGTCAGGCTTGACAAAGCCCTGGCTGGGATGATTTAACTGGGAATTGGTCCTGCTTCGAGCAGGGGGTTGGACTAGATGACCTTCTGGGGTCCCTTCCAACCCTGATATTCTATGATTCTATGATTCTAATACAGTCCAATAAGATTTCATCAAGCTTTTTAATCAACCGAATTAAAAAGCAAAGGAAACCAACCACCCACACTCAAGTGTCACTGTTCATTCCAACCAACCAACCACACTCAAGTGTCACTGTGCATTCTCCAAGGCCAGTTTCTTCTCTTTCTTTGTTCGGTGCTTTTATTTTCTATCAATTCAACCAGGAGCAGATTTTCCGATAAAACCAATCTTGGAAAGTGTGGCAAACTGAGAGAGGGACGGAACCAAAATTCAAAATGATTTAGAGCGAATGAGAAATTCTACACTGGAGCAAATTTAGACACCTATTGGACTGCGTACATGGATGGGCCCAGATATTGAAACGTATTTAGGTTCCTCACATCTATTGATTTCAGTGCGAGTTAGGAGCCTAAATACCTTTGAGGATCTTGTCCATGTCATCACAGCACCGACCTGGCCAGCAGCAGTTTATGTGCTATGCCACAGTCACAGGGATGTCATAATAGTGCTTGCATAATCTGAACTGGCTATACTGGACAGGACAGCCTGAGAGGCCAGCTGCCTATCACTACTGGAGCTCTTTGGAGAAAGGACTGGAGGAAGTGTTGAGGAAAGATTAAAACATGAATAAATTTGTGAGTGAGCGGGAGGTAACCGACGGAGGTAAGGGTCAGCATTATATTCTCTATATCCATTCTATATTCACACACACACATTTAGAAAGCATAGGCATACAGATTAGCTGTAATGTTCTCCATTTGTATGAGCAGAACCTCAGCTGCTGTAAACCAGTGTCCCTCTGTTGACTTCCTTGTAGCTGTGTTGATTTACACCAGTTGAGGAGTTGGCCTACAGCCTCTGGACTTGGAAACTTTCCTGAGAATCTGAGTTTCTAGGGAATGTTATGGGGGAGGTCTTCCTTCTTTTCTCCCGGTTGTTTTATGTTTGTTATGGGTCCTCATTTTGTGTCTTCTGCATCCATGGAGCCAACTCCATCAGAGATAGGGGAAATTAGAACAAAAAATGCAGAAGGACTTCTCCTCTAGCTGTCTAAATGAAGCTCTGCTAATATCTTAAATGCAAGAGAACAAAGCATGGGGTCACATTTCTTAGCAACACTAGTGCTCCTCATCCCACACAGATGGGCAGTGTAGGTTACAGTTATGATTCCGTTTGCATCTGGGTGTTACAACTGAAGGATGCAATTTGCATAACAGATGGGCAATCACCTAACCTCAAGCAGTCTTTCCTGGGAAGGGGAAATCTTGTTAGTTCCTCTTTCATGCTTGGAATGCTGTTACAATGGAGACAGATAAACACAGCATTTCAGATTTCTTGTGAAATATTAAGTCTCCTGGAGAATTTCTGCCCAGAGCGAAGAGATACATGGGAGATCAAATCCTCATTTTTGTAATACACCAACTATTTCATTGTTTCCCAGAGTTTAAGGCCAGAAGGGATCATTAGATCATCTAGTCTGACTTCCTGCATTTCACAGGCCACTAAATTTCACGTAGCAACCCTACACTGAACCCCAAAACTTGTCTTGGATGAAAACATTTCAGTCTTTAGGAGACAAAACTGGTGTGTGCCATCAGCAGAGGGCAGGAGAGACTGAGGTTCCACCAATGCCTGAGGCCCTTGCAATGGTCGAGAATTGATTAGGTCAGATATACTCAGATTATCCTAGCAGGTGATCAGTGCCCCATCCTCCCACTCAAAGGGCCCTGCCAATCCGACCAGGGGGAAATTCCTTCCCACCCATAACTCTGGAGATCAGTTGGACCCTGAGCATGTGAGCAGGACAGCTAAGGAAACAGATTCTCTGAACCATCTTAGAGCACTGGTCCACCCTACCAGGTGTCCCATCTCCCGCTATGGTCAATCCCTGATGCTTCAGATGAAGGTTGGATGGACCCACCCCACCCCACTCACAGCATACACCTCGCCAATTGTGCATCGGGGTGGGGGGGGCGGGGGAATTCCTTTATGACCTCTACAGGCAACTGTACAGGGGGGAGGGATAGCTCAGTGGTTTGAGCATTGGCCTGCTAAACCCAGGGTTATGAGTTCAATCCTTGAGGGGGCCATTTAAGGATCTGGGGCAAAAGTTGGGGATTGGTCCTGCTTTGAGCAGGGGGTCGGACTAGATGACCTCCTGAGGTCCCTTCCAACCCTGATATTCTATGAACTGGATGAACTCCGTTCCATGAGTCTTCTCTGCAAGTATTTAAACTACCATAAAATAAGATTAAAGGCTTTCTTCAAAACAAGGTGCCTAAAGTTAGGCTTCTAAATTCATACTGAGGTCTACAACATTGGCCTGATTTTCAAGAGATACCGAGCCCCAAAAGTTCCCAGCATAGCCAATAGGTACATCTGGGTGCTCAGGATTTTTGAAAATGAGGCCCTGACTAAGCAAAACTCTTAAGCAGGTGCTTAACTTAGGTCTATTTCTTGGCTTAGAGTTAAATTATTACTCTGTATGCTATCAAAACTAATCAATTGACAGTAAAGAGGGAAAGGAAGATTATTTTCCGTGGGGATCTACTTGAAAGGAGCAAATTTGCTTCATTATGATTTCCCCCCAGGCACACTGGGTAGTTCAGCAAACAAACCTGGTCATGAGGAGGAAGGAAGAGGATTTCCAGGATTCCCGGGTCTACTTCTCAGTGTTTGGGCTCCTGCAGAATCTTTACTGGATAGTGAATTAAAGAGGCCAGCACCAATTTCTACTATCAGTGGTAACCAGCCGAATCCTTTTATTTAATTTCAGGTGTTTATAATGAGGTTGTTTCCCTCCTGGCACATATGGATGACCAAGATAAGGGCAAAATTGCGCTCAGGATTGCCTTTATAGCCGAGACCAAGCTGGCTATCGTTCTGACAGTTCTGCTCGAGAAACTGCAAAAGGATGAGGTAGGGCAGTTTCATGAAATTACATCCATTTTCCAGGTGTCCACACCAAATTCTGCCTGACTTTATGGGGGTACAGGGGACTGCACGGGGGTAATTCAGTGTAGAACTTGGCCTGGTGCACCATCAGTAGAATCAGTATTCGCTATGGACATGAGTGTCAACTTTTTAATACCAACATCACCCCTCTGCTGAGCAGTAGAAGATTCTAGGGCTTTCCCTGTTAGCTTCCATTGGAGGAGAAATCAGTGACGTGGAGTCTGGGTATTTTCTTAGGTTTAACTTGTGTTATTTACACTACACACACCAGTCATTGAACAGAGGACACAACCTGCTCCCAGGAAAACTCCTCTGGCAGCAATCTCAGCCTCCCACAAAACTGATTAGAGGAGATGGGAAACCTTCTTTCTGTTTGTAAGAGCTCCCACACAATGCAACATTTCTTCAGAGATGGGACATTTGCTCACATACAAAATCTAGAACACTGTGTATAACATTATCACCTGGTGACTCCCAGCATAACAATCCAAGAAATGAAATAAATAACCCATGTTTTAAACAAGCTATATTATAAACCCAGACTGGATCATCAAGCACAGTTCCCTAAATGCTGCTGTCATCGGCGATCCCTTGATTTGAGGATGCTCTCTACCATGGATTTACATATGTGTCCTGAGGTGACTCAGGAGTCCGATCCTGGAACCACAAAGCCACTCGCAGTAGGTACAGACGTTTCCTGGCAGGCCAGCTGCCTAAATACTGCAAGGTGGTGACAGCAGCTCTCAGGCACAGGGGTGTGGGAGGCTGTGAGCATGTCAACAACACAGGAACTACAACAACATGACTGCATCACTGTAGCACCATGGAGTAGATGCTCCCTATCGCAACAGAAGGGGGGTTCTGTCAATGTAGTTAATCCTCCTTGCTGAGCGACAGTTGATAGGTCAATAGCAGTATTCTACTGTCAACATTGCTGCATCAACACCAGGGGTTAACTACAGCACTCAGGGATGTTAATTTTTCACACTCTGAAGCACCATAACAACGTTAACCTAACATTTAAGTGCAGACCTGGCTTCAGCTGTGCTGACATTAAGGATGACCCTAAATGTAGCCAAGGTTTCCTGGCTATCTCCATAAATCTAAAAATCTTTTCTGCAAACAGTAACTAATTAGTTTGCATACACCCCTCTGTGTGAAAAGTAAAATATGAAGTTAGAACTCAGATAACGACTGATGAGTTACATCCTGAATAATAACTTAGTTTTTATGAATGATCAGTTGAAATGAGTATTTCTGTTCTAAAATACTCTGTGGTACAATGAAATATTCATCTCTGTCAGGGCAACAACTTGATATGGGATCCTATAGACCAGAGGTGGAAGAAAGGGACAACTTTCCCAGTAAATGTGGCAGTGCAAGAGAAGAGCACACACATGTTCTCAGCATTGTAAAATCTCACCTCTCCACTTTCATAGTCCAGATAAACTCCAATCTTCCTGAGTCCCTTTTTCAGATCCCGCGATATCTCATAGGAGGCAAGAATCCAAATCCCCAAATAAGATTTAAGGTTGATCACTCCCTTCCTCCTCACAGAGTCTCTGGCAACTCCAATAGCCCAGTATTTATCAGACCCCACCTCTCCCTCCACCTCCCAGTAGTGTCTCCCTGAGGTGAAGCCCTCAGATCCTAGGGCAGAAACAGAAACATTAAATCTCTCAGGATTGTCGGGCAGATCCTGGTGTGCGTCTCCATATCTCATACTTTTCTGATCCTCAGATAGGATGAGTCGGGGATGGGCTGTGGCTGGATCCAGCGTCACATCCACTGGGGGAGAGAGAAAAAAACAGTTCTTGCAATCGGAGCTGGGCAAAGGCTGGCTCATTTCAGCAACAGGAAATGCCCCAATTTGAGAACTGATCTATGAATTTCTCTCACCCAGAATTCACCAGAGCCTACATGGGAAAAACTACCATGGGGTCCAATAAACAAGACTGAGTACTGCCCAGTTTCTGATCTATAATTAAAGTGAGTTCTAGCAATGCTATGTCACTTAAACATTCCAGAAAGAAGTTCTAATAATATAATAAATTCCCTGCACCAAAGATCTTAATGGACCCCACTCATGGGGTTTATATGGCATCTTAGTCTAAACCTCCTGTCTGAACACAGGGGCTGTGTTGTGTTAATTCCAATTAAGGAGACCATGAGTATCAACCAATATTAAAGGAAGATATTAACCCCATCCTTGCAGGTTTTTCGATCACAGAAATGTCTGTTTAAATACGGGAGATGACACACCAAACTTTTCTCAGCCATCTACCTCTTTTGACAAGTTGAATTGGATTCCACCCACTTTCTACACTCCTGGTGTAAAGATAAGGCCTTTTCTGTACCCATATTGTAACGCCTAAGGCCCTTGCCTGTGGCCATATTAAGAGAGCAGCAGCCATTAGCCAAGAAGTAGGAATTCACATCCTCTCATTCCACCTAAATTACATTAAAACAATGTAATATCAGGCTATTAAAAAGGAGACCTAGTCCTAATGACACCCACTATCACCAGATCTTAAGATGGCATTCTGTTTGGCAAGAAACCACCTATCAATAGTTGGGGTTGTGAAATCCTCATTTCTTTATTGTTCTGTCATTATGGTCCCCACTTCCCCATTGTTTGTCTGTATGATCTCTGTCTGGTTCCTTGATTGTTTCTGTGTGTTACATAATGAATTTTGGTAGGTGTAAATTAATTCAGGTGCTGGGGTATGATTGGTTAGAGAATTTTGTTAGGAATGGTTAGTAAAATTTTAGTAAAATAAGGGGTTAAGATATAGCTAAGAAGGACTCAAGTTTCACTATATAAACTTGGGTCCAAGAAGGAGACCAGCAGAGAAGGAACAGAAGGATAATAAGAAGGAAAGACCTGGAAGAAGAAGAACTCACATCCAAGACACAGACTAAGACCAGAGCTGCTAAGAATCCTCTGCATGACCGTGACATGCAGCAATGAGAATCCAGATGAGACTGACCTTGCCTGGCCAACAGGCAAAGTTCACCTGCCTGATCAGGATTGGAGAGCATGGCATTGTATGCTTAGCATTTATATTCTGCTTGCTTGGTAATTGTTAATAAACAGAGTAAGGATATTACTGTGTAAGGCTCTTTCATTGGTAAAAGTTCCTGCAAATCTGCAGGAAGTTACGCCCTGAGCCCTAAGAATTGGGTAAGGGTGGGTATTTAAATTAACAGGGTTATGCCTGAGCCTAGGAACTGGTAAGGGTGGGTGCCTAAATCGACAGGGTTATACCCTGAGCCCTAGGAACTGGGTAAAGGTGGGTGCCCCTACAGTATGTGTACCAGAGAATTTTGTGTGGGTAACATATTTTGTGGAGAATGTGGGCCATCTAAGTTCATTTGGACCGAATTAATCTAGCCTAAGACAGTAATAGCAGCAGGAAAGAAAACAAAGAAAAGGGACCAGGAGGGGTAGGGGTTATCTGAAGAGCCCACCCTCCTCTCTAAATGGGTAATGGAATGAGGTCCATGCCCATGGAGAAAAGGTTCTTCCCAGGGGAGGGATGCCCTTGAGTTTGCTTGTAAGGGATTTGAAGCATTCTGTAAGTGTGTGAAGCCAAAACCAAAGAAAAGGGCTATCAAAGCAGCAGCATGGGCATTATGAAAAGATGTCACTAATCTCTCCAGCCTGGTAGCACTCCAGGAAAGGCAACTGGAGGATTACAAATTGGAGTTGGATAGAGTTAAGGAGAATTTGGCTCAGTATAAGGCATCTGTGTGTGCCCTGTAGCTTCAGCATCACAGAATGCAACAGCTCTAGAGGCAAAAAGAGGAGAATTTGAGCAACTTAAACTGAAAGTAGAAAACTTGAATGGGGAAGTATCTACATTGCAAATGAAGCTGGAGGATGCTCAGGCAGCTGTCAGAACCATGTTACAAGAAAATAAAGATCAGGTCCAGACAAGCGTTGACCACACTGTCTGCAGGCAGTGAATAGAGAAAATGGAAAACGTGGTGGGAACCCAGAGGGGCACAGTACCAGCAGCAAGGGGAGGTGTGAGTGTGGGCACCGGGGACACAAACACCTGGGAGGGCACTTGGAATGGGAATAGTTGGATGGATCCTGAACAGAGAGATCCTGGGTGGCCATAGCCCCCCAGTTCTTTTCCTGAAGGGACCTATATCCCTACAAAAAGGGAATTGCAGGACTTGACATTGAAAGTACAACAACTCAATCCTGTGGATCCAGCTACCATAACTGTGGTAACAAGAACAGAACCTGACCCAAACGATGCACAACAATGAAGGGAAATAAGGCAAAATAATACAGAGATTTCTGATTTTACCCCAGACCAGGTATGGGCAGCTGCTCAGTTATTGGGACACGTGTCTGAACTGGATCATAAAAGTGTTGGCACGAACTGAGTGGAGGCCAGCAAATTATGAGGTTCTAGCCCAGGTACTAGTGCTTCTGATTGGGCAGCAATACAGAATGCTGGGGAGCGCAAGGCGCAAACAATGTTTTGGCTACTGGATGGGACTGGATGAAGGAAGTAATGAAGGTAGTGATATTGGCCCAGCAACTGGAGGAATTGTTCCATGTAACAGAACAGGATCCCCGGAATTGTATGTTATTAAAAAAAGGAGATACTGGCCATGGATGCCGGGGTTGTGCCAATAGTAATTGAAACTGCACGGGATTTCAATACTTTAGCTTTTAAGACTGCGTTGTTAGATGGTTTGAATTCAAGAATGAAGATAATTTTAGGACCCATAGATCCAGCTAGGGGATATCTGGAGTTAAAACAGGAAATTCTTCAAGCAGCTGTAGCTTTTTGAGACACACAGGGACAAGCGGGAAAAGGAGAATGGAGCCTGTACAGGTGGTAACTTTTCCCAACAATGGGCCCCCAGATCTCCAAGATGCACTATGGCATGTTAGAGGAAGAGACGGGGAGGTGCAATGGGCAGCAGAGGAGCAAGAAGCAGAAATGGATATGGATCTGGGTATCAGATGCAGAATAGAGGATATATGGCTGAAGGTGGAAAAGGTATATTGAGAATGGAGGTATGGAGGAAACTCATGATGGAAGGGGAACCAAGAGAGAAACGGATTGGGAAGCCCATAAGTGAGTTACTGCAGAGGGCTGCCCTTTAGAGAGGCAACAGGAATTGACTGATGGGTCTCCTGTAACTCCAATAATGGACCCCGAACCAACAGCACCCACCCCAATAGGGGTGCCTACCTCCCCAGACTCTCCCTGAAGTAGTGATCCAACTACAGTATGACAAATGGGGGCATCCCATTGTAGGGGAAATAATGGGGAAATTAAGGGAACAAACATGCCCCACTATGCTAATTGACACTGGAGCATCAGTATGTGTGCTCAGAGAGCAGTGGCTTCCCAGGGACGCTATGGAAACAGAAAATTCAACACAACTAGTATCATATACAGGGGAGATAATGAAAGCATATATCACAAGACCAATCCTGACCTGCATAGGGAATCAGAAGTCATGGTAAAATATTGTGTTCAGAAACAGGATCAAACTGGGAATGGGAGTAAGGAGGGTGGAATATTAAGAATGTCTTACCTTAATGAGGAGAGACTAATTGTGGATCTAGCCAATGGGTTTCTATGAGCAAATAGTGAAGAACCAGTAGAAACATCCACCCCCTCCATTAATACTATACATAGGTGTGCGGCTGTAAAAGCCCCAGAAGGAGGGCAAGCAGAAGAAGGGGACCCATGGGTGGACAAGTTTCCTGGAGAAAACTGATGCTGAGGTTTTAATTCGAGAGCCTGACCCCCCTCCACAGCGTCAATACAAGTATCCTCAGGAAACAGAGGAAGGAGTAAAATCTACTATTGAAAGTTTGTTAGAACAGGCGTTATTGTGCAAATGGCGAGTACTAATAATGCCCCGATTTGGCCTGTACTGAAAGGGGATGGGAAGACCTGGCAAATGACAGTGGATTTTAGAGCATTAAATGCACTAACCCTGGCTACGGCTCCAGTCATGGCTAAGTACCAAGAAGCAGTTGCTGCAGTAGCAGCAGGGGCACAGTGGTTCTCATTAGCAGATGTAGCAAATGCCTCCTCTGCCATTTCCTTGCACCCCGAGTCTTGGTACAAATTTAGGTTCCTTACGGTTCTGTTTTACAAGAATCCCCCAGGGCTTTCATAATGCACCTGCAATTTGTCCCTCCCATGTGGTTAAGATGTGGGGAAAATTGACACCTGAAGACCAAAAGAGATTACTTTCCTATATTGATGATATATTGGTGCATGGGGACAATAGGGAGGAGGTTGGTAGGTTAACACAAAGTGAGGATGAGAAGGTAATCAGAGTAATAACCAGAGCATGAAGACAGGTGACAAGTCCAGAGACACTGGATTTGCAAGCCCTTCAGGAAGGGGATGAAGAAATTGAGCAATTACTGAAGCAAGAAATAATTAGAAGAAAATGGCATGTACACTGTCATAAAAATAAAGGGAAGGGTAAACCCCTTTAAAATCCCTCCTGGCCAGAGGAAAAATCCTCTCACCTGTAAAGGGTTAAGAAGCTAAAGGTAACCTCACTGGCACCTTACCAAAATGACCAATGAGGAGACAAGATACTTTCAAAAGCTGGGAGGAGAGAGAGAAACAATGGGTCTGGGTCTGTCTGTATGCTGCTTTTGCTGGGGATAGAACAGAAATGGAGTCTTAGAACTTTTAGTAAGTAATCTAGCTAGGTATGTGTTAGATTATGATTTCTTTAAATGGCTGAGAAAGGGACTGTTCTGAATAGAATGACTATTCCTGTCTGTGTGTCTTTTTTGTAACTTAAGGTTTTGCCGAAAGGGATTGTCTATGTTTTGAATCTAATTACCCCATCCTGATTTTACAGAGGTGATTCTTTTCTTTTTACTTCTATTAAAAGTCTTCTTGTAAGGAAACTGAATGCTTTTTTCATTGTTCTAAGATCCAAGGGTTTGGGTCTGTGGTCACCTATGCAAATTGGTGAGGATTTTTACCAAACCTTCCCCAGGAAGTGGGGTGCAAGGGTTGGGAGGATTTTGGGGGGAAAGACATGTCCAAACTATGTTTTTTCAGGAACCCAGATAAAGTTTGGTGGTGGCAGTGGAAATCCAAGGGCAAAGGGTAAAATTAATTTGTACCTTGGGGAAGTTTTAACCTAAGCTGGTAAAAGTAAGCTTAGGAGGTTTTCATGCAGGTCCCCACATCTGTACCCTAGAGTTCAGAGCCAAGGAACCTTGACACACACAAAGACCCCAAAGGGTAGCGTGGGTCACTGAGCATGACTCAGACCTTGGGGAACAGCCTAAAAGGTGGTTAGTGCCTAAAAAAGTCAGAACTGAATTGATTCAATATGTGCATAAGCAAGGGCATTTTGGGGTGGACAAAACTGTGGAAAGGATCAAAGATACTGGGTAGTGGTCCATCTTAAGGGAAAATGTACAGCGGTTGTGTAATAATTATTTGTAGTGTGCTATGGTCAATGCAGACCCACAGGCACAAAAGGATCCCATTGCTCACCAAAGGATTGAGGATCCATGGGCCTGATTACAGATAGACAGTATTGGACCCCTATCAGTTACTCCAAGGAATAAGTATTGTTTGGTAAGTGTAGATCCCTTTACAAAAGGGATAGAAACCATCCCAACAAAGACTAACACAGCTTTGATTACAGCTCGGCAGTTCTTTAATGTAGTGTTTAGCCGGTGGGGGCTGCCCAAGGAAATTGATTTGGAGCAAGGCCCACACTTCCCTGGGGAAACTATGGAGGAACTGTGTAAAATACTAGGCATTAAGCAAAGGTTCCACATAGTGGAACACCCCCAATCCTCATGACAAGTGGAACGAACTAACTGCACTCTAAACGATGTTCTAAGGAAAATGGGAAAAGATTGGGATGAAAAACGGCCTATGATTCTAATGGCCTTAAGGTTGGTCCCAGCAAGCCACGTTTATACTTCCTTTGTAGTAATGATGGGAAGGGACATGAGAACACCCCAACAGTGGTGGCTAGATTTAGATATTCCATATGGGGGGCAACCCAAAGTGCTAAATGACCAGTGGATCCAGTCCCTTTCAGAGGCATTAACAGAAATCCACAAGAATGTAGCAGAACAATTGGGTGTTAACATAAAAAAGGTGGATAAAAGTCTGGGCTGGGTGAAGAAGCCTGTTGAGTGGGAGGTTGGAGACCAGGTGCTGCCTCAGAAATGTGCAGAACAAGATCATTCCTTGGGTATGAAATGGGAAGGCCCAGTGAACGCTGTGGAGAAGGCCAGCCCAACAGCATACCAGGGAGAAATCTGGTCAAAAAGGCTAAACAAGCCAAAGTTAAAATGGTTCCATTCAGCACAGCTTAAACCATGGAAAGGGGATTTCAAGCAGTAAACTCAAATTAGCCTCACCAAGAGGGTTAGAAAAATGTTTATTTTGTCTTTCAGCATTCTAAGTAAAGGCTGGTACCAGCAGAAGAACACAAGTGACTCAGGCCCCATGATAAAGAAGCTGCTGTGGCGACTATATGTGTATGTGTGTGTTTTATGTTACATGTTGTTAATCTGGTAGCTAACCCTATTCTCTGGCCTGTCGACATTCGTGCAGAAAATATATGGAGAATGATTTCTGGATGATGGTACAGTGTTGGATTGATCCATCAATACTCAATCACACCAGCTGTTGCTTGTGTTGGGAAAAGTGATTTGCCCATTACTATAACATAATGAGTGGCGACCTGTCACCAGCAGCCCCATTCCCATCATTAATGACTGAATACTTTAACACTATGATGGGAAATTGTATGGGACCAAAAGCCATAAAAAATGACTGCCTTAAGCTCACACAGGAACAAGAAGGGGTCAGTCTTCTTAGGATCCCTGTATTTACCTCCAAAAGGTGGAATACTGAAGGTCATGGGCTTTGATTGGCAGCCAGGAGGAGACATTGAAATTAAGATGTTACTGCGGTTTAATGAGCCTCACCTGCTTCAAATCTAGGAATCAAGGCCCAGCACATTGACTATTCCCAAAAAATACAACTAAAAAACAACCTAAAGTTCAATTACAATATCAGTGTTGATTAATTTTCGTAATATCCCTGCCCAACTAGGTAAATATATATTGCAAAACTGGGTAAAATTAAATTTTAAAATAATTGCCACCAAGTCTGATATGCAAAAATCAAGAAGGCATCAATTAAAATTGGATCATGGGAACAAGTTGTTACACCACCAATGCAATCTCTAAAGCAAATTGAGCTGGACTTTACCGGGTTAAATGTGTCCAAGGTTGTACCTCAATGTTCCCCATTTGTACAAATGATCCATAAGGGGTGGGCAGCATGGTTAAAATTATGGTATATTGAAAAATCCATAAAGAAAAGAACCCCAAGGAGTGTATTGGAGACTGTTTTGGGTGGAACTGGATTAGGAGTTGGAGTATTGGATGCTACTAACATAGAGGTAATGGCAAACAAACTAAGTTATGTTACAGCTGAAATACAAGAATTGGGAAAGCCCATCAATGCATCCTTGTCAAAGTTAGAAATGGGGCAACAATTATTTTCTAAAATGCTGCCAGTGTGGCAACAGCAAGGGGAAAAGGATTTGTTATTGTTAGCAGGGACTATGGAATCAATACAAGAAAATGTGTCCCTAGCATTCGCCTGTGTATTGGCCCAAGAAGTGAATCAGCAGTTGGTCATTCAAATAATCCAGGAAGGCCTGCAAAGAAATTTGCCTTTGGAAATAAAAAAGCTGTTGTGGGAAAATGTTACAGAATGAGAGAGACAATTAATGGTGTGATGGAAATTGGTAATTTTTACCCTAAATAAAGATCAAATGGTTCTACAAGCATATGTAGTAACTGTACACACCAGCCTAACTATTGATATATATCCAGTGATACCTGTGGAAATCCAGTTAACAAAAAATTTGGTTTTGTATTCCACTGATCATTCCTGGGCATATAAAGAAAACCAACAATGGAAAACCATTGAAACGTTTCAGTGTGTGGCCCATGAAAATCTGGGATATGTATGTGAGGATCAACATTTACAAGAAAGAGATGAATATTTCTATGTTAAAGACAAAGGAACCCAAAGATGTATGTTTAATATATTCACTGAACAAAAGTCAGCTGTTGTATATGCAGGAAGGGGATCTTTTCGTGTTCGAAGTCATCATCCAATGGTAGTAGTAGATGATAAGGAATTGTATTTTATGACTCATTTATTTAATAGATGATTTTGCAACATTACAAAGATTAAGAGTTGTGATTTTGAATACTATGTACCTGTATGGACTGTAAACTACTTGAAGTTTAAACCACAATTGTATCACACTGTAACACCTGTAACCTTAGGCATGAATATGACCATGATAAGAAAATTATTAAACCATCCTATGTTACATTCATATTTACAATTGTGACAGGGTCGGGCCAGATGGCTACAGGAGAGTGATTTCTTTTTTTTTTTTGAAGCAGAAAATAATTTTATTTGTGTAACACTTACAAAGAATCACCAAAGAGAATAAAGCAAAACTATGCAACAAAACAAAGCAAACAGAAGGTATAACACAGCAGCCTTCAGAAGGGAGAAGTGTTCAGGGTAGCCTGGGCCCAGAGAGTGGGGGCTTCCTCGACGCTCGTGGTCTTCCACCCTCCTGAGTTACCTGGTGGCCTAGAGCGGGGGGGCTTCCTCGACACTCATGGTCTTCCACCCCCTCGAGTTACTAGTGCCACGCCCAGTGTCACCGATTATTCCTCTTCTGAGAGTGCCCAACAAGATGGGCACAGCTGCGGGGTGGGCGGTTTGGGGTTGGGGGGGGTGTACACCCACGTGTTATAGGACCCCTCCTAGGTGACAGTGATGATGATATCCACAGCGGCAACGGCTGGGGCCTCTCTCTCTTCCCCTCAATCAAAGGGTCAGACGGAGGGAACCGGACGGGGTCACCAAGCAGAGAACCTCAGACAGCGCCCACCGCTCCTCGAAGGCATCAAGGGAGTCGGTGGACGCCACCCAGAGGAACTCCGCTCGGATACGTGAATGTACTGAGGATCGAAAAACGGCCCTACAATCGCAGGATGCTTCGTTAGCCAACCTCTCCTCTCTGGTTTTATAATGGCTGTTTTAGATAGGGCTAGGAGGAGGTTAACCAGGAGATCTCGCGATTTTGTGGGGTCACGGATGGGGAGTGTATAGATAAAAAGGTGAGAGGAAAAGTGGAGCCAAAAGCGTAATAAAATATTCGTGAGGAGCCGGAAAAGGGGCTGCAATCTGGCACACTCTAAATATACGTGCGCCAGGGTTTCCCTCACATTGCAAAAAGGGCAAGTATCCGGGATGGGGGTAAAACGCGTCAAAAACATGCCCGTGCTCACAGCTCCGTGAAGGAGCCGCCAACTAATGTCCCCGACGGGCCTTGGGACCAAGGTGGAATACAGGTTGGCCCACCGAGGTTGCTCACCCTCCAAAGGTGGCAGGAGGTCCTGCCACTTTGTATCGGGGCGGGACACCAGGGTGTGGGCGTGAAGGGTGTGAAGCGTGAGTGTGTATAAATATTTCCGTGGCGCGATTTGGAAGCTGACTGGCTGCAGTTCATGCAGCCGGCTTGCAGTGAAAGGGTGAGGGGTTTGTTGGGATCTACGGGGTAGGGGCCCAATTGAAAGGTCCGGCGGGCCTGGGGTAGAGGGTGGGCGGGGTACGCCCTCGCGCAGGGCTCGATTAAGATAAGCCCGAGCAGCGGGCGTCAAGGCAGCCTTCACCTCCTGAAGTACGTGCCGGGAGGTTACGAGGTCTGGAGAGCCCCATGCGCCGAGCGAGCATCAGGGGATCCAGCCAGTCTCCCCGGTCACAGTCCAGGAGGTCTCCGACTCTCGTGACTTCCCCCAGGACCAAACTCTGGCACACCGAGCAGGACTCCGCCACCTGCACACGGAGCTGGGGGTTGTGGAGCAGGGGCTCCGCGAGGAGATCTGCTCCCACGGTGGCCGCCACGGACCTGGCCGTTGAGAACAGTTTCCAGGTCCGGAGGAGGTCCTGGTAGAAGACCAGCAGCCCGGAGAGGTCTCGCGGAAAACCTCCCGGACAGAGATAAAAGAGCTGCCGTTCGTATCGGAGTCCTTGGAAGCAGCGCAGGAAGGCGTGCGCCAATATGCTCCACGTCAAACTACTTGCACTATAAAGGAGCCTCTGTAGGGCCCGAGCAGCGGGGGTCAAGGTGGCCTTCACCTCCTGAAGTACGCGCCGGGGGGTACGGAGGCTGGAGAGCCCCATGCGCCGAGCGAGCGTCAGGGGATCCAACCAGTCTCTCCGGTCGTAGTCCAGGAGGTCTCCGACCCTCGTGACTTCTGCCAGGACCAACCTCTGGCGCACCGAGCGGGACTCCGCCGCCTGCACGCGGAGCTGGGGGTTGGGTAGCAGGGGCTCCGTGAGGAGATCTGCTCCCACGGTGGCCGCCATGGACCTGGTTGTTAGAAACAGTTTCCAGGTCCGGAGGAGGTCCTGGTAGAAGACCGGCAGCCCGGAGAGGTCTCGCGGAAAACCCCTCGGAGAAAGGTAAAAGAGCTGCCGGTCGTATCGAAGTCCTTGGAAACGGCGCAGGAAGGCGTGCGCCAGTACGCTCCACGCTGAACTACTTGCACTATAAAGGAGCCTCTGCAGGGCCTGGAGGCGGAAAACGCGGACCTGAGTGTGCAGACACTTCAGGCCCTGCCCTCCTTCCTTCAGGGGTAGATGAAGAACCCCAACAGGGGCCCAGTACATTCCTGACCAGAAGAACTCTAGAATCAATCTCCGGAGGTGGGTCAGGAAACCCGGGGCCGGAGCCAGGGTGTTGAGCCGGTACCAGAGCGTGGACAGGACTAGCTGGTTAAGCACCAGTGCTCTCCCACGGAGGGAGAGACATCGGAGGAGCCTCGTCCATCTCCGGATCCACTCTATCACCCCGCCCTCTAAATTTTGCCAGTTCTCCGGCGGGGAAGGATGCGTGGCGGAAAGGTAAACGCCGAGATAGAGCAGTGGGCCCGCGCTCCACCGGATGGTCTGAAGTGTGGGTGGGAGGGAGCTCACCCGCCGCCAGTCCCCCACCGCCAAGCCAGAGCTCTTGACCCAGTTGACTCGGGCGGAGGAGGCTGCCGAATAGATGGCTTGGCATGCCTCCACTTGCGCCAAGTTGCCCGGGTCCTGGACCACGAGGAGTACGTCATCGGCGTACGCCGACAGGACCAGCCGCAGCTCCGGCTCCCGCAGCACCAACCCTGTCATCCTCCTGCGGAGGAGACAGAGGAAAGGCTCCATCGCCAGAGCGTACAGCTGGCCCGAGAGGGGGCACCCCTGCCGCACTCCTTGCCCGAAGCTGACCGGTTCGGTCAGGGTCCAGTGGAGCCTAACCAAACACTCCGTGGAGGCATACAGCACCTGGAGAAAACTCACAAACTGAGGTCCGAATCCAAACGCCTGCAGAGTGCTCAGGAGGTACCCATGGTCTACTCTATCGAACGCCTTCTCCTGATCAAGAGACAGGAGGGCGAACGACAGACCATCTCTCCGCCCGAGTTCCAAGAGGTCTCGGACTAGAAATAGGTTGTCAAAAATGCTGCGACCCGAGACAGGTCTGGTCAAAACTAAGAAAAATCCAGGCCAGGGGGCTTTAGGAGAGCATAGAAAGCAAATAGAGTAGCAGCAAGCGAAGGAGGTCCCTTTTCCCTGGGTAAGGGAGCAGGGAAGGTTCCAGAACAATCAGGAACCTTCTGGAGACAATTAAGGCAGGCTGATTAGAACACCTGTAGCCAATCAAGAAGCTGCTAGAATCAATTAAGGCAGGCTATCCAGGGTACCTGGGTTTTAAAAAGGAGCTCACTTCGGTTTGTGGTGTGCGTGCGAGGAGCTGGGAGCAAGAGGCACTAGGAGCTGAGTGTGAGAACGCGGACTGTTGGAGGACTGAGGAGTACAAGCATTGTCAGACACCAGGAGGAAGGTCCTGTGGTGAGGATAAAGAAGGTGTTGGGAGGAGGCCATGGGGAAGTAGCCCAGGGAGTTGTAGCTGTTGCACAGCTGTTCCAGGAGGCAGTCTAGACAGCTGCATTCCACAGGGCCCTGGGCTGGAACCCGGAGTAGAGGGCGGGCCCGGGTTCCCCCCAAATCCTCCCAACTCCTGGTCAGACACAGGAGGAGTCGACCTGGACTGTGAATTCAGAAAAACGGCCAAGCTGAGGGATGCCGTGAAGCTCCAAGATGAGCAAATCCGCCAATAAGCGCAAGACCCACCAAGGTAGAGCAGGAACTTTGTCACACAATATATTGCAAAGACAGGAGAACAAATACGTACTGAGGTACATGATAATACAGAAATCACTCATATACTGAAAACTATTGCAGATGCAGGACATCATTCCTGGTAGGAAACATTATTACAGTGGTCGCCTTCTGCAACTGGAATGGTAAATATAATGGTTCACCCCATTGTGGTGATCATTGGAATCCAATTGACTTTCTTAGTGAGCATAGTAGCTTTGGCTTGTTGGATGAAGAGAACTGTGTGAAGGATGCAGGAAGCTGGAATGCAAAGTCAAATAAGGCCCGTGTTAATTATACCCAGGAGGCAAGCCCAAGCTCAGCAGGTCTGAGTACTGGACTCCTGGAATAGTAATGATGGCTTTAGTAAAACCGTCATTAAGAAGGGGGCTGTAAGGATAAGGCTTTTTCCTGTAGCCATATTGTAAGGCCTGTAGCCATATGATAAGGCCTAAAGCCTAAGGCCTCTGCATTAAAACAATGTAATATCAGGCTTAGAAGGAGACCTAGTCCTAATGGCACCCACTATCACCAGATAAAGAAACAGATCTTAAGATGCGTAAGCAGGGTCTGAATGAGCTCTTTGCTGACTCAAGTAATCCATTTATCCTACATACAGATGCCTGTTTGGAGAATTTAGGAGCACTCCTATACCAGGAAGTGGAAGGCAAACGTAAACCTGTGACCTCTGCCAGCTGAGGGCTGTCTGACAGTAAGCCTTGCTACCTCATCCCCAAGCTGGAGCTTTTGGCCTTGAAATGGGCCATCACTGAGAAATTTCGTGACTACTTGTATGGTGCTCAGTTTCTGATGTGGACAGACAACAATCTGCTGAGTTACGTGTTGATAAGTGCTAAGCTGGATGCTACAGGGCAAAGATGGGTGGCTGCCTTGGCTAGCTACGAGTTCAGCATTCAGTACCAGCCAGAGAGGAGCAATGTAGATGCAGATGCGCTGTCACAGTGTCCGCAGCCATTGGAAATTTGCTGTCATTCCTATGGATGGGGTGAGAGCTATTTGTGATGGAAGGTATCAAGAGTCAGAGGCCCATGAGAGTCTTCATGCAGAAACTCTGGGTCTGCCCCCTGAGAGTGTGCCATTTGCCCCAGTGAATTAGATTGTGTTGGACCAATATCCGTTGCCTGTGCTCAATGCTGCTGACTGGCAAAAAGCCCAACTGCAAGATACTGACATTCATGACACACTACTTGCAATTACTCCATCTACCCCCAAGGGTAGTCTACCATTGAGGGAATGGAGCAAACTAAAACTGATACAGGGAGTGCTGCACCGGATCACAGTAGATCCTTTATAGACAAATGCAACTAGTGCTACCAAAAGACTACAAAGCCCTGGCAATGAGGGCCCTGCATGATAACTTTGGACATTTGGGAATGGAGAGAACCCTAGAATTTATCTGCAGAGGGTTGTACTGGACCCGGATGGCTGAGGATGTACGAAACATGTGCCCTGTGTGTTCAAAGGAAAACCCTTCCCACTAAAGCAGCATATCTGAAGAATACCGCCAGCAGCAAACCTTTGGAGCTGGTATGCTTTTATTTCTTGTGTTTAGAAGATGACAGGAGGAACATTTTAGTAGTGACTGGCCATTTTACCTGGTATGCACAGGCATATCCCATACACGGCCATTGGGCCACGACTGTTATTCGAGTATTTTGGGAGAAATATTTTTCAGTGTATGGATTCCAGGCTTGGATACAATCTGACCAAGGACAGGAGTTTGAGAGTCATCCCCTGAAGGAAGTGCTAAGGATGGTAGGAATTAAGAAGTCCAGAACAACACCTTACCACCCGCAAGGTGACCCTCAGCCAGAGTGATTTAATTGGACTCTGCTGGATATGCTGGGGACTTTACATCCAGAGCAGAAAGCAACCTGGAGCAAGCATGTGTTACCTACCAGCTCTGTGTTCTTGGGGAACCAGGGCATAGTATCCAGCCTTGTCTGACTCACCCCACACCCAGCCTCTGCTTGAACCAAAACTGCTCAGAAGAAAGACTTACAAAAAGCAATGAAAAGGCAATGTGAGATCCACCTAAGCCCCACTGGACAAGGGTGATAGGACTGAGGGAACTCCACTAGCCTCATTTGCATAAAATATGGGACAGGGAGGCATCTCCATTAGCATACCCAATGGAGAACAGAAATTCCAAGGCAAGAACTGCACTGAACTCTGGGACCTGAAAAGCAGGGAAGCACTGCATGATGGGAAATCTCTGTTCCAAATGCTAATGAACCCATGCCTGCACACACCCAGCCCACTAATTATCAGACCAATTCTAGTAATAAATGCTCTATTGTTATCCAAAATACTGAAGCTGCCTAATTCCATTATAAGCTCCCTCCAAGGAATACCGCCCAAAGCCAGGAATGATCAGTTCCTATTGTCTAAAATGAACAAAACAACTTTGGGATACTCCCTTGAAGCATCAGGCTGACCCATAAACAAACCTAGTGTTCTTCCTTGAACCATTGTATTTTCCCTACAAAAACCCCTACTCACGCTCCAGTAAGTGTTCTGATGCCTGGATCCAAATCCTGCATCAGTTCCATGGTAACTTCATCTTTTTCCCGACTGATTGTGCTGGGGGCTCTGCCTGGCTCCAGCGCTCCGGTCCCTCAGCTACCAAGGCCACATGGGAACCCTGATCGATTCCAGCTTCAAGGAGTGCTGAGATCTATCTGTCTCTTTCTGTGCCTCTGTCTCTCTCTAGGAATAGCCTGCTGACCCTGCCTCCTGTGATCAGTTATTGTTTGCTAGCCCCCCACCCCACCTCCATGGGTGTTTTTGGCTTCTCCATTCACTCTGCAGCAACGCTCCTTGTACCCAAGCTAAAGATCCCTACAGCCCCAAAAATCCTCGGGGTTTGCTCAGCAAGTGGGTTACTAGAAGAATGGTTGTGGGGTGAAGGCGGGGATAGGGAGGTGCTGAACCTGGGGGCAGAGGAGGGTGGCAGATCAAGGTGTTGCTGAGCCCAGCCCGCTGAGTCCAAGGACATATGAGGGGACCAGCATTAAATTGCTGTTCGATCCAGCCCACTGAGTCCCGGGACACATCAAGGATCAGCTTGCGAGTGCTGATGACCCAGTCCTCTCTGACATGCTAACTTCATGTGTGTGTGCCTGTGTGTCTGTTCATGTTCATCACATTTGGGGGCTGGAAGACCCCAGCCCTGGGGAACCGAGGTCCTGCAGGGTAGCTCCATTGGGAGGGAACTTGCAGAGGGAAGGAGTAGCGATCCATAGGAAAACACAAGTGACAAAAGCAGTACACTGATAGAATTACAGAACCACCCCCCCCGCCCTCTGAAAAGTAACCCTTATAAATGAGCATACCCCAACGTAACGGGCACATCTGGTAACACATGTTGCATTTTTGGTGCATGCCTACAATGCCATGAAGAATGATGCTACAGGAGTCACCCCATATCTCTTGATGTTTGGGTGAGAGCCAAGATTACCCATAGATCTGTGCTTTGGGATATCACAGGATGGAGGAAGCTTTGAGACACATTTGTGGTACATTTCCTGACTAAAGAGAAAAACTGAAGGATGCCTATCGCTTGGCTACGATGCTGCCCACAAGAATTCAGATAGTAACAACCACCAATATGATGCAAGGGTGCTTTCTCAGGAACTCCAACCAGGGTACAGAGTTCAGCTGAGAAATTTGGGTGTTGCGGGCACACACAAGATTGCTGACAGATAGAAGGCAACGCCAGTTTACAAGATTAAACCTGAGACAGGGTCAGGGCAAATAAAGACAGTGCATAGAAACCTCCTACTGCTTGTGGGAGAAGTGGTAGGTGCCCCTTATGGAATGGACCATGACATGAGACCTGGGTGAGAAAGGGATGCTGGACCAAATCCACCACCCAACACACCCAGTGGGCCCTGTGGGGCTAATCCACCCTTATGTAGCACATCAGAGAGTGACTCTGAAGAGGAAGACACTCCCATGGAGTATCCTAGAATGGAGACAAGAATTTGGTCTCAATCAGCTGAACCAAGAGAGAGCTCCACTTTCTCAGCCCTAAACCCCATGGCAGAAGTATTTAGACCTGTTGCTGGTGCACCTGTGCTGCATGATGCACTTAGGTTATTGGTCAGTGGAGACATACCGGCGGAAGGTGTCCTGGGTGCCTTCATAGAATCATAGAATCATAGAATATCAGGGTTGGAAGGGACCCCTGAAGGTCATCTAGTCCAACCCCCTGCTCGAAGCAGGACCAATTCCCAGTTAAATCATCCCAGCCAGGGCTTTGTCAAGCCTGACCTTAAAAACCTCTAAGGAAGGAGATTCTACCACCTCCCTAGGTAACGCATTCCAGTGTTTCACCACCCTCTTAGTGAAAAAGTTTTTCCTAATATCCAATCTAAACCTCCCCCACTGCAACTTAAGACCATTACTCCTCGTTCTGTCATCTGCTACCATTGAGAACAGTCTAGAGCCATCCTCTTTGGAACCCCCTTTCAGGTAGTTGAAAGCAGCTATCAAATCCCCCCTCATTCTTCTCTTCTGCAGGCTAAACAATCCCAGCTCCCTCAGCCTCTCCTCATAAGTCATGTGTTCTAGACCCCTAATCATTTTTGTTGCCCTTCGCTGGACTCTCTCCAATTTATCCACATCCTTCTTCTAGTGTGGGGCCCAAAACTGGACACAGTACTCCAGATGAGGCCTCACCAATGTCGAATAGAGGGGAACGATCACGTCCCTCGATCTGCTCGCTATGCCCCTACTTATACATCCCAAAATGCCATTGGCCTTCTTGGCAACAAGGGCACACTGCTGACTCATATCCAGCTTCTCGTCCACTGTCACCCCTAGGTCCTTTTCTGCAGAACTGCTGCCGAGCCATTCGGTCCCTAGTCTGTAGCGGTGCATTGGATTCTTCCATCCTAAGTGCAGGACCCTGCACTTATCCTTATTGAACCTCATCAGATTTCTTTTGGCCCAATCCTCCAATTTGTCTAGGTCCTTCTGTATCCTATCCCTCCCCTCCAGCATATCAACCACTCCTCCCAGTTTAGTATCGTCCGCAAATTTGCTGAGAGTGCAATCCACACCATCCTCCAGATCATTTATGAAGATATTGAACAAAACCGGCCCCAGGACCGACCCTTGGGGCACTCCACTTGATACCGGCTGCCAACTAGACATGGAGCCATTGATCACTACCCGTTGAGCCCGACAATCTAGCCAGCTTTCTACCCACCTTATGGTGCATTCATCCAGCCCATACTTCCTTAACTTGCTGACTTGCTGGAGACTGTGTCAAAAGCTTTGCTAAAGTCAAGAAACAATACATCCACTGCTTTCCCTTCATCCACAGAACCAGTAATCTCATCATAAAAGGCGATTAGATTAGTCAGGCATGACCTTCCCTTGGTGAATCCATGCTGGCTGTTCCTGATCACTTTCCTCTCATGCAAGTGCATCAGGATTGATTCTCTGAGGACCTGCTCCATGATTTTTCCAGGGACTGAGGTGAGGCTGACTGGCCTGTAGTTCCCAGGATCCTCCTTCTTCCCTTTTTTAAAGATTGGCACTACATTAGCCTTTTTCCAGTCATCCGGGACTTCCCCGGTTCGCCACGAGTTTTCAAAGATAATGGCCAATGGCTCTGCAATCACAGCCGCCAATTCCTTCAGCACTCTCGGATGCAACTCGTCTGGCCCCATGGACTTGTGCACGTCCAGCTTTTCTAAATAGTCCCTAACCACCTCTATCTCCACAGAGGGCTGGCCATCTCTTCCCCATTTTGTGATGCCCAGCGCAGCAGTCTGGGAGCTGACCTTGTTAGTGAAAACAGAGGCAAAAAAAGCATTGAGTACATTAGCTTTTTCCACATCCTCTGTCACTAGGTTGCCTCCCTCATTCAGTAAGGGGTCCACACTTTCCTTGGCTTTCTTCTTGTTGCCAACATACCTAAAAAAACCCTTCTTGTTACTCTTGACATCTCTCGCTAGCTGCAGCTCCAGGTGCGATTTGGCCCTCCTGATTTCATTCCTACATGCCCAAGCAATATTTTTATACTCTTCCCTGGTCATATGTCCACCCTTCCACTTCTTATAAGCTTCTTTTTTATGTTTAAGATCCGCTAGGATTTCACCATTAAGCCAAGCTGGTCGCCTGCCATATTTACTATTCTTTTGACTCATTGGGATGGTTTGTCCCTGTAACCTCAACAGGGATTCCTTGAAATACAGCCAGCTCTCCTTGGACCTTCCCCTATTAGAATCAGAGACGCTGGGGCCTATGCCAGTAGCCGAGGGACACTCAAAGGAGCTCACACCATTTGTCGCTCAAGATGTCCCCCCTAGCCCTGTAAGACACATTCTCAATAGGCGGGACAGGGTTATAAGGCCAGTAAAATGGTTAATTTATGACGCACCTAAAGTGACTAGTGAGAAACAAATACGTTTAGCACACGGGCTTGTGGAGGCTATAGTGGGCCTCCTGAGGCCCTTTGGAGGGAACCAATGAGTTGGTGTAATAGGGACTGTGTTTGTTGGGATGATAAATTCTCGGCTGTGGGGAGGATGTAAGAAGTCAGACTGAGCTCTCCCCTGACATCTGGTGTTGAGCTGTGGAAAAGGACTTCAGGGGCTGATGTCATTTGCATGGGCCCACCCACCCTGCCTAGGTACTCAGCATGATGGTATTGTTGGCCTAAATGGTCGCTTTTGGCTGGCGTGGGATCCCCAGTCTCTTTGTTATTGGGGCAGGGGTAATAAAGAATTGTCATCCTGGTTGTGTGAATCAAGGACTGCAGAACTGTGCTTGGTATTTTCCAATTGATGGACACACCCTCAACTGAACAACACTCACTATGCATGAGACATGGGTTCCAACGCCCAGTGAGTGGAGGGGTAGATGTTGCTATTGTGGGTCTGGGGCCCAAGGTAGCCAGACATTTTTGATTCTACCTCCCTCCACTGTGTAATAAGAGAGCTAGTTTAGACTAAGTTGAGAGTCTTGTTACATCTTGCAGCAGTCTAAGTAGTAAACCTGCTTTGGGATGCTATCTCTGATGCAAGAGACTTCCCACTAACAGCTGAAATCACTGGGAACTGTGATAAGTGGGGGGCCCTGAAGAGATCTTGGTGTGGCTGGTGAAGAGGTGTGGCAACTAGGCAGCAAAATAGTGCTCCTTGAAGTAAGGTGTCTCTTTATTCTTCTGCCCAGGCTGGGAGGTGAACTCTGTGGATGCATGATCCAAGGACTCCACCTGGGAGTGAGGTGCAGGGAAAGGATGGGCATGTTAATGGGTCTTCTGGGTTGCTGGACTTCTTTGCTCATGATTTATGTCTACGCATCCTGTTTGTGGTGTTTCCACAAAGTAATGCCATTGTTTCCCTTCTTCATTGAAAGTTTTTTTGCTACACTCAGACTGTGTGCATGCGAGAGGCGAAGTATTGCCTCTTAGAGGAACCCAGGGAGGTGGCGTGAAATTATCCCAGTTCACTGGTTGGGGGCTTGAGCCGGTTTTGCATTGTGTTATTGAAACGGAACCCCTAGATACTGAACCCAGCCCTTGTTGCTGCCAACTTTTATGGGCAGAAGGGTTACAGAAGAAAACTTAGTTTGATGGCATTCTGTCTGGCAAGAACTCACTTATCAAATGTTGGGGTTGTGAAATCCTAATTTCTTTATTGTTCTGTCATTATGGTCCCCACTTCCCCATTGTTTGTCTGTATGAACTCTGTCTGGTTCCTTGATTGTTTCTGTCTATTACATAATTAATTTTGGTAGGTGTAAATTAATTCAGGTGCTGGGGTATGATTGGTTAGAGAATTTTGTTAGGATTGGTTAGTAAAATTTTAGTAAAATAAGTAGTTAAGATATATCTAAGAAGGACTCACTATATAATCACTATATAAACTTGGGTCCAAGAAGGAGACCAGCAGAGAAGGACAAGAAGAATAAGAAGGAAAGACCTGGAAGAATGAAGAAGAACTCACCCCCAAGATACAGCCTAAGACCAGAACTGCTAAGAATCCTCTGAACGGCTGTGACGTGCAGCAATCAGAACCTGGACGAGACCGACCTTGCCTGGCCAACAGGCAAAGTTCGCCTGCCTGATCAGGATTGGTGAGCTGAGCATTGTGTGCTTAGCATGTGTATTCTGCTTGCTTGGTAATTGTTAATAAATAGAGTAAGGATATTACTGTGTAAGGCTCTTTTTTACTAGCAAAAGGCCCTGCAAATCTGCAGGAAGTTACCCCCTGAGCCCTAGGAACTGAATAAAGGTGGGTGCCCCTAGAGTGTATGTAACAGATAATTTTGCAAGGGTAAGGATGACCTGCTTCAGGGATTGGAGCAAATGCAGTCGTATCTTAGAGCTTGGCTGTAGACAATGGATCGTGTGGTGACTTCCTGGACACTACAGTATTAATAAGCAATGGTCACATAAACACCACCCTATACCGGAAACCTACTGACCGCTATACTTACCTACATGCCTCCAGCTTCTATCCAGGACACACCACGCGATCCACTGTCTACAGCCAAGCTCTAAGATACAACCATATTTGCTCCAATCCCTCAGACAGAGACAAATACCGACAACATCTCTATCAAGCATTCTTAAAACTACAATACCCATGTGCTGAAGTAAAGAAACAGATTGACAGAGCCAGAAGAGTACCCAGAAGTTACCTACTACAGGACAGGCCCAACAAAGAAAGGAATAGAACGCCACGAGCCGTCACCTTCAGCCCCCAACTAAAACCTCTCCAGTGCATCTTCAAAGATCTACAACCTATCCTGAAGGACAATCCCTCACTCTCACAGACCTTGGGAGACAGGCCAGTCCTCGCTTACAAACAGCCCCCCAACCTGAAGCAAATGCTCACTAGCAACCACACACCACACAACAAAAACTCTAACCCAGGAACCAATCCTTGCAACAAAGCCCATTGCCAACTCTGTCCACATATCTATTCAAGTGACACCATCATAGGACCTAATCACATCAGCCACGCCATCCGGGGCTCATTCACCTGCACCTCTACCAATGTGATATATGCCATCATGTGCCAGCAATGCCCCTCTGCCATGTACATTGGCCAAACGGGACAGTCTGTACGCAAAAGAATAAATGGACACAAATCTGACATCAGGAATCATAACATTAAAAAACCAGTAGGAGAACACTTCAACCTCTCTGGCCACTCAGTAACAGACTTAACAATGGCAATTCTTCAACAAAAAAACTTCAAAAACAGACTCCAACGAGAAACTTCTGAACTGGAATTAATTTTCAAACTGGATACCTTTAAATTAGGCTTGAATAAAGACTGGGAGTGGCTGCGTCATTACACAAACTGCAATCTATTTCCCCATGCTAAGTATCCCCCTACTGTTACTCACACCTTCTTGTCAACTGTTTGAAATGGGCCATCCTGATTATCACTACAAAAGTTTTTTTTCTCCTGCTGATAATAACTCACCTTAATTAATTAGCCTCTTAGAGTTGGTATGGCAACCTCCATCTTTTCATGTTCTCTGTATATATATATAAATCTTCATACTGTATGTTCGACTCTATGCATCTGATGAAGTGGCTTTTAGCCCATGAAAGCTTATGCCCAATTAAATGTGTTAGTCTCTAAGGTGCAACAGGGACTCCTCGTTCTTTTTGCAGATACAGACTAACATGGCTACCACTCTGAAATCTGTTTTTAGAGATCATTAATAAACAGAGGATAAGTAGAATACTACTCTGTAAGGCTCCTTCTCTGGTAAAAGACCCCGCAATCCAGCAGAGTGTAAGGTTATGCCTGAGCCCACAGAAGGGAGAGGGTGGGTGCTTAAATTAACAGGGTTATGCCTGAGCTCTAGGAACTGGGTAAAGGTGGAGACCCTAAAGTGTGTGAGTACCGACAATTTTGTGTGAGTAACCCTGGCCCTGGTGTGAGTGATACAAAATACCAATCCTAATCTGGGGTGTGGTGCTTTAAAGCCATGGCACAGGAAAGTGGGATGCAGGTAACAAGTCAGAGATGTTACATTCCTTCCTGCTCAGATCCTTACACGATGTCCATCCCTGGAATCTGAGCCTCTGGGGATTCCTGACACCCACCATCCCACCTGGGAACAGGTGACAGACAGGCTGCCTGCTGGTGACATAAGGGATCTCTCATACGTAGGGAACCTTCCTGCCTAACCCAGATGCAGTCACAGAGTGTCAGGGCATGCTTAGAGACTCTTCCTGGGGTGATGGGGAAGTCCATGCTCTTTGACCAGCTTTCTCCACTCACAAAACTTGGCCTTACCTCCAGACTCCCAGAGTGGGAGTTACAGATGTATCAGTAAAAATGAAAAAATAAGGGATTAATTGGAGAAAAGAAGACTGAAGTTTGGTGCTTTCCCAAAGGAAGAGTCAGGAGTGGGGGCACGGCCTTCAGCTCCTGGGCAAACACAAAGGAGCACTTCCCTTTCACTACTGGAGACCAGTGTTGGAACAGGGAGAGCTGGGCTGATTCAGCTACACTAACCCTGCTACCAAACGGTGAGCCCTTAAGGAATCTAGGGACTAAATTAATGCAGTGATACGTGCTGACAGAGGCAGACTACCCATTCTTTACCTTCACACCCCTGTAACTCAGTCGGCAGGGCCGGATTCCATCCACAAAAGGGTCTCCTGCTTCTTTTTCCTCCCAATTGTAGACATCTCACAGCCATCAGACCCTGAAGCCTAAACACAATGTTTACTGTCATCATTCACAGCCTTTTTCAATAAGGGATAGACAAAGTTCCCAGGGGAGGGAAGGGGAGAAGGGACCTTTCAAACGACAGCCCCAGAGATTAAATGGGGACATAAGAGTTAGCAGGGAGACAAACCCACCTTTCACTGCAGGATGTTACATCCACCTAGAAGGAAACAGAAAGAGAACAACATTTAGCTTTCGCTCTGCAGGACGGTTCTACCTGCGGATCTGCGGATATTTCACCATCTGCGCAATGGAATGTATTCACCCAGCTTTATGTATTTGCTTTAATTATGCTCCGGCTGTTCCCCAGGCCTATCCCCCAGCCCCCAGCTCAGACTCTCAGCCCGCTGTGCCCTGCAGGGGCAGCACATCCCCTTTCCCTGCAGCCTGTGGATTCCCATCTCACAAGGCAACCCCACCTCCCGTCAGAGGGAAGCTGGCAGCAGGAGGTAGGAGCTGGGGGGTTTCTAGCCAAGCAGGGCTCGGTAAGGGGACAGAGCCCAGCTTCCCCACTCTGGCCAGCCCCAGACAATCAAACTGCGGGGGCAGGGCAGGCCTTCCGGCACCACCACTGAGCTCTGCTGGGGGGTCCCCTCTCACAGCACAAATCTCTGATCAGAGGTGAATCCCTGCGGTGCCACCGAGGGGGCATGGGCTGCTGGGGCCATGGGCTGGGTCTGGGTCTGGCTGAATGGAGCCTGCCCAGCTTTCCTTTCCCCCCTCCCCGACAGTGCTGCTGCTGCAGAGACAGCAGGGCCTGGCTTGGGAACAGTCAGATTTTAGTGAGGTGTGGAAAACCACAAACATTATTCCCCTCTCTTTGACCCTTAGGCTGTGGGTCTGAGTGACAGGGAGAATGGGGTTGCCGGCAATGATAGAGGAGGGGCAGTGGAGGGGAAGGGGGAGGGGAAGTAGTCTGGTTTGGGCCATGTTTAGTTTAACAAGGGCATTGGCTGGGGATTTCCTCCGGCTTTTAAAAGGTGGGAAGTGCTGACAACGTGCCCAGGGAGAGAGGGAGGCAGGGAGCTGGGGGCAGCCCCTAAGCTCTGCAGGGCACTGGGAGCCAGGCAGAGACAGGGCGCAGGGAACCCTGTGGAGTTAGGAGCTCAGCTGGGCACCCAGCTCCCCTGCTCCCTAGCTCCTCTCTGGGAGGCAGCTTCCCACTATCCCTGTCCTGTCCTGCTCCCCCAGGCCCTAGAGCTGGGTTCCTGCTCTAGGGCCCAGAATACTGGTGATCCTACACCATGTGCCCCAGCTGGCGAGGTGAGCACAGACCCTTCCTATGGGGAAGCACAGCAGCATCTCCACTCTGCTGCCTGCAATGGGGCCCCCTCCGAGACAAGGCTGTGATGGGGGGAGGGGCTGGCGCCACAGGCCTAGAGCCCTGGAGCCACTGCAGTAAGGTGTCTGTCTGTGTGCTGACCCTCAAACCCTCTACCAGTGAGGACACTCGGCACTTGAGAATGGTGCCCCTTACTCCACTGACTCCTGCCAATCGATGGAAACACAGCATGGAATCATCACCCTCCGGAGAGGGAGGGTGATGATTGGTTCAATGACCTCCAGTGACAATACCTACTGACATCACCCGGACTAGAATCACAACAATGAGATACAACAGTCAGTAGCTTAACGGCAAACTCACTTCTTGAAACCCTAGCCCTATGCATGAATTTTCAGATGGATTTATTTCTAGAGGAGTTGGACGGGTTGGTCTTTGTTTTCAAGGCTATTGAAGACAAAAACAGTGACACACGGACTGATATAGGTAGATAGATAGATAGATAGATAGATAGATAGATAGATTAATCTAAAATATTTATTTTGAAAAAGAGATAAGGCATTTCCCTAGGAAAATACCTAGAAAATGCATTTCTTCCCTGAAGAATAATTCTGTGAAATTTGGCAGCTAAATAAACAAATGAAGCTGTGAAAGAGAGAGATTTATTCCTGCTTTTAGGACAAATCTCAATTCAGCCGTAGAATGGAGTTATGCACCACAGCCTCTACTATATTGGCAACTTAATCCTAACATGGTAGAACTTTACCTGGGGCCAGCAGGACCCTGAGCTGTCCTAAATCCCGTCCAATTTGCCAGACTGGTGCATCTAGACATTCAACCTCCTACCCCTGCTCTCCCCTGCAAATTGTGTTTCTCGGGGTCTCTCTTTATGTTTTATGCCCATGGATTTAAGAGCTTGTGCTGTTCGAGCCATTTGACAGATGAGGCTCAGGCAGCCTCAGGGATGTTGAATTGTGTTCAAAGCCCCGAAGAATTTTTTTTCCCATTCTCTCTCTATCCCCCACCCATCGGATGCTGGGCTGGCTACTGAAAGGCCTAGTAGTAAATGTTGGCCTCTACCCCATTAATCTGAGCAGAAACTCAAGGACGGGGCCACTGGGCTAACTGGCCTCCCTACAGTAGTTTGAAGAGTGACATTACATACCTGCTTGAGCATCTGTGAGGAAGGCGAAGACACATTTTTTTTCGTAGGCACAGGGGTTTCAGCCGCTTTATGAACACAAGTTGCAGCCTCTTTCTGCCCCTCAGACACTTGTCCTCTACTCTCTGCTTGGGACAACAATGGGTGAGTTATTTATTGCCATTGCTCTAGCCTGCAGCATTGTCCCCGCTTGCTACCACCAGGTGCCAAAACCAACCATCCCCATGACAAGCTTCCTACTGTTGGGGACACTGGGCATGGCCACTAGGTAACTCGAGGGGATGGAAGACCACGAGTGTCGATGAAGCCCCCTCGCACGAGGCCCAAGAGTCCTTGGCCTCCCCGCCTGGAGGCACTCACAGCAGTTATGCTGAGGATCTGCAACAATATGTTGCAGAGTCAGACTGCCTGAAACTAAACAAGGCCAAACAGGGCAGATATGGAAGAACAATGCTGAATAAAGCAGCTTTATGTATGGTTTAACAGATGGTACAGAGAGCAGGGGAACTAGCTGGGAACTGGATTGGCTGGCTATATGGATACTTAGGGCAGCTTGCTATTGGATAAGTATGCGGGGAAAAAGGATGTATAAAAGCCTGTGTAACTTCCTGCTCTGGGTGCAGGATTGGAGATTCTATTCTCCCTGTACCTTCTTTGCAGCTGCAAATAAACTTTTCTGCTTCTCCACCCCATTGTGATTATTGGGTGACGCACACCGGGCAACAAACCCCTGCTGTTGTTCGCCTCTGGCCCTGGGTGCCGGCAACAGCTTTTGGCGTCCCTGGGTGGGCGACGAGGCTGCTATTTAGCCTTGCCCGGACCCCTCCTGGAGGTCGAGGATTGCGGCGAGAACCGACGCCCAGCGCGCACCGGTGAGTTCATCGGGGGCCTCGGAGGAGATGCGATTTGATCTACCCGGGAGGGCACAACGGTGCAACACACTCATATAGTGGAGAAGCAGCTACGGGCGACAGTGGGGAACCAGTCCCTTGGATAAGGTAGGAACCTTTTGAAATCTGGATTGTATGCTCTGTTGGAACCTGGGGACACCCAGAGTTACCCTGTAGGTATGGGACAGGGACAGAGCTCGGGGGTTAGGGCACAGTATACGCCCCTAGAATGCATTCTAGCAAACTGGAAAGTGTTTGGATCAGATCCAATGACAAAAAGCAAATTGAAAAGGTTTTGTACAGTAGACTGGCCTCAATATCGGCTAGCGGACCAGGAACGGTGGCCACCGGGAGGGTCAATCAATTATAATACGATCCTCCAATTAGTTTTCTTTTGTCAGTGAATGGGTAAATGGAATGAACATCTGTATGCACAAGCGTTTATGGCTTTAAGAGATAGAACAGAGCTGTAATTCTGCAGAGCCGTAATTTGACTCCGACTGGTTTGGTAGCAGCTAATGTTAGTCCCCAGACCCCCACCCCCACTGTAATGGCAGAGCCGGTGTCCCCTTCGGCCCCCACACCCCCACCTTACAAGGGTAGGATGCCTCGGGTTACAGAGGTTGCCCCCTTGGTGGGACTCTATCCTTTGATTACCGAGACTGTTGTGGCTTGCCCAGGGGCAGACGGACGTCAGGCTACCACCATGCAAGTTTACACCCATGTGCCATTCAATCCAATAGACTTAGCAGCTTTTAAAACACAGGCTGGGGAATTCTCCATGAACCCAAGCCGGTTTATTTCAGTCTTTGAGGGGTGCCTCAGTAGTCACAAGCCGGATTGGGACAACTGTAATATCCTCCTGAGAACTCTGTTGTCTGAGGTGGAGCGGAATCAGGTTACAGCTAAGGCAAGGGGAGCGTCAGCTTTCAAGCAAAAGAAAGGAAGCTATCTGTCAAGTCCCTACCCCAAGCACTTGTAAACAGCTCAGAGCTTTTCTGGGCATGGCAGGCTTTTGCAAGATCTGGATCTCAGAGTTTGGACTATGGGCTAAACCATTATATGACTGTGTCAAGGGAGCAGATCATGACCCCTTCTATTGGACCCCAGAGGCTGACAGGCCATTTAAAATCTTGAAAAGGAAGTTGATGGAAGCCCCGGCTCTGGGCCTGCCGGATCTCTCTAAGCCGTTTCAGTTGTATGTACATGAACGAAAGGGGGTGGCCCTAGGAGTGCTCACACAGCTGTTAGGAGCATGGAGACGTCCCGTGGCTTATTTTTCTAAGCAACTGGATCAGGTTGCAAAGGGTTGGCCGGCATGTTTATGGGTGGTCGCAGCTACTGCCCTAGTGCTTGAGGAAGCGGAGAAGCTAACATTGGGAGGGGTTATGCAAATCTACACTCCCCATATGGTCCGAGCCCTGCTAGACACCAAGGGTGGGCTCTGGCTCACCCAGGCTCAGATTGCTCGGTATCAGGCTAAGCTGTTAGAGAACTCTGAAGTCACCTTACAGCCTTGCCCCTCCCTTAACCCAGCCACTCTCTTGCCAGAAACAGAGGAACAGGAACACGACTGTTTAGAGATCACAGATACCCAGTACTCCAGCCGTCCGGATTTAAAGGATGTACCCCTCCCAAATGCAGATTATGAGTGGTACACTGATGGTAGCAGTACTGTAATAGATGGGCAAAGGAGGGCGGGTTATGCTGTCGTGACCCTCCATGACACTGTGGAAGCTGAAGGTTTGCCTGCTGGGACCTCTGCCCAGCTGGCCGAACTAATAGCCCTGATCCGTGCACTTGAACTGTCAAAAGGAAAGCGGGTCAAAATTTTTACTGATTCAAAGTACGCTTTTGGGGTGCTACATGCTCATGCTGGCCTATGGAAGGAAAGGGGAATGCTGACAGCCCAAGGCTCCCCAGTCAAGTACGGGCCCCAAATCCTCCGGCTCCTAGAAGCCGTACAGCTTCCCTCGGAAGTGGCGGTGGTACACTGTAAAGCCTATCAAAGAGAGGATCAAGATGTGGCCAGAGGTAACGCCTGGGCAGATAGAGAGGCTAAGCATGCTGCCACCCTGCCATCCCCTCAGGCTGAGAACGCCCATATGCTGCCCTTATCCCATCAGGAGGGGAGCTTCCAACCCCTCAGTACTCTGGGGAGGAGAGACAGCTAACTGACAGACTCGGTCTCTGGGAAAAGGAGGGATGGCTCCATTCCCCGGAAGGGAAGGTCCTCCTACCAAAGGGCCTGATCCGGCCGGTGCTGCAGAAACTACATCAAACCACTCATGCTGGCAGGGAGGCACTTATCCAGCTCATGGGAACATACTTTATCACTTCCGGACTCCGACCCCTGGCTGCCCAGGTACAAGCGGACTGCTTAGTCTGCCAAAAGAATAACCCCCGACCGGGACATACTGTGCCACCAGCTGCCCTAGAACCCACTCCAGGCCCCGGACAAGTGTGGCAAATAGACTTTACTGAGTTTCCCCGGACCCCAGGGTTCAAATATCTCCTTGTCATAGTGGATCGGTTCAGCGGATGGCCAGAAGCCTTCCCATGCCATAATTGCACTGCCAGAACAGTGGCCCTTAAGTTAGTTAAGGAGATCATTCCTCGCTTTGGACTCCCCCGGTGGATGGAATCTGACAACGGGACACACTTCACGTCAAAAATCATTCAAAGCATCTCACATGCCTTACAGGTCCCCTGGAAACTCCATACGCCCTGGAGACCGCAAGCCAGTGGGGTAGTGGAGCGTACCAATCAGACCCTTAAACGGCATCTCTCAAATGTGTGCCAAGAAGCCTCACTGCGATGGCCTGATGCTTTGCCCCTCGTCCTACTCCGTATCCGCGTTCTCCCAAAGAGTAGATTAGGGCTCAGTCCCTTTGAAATTATGTTTGGAAGGGCATGGCCTATGAATGGCACCCTGGTTCTGTCAGGGGAATGGGAGTTGGGTAATGTTTTTTTGTCTCAGTATATGTGTTCCCTGTCTGCTGTTTTCTTGTCTCTTCACAGGTATACCAAGGATTCCCAGCCTCTCCCCTTGGACTCTCCCGTCCACTCCTTACAGTCCGGCGACTCCGTGCTTGTTCGTACCTGGAAAGACGAGCTTCTCCAGGAAAAGTGGAAAGGACCCTGTACCGTCCTGCTGATCTCCCATACAGCAGCAAAGGTCAAGGGACACAAGAACTGGATCCATCACTCTCGTCTGAAGGCAGTACCCACCCCCTCGTCAGCAGAACAGTGGACCGTCCAACCTGCTGACTCCTCATCTAGTGATGATCTCGGGCTAAAGCTACTGTTTAAAAGACACAAATAGCGGGCACCTTAATGCTAAAATGGGCCCACCCAGGTACTGGAGACCCTGGGTTGGGAAGACTCTGGTGATAATTAATTGGGTAACATTGTTATTCTCTGTATTGGTATTTCCAAACTGTGCATATCGGGAGCATAACTCCTTTGTTTCGCTTGAGCACCATGTTGCTACTTTAACAAACCAGACTGATTGCTGGGTATGTGCTCCGACGCCCCTGTCCCCCAAAACGGGAATGTCCCTTGACATGCTGCCCTTAACCCTAGCAGAATTAGCCACCACCAAAGAGCAGGAAAGAACGGACTCGCCGTTCTGGAACAAGACCTCTTTACAGCAGGCCACCTATCAGGACCAGGAGTATTCAGTTGCAGTACTCACTGAGGGAGTGTTATGTTTTACCCGAAACCAATCTGATCACTATGGGCGTCCTGTGGGAAAAAGCTCCTCTGTTATTACACAGTGGGCTGATGGGTATTGGATAAAGACCAAAAGGGGAGGCCAGCAGTGTGGGTGTAATGGTTCCTCCCCTTTTAGGGAAACTCTTACAAATAATCTTACCACAAAAGAAAGGTTTGGAAATGTAACTTGCCATCCAGTTAATATCTCCAATGTAGCAAGCCAATGGTGGGTTTGTAGTGGTCCCTTTGTCGAGTGTAATTTGAACGGCACAATTAGAAACGCCCCCACTTGTACCCAATCAGGAGGATGGGATGCCCCCTTAGGGACATATGAACTGTTTGGAAAAGCAACCAAAGCAGCCTTAAATATCCCAGGAATCCCCTTAAGAAACAGTCTTTACTGGGCCCTACAGAGTCACTATTTTGTATGTGGCCGAAAGGCTTACAAGGTGCTGCCAGCCAACTGGAGAGGTAGCTGTTATATAGCTCGTGGAGTTCCTCATCTTTCCATAACTGCCACGCTGCCCAAAGGAAAGATTAGAAATGCCCGAGACACCTCTGTTGAGTCACGAGAAAAGACCCTGCGGCGACTGACTAAGGCATTGGAGGGCAACATGAAGAATCCCCTCACAACCGAGAAGCTGGTAGGGTGCTCTGTACTGGGAATAGCGCCACTGTTTACCGGGCCAGCCATGGCAGGCATAGGCCGCTATACTGTAAGGCTGCAGATGGTACTTGAGAAAGTTGCCTTAGAGTTAGAGGACTCAGTTAGTGATTTAGGGTCAGCAGTAAAAACATTAAATAAAGAGGTACAGCAGCTCAGGACGTTTTCCCTCCAAAACAGGCTGGCTTTGGACTATCTCTTGGCATCCCAAGGAGGGGTTTGTGCCCTCGTCGGGCCCCGATGTTGTGTATATGTCAATGATAGCAGTTATGAGATCTATGAGAAGGTGGTACAGGCTGAGGCCCAGGCCCGAGCCGGAGCACAGGTTGCCTATCCTGCCCCCGAGAGCGATTGGTTGCAAACCTTGTTTTCAGGCTGGGGTTTGTCGTTTTGGCTTGGTGGTTTATTTAGCCTGTTATTGAGACTTCTCTTTCCTGTATTGCTTGTATTACTGGTATTATGCTGTGCAGTCTCATGCGTTAGGGCCCTTTTGCAAAAGTTAATAAGTCATTCTCTTCAGAGCTATCACAAAGTGCTTATGCAAAGTCCTATTATAAAGAAATAAGTAGCCCAAGTGAGAAAACTCAGAGCCAAGGCTGTTGAGTGTTCTCAAAGGGGGGAGCTGTTGGGGACACTGGGGCATGGCCACTAGGTAACTCGAGGGGATGGAAGACCACGAGTGTCGATGAAGCCCCCTCGCACTAGGCCCAGGTGTCATTGGGACCTTTTTGCAGCTGCAAATAAACTTCTGTTCTCCAACCCGTTGTGATTATTGGGTGATGCACACCAGGTAGCGAACCAACCCCAGCTGTTGTTTAGCCTCTCGGCACTGGGTGCCGGCAACACTGTCCAACATTAAAGAGGTGAAACAAGGCTGGCAGTTTGGGCTGCTGGACAGAACAAGCCTTCAGGCCGAAAAGCCAACAACCTTTCTCTCCATTTCAGCAAAAAACAACATTCAACAAACCCCACAAAAACAGGCACCTGAAAATGTCCTGCCCCCGACTTCACCTTTCCAAGGTCTTCTCCGCACTCTCTCCCGCCCCGAGTGAGAATCCGACACCTTGACCAACACACCACAGTGAGACCCGAATGCAGCTCTCCCTCTGCAGGCAGGATGGTGGAGAAAAACACAGGTGAAAAACCCTCCCGGCTCAGCTGCGCAGGGAGCCTTGGCAAGGACGTGGTGGAAAGGTGACGCCGGGATCTCTCGCACGGGAAAGGAGACTCGTGCCCGACCCCAACCAACCCTTTGGGAACTCGAAGGAAGCCGCATCCCACAGGCGTTTCCACAGCCCAGCCACCAGCCACACACCCAGGCCGGAGGGGCCGGGACACGGGAAGGGGCAGCAGCAAACGCCCCCGGGGGGAGGGCTGGCGCGGGAGCTGCAGCCAGGCCCCTGGACCCGCAGGGAGATGCAGACCCTGACAGCAACCAGCCACGTTTGCCCACGTGTGTGTGTGAGACACGTTTGTGTGTGTGTGATGTCTTGTGTGTGTGCGATGTCTTGTGTGTGTGCTGTGTGTCGTGCAGAGTCTTGTGTTCAGTGTGTGTGTGCTGTGTGTCGTCCAGAGTCTTGTGTTCAGTGTGTCTGTGTGCTGAGTTGTGTGCCGTTTTGTGTGTCATGTTGAGTGTGTGTTGTGTGGTTGTGGTGTCATGAGACGTGTTGTGTGTGATGTGGTGTGTGTCGCACGCACAGGCACAACACATTGTACGCCGCATGCACAACACGTCACGTGTAGCACGTCACACACACAACACATTGCGTGTAGCACGCACACACACAAATCATTGCACGTCGCACACACACACACAACACGTCGACTGTCGCACGATGCACATCGCACATAGCACGGACACACACAACACGTTGCGTGTCGCACTTACAGCACCTTACACTCACAAACACAAAACACGACACACACCACATCACACAGACAGAAAAAACTACACACATGTCACACATACACAAACACACACAACACGACACACAACACGTCACATACACACAACACGTCACACAACTCGTCTCACACACACAAACACACACAAGACGACACACACTTCACACAAAACATGACACCACACACACAACACCATACACACACTGAACACGATACAGAAAATGGCCACGCACCACACCACAAAGACACACACACAGTATGTCACACACACACAACAATACACAAAACATGTCTCACACACCCACACCCACACACCACGTCACATGTCATCACAAACACACAAGCACACACAATCCATACAACACTCTAGATAACACACAACTCACACACAACACACAACCCATCACACAAACACACATAACATGACACACACAACATGACACAAACACACACAAAAACATTTCACACACAACATGACACACAACCCGTCTCACACACACACATAACACAACATGACACACACACACAACACGACACACACAGAAACAAATTGCATGTCCCTCACAACCTGTTGCACGTTGCACGGATACACACAACACATCGCATGCACACATGCATGCAAGTCGCACGACACACACACAGAAAGACGTCACACACAAACACACGTGACACACAACATGACACACACAAACACCTCTCTCACACACACACACACAAGAAGACACAGAACCCATCTCACACAGACACGCACAATATGACACAAACAGCAAAACATGTAACACACACAACATGACACACAACAAGTCACACATACAACAGATCGCACATTGCACATCGTACGGACACACACAACACATTTCACGCCGCACTCGCACAAACACTTTGCACATCGCACGTCACATGTTGCACATCACACCTGCACACACAACGCATCACGCATCGCACGTCACACACACAACGCGTCGAATGTCAGACACACAACACGTCGCACGTCGCACACACACTGATCATGGCACACGTCGCGAGTTGCACGCCACACTTCGAACACACAACACGTCGCGTTTCGCACGTCACACACAAAAACGTTGCATGTCGCACACACAACATATTGCACGTCGCACATCGCACACACAACACGTCGCACGTCGCACAAACACACAATGTGTCACAAACACAAAACATCACACACACAAACAGGTCTCACACATGCACAACATGAAACACAACACGTCACACATACACAACACAACACACAACACGTCACACAGACACAAACACACACAACATGACATACAACATGTCACACACACACACCCACACGCCACATGACACCACAAACACACCACACGTCACACACACACAAACACACCACACGATACATGACACATCACACAGATAGGCACAAACACATACAACATGACACACAACACGACACACCCAATACTATGCAAAACACATCTTATACACACACACACACCATGTCACATGACACCACAAACACACCACACGTCACACACACAAACACACAACATGACACACAACACGACACACCCAACACACATCTCACACACACACACACACCATGTCACATGACACCAGAAACACAACATCACACACACACTCAACACGGCAAACAAGAAGACACGCACATGTGAAGTGTGAGGTGCGACGTCTTCTCTTTGCGTGTGCGACGTACAACATGCAACTTGCAACGTGAGGCGTGTTGTGTGTGTGTGACGTGCAATGTTTTGTGTGTGTGATGTGCGACGCAGGACGTGTTGTGTGTGTGACGTGCGATGTGCTCCGGGTGGGGTCTGTGTGTGTTTCTGCACAAGCTGATTGCGATGTCCCGGAGGCCAACAGCAAAGAGGGTTCGGCGTCAGCTTTCTTGCCCTGCCGTCAGTCTGCCACCGGGCTGGGGGGACAGCGGCTGGGGACCCCAGGAGCTGCTGAGAGACGCGGAGGATCCCTCGGAAGGGAGAAGACGACGGGAGAATCAGACTCTTCCAGCAACGAGCCACATTTGCCCAGTGCTGACGCTCTCAGGCCTCCGCATTTTGGGCCAGAAACCAACAGCCAAATCGAGCTGGAAAATTGAACCACTTGCAAATGGCCCTTCTAGCGTCTCACCAGACCGTCGGCGACCGTCTCGGGGTGAGCTGTGGGCTCCCTCTTTGTAGGAGCAACAGCTGGCTGGGGTTTTGGCTGCTCAGGCTTTTGTTCCCTGGTTTTACCCACTGTGGTTTCTTTTGCATGGATTTCATGTACCTGTGTGTAAGTTTTTGCCCAAAGGCACACAGCTGTACAGGTTTTATCTACAATCTTTACAAGTTGAAGTTGCAGATGGAGGGGGCTCCCAGCAATGGCAGCCTTAAGGGGGTGGGCGGCTAGAAGCTGGGGGACTGGATCGGGACCCCCCAACACTCACTGCTCTCTCTGCCCTGCAGTTTTAGTCCCCCCCAGGTTAGCCTGATTATCACAACAAAATTTTGTTTCTCCTGCTGCTAACAGCCCACCTTCATCGATTGGTCTCGTTAAGAGTTGCTATGGCAACCCCCATTTTCTCATCTTCTCTCTATCGCTATATCTATATCTTCCTGCTGTATTTTGCCCTGCATTCATCTGATGAAGTGGGCTTTAGCCCATGAAAGCTTATGCTCAGATAAATTGGTTAGTCTCTAAGGTGCCACAAGTCCTCCTCATTAGCTTTTCCTGACTGATTCTGCTGGGGGCTCTGCCTGGCTCCAGCGCTCCGGTCCCTCAGCGACCAAGGCCACCTGGGAACCCTGATCGATTCCAGTTTCAAGGAGTGCTGAGATCCATCTGTCTCTTTCTGTGCCTCTGTCTCTCTCTAGGAATAGCCTCCTGATCCTGCCTCCTGTGATCAGTTATAGTTTGCTAGCCCCCCACCCCACCTCCATGGGTGTTTTTGGCTTCTCCATTCACTCTGCAGCAACGCTCCTTGTACCTAAGCTAAAGATCCCTGCAGCTCCCAAAATGGGCAATTCTGGTAACAGCTCATTTGGGGCTTGAATTGAAGGGGGATGGACGTCATTCTTGGGACAAGTAACCTGCTATGGCCAAAAACACTTTAGCCCTCTGCACCCTTCCAGACAAGGCTTATGTCCCAAATACTTTGGGTCTTCCTGGATATGTCCCTTAATAATCAAGGACCTTGATCAAAAATGTCATCACGTCTTAAAAGGAAGAAAGATTGTCGTTGTGTAGACCATGAAACAAGCCCTGCAACATTTTGAAACATATCCCAACAGTCTATGTCAAGGTTCCTTCCCCACTCTGAACTCTAGGGTACAGATGTGGGAACCTGCCTGAGAAAACCCCTAAGCTTATTTTTACCAGCTCAGGTTAAAATTTTCCCAAGGTACAAACTATTTTACCTTTTCTCCCTGGACTTTATTGCTGCCACCACCAAGTGTCAAAGAAATATAACAGGGAAAGAGCCCGCTTGGAAACCTCTTTCCCCCACAAATCCCCCCAAGCCCTACACCCCCTTTCCTGGGGAAGGCTTGATAAAAATACTCACCAATTTGCATAGGTGAACACAGACCCAACCCTTGGATCTTAAGAACAATGAAAAAGCAATCTGGTTCTTAAAAGAAGAATTTTAATGAAAGAAAAAGTAAAAGAATCACCTCTGTAAAATCAGGATGGGAAATACCTTACAGGGTAATCAGATTCAGAACAGAGAATCCCTCTAGGCTAAACCTTAAGTAACAAAAAGACACAAAAATTAAGAATATATATTCCATTCACCACAACTTCCTTCATCAGCCATTTCAACAAAACAGAATTGAACGCATATCTAACTAGATTGCTTATTAACCCTTTGCAGGAGTTCTGACCTGCGTTCCTGCTCTGGTCCCGGCAAAAGACAACACACAGACAGAGAGAACCCTTTGTTTTCCGCGCCCTCCAGCTTTGAAAGTATCTTGTCTCCTCATTGGTCATTTGGTCAGGGGCCAGCGAGGTTACCTTAGCTTCTTAACCTTTAAGAGGTGAAAGGGTTTTTCCTCTGGCCAGGAGGGATTTCAAGGTGGTTAGCCTTCCCTTTATATTTATGACAGTCCACAGGGTGCATATCAAGGAATATTCAAAACGAGACGAGCGTTCTTTTTGGGGAGACTAACCCCCATTGCGCTAACCAGGAGAAGGGGAAAGTGCGAGGCTGCAGCGCCATCTAGTGGCCAAAGGAGAAATCGCCGGTTTCTGGACCTGTGTGCACGGTTGGTTCGGTTCACATGCAAAGCTGTGTAATGCGAAGTTGGGAAAACGGGGTTCTGCTGCACGACATCATCCTCTGGAATGACTCAACCCAATAGGACACCTCCTACGATACACTGCTCCGAGTGACACTCTCAAACAGGTCCCCATAGCTCCACAGCCTCCCCCCCACCAGGAGGCATGTGTGAGAGGATTTTTCTCCCCAACTGACATTGGGAGAAACGAAGGCTGGGAAAGGTGAAGGGCCTCTTCTTCCATAACACAACCTGCCGGGATAGAGTTGGGAACAGGACCCGAGTGTCCTGACTTTCAAACGAACCATCAGTCTGGAGTTTCACACACTGAATGATCAGAATAAAGGGACCTGCAATGAGCTATAGGCCAACAACCATTCACACTGAGTCTTCAGCAAGTGTTTTAGAAGCAGGAGAACACCAGCAAGAACGAGGAATGGCTCAGAGACAATCAGCAGCGAGAAGGAGAACAATTCACCAAGCAGATGATTGGTTCTGGCTTATTTGCTGGGCCTTAAACGAGAAGAACAAAGTCCTGAGTCTCCTCCCTGCCACGAGACCCCCTGCTTAGCCAATCAGCATGGAGACTCTGGTGGTGAGCTGAGGGTTCCCCAGATGGCCCAGGGATGGCTCAGGTCACCGGTGAGGATCACTCTCAGAGCACGCTTCTTGTCCCATCTCTTTGGGAGGCCTCCCACCATGAGGGCTACAGAGCAACCCCCTCCTCGCTAGTGGACGGAGAGAAGCAGGAAAAGGGAAACCAAAAAAGACAAACCCCAAGGACTCAAAGGGACAAAGGCCTAGCTGGGGGAAAATTATCCCACCTTAACCTCCTGTTTTCCATGCCGAGAATTTGGCCAGCAGCCGGGTGGATCAGGCTGCCTAGGTACTAAACCTCTCTGGGGCTCTTACCTTCTCCACAGGGACGTCTGTCTTCTCGCTCAATTAGCAGTGGGAAAGGAGAAAACTCCAGAGAGGCTCCACCTCGCGCTCACATAGAATCATAGAATCATAGAATATCAAGGTTGGAAGGGACCTCTGGAGGCCATCTAGTCCAACCCCCTGCCCAGAGTAGGACCAATCCCAACTAAATCATCCCAGCCAGGGCTTTGTCAAGCCTGACCTTAAAAACTTCAAAGGAAGGGGATTCAACCACCTCCCTAGGGAACGCATTCCAGTGTTTCACCACCCTCCTAGTGAAAAAGATTTTCCTAATATCCAACCTAAATCTCCCCCACTGCAACTTGAGACCATTACTCCTCGTTCTGTCATCTGCTATCACTGAGAATAGTCTAGATCCATCCTCTTTGGATCCACCTTTCAGGGAGTTAAAAGCAACAATTAAGTCCCTCCTCATTCTTCTCTTCCGTAGACTAAACAATCCCAGTTCCCTCAGCCTCTCCTCATAAGTCATGTGTTCCAGACCCCTAATCAATTTTGTTGCCCTCCACTGGACGTTTTCCAATTTCTCCACATCCTTCTTGTAGTGTGGGGCCCAAAACTGGACACAGTACTCCAGATGAGGCCTCACCAATGTCGAATAGAGGGGAACAATAACGTCCCTCAATCTACTGGCAGTGCCCCTAATTATACACCCCAAAATGCCATTGGCCTTCTTGGCAACAAGGGCACACTGTTGATTCATATCCAGCTTCTCGTTCACTGTCACCCTGAAGTCCTTCTCTGCAGAACTGCTGCCTAGCCATTCGGTCCCTAGTCTGTAGCAGTGCACTGGATTCTTCTGTCCTAAGTGCAGGACTCTGCACTTGTCCTTGTTGAACCTCATCAGATTTCTTTTGGCCCAATCTCTAGGTCCCTCTGTATCCTATCCCTACTCTCCAGCATATCTACCACTCCTCCCAGTTTAGTGTCATCCGCAAACTTGCTGAGGGTGCAAGCCACACCATCCTCCAGATCATTTATGAAGATATTGAACAAAACCGGCCCCAGGACTGACCCTTGGGGCACTCCGCTAGATACCGGCTGCCAACTAGACATGGAGCCATTGATCACTACCCGTTGAGCCCGACGATCTAGCCAACTTTCTATGCACCTTATCGTCCATTTATCCAGCCCATACTTCTTTAACTTGCTGGCAAGAATACTGTGGGAGACCATGTCAAAAGCTTTGCTAAAGTCCAGGAATAACACATCCACTGCTTTCCCTTCATCCACAGAACCAGTTATCTCATCATAGAAGGCAATTAGATAAGTCAGGCATGACTTGCCCTTTGTGAATCCATGCTGACTGTTCCTGATCACTTTCCTCTCCTCTAAGTGCTTCAGAATTGATTCCTTGAGGACCTGCTCCATGATTTTTCCGGGGACTGAGGTGAGGCTGACTGGCTTGTAGTTCCCAGGATCCTCCTTCTTCCCTTTTTAAAAGATTGGCACTATATTAGCCTTTTTCCAGTCTTCCGGGACTTCCCCCGGTCGCCATGAGTTTTCAAAGATAATGGCCAATGGCTCTGCAATCACATCCGCCAATTCCTTTAGCAATCTCCGATGCAACGCATCCGGCCCCATGGACTTGTGCACGTCCAGTTTTTCTAAATAGTCCCGAACCACTTCTTCCTTCACAGAGGGCTGGCCACCTCCTCCCCATGCTGTGCTGCCCAGTGCAGTAGTCTGGGAGCTGACCTTGTTAGAGAAGACAGAGGCAAAAAAATCATTGAGTACATTAGCTTTTTCCACATCCTCTGTCACTAGATTGCCTCCCTCATTCAGTAAGGGGCCACAATTTCCTTGGCTTTCTTCTTATTGCCAACATACCTGAAGAAACCCTTCTTGGTTCTCTTAACATCCCTCGCTTGCTGCAACTCCAGGTGTGATTTAGCCTTCCTGATTTCATTCCTACATGCCCGAGCAATATTTATATACTCATCCCTGGTCATTTGTCCAGTCTTCCACTTCTTGTAAGCCTCTTTTTTGTGTTTAAGATCAGCAAGGATTTCACTGTTAAGCCAAGCTGGTCGCCTGCCATATTTACTATTCTTTCTACACATGGGGATGGTTTGCCCTGTAACCTCAATAAGGATTCTTTAAAATACAGCCAGCTCTCCTGGACTCCTTTCCCCGTCATGTTATTCTCCCAGGGGATCCTGCCCATCAGTTCCCAGAGGGAGTCAAAGTCTGCTTTTCTGAAGTCCAGGGTCCGTATTCTGCTGCTCTCCTTTCTTCCCTGTGTCAGGATCCTGAACTTGACCATCTCATGCTCACTGCCTCCCAGGTTCCCATCCACTTTTGCTTCCCCTACTAATTCTTCCCGGTTTGCGAGCAGCAGGTCAAGAAGAGCTCTGCCCTTAGTTGGTTCCTCCAGCACTTGCACCAGGAAATTGTCCCCTACAGGTTCCAAAAACTTCCTGGATTGTCTGTGCACCACTGTATTGCTCTCCCAGCAGATATCAGACATACATGACCCTGAATTCTCTCTCAGTCCTCAAGGAGACACCTCAAGAAGGACACTCCCTGCAGCAAAGCCCCGGGGGTCTCTGAGATCCCCCTGCCCTGCAGCCTGTCCTCCCTGGCCGTTGTCGTGGACTCTCTGTGAGGTCACCGCCTCCCAACCTCCTTTCACCAATCAGCTGAGTGCTGCAAAAGGCCCTTGGGATGTCACTGCCACCCGCACCCCTGCCCTGCAGGGCTCATGTCCTGCCCCGAGCCGGCTCCTGTGCGTGTTTGAGCTGCTCCCCCTGGGTCACCCCCACACACTCAGTGGTCGTACAAGGGTTCACGCTGGCCACACGTTGAACCATCAGAGGATGCTCAATGTGCCGCACTCGGTTTTGCAGAGATTTGGAGACTTGAAGGCCAGACGAGACTGTTAGATCATCTCATCTGGCCCCCCTACACATCACACGCCTCCTGCATGGCGCAGTAGCGAGTTTTGGATCAAAGCAGACTCGAGAAAGGCATCTCATCAAGGGATGGAGGAAGCACCACTTCCCTTGGGAGTCTGGAGGAAATTGATGCTGTGGGGGGCAGGGAATTGACCCCAAGGCCACACTTGTGAGTCTGTATCATAACACACATTCACAACAGCACTGCGCGAAGTATGTACACGTCACCTTAACTCTGATGTTTCCTTACGTTTAAAGGCCTGGTCTACAGGGTGTTCTTTGTGCTTACAGATCTATTTTCGGGAGAGATGCAATCATTTAGTCCAGAGTGGGAGCCGTGTTAGTCTGTATCAGCAAAAAGAAAACAAAAACCAAAAACGAGGAGTAGTTCTGGCACCTTAGAGACTAACAAATGTATTTGGGCACATTTGATGGTGTGGCTGATGTGATTAGGTCCGAGGATGGTGTCCCTAGAATAGATACATGGACAGAGTTGGCAATGGGTTTGTTGCAAGGATAGGTTCCTGGGTTAGTGTTTTTGTTGTGTGGTTGCTAGTGAGTATTTGCTTCAGGTTGGGGGGCTGTCTGTAAGCAAGGACTGGCCTGTCTCCCAAGATCTGTGAGATTGAGGGATCGTCCTTCAGAATAGGTTGTAGATCCTTGATCCCTAAGGAACTCCACTTGTAACCTCCCTCCAGCCTGACAGTTCACCTTTCAGCAGGACCCGCTATAATCTCCCTGTTTTTAATTCATAGATATTGAGGTCAGAAGGGACCATCATGATCATCTAGTCTGACCTCCTGCACAAAGGAAACCACAGAATCTCAGTCCTGCTCTCACCACTCTCACCTCTGTCTGAGCCATTGAAGTCCTCAAATCAGGATTTGAAGACCTCAAGGAGCAGAGAATCCTCCAACCAGTGACCAGTGCCCCATGCTACAGAGGAAGGCGAAAAATGTCCAGGGCCTCTTCCAATCTGCCCTGCAGGAAAATTCCTTCCCGACCCCAATTATGGCAACAGCTAAACCCTGAGCATTTGGGCAAGATTCACCAGCCAGATACCCAGGAAAGAATTCTCTGTAGTAACTCAGATCCCACCCCATCTAACATCCCATCACAGCCATTGGGCCTATAAACCATGAATATTTACAGATCAATTAATTGCCAAAATCATGTTATCCCATCATCCCATCTCCTCCATAAACTTACCGAGTTTAATCTTTAAGCCAGATAGGTCTTTTGCCCCCACTTCTTCCCTTGGAAGGCTATTGCAAAACTTCACTCCTCTGATGGTTAGAAACCTTCGTCTAATTTCAAGTCTAATCTTCCCAGTGACCAGTTTATATCCATTTGTTCTTGTGTCCACATTGGTACTGAGCTTAAATTTTAATTCCTCTCCCTCTCCGGTATTTATCCCTCTGATATATTTATAGAGAGCAATCCTATTTCCCCTCAACCTTCTTTTAGTTAGGCTAAACAAGCCAAGCTCCTTGAGTCTCCTTTCATAAGACAGGTTTTCCATTCCTCGGATCATCCTAGTAGCCCTTCTCTGTACCTGTTCGTTTGAATTCATCCTTCTTAAACATGGGAGACCAGAACTGCACACAGTATTCCAGGTGAGGTCTCACCAGTGCCTTGTAGAACGGCACTAAAACCTCCTTATCTCGACTGGAAATACCTCGCCTGACGCATCCCAAGACCGCATTAGCTTTTTTCATGGCCATATCACATTGGCGGCTCACAGTCATCCTATGATCAACCAATACTCCAAAGTCCTTCTCCTCCTCCGTTACTTCTAATTGATGTGTCCCCAGTTTATAACTAAAATCCTTGTTATTAATCCCTAAATGCATGACCTTACACTTCTCACTATTCAATTTCATCCTATTACTATTACTCCAGTTTACAAGGTCATCCAAATCTTCCTGTACGATATCCCAGTATCTCTCTAAATTAGCAATACCTCCCAGCTTTGGATCATCGGCAAACTTGATGAGCACACTCCCACTTCTTGTGCCGAGATCAGCAATAAAAAGATGAAAAAAGATTGGTCCCAAAGATTGATCCCTAAGGAACTTCACTTAATCTGCCCTGGAGATCTTTTAGTTGGGGGCTGAAGGTGACGGCTGGTGGTGTTCTGTTCCTTTCTTTGTTGGGCCTGTCGTGGAAGACACAATGAAGATGACTGGATGTGGAAGCTGCCGTATGTCCATGATCCTGGAGGGGGGACCTGGTAAGAGTTTTGTCTGCATGAAATGCCGTCTGCTCGAGCTGATGGAGGAGAAGATCGGAGGTTTGGAGATGCAGGTGGCAAGCCTGGTTGAGTTTAGAAAGGGGTTTGAGCAGATGATGGAGCAAAGACATGAGGTATCTGAAGGGAAAAGCTCAGCCTTGCAGATGGAAGCAGGACTGGGGAATTCTGAGGGGAAACTGCTGGGTGAGGAAAGTGGTCAGTGGAAGCATAGGACTACAAGAACCAGGCAGAGGAAAAGACAGGCTAGTGAAGGAGAAATAGAGCTCAGGAATAGGTTTTGAGAGTTGGAAAATGAAGAAGGGGCTCAGCAGGTGGTCACTGAAGGTGGAGGGGCAAGGAAGAAAAGAAGAGTGGCTAGTCCTATAGGAAAAGGGGAAAAGTCAATGGAGACTACACCAAATATGAGCCCCAGGAGGATACAGCATGGGTTGAAGAGGATTACAAGGGAGAATAGGAATGGAAAGAACTTGCAGCCAGAGGGAACAGGGAATAGACAGGAGAATAGCACCGTCACCAGGGAAAGGCAGGTCTACGTTATCGGGGACTCTTTACTGAGAAGACTAGACAGGCCTGTTAGCAGGCCTGGAGAAGGGCAACAAAGGCGTGACAAGATTATGACCGTCAACAGATGGCTCAGGCAGTGGTGCTAGAAGGACGGCTTTGGGATGTTTGGCCACTGGGAGGTGTTCCTGGACAGAGGACAGTTCTCTCGGGATGGACTTCATCTGAGTAGGGAAGGAAATAGACTTCTAGGATGGAGGCTGGCACAACTGATTAAGAGAGCTTTAAACTAGGAATCTGGGGGAGATGCTTGGTTGGGGGATGTCCAGGTAATCTCCATGCCGGATTTTAGCCTTGAGAGGGAAGAAAAGAAAGTAAGAAAGGATACAGCCGTGGGTAGGAGAATGGCTATAAGGAGGAAGGGCAGTGTGGATACCAGTCTAATAGGTTCTACTGGCTGTAGACTGACCGTGCCTCATTGGGTAAAGAACGTGAGCGAGGTCAAACAGGAAAAATGAAGACGTTTGTACACCAATGCGAGGAGCCTAGATAACAAAATGGAGGAACTAGAGGTACTGGTGCAGGAAGTGAAACCAGATATTCTCGGGATAACAGAAACAGGGTGGAATAGTCGTCATGACTGGACTACGGGTATTGAAGGGTATGTGTTGTTTAGGAAAGACCGAAATAAAGGTCAAGGTGGTGGAGTAGCATTGTCTATCAATGAGGAGGTCGAATGTAAAGAAATCAGCGACGGAATGGATAAGACAGAGTCCGTCTGGGCAAAAATGACATTGGGGAAGAAAACGACTCGAGCCTCCCCTGGGATAGTGCTTGGAGTGTGCTAGAGACTGCCGGGATCTCATGTTGATATGGATCGAGCCCTCTTTAATGTTTTAATGAAGTAAATACTCATGGAAACTGCGTGATCATGGGAGACATCGCACGCACGCACAACACGACACACAACCCGTCACACACACACAAATCACACACAACACTGCCACACAACACGACACACTGAACAAAACACTCAAGACAACACACACACAACCACGTCTCACACACACACGACACACAACGTCTCACACACAGAGACACGTCTCTCACACACGCCGACACACACACGCAAGGCACATGACGGCTCTCACACACGTCCACACACACGCACACGACACATGAGGTCGCACACACGCCGACACACACACACGCTGACACACGACGTCTCACACACACAGACCGACAGACACAGACCACACACATGCCGATACACGATACTGACACACACGAAACCGACACACACACACACAACTTCTCTCACATACGCCCACACAACGCATGCAGAATACACGCCCACACACACGATACACGCACAACACATGCCCACACACACGACACACAACACAACACACGCCCACGCCAAAAGACACACACCACACACAACACACACCCACGCCCACACACACACCCGCCAACTCACGACGTCTCACACACCCACGACACGACATACGACATGTCAGACGACACACAAGACGGCAGAGGACACGACACCGAAATCCCAGCCCCGGAGACGACCCCCCGCGGGGGCGAGAGCGGAGCGGGGACGGTCGGGGGAACTCGGGCTCTGGGCGGCGCGTGGGGCCGGTGTGGGCGGGAGGGAAGAGGGCGGCAGGGCCGAGGGCGAGATTCCCAGCCCCCGTCGAGCGCTGGGGAGCGAGGGCTCCGGCTCGGCTCTCGCAGCGGCTCTGGCCAGGAATGGTGCCGGAGCTCTCGCCAGAGGGGAACGCGGCAGGAGGGGCCTGAGCCGCTGGGGCCTCTTTCCAAGGAGGCGGAACCAGGCCTCCGCTCTCTGCCCGCTGCAGACCCGGCTGCCAGGTCGGCGCTTCCAGTTCCTCGTCCGCACTCGCTGCCTTCTCGTGTGTTCACCAACTCGCTCTCTCTCCTCTGCTCTCCTGGAGCCGTCTCCCTTTGTAGGACACGGGTAGGTGTGCATTCCCACAGGTGAGGTCTCGGGAGCCCTGGAGAAGTCGGAGCGGACGAAAATCATGCAGGGCAGTAGAAAGGCTGCTGAAAGTACCTGAAGAGACAAAGGAAATGAGAAGGGGGAAGTCCAGACTAAGACAGGAGTCTAGTCTGTAAAGAGAAACCACGGGAAGTCTAAGCTACAGAAACTCTTCAAGTTGCCAAAAGACATTTAGGATGGGAAATTACTTCCTGAATCCAGTCTCTTTAAGATCTTAGACTTAGTATGTGTGTGTATTTGTATTTGCTTAGTAATCTGCCTTCTTCTGTTTGCTACCCCTTATAATCACTGAAAATCGACCTTTTCTAGTGAAACTATTTTTTGTTTATTATTATTATTATTAAACTCAGTTTGTGCAAGGGGTGCTCCGTGAGGAAATGATTTGTGTGTTACTCCAAGGGGCCGCCCGGTGTCACTCTTGCTCCATGAGGGAAATGATTTGAGCATGACCTGAATTGGCCATCCACTCTCACTGTTGGTCCAGGAGGGAAATGATTTGTGCAATACCTGGATTAGCCACCCAGTGTCACTGTTGCTCCACAAGGGAAATTGTTGGTGCATGACCCTGAGTGGTGTGGAGGAAAAGTTAGCATGTATGACTCCATTTTGGGGGTCCACCATTGTCTAAAAGCAAGCACATCATGCACCAGGAGGAGTGTTTCTTAGATACTGCATTCCTGTGAAAATCCTCCGCCTCCCCGCCCTTGTCTTCAGCCTGTTTTATCTCCCGGTTTCTGTTCTTTGTCTGTTCTTAACTCCCTGCCTCCTGGCCTTGATGTGGGCCTCCCATCCTGACAAGAAAAGTTCCTGGTGCATTGCTTTAGGACCATGTAATGTAGCTGAAGTCACGGTTTAGGACGGGGACTGTACCTAGCCGGGATAGGTGGTAGATAAGGGAAGGGTTTGTCTATTGGCTAAGGTTTCCGATGCACGAGGGCAACGTGCCTTGCTAAAAGGTCTATAATCTCTGTATAACCTGCCTGCGGGGTCCCCTCCTGATGAGCAGGGGGGCACCACGCTCGCGCGTAATAAACTTAGTATTTTTGGGAACCCTGCCGTTGTGGACTTCGTCTGTGTGCCTCAGCCTAGACTCGAACTGTGCGGGACCCATCGGGTATAATTCGCAGCAGTTCCTGTGCGGGACCAATCGGGTATAATTCGCAGCAGCTTGTGTGCGTGACCTGGCAGGTATAATTCGTAACAGTGGCCACCCACTGTCATTGTTGCTCTGTGAGGGAAATGGTTTGTGCATGACCTGAATTGGCCACACACATCACTGTTGCTCCGGGGTGGAATTGTTTGTGTGTTACTCCTGAGTGGCCACGTTGTGTCACTCTTCCTCCATGAGGGGAATGCTTTGTGCATTACCCTGTGTGGCCACCCAAGACAACACACACATCACACACAAAACATCACACACACAAAACACGACACCGACACACACAGAGAGAACACGTCACACATACAGAAACACGTCTCTCACACACACACAACACAGGACACCGACACACACAAACAACATGACACACAAAATGACACACAAAACAGCACACAACACGACACACAAAAATCACACACAATACACGACACCGACACATAAACACACACACACACGAGACGAGGCACAAAACATCGCTCACAAAATATCACACACCCACACACATGACACACACACAGACAACACAACACAAGACACACAAAACGGAACACAACACGAGACACAAAAATCTCACACAACACATGACACCGACACACACAACATGCACACAAAACGGCACACAACACGGCACACACCGTCACATGCACACAACACGGCATACAACATGGCACACACACACTCAACATGGACCACAACACGCACACATAAACACGTCTCACACACACAACACGTCACATGACACATGCAACACGACACACACAACACGTCACACAGCAGAAGGTTTCATCGAGGAGGAGGATGTCCCGGGGTCCCCGGGCGATGCTCTGGGACTGCTCCCCAGGAAGCCAGGCAGGACTCTGGGGAAGTCTCCTCTCGGGGAGCAGCCTGTCTGCAGGACACACAGCTCCCCCGGCTCCACCTTCCTGGCTCTGACCTCGCAGCCTTCAGGCTCCTCTGCCCCTCCCTGCGCTTCCCACAGCCAGTCCGCCCAGGCGGGGTCCTGGGGGGGGCAGAGGGTCCTGCCCCCCAACTCCGCAGTCAGACGGGACTCTCAGCCAGCCAGGAAAACAGAGGTTTATTAGACGACAGGGACATGGTCTAACACAGAGCCTGTAGGTGCAGAGAACAGGACCCCTCAGCCGGGTCCATTTTGGGGGGCAGTGAGCCAGACAACCCCGTCTGCCCTTCACTCCATGTCTCCAGCCAGCCCCCAACTGAAACTCCCCCCAGCCCCTCCTCCCCTGGGCTTTGTCCCTGTCCCCGGCCAGGAGGGCACCCGATTCCTTTGTTCCCTTTAGCTCTCACCTCGCAGGGGGGAAGGGCCCAGGGCATCAGGTGCCAGGAAAGAGGGTGTCGGCCATTCTCTGTGTCCAGACCCCTGCACACACCTGCCCTCCAGAGCTCTGCAATGATCATACACCCTTATCCCACCACCTAGATCCTTAAGAACTGCATAGGGGAAACTGAGGCACCCCCACACGATTCAGAGGAAACATGAAGTCCCGCTTCATCACAGATGACTCCAGGAGGTGAGTTGCTTGCTATCCTACCATGTTTTTCTCTGTCTCTCCTCTAGTATGTTGGCTATCACACACACTCTGTCTCTGTCTCTGTCTCTCTCCTCTCCTGGTGCCAACGATGACCAGGCCCCGGGTGCCTGGGCCCCAGTGCCCCGCCTGTGCTCCATCTCTTCCTGTATCTGCCTCGCCCCTTCTCCCAGCCCACACTGCCCACCGCTGCCTGGATGATTTCCCCCTCTCCTCCACTGCACCCCCCTCTGTGGGGTCCCTGCCACTCACCGTCTGCCTCCTCTCCTCCACCCCCTCCCCCGCTTCCCCACGGGTCACTCTGGGGGCCGGTTTTCTTCACCATCTTCGTGCATGATCTGGAGGATGGGATTGTTGGGAACACTGGGGCATGGCCACTAGGTAACTCGAGGGGATGGAAGACCACGAGTGTCGATGAAGCCCCCTTGCACTAGGCCCCGGTGTCCTTGGCCCCCCCTCCTGCCTGGAGGCACTCGCAGCAGCTCTGCGTACTAGGCCCAAGTGTCCTTGGCCCCCCCGCCTGGAGGCACTCGCAGCCGTTATGCTGAGAATCTGCAACACTATGTTGCAGAGTCAGACTGCCTGAAACTAAGCAAGGCCAAACAGGGGAGATATGGAAGAACAATGCTGAATACAGCAGCTTTATGTATAGTTTAACAAATGATACAGAGAATCAGGGAACTAGCTGGGAACTGGATTGGCTGGCTATATGGATACTTGGGGCAGCTTGCTATTGGATAAGTGTGCTGGGAAAAAGGATGTATAAAAGCCTGTGTAACTTCCTGCTCTGTTGTGCAGGATTTGAGATTTTATTCTCCCTGGACCTTTCTGCAGCTGCAAATAAACTTTTCTGCTTCTCCACCCCGTTGTGATTATTGGGTGCAGCACAGCGGGTAACGAACCAACGCAAGCTGTTGTTCAGCCTCTCGGCACTGGGTGCCGGCAACAGCTTTTGGCGTCCCTGGGTGGGCAACGAGGCTGCAATTTAGCCTTGCCCGGACCCCTCCTGTAGGTCAAGGATTGCGGTGAGAACCGACGCCCAGCGCGCACCGGGGAGATCATCGGGGGCCTCGGAGGAGACGCGATTTGATCGACCCCAGAGGGCACAACGGTGCAACGCACTCATATAGTGGAGAAGCTGTTGTGGACGGCGGTGAAGAACCGGTCCCTTAGACATGGGGGAGGAGCAGCTGCAGGCCACGGTGAAGAACCGGTCCCTTGGATAAGGTAGGAACCTTTTAAAATCCGGATTGTATGCTCTGTTGGAACCTGGGGACGCCCAGAGTTACCCTGTAGGTATGGGACAGGGACAGAGCTCAGAGGTTAGGGCACGGTGTACGCCCCTAGAGTGCATTCTAGCAAACTGGAAGGTATTTGGTGCGGATCCGATGACTAAGAGCCAATTAAAACGATTCTGTACAGTTGACTGGCCTCAATATCAACTAGAGGACCAGGAGTGGTGGCCACCAGGAGGGTCAATTGATTACAACACGATCCTTCAGTTACTCCTGTTCTGTCAGAGAACAAGGAAATGGAATGAACATATGTATGCGCATTTGTTTCTGACTTTATGTACTCAACCAGATATTTTACAGCACTGTAATCTGACTCCGACTGGTTCGGTAGCAGCTAATGTTAGTCCCCAGACACCCAACCCCCACTGTAATGGCAGAGCCGGTGTCCCCTTCGGCCCCCACACCCCCACCGTATAAGGGTAGGATGCCTCGGGTTACAGAGATTGCCCCCTCGGTGGGACTCTATCCTTTGCTTACCGAGACTGTTGTGGCTTGCCCAGGGGCAGACGGACGTCAGGCTACCACTATGCAAGTTTACACCCATGTGCCATTCAATCCAATAGACTTAGCAGCTTTTAAAACACAGGCTGGGGAATTCTCAACGAACGCAAGCAGGTTTATTTCAGTCTTTGAGGGGTGCCTCAGCAGTCACAAGCCGGATTGAGACGACTGTAATATCCTCCTGAGAACCCTGTTGTCTGAGGTGGAGAGGGATCAGGTTACAGCTAAGGCAAGGGGAGCGTCAGCGTTCAAGCGAAAAAAAAGAAAGGAATCTATCTGTCAAGTTCCTCTCCAAATAATTGTAAGCGGCTCAGGGCATTTCTGGGTATGGCAGGCTTTTGCAGGATATGGATCCCAGAGTTTGGACTGTGGGCTAAACCCCTGTACGACTGTCTAAAAGGAGCAGATCATGACCCCTTCTATTGGACCCCAGAGGCTGATAGGGCATTTAAAATCCTGAAAAGAAAATTAATGGAAGCCCCAGCTCTGGACCTGCCGGATCTCTCTAAGCCGTTTCAGTTGTATGTATATGAACGAAGGGGGCTGGCCCTAGGAGTGCTCACACAGCTGTTAGGAGCATGGAGACGTCCAGTGGCTTATTTTTCTAATCAATTGGATCAGGTTGCAAAGGGTTGGCCAGCATGTTTACGGGCGGTCGCAGCTACTGCCCTATTGCTTGAGGAAGCGGAGAAGCTAACATTGGGAGGGGTTATGCAAATCTATACTCCCCACATGGTCCGAGCCTTATTGGATGCAAAGGGAGGGCTTTGGCTCACCCAGGCTCAGATTGCTCGGTACCAGGCTAAGCTGTTAGAGAACTCTGAAGTCACCTTACAGCCTTGCCCCTCCCTTAACCCAGCCACCCTCTTGCCAGAAACAGAGGAACAGGAACATGACTGTTTAGAGATCATAGATGCCCAGTACTCCAGCCGTCCGGATTTAAAGGATGTACCCCTCCCAAATGCAGATTATGAGTGGTTCACTGATGGTAGCAGTACTGTAATAGATGGGCAAAGGAGGGCGGGTTATGCTGTTGTGACCCTCCATGACACTGTGGAAGCTGAAGGTTTGCCTGCTGGGACCTCTGCCCAGCTTGCCGAACGAATAGCCCTGACCTGTGCACTTGAACTGTCAAAAGGAAAGCGGGTCAACATTTTTACTGATTGAAAGTATGCTTTTGGTGTGCTGCATGCTCATGCTGGCCTATGGAAGCAAAGGGGAATGCTGACAGCCCAAGGCTCCCCAGTCAAGTACGGGCCCCAAATCCTCCGGCTCCTAGAAGCCCTACAACTTCCCTGGGAAGTGGCGGTGGTACACTGTAAAGCCCATCAAAGGGAGGATCAAGATGTGGCCAGAGGTAACGCCCGGGCAGATAGAGAGGCTAAGCATGCTGCCACCCTGCCATCCCCTCAGGCTGAGAACGCCCATATGCATGCCCTTAACCCATCAGGAGGGGAGCTTCCAACCCCTCAGTACTCTGGGGAGGAGAGACAGCGAACTAAAAAACTCGGTCTCCGGGAAAAGGAGGGATGGCTCCATTCCCCGGAAGGGAAGGTCCTCCTACCAAAGGGCCTGATCCGGCCAGTGCTGCAGAAACGACATCAAACCACTCATGCTGGCAGGGAAGCACTTATCCAACTAATGGGAAAATACTTTATCACTTCCGGACTCCGACCCCTGGCTGCCCAGGTACAAGCGGACTGCTTAGTCTGCCAAAAGAATAACCCCCGACCGGGACATCCTGTGCCACCAGCTGCCCTGGAACCCACTCCGGGCTCCGGACAAGTGTGGCAAATAGACTTTACTGAGTTTCCCCGGACCCAAGGGTTCAAATATCTCCTTGTCATAGTGGATCGGTTCAGCGGATGGCCAGAAGCCTTCCCATGCCGTAACTGCACTGCCAGGACAGTGGCCCTCAAGTTTGTTAAGGAGATCATTCCTCGCTTTGGACTCCCCCTGTGGATGGAATCTGACAACGGGACACACTTCACGTCAAAAATCATTCAAAGCATCTCACATGCCTTACAGATCCCCTGGAAACTTCATAGGCCCTGGAGACCGCAAGCCAGTGGGGTAGTGGAGCGGACCAATCAGATCCTTAAATGGCATCTCTCAAAAGTGTGCCAAGAAACCTCACTGCAATGGCCTGATGCTTTGCCCCTCATCCTACTCCATATCCGCGTTCTCCCAAAGGGTAGATTAGGGCTTAGTCCCTTTGAAATTATGTTTGGAAGGGCATGGCCTATGAATGGCACCCCGGTTCTATCAGGGGAATGGGAGTTGGGTAATGGTTTTTTGTTACAGTATGTGTGTTCCCTGTCTGCTGTTCTCTTGTCTCTTCACAGGTATACCAAGGATTCCCAGCCTCTGCCCTTGGACTCTCCCGTCCACTCCTTACAGCCCAGTGACTCCGTGCTTGTTCGTACCTGGAAAGACAAGCCTTTCCAGGAAAAGTGGAAAGGACCCTATGCCGTCCTGTTGATCTCCCATACAGCGGGAAAGATAGAGGGACACGAGAACCGGATCCATCGCTCTCGTCTGAAGGCAGTACCCGCCCCCTCGTCAGCAGAACAGTGGACCGTCCAACCTGCTGACTCCTCATCTAGTGACGATCTCGTGCTAAAGCTACTGTTTAAAAGACACAAATAGCGGGCACCTTAATGCTAAAATAGGCCTACCCAGGTACTGGAGACCCTGGGTTGGGAAGACTCGGGTGATAATTAATTGGGTAACATTGTTATTCTCTGTATTGGTATTTCCAAACTGTGCATATCGGGAGCATAACTCCTTTGTTTCGCTTGCGCACCATGTTGCTACTTTAACAAACCAGACTGATTGCTGGGTATGTGCTCCGACTCCCCTGTCCCCCAAAACGGGAATGTCCCTTGACATGCTGCCCTTGACCCTAGCAGAATTAGCCGCCACCAAAGAGCAGGAAAGAACGGACTCGCCGTTCTGGAACAAGACCCCTTTACAGCAAGCCACCTATCAGGACCAGGAGTATTCAGTTGCAGTACTCACTGAGGGAGTGTTATGTTTTACCCGAAACCAATCTGATCACTATGGGCATCCTGTGGGAAAAAGCTCCTGTGTTATTACACAGTGGGCTGATGGGTATTGGATAAAGACCAAAAGGGGAGGCCAGCAGTGTGGGTGTAATGGTTCCTCCCCTTTTAGGGAAACTCTTACAAATAATCTTACCACAAAAGAAAGGTTTGGAAATGTAACTTGCCATCCAGTTAATATCTCCAATGTAGCAAGCCAATGGTGGGTTTGTAGTGGTCCCTTTGTCGAGTGTAATTTGAACGGCACAATTAGAAACGCCCCCACTTGTACCCAATCAGGAGGATGGGATGCCCCCTTAGGGGCATATGAACTGTTTGGAAAAGCAGCCAAAGCAGCCTTAAATATCCCAGGAATCCCCTTAAGAAACAGTCCTTACTGGGCCCTACAGGGTCACTATTTTGTATGTGGCCGAAAGGCTTACAAGGTGCTGCCAGCCAACTGGACAGGTAGCTGTTATATAGCTCATGGAGTTCCTCATCTTTCCATAACTGCCACGGTGCCCAAAGGAAAGATTAGAAATGCCCGAGACACCTCTGTTGAGTCACGAGAAAAGACCCTGCGGCGACTGACTACGGCATTGAAGGGCAAGATAAAGAATCCCCTCACAACTGAGAAGCTGGTAGGGTGCTCTGTACTGGGAATAGTGCCACTGTTTACCAGGCCAGCCACGGCAGGTGTAGGCCGCTATACTGTAAGGCTGCAAATGGTACTTGAGAAAGTGGCCTTAGAGTCAGAGGACTTGGTTAGTGATTTAGGGTCAGCAGTAAAAACGTTAAATAAAGAGGTTCAGCAGCTCAGGACGTTTTCCCTCCAAAACAGGCTGGCTTTGGACTATCTCTTGGCATCCCAAGGAGGGGTTTGTGTCCTCGTCGGGCCCCGATGTTGTGTATATGTCAATGATAGCAGTTATGAGATCTATGAAAAGGTGGTACAGGCTGAGGCCCATGCCCGAGCCGGAGCACAGGTTGCCTATACTGCCCCCGAGAGCGATTGGTTGCAAACCTTGTTTTCAGGCTGGGGTTTGTCGTCTTGGCTGGGTGGTTTATTTAGCCTGTTATTGAAACTTCTCTTTCCTGTATTGCTTGTATTACTGGTATTATGCTGTGCAGTCTCATGTGTTAGGGCCCTTTTGCAAAAGTTAATAAGTCATTCTCTTCAGGGTTATCACAAAGTGCTTATGCAAAGTCCTATTGTAAAGACATAAGTAGCCCAAGTGAGAAAACTCAGAGCCAAGGCTGTTGAGTGTTCTCAAAGGGGGGAGCTGTTGGGGACACTGGGGCATGGCCACTAGGTAACTCGAGGGGATGGAAGACCACGAGTGTCGATGAAGCTCCCTCGCACTAGGCCCAGGTGTCCTTGGGACCTTTTTGCAGCTGCAAATAAACTTTTCTGCTTCTCCACCCCGTTGTGATTATTGGGTGACGCACACCGGGTAACGAACCAACCCCAGCTGTTGTTTAACCTCTCGGCACTGCGTGCCGGCAACACTGTCCAACATTAAAGAGGTGAAACAAGGCTGGCAGTTTGGGCTGCTGGACAGAACAAGCCTTCAGGCTGAAAAGCCAACAACCTTTCCTTCCATTTCAGCAAAAAACAACATTCAACAAACCCCCACAAAAACAGGCACCTGAAAAGTCCTGCCCCCGACTTCACCTTTCCAAGGTCTTCTCCGCACTCTCTCCCGCCCCGAGTGAGAATCCGACCCCTTGACCAACACACCACAGTGAGACCCGAATGCAGCTCTCCCTCTGCAGGCAGGATGGTGGAGAAAAACACAGGTGAAAAAACCCTCCCGGCTCAGCGGCGCACGGAGCCTTGGCAAGGACGTGGTGGAAAGGTGACGCCGGGATCTCTCGCACGGGAAAGGAGACTCGTGCCCGAGTCCAACCAACCCTTTGGGAACTCGAAGGAAGCCGCATCCCACAGGCGTTTCCACAGCCCAGCCCCCAGCCACACACCCAGGCCGGAGGGGCCGGGACACGGGAAGGGGCAGCAGCAAACGCCCCCGGGGGGAGGGCTGGGGCGGGAGCTGCAGCCAGGCCCCTGGACCCGCAGGGAGACGCAGACCCTGACGGCAACCAGCCACGTTTGCCCAGGTGTGTGTGTGAGACACGTCTGTGTGTGTGTGATGTCTTGTGTGCGTGCTGTGTGTCATCCAGAATCTTGTGTTCAGTGTGTGTGTGCTGTGTTGTGTTTCGTGTTGTGTGTGTGTGTGTGTGTGTGGTGTGGTGTGTGTGTTGAGTTGTGTGCCGTTTTGTGTGTCATGTTGATTGTGTGTTGTGTGATTGTGGTGTCACGAGACGTGGTGTGTGTGATGTGGTGTGTGTCGCACGCACAGACACAACACATTGTACGCCGCACGCAGAACACGTCACGTGTAGCACGTCTCACACACACGTCGCACGTCACACGCACAGCATGCTGCGTGTAGCACGCACACACACAAAACATTGCACGTCATATGCACACACACACACAACATGTCGACTGTCGCACGATGCACATCGCACATAGGACGGATACACACAACACGTTGCGTGTCGCACGCACAGCACCTTACACTCACAAACACAAAACACGACACACACCACATCACACAGACAGAAAAAATACACACATGTCACACATACACAAACACACACAACACGACACACAACACGTCACATACACAGCACAACACACAAAACGGCACACAACATAACACAGGCACACAACCTGACAGACAACACATCACAGACATTCACACAGACACACACACACAACACAACACTCTAGACAACACACAACACACACAGAATGCGACACACAACACGTCACACAACTCGTCTCACACACACAAACACACACAAGATGACACACACTTCACACAAAACATGACACCACACACACAACACCATACACACACTGAACACGATACAGAAAATGTCCCACAATACAACACACACACCACACCACAAAGACACACACACAGTATGTCACACATACACAACACTACACAAAACACGTCTCACACACCCACACCCACGTCACATGTCATCACAAACACACAAGCACACATAATCCATACAACACTCTAGATAACACACAACTCACACACAACACACAACCCATCACACAAACACACATAACATGACACACACAACATGACACAAACACACACAAAAACATTTCACACACACAACACGACACACAACCCGTCTCACACACACACATAACACAACATGACACACACACAACACGACACACACAGAAACAAATTGCATGTCCCTCACAACCTGTTGCACGTTGCACGGATACACACAACACACCGCATGCACACATGCATGCAAGTCGCACGACACACACACAGAAAGACGTCACACACAAACACACGTGACACACAACATGACACACACAAACACCTCTCTCACACACACACACACAAGAAGACACAGAACCCATCTCACACAGACACGCGCAATATGACACACACAGCACAACATGTAACACACACAACATGACACACAACAAGTCACACATACAACAGATCGCACATTGCACATCGTGCGGACACACATAACACATTTCACGACGCACTCGCACAAACACTTTGCACATCGCACGTCACATGTTGCACATCACACCTGCACACACAACGCATCGCACGTCACACACACAACGTGTTGAATGTCGGACACACAACACGTCGCACGTCGCACGCACACTCATCACGGCACACGTCGTGCGTTGCACGCCACACTTCGAACACACAACACGTCGCGTTTCGCACGTCACACACAAAAACGTTGCATGTCGCACACACAACATATTGCACGTCGCACATTGCACACACGTCGCACGTCGCACAAACACACAATGTGTCACAAACACAAAACATCACACACACAAACAGGTCTCACACATGCACAACATGAAACACAACACGTCACACATACACAACACAACACACAACACGTCACACAGACACAAATACACACAACATGACATACAACATGTCACACACACACCCCCACACGCCACATGACACCACAAACACACCACACGTCACACACACACAAACACACAACACGACACATGACACATCACACAGATAGGCACAAACACATACAACATGACACACAACACAACACACCCAAGACTATGCAAAACACATCTTATACACACACACACACACCATGTCACATGACACCACAAACACACCACACGTCACACACACAAACACACAACACGACACTCAACATGACACACCCAACACACATCTCACACACACCATGTCACATGACACCAGAAACACAACATCACACACACACTCAACACGGCAAACAAGAAGACACGCACATGTGAAGTGTGAGGTGCGAAGTCTTCTCTTTGCGTGTGCGACGTACAACATACAATGTGCAACGTGAGGCGTGTTCTGTGTGTGTGACGTGCAATGTTTTGAGTGTGTGATGTGCGACGCAGGACGTGTTGTGTGTGTGACGTGCGATGTGCTCCGGGTGGGGTCTGTGTGTGTTTCTGCACAAGCTGATTGCGATGTCCCGGAGGCCAACAGCAAAGAGGGTTCGGCGTCAGCTTTCTTGCCCTGCCGTCAGTCTGCCACCGGGCTGGGGGGACAGCGGCTGGGGACCCCAGGAGCTGCTGAGAGACGCGGAGGATCCCTCGGAAGGGAGAAGACGACGGGAGAATCAGACTCTTCCAGCAACGAGCCACATTTGCCCAGTGCTGACGCTCTCAGGCCTCCGCATTTTGGGCCAGAAACCAACAGCCAAATCGAGCTGGAAAATTGAACCACTTGCAAATGGCCCTTCTAGCGTCTCACCAGACCGTCGGCGACCGTCTGGGGGTGAGCTGTGGGCTCCCTTTTCATGGGAGCAACAGCTGGCTGGGGTTTTGGCTGCTCAGGCTTTTGTTCCCTGGTTTTACCCACTGTGGTTTCTTTTGCATGGATTTCATGTACCTGTGTGTAAGTTTTTGCCTAAAGGCACACAGCTGTACAGGTTTTATCTACAATCTTTACAAGTTGAAGTTGCAGATGCAGGGGGCTCCCAGCAATGGCAGCCTTAAGGGGGTGGGCGGCTAGAAGCTGGGGGACTGGATCGGGACCCCCCAACACTTACTGCTCTCTCTGCCCTGCAGTTTTAGTCCCCCCAAATTAGCCTGATGATTACAGCAAAAGTTTTGTTTCTCCTGCTCCTAACAGCCCACCTTCATCGATTGGTCTCGTTAAGAGTTGCTATGGCAACCCCCATTTTCTCGTCTTCTCTGTATCGATATATCTATATCTATATCTTCCTGCTGTATTTTCCCCTGCATGCATCTGATGAAGTGGGCTTTAGCCCATGAAAGCTTATGCTCAGATAAATTGGTTCGTCTCTAAGGTGCCACAAGTCCTCCTCATTCGCTTTTCCTGACTGATTGTGCTGGGGGCTCTGCCTGGCTCCAGCGCTCCGGTCCCTCAGCAACCAAGGCCACCTGGGAACCCTGATCGAATCCAGCTTCAAGGAGTGCTGAGATCAATCTGTCTCTTTCTGTGCCTCTGTCTCTCTCTACGTATAGCCTCCTGACCCTGCCTTTTGTGATCAGTTATAGTTTGCTAGCCCTAATTTTCTCATCAAATTTAAATTACATTTAATAGTGGAACGGTTTTTTTGTTTGGCTCCCCTTGTAAGGTTACTAACTGGGAATAAATAACTTTCATGCTTAAGCTGATTGCTCTCCCCCCCACCCCACCTCCATGGGTGTTTTTGGCTTCTCCATTCACTCTGCAGCAACGCTCCTTGTACCTAAGCTAAAGATCCCTGCAGCTCCCAAAATGGGGAATTCTGGTAACAGCTCATTTGGGGCTTGAATTGAAGGGGGATGGACGTCATTCTTGGGACAAGTAACCTGCTATGGCCGAAAACACTTTAGCCCTGTGCACCCTTCCAGACAAGGCTTATGTCCCAAATACTTTGGGTCTTCCTGGATATGTCCCTGAATAATCAAGGACCTTGACCAAAAATGTCATCACATCTTAAAAGGAAGAAAGATTGTCATTGTGTAGACCATGAAACAAGCCCTGCAACATTTTGAAACATATCCCAACAGTCTATGTCAAGGTTCCTTCCCCACTCTGAACTCTAGGGTACAGATGTGGGAACCTGCCTGAAAAAACTCCTAAGCTTATTTTTACCAGCTCAGGTTAGAATTTTCCCAAGGTACAAACTATTTTACCTTTTGTCCCTGGACTTTATTGCTGCCACCACCAAGTGTCAAAGAAATATAACAGGGAAAGAGCCCGCTTGGAAACCTCTTTCCCCCACAAATCACCCCAAGCCCTACACCCCCTTTCCTGGGGAAGGCTTGATAAAAATACTCACCAATTTGCATAGGTGAACACAGACCCAACCCTTGGATCTTAAGAACAATGAAAAAGCAATCTGGTTCTTAAAAGAAGAATTTTAATGAAAGAAAAAGTGAAAGAATCACCTCTGTAAAATCAGGATGGGAAATACCTTACAGGGTAATCAGATTCAGAACAGAGAATCCCTCTAGGCTAAACCTTAAGTAACAAAAAGACACAAAAATCAGGAATATACATTCCATTCAGCACAACTTCTTTTATCAGCCATTTCAACAAAACAGAATTGAACGCATATCTAACTAGATTGCTTATTAACCCTTTGCAGGAGTTCTGACCTGCGTTCCTGCTCTGGTCCCGGCAAAAGACAACACACAGACAGAGAGAACCCTTTGTTTTCCGCCCCCTCCAGCTTTGAAAGTATCTTGTCTCCTCATTGGTCATTTGGGTTAGGGGCCAGCGAGGTTACCTTAGCTTCTTAACCTTTAAGAGGTGAAAGGGTTTTTCCTCTGGCCAGGAGGGATTTCAAGGTGGTTAGCCTTCCCTTTATATTTATGACAGTCCACAGGGTGCATATCAGGGAATATTCAAAACGAGACGGGCGTTCTTTTTGGGGAGACTAACCCCCATTGCGCTAACCAGGAGAGGGGGAAAGTGCGAGGCTGCAGCGCCATCTAGCAGCCAAAGGAGAAATCGCTGGCTTCTGGACCTGTGTGCACGGTTGGTTCGGTTCACATGCAAAGCTGTGTAATGCGAAGTTGGGAAAACGGGGTTCTGCTGCACGACATCATCCTCTGGAATGACTCAACCCGATAGGACACCTCCTACGATACACTGCTCCGAGTGACACTCTCAAACAGGTCCCCACAGCTCCACAGCCTCCCCCCACCAGGAGGCAGGTGTGAGAGGATTGTTCTCCCCAACTGACAGAGGGAGAAACGAAGGCTGGGAAAGGCGAAGGGCCTTGTCTTCCATCACACAACCTGCCGGGATAGAGTTGGGAACAGGACCCGGGTGTCCTGACTTTTAAACGAACCATCAGTCTGGAGTTTCACACACTGAATGATCAGAATAAAGGGACCTGCAATGAGCTATAGGCCAACAACCATTCACACTGATTCTTCAGCAAGTCTTTTAGAAGCACGAGAACACCAGCAAGAACCAGGAACGGCTCAGAGACAATCAGCAGCGAGAAGGAGAACAATTCACCAAGCAGATGATTGGTTCTGGCTTATTTGCTGGGCCTTAAACGAGAAGAACAAAGTCCTGAGTCTCCTCCCTGCCACGAGACCCCCTGCTCAGCCAATCAGCATGGAGACTCTGGTGGTGGGCTGAGGGTTCCCCAGATGGCCCAGGGATGGCTCAGGTCACCGGTGAGGATCACTCTCAGAGCACGCTTCCTGTCCCATCTCTTTAGGAGGCCTCCCACCATGAGGGCTACAGAGCAACCCCCTCCTCGCCAGTGGAGGGAGGGAAGCAGGAAAAGGGAAACCAAAAAAGACAAACCCCTAGGACTCAAAGGAACAAAGGCCTAGCTGGGGGAAAATTATCCCACCTTAACCTCCTGTTTTCCATGCCGAGAATTTGGCCAGCAGCCGGGTGGATCAGGCAGCCTCGGTACCAAACCTCTCCGGGGCTCTTAGCTTCTCCACAGGACGTCTGTCTTCTCGCTCAATTAGCAGTGGGAAAGGAGAAAACTCCAGAGAGGCTCCACCTCGTGCTCACATAGAATCATAGAATCATACAATATCAGGGTTGGAAGGGACCTCTGGAGGCCATCTAGTCCAACCCCCTGCGCAGAGTAGGACCAATCCCAACTAAATCATCCCAGCCAGGGCTTTCTCAAGCCTGATCTTAAAAACTTCCAAGGAAGGGGATTCCACCACCTCCCTAGGGAACTCATTCCAGTGTTTCACCACCCTCCTAGTGAAAAAGATTTTCCTAATATCCAACCTAAATCTCCCCCACTGCAACTTGAGACCATTACTCCTCGTTCTGTCATCTGTTATCACTGAGAATAGTCTAGATCCATCCTCTTTAGATCCGCCTTTCAGGGAGTTAAAAGCAACAATTAAGTCCCCCCTCATTCTTCTCTTCCGTAGACTAAACAATCCCAGTTCCCTCACCCTCTCGTCAAAAGTCATGTGTTCCAGACCCCTAATCAATTTTGTTGCCCTCCACTGGACGTTTTCCAATTTCTCCACATCCTTCTTGTAGGGGCCCAAAAGTGGACACAGTACTCCAGATGAGGCCTCACCAATGTCGAATAGAGGGGAACGATAACGTCCCTCGATCTACTGGCAATGCCCCTAATTATACACCTACTGGCAATGCCCCTAATTATACACCCCAAAATGCCATTGGCCTTCTTGGCAACAAGGGCACACTGTTGATTCATATCCAGCTTCTCGTTCACTGTCACCCTGAGGTCCTTCTCTGCAGAACTGCTGCCTAGCCATTCGGTCTCTAGTCTGTAGCGGTGCATTGGATTCTTCTGTCCTAAGTGCAGGACTCTGCACTTGTCCTTGTTGAACCTCATCAGATTTCTTTTAGCCCACTCGTCCAATTTGTCTAGGTCCCTCTGTATCCTATCCCTACTCTCCAGCATATCTACCACTCCTCCCAGTTTAGTGTAATCCGCAAACTTGCTGAGGGTGCAAGCCACACCATCCTCCAGATCATTTATGAAGATATTGAACAAAACCGGCCCCAGGACTGACCCTTGGGGCACTCCGCTAGATACCGGCTGCCAACTAGACATGGAGCCATTGATCACTACCCGTTGAGCCCGACAATCTAGCCAACTTTCTACCCACCTTGTAGTGCATCCATTAAGCCCATACTTCTTTAACTTGCTGACAAGAATACTGTGGGAGACCATGTCAAAAGCTTTTGCTAAAGTCGAGGAATAACACGTCCACTACTTTCCCTTCATCCACAGAACCAGTTATCTCCTCATAGAAGGCAATTAGATAAGTCAGGCATGACTTGCCCTTTGTGAATCCATACTGACTGTTCCTGATCACTTTCCTCTCCTCTAAGTGCTTCAGAATTGATTCCTTGAGGACCTGCTCCTTGATTTTTCCGGGGACTGAGGTGAGGCTGACTGGCCTGTAGTTCCCAGGATCCTCCTTCTTCCCTTTTTAAAAGATTGGCACTATATTAGCCTTTTCCAGTCTTCCGGGACTTCCCCCTTTCGCCATGAGTTTTCAAAGATAATGGCCAATGGCTCTGCAATCACATCCGCCAATTCCTTTCGTAATCTCGGATGCAACACATCCGGCCCCATGGACTTGTGCACGTCCAGTTTTTCTAAATAGTCCTGAACCACTTCTTCCTTCACAGAGGGCTGGCCACCTCCTCCCCATGCTGTGCTGCCCAGTGCAGTAGTCTGACCTTGTTCGTGAAGACAGAGGCAAAAAAATCATTGAGTACATTAGCTTTTTCCACACCCTCTGTCACTAGGTTGCCTCCCTCATTCATTAAGGGGCCCACACTTTCCTTGGCTTTCTTATTATTGCCAACATACCTGAAGAAACCCTTCTTGGTACTCTTAACATCCCTCGCTAGCTGCAACTCCAGGTGTGATTTAGCCTTCCTGATTTCATTCCTACATGCCCGAGCAATATTTATATACTCATCCCTGGTCATTTGTCCAATATTCCACTTCTTGTAAGCCTCTTTTTTGTGTTTAAGATCAGCAAGGATTTCACTGTTAAGCCAAGCTGGTCGCCTGCCATATTTACTATTCTTTCTACACATCGGGATGGTTTGTCCCTGTAACCTCAATAAGGATTCTTTAAAATACAGCCAGCTCTCCTGGACTCCTTTCCCCCTCATGTTATTCTCCCAGGGGATGCTGCCCATCAGTTCCCAGAGGGAGTCAAAGTCTGCTTTTCTGAAGCCAAGGGTCCATATTCTGCTGCTCTCCTTTCTTCCTTGTGTCAGGATCCTGAACTTGACCATCTCATGGTCACTGCCTCCCAGGTTCCCATCCACTTTTGCTTCCCCTACTAATTCTTCCCGGTTTGCGAGCAGCAGGTCAAGAAGAGCTCAGCCCTTAGTTGGTTCCTCCAGCACTTGCACCAGGAAATTGTCCCCTACACTTTCCAAAAACTTCCTGGATTGTCTGTGCACCGCTGTATTGCTCTCCTAGCAGATATCAGACATACATGACCCTGAATTCTCTCTCAGTCCTCAAGGAGACACCTCAAGAAGGAGACTCCCTGCAGCAAAGCCCCGGGGGTCTCTGAGATCCCCCTGCCCTGCAGCCTGTCCTCCCTGGCCATTGTCGTGGACTCTCTGTGAGGTCACCGCCTCCCAACCTCCTTTCACCAATCAGCTGAGTGCCTCAAAAGGCCCTTGTGATGTCACTGACACCCCCACCCCTGCCCTGCAGGGCTCATGTCCTGCCCCGAGCCGGCTCCTGTGCGTGTTTGAGCTGCTCCCCCTGGGTCACCCCCACACACTCAGTGGTCTTGCAAGGGTTCACGCAGGTCACACGTGGAACCATCAGAGGATGCTCAATGTGCTGCACTCGATTTTGCAGAGATTTGGAGACTTGAAGGCCAGAAGAGACTCTTAGATCATCTCATCTGGCCCCCTACACATCACAGGCCTCCTGCATGGCGCAGTAGCGAGTTTTGGACCAAAGCAGACTCGAGAAAGGCATCTCATCAAGGGATGGAGGAAGCACCACTTCCCTTGGGAGTCTGTGGGGGGCAGGGATGCTGTGGGGGGCAGGGAATTGACCCCAAGGCCACATTTGTGAGTCTGTATCATAACACACATACACAACAGCACTGCGCGAAGTATGTACATGTCACCTTAACTCTGATGTTTCCTAACGTTTAAAGGCCTGGTCTCCAGGGTGTTCTCTGTGCTTATAGATCTCTTTTGGGGAGAGATGCAATCATTTAGTTCAGAGTGGGAGCTGTGTTAGTCTGTATCAGCAAAAAAAAAACAAAAACAAAAAAGAAAATGAGGAGTAGTTCTGGCACCTTAGAGACTAACAAATGTATTTGGGCACATTTGATGGTGTGGCTGATGTGATTAGGTCCGAGGATGGTGTCCCTAGACTAGATATGTGGACAGAGTTGGCAATGGGTTTGTTGCAAGGATAGGTTCCTGGGTTAATGTTTTTGTTGTGTGGTTGCTAGTGAGTATTTGCTTCAGGTTGGGGGGCTGTCTGTAAGCGAGGACTGGCCTGTCTCCCAAGATCTGTGAGATTGAGGGATCGTCCTTCAGAATAGATTGTAGATCCTTGATGCCTAAGGAACTCCACTTGTAACCTCCCTCCAGCCTGACAGTTCACCTTTCAGCAGGACCCGCTATAATCTCCCTGTTTTTAATTCATAGATTCATAGATATTGGGGTCAGAAGGGACCATCATGATCATCTAGTCTGACCTCCTGCACAAAGCAAGCCACAGAATCTCACTCCTGCGCAAAACCTCTCACCTATGTCTGAGCCATTTAAGTCCTCAAATCAGGATTTGAAGAGCTCAAGGAGCAGAAAATCCTCCAGCCAGTGACCTGTGCCCCATGCTATAGAGGAAGGCGAAAAACGTCCAGGGCCTCTTCCAATCTGCTGCAGAAAAATTCCTTCCTGATCCCAATTATGGCACAAGCTAAACCCTAAGCATTTGGGCAAGATTCACCAGCCAGATACCCAGGAAAGAATTCTCTTTCGTAACTCAGATCCCACCCCATCTAACATCCCATCACAGCCATTGGGCCTATTAACCATGAATATTTACAGATCAATTAAGTGCCAAAATCATGTTATCCCATCATCCCATCTCCTCCATAAAATTACCGAGTTTAATCTTAAAGCCAGATAGGTCTTTTGCCCCCATTGCTTCCCTTGGAAGGCTATTCCAAAACTTCACTCCTCTGATGGTTAGAAACCTTCGTCTAATTTCAAGTCTAAACTTCCCAGTGACCAGTTTATAGCCATTTGTTCTTGTGTCCACATTGGTACTGAGCTTAAATTTTAATTCCTCTCCCTCTCTGGTATTTATCCCTCTGATATATTTATAGAGAGCAATCCTATCTCCCCTCAACCTTCTTTTAGTTAGGCTAAACAAGCTCCTTGAGTCTCCTTTCATAAGACAGGTTTTCCATTCCTCGGATCATCCTAGTAGCCCTTCTCTGTACCTCTTCCAGTTTGAATTCATCCTTCTTAAACATGGGAGACCAGAACTGCACACAGTATTCCAGGTGAGGTCTCACCAGTGCCTTTTCGAATGGTACTAAAACCTCCTTATCTCGACTGGAAATACCTCGCCTGATCCATCCCAAGACCGCATTATCTTTTTTCATGGCCATATGACATTGGCGGCTCATAGTCATCCTATGATCAACCAATACTCCAAGGTCCTTCTCCTCCTCCGTTACTTCTAACTGATGTGTCCCCAGTTTATAACTAAAATCCTTGTTATTAATCCCTAAATGCTTGACCTTACACTTCTCATGATTCAATTTCATCGTATTACTATTACTCCAGTTTATAAGGTCATCCAAATCTTCCTGTACGATATCCCAGTATCTCTCTAAATTAGCAATACCTCCCAGCTTTGGATCATCGGCAAACTTGATTAGCACACACCCACTTTTTGTGCCCAGATCAGCAATAAAAAGATGAAATAAGATTGGTCCCAAAAATTGATCCCTAAGGAACTCCACTTGATCCTGCCCTGGAGATCTTTCAGTTTGGGGCTGAAGGTGATAGCTGGTGGCGTTCTGTTCCTTTCTTTGTTGGGCCTGTCATGGAAGACACAATGAAGATGACTGGATGTGGAAGCTGCCGTATGTCCATGATCCTGAAGGGGGGACCTGGTAATAGTTTTGTCTGCATGAAATGCCGTCTGCTCGAGCTGATGGAGGAGAAGATCTGAGGTTTGGAGATGCAGATGGAAAGTCTGGTTGAGTTTAGAAAGGGGTTTGAGCAGATGATGGAGCAAAGACATGAGGTATCTGAAGGGAAAAGCTCAGACTTGCAGATGGAAGCAGGACTGGGGAATTCTGAGGGGAGACTGCTGGGTGAGGAAAGTGGTCAGTGGAAGCATGTGATGAAAAGAACCAGGCAGAGGAAAAGACGGGCTAGTGAAGGAGAAATAGAGCTCAGGAATAGGTTTTGAGATTTGGAAAATGAAGAAGGGGCTCAGCAGGTAGTCACTGAAGGTGGAGGGGCAAGGAAGAAGAGAAGAGCGGCTAGTCCTATAGGAAAAGGGGAAAAGTCAATGGAGACTACACCAAATATGAGCCCCAGGAGGATACAGGATGGGTTGAAGAGGATTACAAGGGAGAATAGGAATGGAAAGAACTTGCAGCCAGAGGGAAGAGGGGATAGACTGAAGAATAGCACCGTCACCAGGGAAAGGCAGGGCTACGTGATCGGGGACTCTTTACAGTGTGCGTCGCAGGCACGTTGCACATCGTGCGTCACATGTAAACAGCATGTCAGGCGTACACTGCACATTGCACACGCACAACACATCGCACGCGCGCAGAACACGACACAAAACCCGTCACACACACAAAAATCACACACAACACTGACACACAACACGTCACACACCAACAAAACACTCAAGAGAACACACACACAACCACGTCTCACACACACACACGACACCACATGACACACAACATCTCACACACACAAACACGTCTCTCACACACGCTAACACACACACACAACACGTGCCCACACACACGACACATGATGCTGCACACAAGAGGACACATACGACATCTCTCACACACGACACCGAGACACACAACGTCTCACACGTCCACGACACGACATACAACACACTAAATGGCAGACGACACGACACCGAAATCACACACGACACCGACACGCGACACACACACAAGACAGCAGAGGACACGACACCGAAATCCCAGCCCCGGAGACGACCCCCCGCGGGGGCGAGAGCGGAGCGGGGACGGTCGGGGGAACTCGGTCTCTGGGCGGCGCATGGGGCCGGTGTGGGCGGGAGGGAAGAGGGCGGCAGGGCCGAGGGCGAGATTCCCAGCCCCCGTCGAGCGCTGGAGAGCGAGGGCTCCAGCTCGGCTCTCGCAGCGGCTCTGGCCAGGAATGGTGCCGGAGCTCTCGCCAGAGGGGAACGCGGCAGGAGGGGCCTGAGCCGCTGGGGCCTCTTTCCAAGGAGGCGGAACCAGGCCTCTGCTCTCTGCCCGCTGCAGACCCGGCTGCCAGGTCGGCGCTTCCAGTTCCTCGTCCGCACTCGCCGTCTTCTCGTGTGTTCGCCAACTCGCTCTCTCTCCTCTGCTCTCCTGGTGCCGTCTCCCTTTGTAGGACACGGGTAGGTGTGCCTTCCCACAGGTGAGGTCTCGGGAGCCCTGGAGAAGTCGGAGCGGACGAAGATCATGCAGGGCAGTAGAAAGGCTGCTGAAAGTACCTGAAGAGACAAAGGGAATGAGAAGGGGGAAGTCCAGACTAAGACAGGAGTCTAGTCTGTAAAGAGAAACCACGGGAAGTCTAAGCTACAGAAACTCTTCAAGTTGCCAAAAGACACTTAGGATGGGAAATTAATCTTGAATCCAGTCTCTTTAAGATCTTAGGCTAGTATGTGTGTGTATTTGTATTTGCTTAGCAATCTGCCTTCTTCTGTTTGCTATCCCTTATAATCACTGAAAATCTGCCTTTTCTAGTGAAACTATTTGTTGTTTATTATTATTATTATTAAACTCAGTTTGTGCAACGGGTGCTCCGTGAGTAAATGATTTGTGTGTTACTCCAAGGGGCCGCCCGGTGTCACTCTTGCTCCATGAGGGAAATGATTTGAGCATGACCTGAATTGGCCACCCACTGTCACTGTTGGTCCAGGAGGGAAATGATTTGTGCATTACACTGACTGGCCACCCGGTGTCACTGTTGCTCCGTTAAGGAAATTATTTGTGCATTACCCTGAGTGGCCACCGAGTGTCACTGTCGCTCCATGAGGGAAATGGTTTGTGCAATACCTGGATTAGCCACCCGGTGTCACTGTTGCTCCAGGAGGGAAATTGTTGGTGCATTACCCTGAGTGGTGTGAACGAAAAGTTAGCATGTGTGACTCCATATGGTTTGGGGCCCACCATTGTCTAAAAGCAAGCACATCATGCACCAGGAGGAGTGTTTCTTAGATACTGCATTCCTGTGAAAATCCTCCGCTCCCCCGCCCTTATCTCCAGCCTGTTTTATCTCCCGGTTTCTGTTCTTTGTCTGTTCCTAACTCCCTGCCTCCTGGCCTTGATGTGGGCCTCCCATCCTGATAAGAAAAGTTCCTGGTGCATTGCTTTAGGACCATGTAATGTAGCTGAAGTCACGGTTTAGCACGGGGAATGTACCTAGCCGGGATAGGTGGTAGATAAGGGAAGGGTTTGTCTATTGGCTAATTTTTGGGAACCCTGCCGCTGTGGACTTGTTCGTGTGCCTCAGCCTAGACTCGAACTGTGCGGGACCCATCGGGTATAATTCGCTGCAGTTCCTGTGCGTGACCTATCGGGTATAATTCACAGCAGCTTGTGTGCGTGACCTGTCAGGTATAATTCGTAACAGTGGCCACCCACTGTCACCGTTGCTCTGTGAGGGAAATGGTTTGTGCATGACCTGAATTGGCCACACACATCACTGTTGTTCGGGGGGGCGGGGTTGGGATTGTTTGTGTTTTGCTCCTGAGAGGCCACGTTGTGTCACGCTTCCTCCATGAGGGGAATGCTTTGTGCATTACCCTGTGTGGCCACCCAAGACAACACACACATCACACACAAAACATCACACACACAAAACACGACAGACGACACTCACACACACACACAACACGACACCGACACACACAGAGAGAACACGTCACACATACAGAAACACGTCTCTCACACACACACAACACAGGACACCGACACACACAAACAACATGACACACAAATAAAATGACACACAAAACAGCACACAACACGACACACAAAAATCACACACAATACACGACACCGACACACACACACACAGGAGACGAGGCACAACACCTCACATGACACACAAAACGGCACACGTGACACACATACACAACACGATGCACAAAACATCGCACACAAAATATCACACACCCACACACAACACAACACACACACAGACAACACGACACAAGACACACAAAACGGCATATGACACGAGACACAAAAATCTCAAACAACACATGACACCGACACACATAATATGCACACAAAACGGCACACAACACGGCACACACCGTCACATGCACACAACACAGCATACAACATGGCACACACACACTCACCATGGACCACAACACGCACACATAAACATGTCTCACACACACAAAACGACACACAAGTCACACACACAACACGTCACACGACACATGCAACACAACACACACAACTCGTCACACAGCAGAAGGTTTCATCGAGGAGGAGGATGTCCCGGGGTCCCCGGGCGATGCTCTGGGACTGCTCCCCAGGAAGCCAGGCAGGACTCTGGGGAAGTCTCCTCTCGGGGAGCAGCCTGTCTGCAGGACACACAGCTCCCCCGGCTCCACCTTCCTGGCTCTGACCTCGCAGCCTTCAGCCTCCTCTGCCCCTCCCTGCGCTTCCCACAGCCAGTCCGCCCAGGCGGGGTCCTGGGGGGGGGCAGAGGGTCCTGCCCCCCAACTCCGCAGTCAGACGGGACTCTCAGCCAGCCAGGAAAACAGAGGTTTATTAGACGACAGGGACATGGTCTAACACAGAGCTTGTAGGTGCAGAGAACAGGACCCCTCAGCCGGGTCCATTTTGGGGGGCAGTGAGCCAGACAACCCCGTCTGCCCTTCACCCCATGTCTCCAGCCAGCCCCCAACTGAAACTCCCCCAGCCCCTCCTCCTCTGGGCTTTGTCCCTGTCCCCGGCCAGGAGGGCACCCGATTCCTTTGTTCTCCAACCCTTTAGCTCTCACCTCGCAGGGGGGAAGGGCCCAGGGCATCAGGTGCCAGGAAAGAGGGTGTCGGCCATTCTCTGTGTCCAGACCCCTGCACACACCTGCCCTCCAGAGCTCTGCAACGATCATACACCCTTACCCCACCACCTAGATCCTTAAGAACTGCATAGGGGAAACTGAGGCACCCCCACACAATTCAGAGGAAACATGAAGTCCTGCTTCATCACAGATGACTCCAGGAGGTGAGTTGCTTTTGCTATTCCTACCATGTTTTTCTCTCTCTCTCCTCTAGTATGTTGGCCATCACACACACTCTGTCTCTGTCTCTGTCTCTCTCCTCTCGTGGTGCCAACGATGACCAGGCCCCGGGTGCCTGGGCCCCAGTTCCCCGCCTGTGCTCAATCTCTTCCTGTATCTGCCTCGCCCCTTCTCCCAGCCCACACTGCCCACCGTTGCCTGGATGATTTCCCCCTCTCCTCCATTGCACCCCCCTCTGTGGGGTCCCTGCCACTCACCGTCTGCCTCCTCTCCTCCACCCCCTCCCCCGCTTCCCCACGGGTCACTCTGGGGCCGGTTTTCTTCACCATCTTCGTGCATGATCTGGAGGATGGGATGGATTGCACCCTCAGCAAGTTCGCAGATGACACTAAGCTGGGGGGAGAGGGAGATACGCTGGAGGGTCGGGATAGGGTTCAGAGTGACCCACACAAATTCGAGGATTGGGCCAAAAGAAATCTGATGAGGTTCAGCAAGGATAAGTGCTGAGCCCTGCACTTAGGAGAGAAGAATCCCATGCACTGCCCCAAGTATGCCATGTCCCCGCCCCAAACCGACCCTCCCGGAGCATCCTCAATTCCATGAAGCGGCTGTTCTGTGGTGGGCAGGAAGTGCTGGGAAGGAGAGTGGGGAGTTGCTCAGTGGGGGTGTGTCTCTCTGGGTGGGGTCTGTGTGTGTTTATGCACAAGCTGATTGTGATGTCACGGATGCCAACAGCAAAGAGTGTTCGGCGTCAGCATTCTTGCCCTGCCGTCAGTCTGCCAACTGGCTTGGTTGACAACGGCTGGTGACCCAAGGAGCTGCTGAGTGACGCGGACCATCCCTCTGTCAACAACTTCTTGAATCAGCTATTTCCACACGTGTTTGAGGAACAAAAGGATGAGTTTTTACAGAAGGTAATTCCCAGATTCTTTCCCTGCTCATTAGATCGCACACGACAGGTCGGTGCCTCCTTCTCCTCGGGACGGGTGGGGGCTGGTGTGGCAACAGGCAGGTCTCAGCGTTCCCTTTTGATTTGAAAGTGGCCATCTCTCAGGTCTCCTCCTGCTTCAGCCTGTCAGGTTCTTTGGAGGCAGATTTAGATGATTTTATCTTTCAGCAGACTAGTCGGGGGCAATTTCCAGGGATCGAACCAAAAGGGAAGATAACAAAACTCGTGTAGAATTTAGATTGATATCTCCATCAATAGTATTTCCCTTGGAGTTGCCCCTAATGCACTCCTTGCCTTCAAGTTGGGAACAGAAACCCTTTGTCTCCTCTCATGACTGCCAAAGAAATGTGTATTGACAGAATATCGATCTCAGAATTTACAGGATTGAAATGCACATAAATGAGCTCAAATAATGCAGAAGAAATGAATCTTAAGATATTGAAAGTGATACAGTTCCACTCCCATCCCCTGGCTGTCATCTTGGTAGATCTCTCAGAAAGAATCTCATGGCGATAGATCTCAAAACTCTCTAAAAATTCTACTCTACCCCCTTGGGCTAGAGAAAAGAGATGTGTTGATCCCCCCACCCCGCAATTCCTTTCCAGGAAAGGGGTTTCAATCAACTGTCGCCTACATTTGTCGTGGGTCTCGCTGTGATTTCTTTGTCCTTGTTTTGGAGGCCTAACTTCTGACTGGATGTTGGAAATAATATGGGTCATTCTTCATTTCAAGTTGACTGATTCTTTCCCCCATGCTAATACATTCCAGATTTTCAAATAGTTGAGAAGAAGTCAACATATTTGCAGCTGCTAATTCATCCTTCCAGACCCTCAAACCCTCAAGATGACAATCTTTTCTTCCTTTTCCTGGCTTCTCTGGGAACAGAGCTTTCTTGGTTTTCAGCTTGGCCCGATCTCTTCCCAGAGTCCCAACATTCTGTGCACAAAGGAGTGGGGTTAAGAAGGAAGCATTTTTGCAACTAGGCCCAGGCAATGACCAAAGAACACAGAAACTGACCTTTTGCTCTTTCTATCCCTAGCCTCTGTTTGCCAGGTGCCAGGAATGAGCAACAGGAATGGATGGCTTGATGATTCCCTGTTCATTCCTTCTGGGGCACTCAGCACTGGCTACTGTCAGAAGACAGCGTACGGGGCTAAATGGACCTTTGGTTTGACCCAGTCTGGGCGGTCTTGTGTTGCATATCTTCTTGGTTGCAGCAACCAGTCCTGGCTATTAGAGGAGCAGATGGCTTCAAAAGACCACTCTCGTGGATCTGGGAATCCTGGGCAAACTAATTCCCTTCCTTTCGAGAAGGACAGAAAAACCCATTTCCTCCTTCTTTCTATTCCAGGCTTTGTTCCTTTTTCCAAAGACTCGCCTCTCGGGAGCACAGAGAGATCCATGTGCACAAAGTGCTCGTCCAACCTGCAGCCATTGAGGCATGCTTTGGCCTCAGCCCCCAAGAACAGGCCTTGCCAGAGAAGCCCCAGGGAAGAAAATGCTCATGGACCATCATGAAAAGACTCTGTGTCTGGTGCCAATCCCACAACTCGATGGCAGAGAGCAGTGAGGAGAGAACAGCTTCCTCTCCAAGAAGGTGGACACACTTGTCCCTGAAGAAGAAAGCAGCTGAGACCCAGGTGGAGGCAGAGGAGGTGAAGCTGCAGGAGACGACAGACAAAGTCGAAGTGGATCTTACAGGTGAGATGGTTCAATCCACATGGTTCGCGAGGAGCATGTGAGGAACACTCACACCAGTCACTCGACAAGCCTTCGACATCAGGGCCATCTCATGGGACAGTGATGGGTACCTCCGGCTCTGGAATCCATTTAGAGGGTGGCAGAGGTCCATGGCTGAGGTGGGGAGAGCTGACAATGTCAGGTCACCCCCCTCTGGGGATCTGGCACTGTGGGGTGGGGACTACTAACATTGTTCCAGGCTGGAAGGAGAAGAGAGAGGCTGGACGTTGGAGGAAATCCTTTCTTTTCTCCTGGATTGGGTCCCTTTCCTCAGGAAAATGCTCCAGAGGTCTCAGCAGGTCACAGCTGGGAACCGTACCAGAGCTGAGTCATTCCTTCTTGGGGGGTTCAATGCAAAAGGAGGCCAGGTGCCCATCACTGACAGGAAAGGGGTACAAGGGGAGGGGAAGAGTAGATGACCCCATTGAAAAGAAACTGACCCCGAGGGAAGAGGAAGCCTCGTGTGGTCAAAGCCCCCAGCTAGGAGTCAGGAGAGTGGAGTTCTCTGCTGAGCTCTGCCAACAACCTTCAGTCTGACCCTGGGCAATTCGCTTCAGGGCTCTGTGCCCAACTTCCATCCTCTGTAAACAAAATATTAAGAATGTTTCTTTCTGCTGCAGGGACGAAGAAGGAGCCGTCTGACGCGAAGGGGAAGTGGGAAAAAGGAAGCCCAGAAGAGCAGGAAGAAGAGCGCACTCCCAGCCCCTCATTAACAAGCAGCTCCCATATGACGATGGTAATGATGCTGGTTGGCCGTGCTCATGGAAAGCATCCCTTGCTGTGTGTAGGAATATCTCCCAGGGGCTGAAAAGAAACACTCATCAAGGGTGATCAACTCCAGCCAGCCTTTATCTGGGTCGCTTGAATGAGGCCCGCTTTGACAAAGGGGTTTAGGCACCTAAAGAAGTCCAGAGGTGCTTTGTGGGACTGGCAGAAGTGCCTGACTCAGGTGTCCGATTCTGATGCACTTTCCATGGCACACATGCACGACTGAAAATCAGACCAGGCCCATCCCTGCCCTGGTCGGGGGAACCCACATATCTCCTGGCTGTGGGGTTCTGGCCCATCTCGTGGCACCAGGACCACTTTGAGTCACAGAGAAAAGGAGTCTGCTCTAGAGCCTTAGCTAACAGCCTCTTGGCTTTTCGCTCCTGTGGTCGAGGCTCCTGCACTAAGCTCCAGAGGTCCCAGGTTCCCTCTCGCCTGCCAACATCTGGGCTCTGTCCGAGTTACAAAAGCCTCTAGACACCTTTGTAACTCTTCCTCTTCGGGACAGAGCACCCTGCAGCGCATACAAAAGGCTGCAATTCTGGGAGCTTCTGACCCGCCGGGGGTCTGGAGTATGGAGGCGAGTGTGCCACTCCGCCGTGCTCTACTGCATCCTAGGATATCAGGGTTGGAAGGGACCTCAAGAGGTCATCCAGTCCACTCCCTTGCTCAAAGCAGGACCAAACCCCAATTTTTACCCTAGATCTCGAAATGGTCCCCTCAAGGATTGAACTCACAACCCTGGATTTAGCGAATACTCAAACCACTGAGCTACCCCTCAGCTGTTGGCAACCAGGACAGACGGTGCTAATCCAGCGCCATGCAGGCCAGCTGCAATAATCCCCAGGGGGTGCCCTGAGAACCCAGGGCAAAGGCCTCCAGCACCCCAGGCCCTGGGTTGAGGTGACCCTGGAACCAGGCCCCCTGGAGTAACATTGTGCCCAGTGAGTTCTCAGCCCCAGGGCTCTGGCCCCAGAGGCCCACGCTTTGGGCTTCTCCTCAGCCAGGCAAACTTGCTTCTTCAGCCTCAGTTACTTTCTGTCCTGACGGCAATTCCTGCCTGTTTTCTGGCAGCCCCACAGGCTGCTAGGTGGGGAAGGAAGAGGGCGTTTCCGTTTGGGCCCTGTTCTCAGTCCCTTCCTCGCAGACACTGTGGGCTGTCAGAGTTGCTGAGCCAATCTCCTCAGGCGCTCGGGGAGGGATGGGACATGGGGCAGGTTCTCCAGTGACCCCTCGGCGACACTCAAGGAGCAACTCAAATGGGATTTGCAGGACATTGAGGCTTTCTCAGCAAAAGCGGGGTTTCCTGCGAGGAGGGGCTAGCGAGGGAGGAAACGGGGTGGCCCTTGGGGTCCCAGCACTGACCGAGAGGCTCCCGTCTCTTCTCAGGGGAGGGGGCCAGAGAGGGGACAAAAAGCTGAGGAAACCTTAGCACCTGGGGAGGCTTTTGAAGAAAAGGGCACAGCCGGAGTCTCCATGCTCCCTCGGCACTGCCAGCCTCCCCCGGGGACAGACTGTTCCAGGGCAGCTGCCCGAGGGAAATACCCAATCCCAACAGGCTTTGTCCCTGTTCTTTGCAGACCCCCAGGGAGCACCCTTCCTCAGCCCTGCTCCATGCCCTGCTGATGGCAGCCGTGAAGGGTCTGACAACACCCACCCTGCAGAGATTTAGAGCCGCAGAGGAAGAGCTGAGGGCCATCGTATCTCTCCACGGAGACAAGATGGAGAGAGTAAGAGACTCCCGCAATGGGGCAGGGGGATGCTGCGCAGAGAGGGGGATGGGAGAAGTTCCTCTCCTCGGACACCATTCCTGGGACACTGGCATGGGATTGGAAAGTTGGCTCAGCCCCTTGCCATTCATCGCTTGGCCACGGGGATAGGTGACATTCAAGCCCTTCTCCAAAGACCTCCTGCACGTGGTGCGGAAGTGCAGACTTATTCCCTTCCTGGGCTTTGGCTTTCCTGGAAACGCTGAGACAAATCAATGAACAGAATCCTCAGCCTGAACTTCCTCCCCAACCTGTCTGTTCCTAGGGTTTCCTGCAGGTCATCCCTGTCTTTGCCCGAGTTCCTTCTTTCCAACAGGCCCCAGCGGGAAGTTAACAAATGGTCCCTCAATCAGCAGATTGATTTGTGCAGGGCTCTAACTCCTGCTAGCAGAACAGGTCAACAGAATCCAGCCACCCGCCTTGGAGCTCCTGCTCCTTGTTCGAGAGAGGAAAGAGCAATGACCAATTCCTCACGGAAGAGTCCTAGGGGGTGGCTTGTCCCTTTAGGGTCTGTCTCCCTGTGTTGCAAACTCTGCAGCAGGAGCCTGAAAGCCTGGCCCTATGGACTTGGGCTCCCAGGGCTGGCACTGAGGGGCCACAACAGCAATGCAGACTCTTCTGGGCTGGGGCTGGAACTTGATCTCTGAAGTCTGGGGAGGAGGGTGGCTTCAGAGCCTGAGCTCCAGCCCAAGTCACCTTGTCTGCACTGCTCTTCTAAGTGCCATAGCATGAATCCGAGGTTAGAGACTGGGGACTTAGGAGACTGGGGCCGGGAGCTGGCTAGCCCCACCCAACTAGCCCTGCCTCCCATCTCTGCCATGGGCTCTGGGATACATCAGTAGAACCAGCTGGGTCTGGAGCAGTGCTTCTCAACCTGTGGCCCAGTCAGCACAGAGCTGCGCCCCTTTGGGACATCCTCAGGGACAAACAGGTCGGATTGGATGTGTCCCACAATGGAACCTAGTTTGAGAACCACTGGTCTGGAGGAACGGATTGTGCAAGAAAGAGCTAAAAGGAAGTTGCAGAGATGGAGGAAAGGCTCATGGAGGGAAGCCCTTGAGAGCGGGACTGAGAGCCGTTTGCTATGGCAGGGAAGGCCCTGGGACATCAGGGGAGTTAGGACTGTGCCCACTCTAAGGTTTTGTGCATGTTTTTGAGCTTGAAGGTGCTAACCCAGACCTCAGGAAGACTGGGGTTCCTGGACTTGTCAAAGCCTCTTAGGGAGCAGCCAAGATGGGCAACCAAGGTCAGAGGAGGCTTGCAGGGCTGACAGGAGGGCTTCCCTGGGAGGAGGCCACTCTGATAAATCCATCCCTCAACTTTCTGGCATTCTTCCAGGTTGGAGACGTCGTGGGAGAGATCTTAATCTGGCTCGACAACAGCTGTGATCCCAGAGCCAGAAGAGCAGTGCTCAGGGCCATGGCCTTGCTGGCTCGCTCCCACCCCCAGGACGTGGTTCTAACCTGTGTGGCTCACACGCTCTCATCGCACAGGTAGGGAGCTGCTTTCTTATCTCCTCAGTCCAGTAGTTCTCTTCCTGCTCCTACTGACAGGCCACAGGCCAGGAGGGCTCCGTGGGGCTCACACAGTTGGAGGGAGTTTCTTGCTGTGCAGAGAGCTGTCCACGCTTCCTAAGAGGAGATGGCCAGGCCCAGCCACTAAGGAGCCAACCCCTCCTCCTACACTCCCCGGGATGGAGACATGCCACTTTTCTGGAGAATTCCAGCATTGTCCTGATTTCTATGGGTCACCCCACTTCCTCTCAGATCCAGCACAGGGCCAATCAATGATTTGGGGGTCACTCAACATCCCTGGCTCATGAGGTCTGGCTGCTTCTTGCTGCAGGAGAGAAGGCAGAGACGGAAAAGGCCCATGAGGCCCATCTGTCTATCCCCTGGAGACCAGTGCAGGATTCTTACCTGTCCTAAGACCCCCCAGTTATTTCATGGCTGAGGAATTGGTGACAAAATGCACTCATCCTTATGGAACGGTGGGGCAGAGGTCAATCTCTTAAAACAGACATTTCCAGCCCTTATTGATGCAAAAGAAAATCAAATCAAATCAACAAAAAAATCATCCCCACATGACCAGAGCCTAAATGCAGTGCAGCGAGCAGACAGCTAGCATTAATAGCTCTGAGGGGGGGGGTGCCTCTTTCCACCTCAATAGATTGTTAACTTTCAGTCCTGCTGGTTATTGCTGATCACTTGGAAGGGTCAGCCAGCTGAGGGGTTTGTAACACAACTCCCATGTGTTCCTCGGGGCCATGAAAGCCAACTGAACCCTAGCCAGAGGTCAAAAGTCCAGCTTTCCTTGGCATCTTCTGCAATGCAGTTCAGCACTGACCTGAGTGAAATTTGTGTCACACTGCAGAGCAAATTGAAGAGCAGCAGGAAAGAAATGGAACTTCTTACCCAATTCAGTTATCAGAGGAATACAGTGTTGGTTTTCAGATTTCTTGGAGTGTTTGATTTGTAAACCTTTCTGAATTTCAGAATCAGGTCTGAATTTCTTGAAACAGCCACAGTGCTTTCCAGGGGCTGTGCTCAGAAGTTACAGAAACTCGGCAGCATTGGCACAGAAGTTCAGTCAAGCTTCCGGAAGACCTTGCTTCCAGGCCATTTGCTCTTGAGTTGTCCAACCTAGTTCTCAATATCCTAGGGCTTGACCACCACGTCCGACCTTCCTCACCAAACTTGGACATCAAATGACTGGAAGTCTTTTGGATCCATCTGCAGTCTTCCTCTGCAGATGCCTGCGGGGACCAGCAGGACTTAGATCCACAAGAATGGAGGAGGGGGATTTCTACTTTCCTACTTTCCTACTTTCCTTCCATCTCTGTCACATTGGGCTTTACAGTCTCCTTTTCCAAGCTCTTGAATCTTCTCAGATCAGGGCATGTGCTGACTCACTCTCTGACCCTGTCCACCACACTGCAGTAGAATTGAGCTGCTAAGAGACACTTGGCCAAACGCTGGGTCTCCCTTATGCCCCAAATAGCCAGAGGAACTCCAATGATGTCAGGCAAGTTTCTCGGGACTGACCCAAGTGTAACAGAGCAGAATTTTGCACAGTCTGCAGGTCATAGTTTGGTGGTCATTCTGTGGTCAGTACATGGTCACTGTCTTGGAAAGAGTGGGTTAGCTTTAGAAAGAAGAACCCATTAGGGGAAAGGAATAAATACAACTTTCTCTGAAGGGACTTGCCCTGCCTTAGCCTCCCTGCACCAGTGGCTGTCTCCTCTGGTATTCCAAGCCTCTCCCTGGGGAGGGCAAGAGATGGCCAAGCAGGAAAGCTCTGACGTGTGTTTCTGAATTTGCAGATGTGCCATTGAGTTGTGGAAGGCCTTGGGTGAAGAACCACAGCTCCCCAGGGAGGTGCTGCAGCAGCTGCTGGACAAGCTCCAGCAGAGACGCCGGGAGGAGAAGAGCAGCCATGTGTCTCTGGCTGTAAGTGAGATTTGAGATGTCACCTTGCGAACCCGCCACCACAGGGAAGATGGTGCATCTGTGTGTGTGTGCGAGTTTCACCTCTTCTTACCTTCAGGCCATGGCTCCACCACACATTGAAGCCGACCTAACTTAAATGGGCAGACAGCCGCCACAGCGATTCCATCCCTGGTGTGTGTCCGCACTTTGCTGCTCGTGTCGGCAGTGCCCGTCCTCACCAGAAGGGCTTGTCTTGATTGTAGGGTCAGGGTGGGGCATTGTGGGAAGGCTCCTGAAAGCCAGTTGAGGAAAGCGATGTGGTGTCTGCACGGACGCTGCATCGACCTGACTGCATCGACCTGGACTCTCTGCCACGTGTGGAAGTGGAGTGACGAATTTGGCACCGAGGGGCAGTTCTGATGATGGGAAGGAAATTCCATCCTTAGGGGGATGCAGAGTGAGCGGCCTTGCGTTGACCTCACTCTGGAGTGTAGACCAGGCCTTTGTGTGTCCTCGCCACTTCCAATCAAACCAAAGAGGGGTCAGTAAAGTTTCCCCCAGGTCAAAGTTACACATCTGAGGTGGTTTATCTGCTGGTACCCTGGCTCAGTTGTCTTCTGCTCCAGATGGCCCTTTAGTGAACAGGTGCAGTTCAGGTGTCTCTTGGAAGTCTCCAGGTTTCTGGCTCTGTCAACTGTGGCTAGAAATCTTCCCAACATGGCATCCTGAGAAGTCCAGTACTTTTGACTGGGCCAGAAACACTGGGCCTAGGAGAACGGATCTCCTCAGGATGGTTTCAGCCCTTCCAGTCATGGCTGGAAAGCCAAAGCACAGGCTCTGCACCAGAAAGAGAAATAATTATGGAATAACGTCATCCAGACTCTTCTCATCTTTCCATCCTGCTTCCGTTCCAGGAATGGGGGAAGGTTCAGGAGCCTCCAAATGTCCCCACCCCTCTCAGAAGCCAATACTCTTTTGTAATACGCTGGAGAGGAAAGGAGACATGACAAAGGGACAATAGCGAATGGCAATGGGGGCAGGTGGCAGATTGGGAGAGCTGAGTGAAATTATTTCCCCCCTCCAGGCAATGAAGACCATTTATGAGCTCCTTTTCCTACGGGGATACCGAGAAGCCATCCTGCAAATGTATCCCCAGCTGCTCATTCTCTGCGTCAGGCAAGTGCAGTACGTGATGGATCTGCACTTGCCAGGGACCTACATGGCCAGGCAGACATCCAGCCCTGAGGAGGGATCCAGCTGCCTCAGCCCCCTAAGGTAATGACTGAAAGGAAAAGGAAGAACAGATTTGTTGGGCTAAACACATGGGGGCTGTTCACGGCCATCAGTTGTTCGGGTGCTGTCATTAGCCCAGGCTCAGTTGGGAGCAGGTCTCTCTTGAGGGAAAAGGGTTGAGAGCCGTGCATTCTTGTGAGTCACACTCGCTCATCTGACGCCATCCACAGGCCAGCTGCTTTCCCTACACACTCAGGCAGCAGCCATGTTTGTGCATCCATCCACGTCTGCCACCCGCCAAAGGGTCAGTGCTTTCATCAGTGCCTGCTGAGCAAATCCGTGGGCCTCTCTCCCCGAACGTGGACAGAGCCACACTGGCAGCACATGGGGACAGGCACCGCAGGACGTCAGCCTCACAGGCAGACAGGAGGAAGAGGGACCAGTTCATCTGGTTCTGTGGGCACAGTTAGGGGCTTCCATCTGCACGGGACAGAGAGAGCGCCAGAAGACACCTCAGGTGGCGTAAACTGATGGAGCTTTCCTCCATTCCACCAACAAAGGATCTGGACCCACATGCCCGCTTGAGTCCTGTTACCTGTCACAGTAAAGAATCAAGTATTCAACCATTGTGAGTGATGACACCAACCATCTGAAGAAGCTACAGTGTCCCTAACTGGTTCCAAAGTCAGTGAAACTGCAGTGTAGACAGGGTATCACACTGGATCGATCCTTGGGGAGGCTAGCTACTGCTGAGCATGCTGGGTGTCTCAGGACTTGTGCAGATTTGCCATGCTTGGGGCTGATCTCATTGCTTGACACTCTGTTTGTTTGTTTGTTTTTGTCTTTAGCACCTCAGTGGAGGCTGTGAAGACGCTTTTCTCCATGCCCGGCTACTGGAAGGAATTTGCCAGCATCCAGTTTCATTGGGGTTGGGACATGATAGCCTCCCGATATCACTAGTTGCAGGGGGTTGGCCTGATTGCAAGGTAGGAGCTCAAAGTTTCCCCTTCTTTGGGTCTCTCTTGGGAATGGGATTTCCGTGTGAAATAGTCCTCAGTTCCAGGCTGCTAGCTCAGCCCAGCAACTGGAGCTGAACGCTCTCTCCCCCTTGAGAATCAAAAGGGACTTTCTGTTCCATGTGCCAGAGCCATGATCGAGTTTGAGAACCCTCAGCTCCCTGCAGTTTTCAGAGAGGCAATCACCATCGTCCAGAGTGGGAAGGAGGAGGAGCAGAGAACTATCGCCCTGGCTTTCTGCACTGAGGTGAGATTCATGAGTTGACAGGCATAACTGGGCTTTCTGGAGAGCAGCTCAGGACAGTAAGCTCTAGGCTACATTGTCAGCAGCTTAGCAGCCCTACCGCCAGCTAGCTCCTCTCCGCACATGGATGGATGTGGGGCATGGCAAAGAGAGGGAGAGAGAGAGAGGGTGAGATTGCTCCTGGCTGGGTGTGCCTAGATGGGGTTATGGGACAAGAAGCCATATTTCTCCAGTGCCCCAAGGCCATGCTTCTCTTCTCACCTTTTCCTGGGGTTCTGCTTTTCTTCTGCCACACGGCTCTCTCCATGGCACTCAATGAGGTCTGGAGATTCCCCTTTCCCTGGGGGCTTAGTTGTGACTTGTGCATTAGTCTAAATTTGGGGAAGGAACCAACTGAAACAGCAGCAGTTGGCTCCCTACTCACCAGAGACTTTGCATAGGAGGAAGTGGCCCTTTGGTAAAGACGACTGTCCAGGGAACAGACCCCACAATAAGACCTCTGCTCCTCAACCTGATCTTCATTTGGCTCTTGCCAGTTTCTCCAGAGTCCTTCCATTGACACCATCCTGACAAGATCAGCCCTCCAGGCACAGCTCATGGAATGGACCAAAGATGCAAATTCCCTCATACGGAGGCTCAGTCTGCGAGGCCTTGGCAGTATTGTGTTCCAGCCAGAAAAGGTGAGAGCCGGGGATTGCCCAGGGGACCCAGGAAGCCAATGTCCATCAAATAGCTCAGAAATGAGAGGGAGAGCCACACACAAGCCTTCTTGTTTAAAACACAGCCCTCAAATGGTGGACGTGCTTTCGGAACAAATCAAGGCATGCCATGCTCCCTGCTGCCATGATCTGAGCCCTGATTGCAGATGGGATGCAATGGGGGAGGCGGGGTGAGCAAAGACAAAGGTGACAGTGAGCAACTGTGACAGGAGAATGACTTTCTGCCCCGTTGGGGTGCTGTGCCCTCCGTGGTTTCTCGTCGGTGGCAGTGGTCCAGCATGTGCTCCAGGCTGTGACCTGGGATAGTAATGAGGTGCCTTCTTCATTCCGGCAGGTGCAATTCTTTCGGGCCCAGCTGCCAGCAATCCTGGCCATGTTTTGTGACAGGGATGGAAGGTGTGTCATGGAGGCCATGCATAAAGCTGCAGACATCATCTACCTCCTCAACAGGGAAGGGCTTGGCTCCATCTCCCAGGACATTGCTGTCAGCCTTCGCCCCTTCATTGATGACGTAAGGCTTGGAACCCGCAGAAGAAGCCCATTCCCCCACTCCAGCTGTCTCTGATGCCCTTGTCTCTCTCTCCCCATCCCCTTCCTCCTGCCCCTCAGGCCTGCCATGGAGCCTCCAAGGAGTGCCCCCGCCATGGGTGGGGAATCTCCTGCTGAGCCACCTCCCTGTCAGAGCTCTTCTCTCCAAAGCTCAGCCTCAGTGCCATGCTCCCAGCCCCTGCTGCAGCCTGGCCTGGGGGAGAGGGGGCCTGGCACCGGGCAGATGACCAGCTGTCTGGAGAACACAGGCCCCCAAAGCGGTGGAGATTCTCAGCAGGAAAGAGGTGGGTCAGGAATGGCCCAGCTCTCAGGGGCACCCAAGAGCCAAAGAAATGCTGTCTTTTGGAGCAGCCGGTCCCTGCCAGGCTCCAGGAGCTGCTTCTCCCCTTCCCCACACCAGTCTCCAGCAGCCTTCCTGCCCTCTCCCCTCATCTTCTCGGGTTCTGGGATTCTGTGCTCTCCAGACAGAAACTGCCTCTGGGACAGCCTGGGCTGCACTGTCCCACACAGGGTCCCAGGCCCTGCACAAGATGTCTATGGCGCTGGCCTGGTGGCCTCCCTGCTCCCGCCAGCCCAGGTAGTTCACACAGGGGGAACCGGAGCAGCGTGCGCATTACCACTCAGTGGCGTTCTGCTCTGATGCTGCCTGGCTTTAACCGGGGGTCCCCACCCCCTGTGTGTCATTGCCAGGAGAAGGGCAGTGTGCGCTCAGCTGCCATTGTACTGCTTGGCAACGTGGTGAGCAGGGTGCAGGACCCCGACAAACCCTTCGTGCAGCAGGAAATCATCCACTGCTTGCTCCCCCTGCTGCTGCATCTTGAAGACCAGGAGGAGAGTGTGAAACTGGTAAGTGCCACGGTCATTATTGCCTGAAGAGCAAAGAGCCAGTATCTCCTGGGGCCCCCACTCCAGTCATCGCCAGAGCCCCTTGCCCAAGCAGAGTCTTCTCCTCCCTGCTTCACTCCATGCTGGAGCCAAGTGCCTCATCCATCCTCACAGCACACAGCACAATTGGGAAGAAAAGCCTTCTTCTGGGAAAGAGGTGGGGCATAGCGTAGCGGAGCCAGGAGTACTGCTGCTGGCCCCGGCACGGCACAGGGCCTGCGTCCCCCTGAAGTGCAGGGCCCCCCAAAGCACGGGGCCCTGGGCAACCACCCCAAACCATCCAAAGGAAAGGACGGCTCTGGCTTTCTCCAGCCAACTCTCCCTTTCCTCTCCTCAGCACACTCCTGTGGAGAACAAATGACAGGAATCTGCACTGGCAGGAAAAGCAGGAGAACAAGGGACGGGGAAGGTTCCATGTCCCCCAGACTATCCCTCTCTCAGGGAGAACCCTCTTGGTCTCCTCTTCTCTTGCAGTCATGTAAACTGACGCTCTTCCACTGCGCAGTGTTCCTCAGGTGGGCTCATTTGAAGACCCTCTCCCGCAGCTTGGCCTGGGATGGCTCCTCACAGCTCTTGAAGTGTGTCTGGATCTGCTTGGTAGGTGAATTCCTTGTGCCTTGAGAGGGGTGAATGGGGACTTGAGGAAGACCTTTCTAACTCCACACCTGAGTACCCATCCGCTTTGGTCGGGCTGCAGGACTCCGTTCCAGGCTCTCTGCTGGCTCATTTCGGCAGGACTTACAATTCATTCACATTGTTGACATTCTTCTCCACAATTCTCCGACCTTCAAACTTTTGTCTTTTCAAATGAAAGCTGAGGTTCTGGAGAGCACAATAGGAACTTCAGAGGGGTGCTGCTCTGGTGTATGGGTTCATATTGGCGGTTGCCAGGGCCTGGCTATATGCTTTGGCTTTCCTGGACTATTCACTGTGGGAAGAACATGTCATTTGTATATTGTGCATTTCTTCCTTCTTTCTTCCTAGATGCAGAACAACGAGAGCCACATCCCCAAATTCCTGTTCCAGGCCTTACAGTACCTGGAAAGCTCACAGACAACAATAAGACATTCAGCAGCCCGATTCATTGGTAAGCAGAGCAAATCCACTTGATCTTTTCTCAATGCTTCCTTCAGAGCCCTTTTCTGGACGTCTGCTCTGTTCCCTCCAACAGCACCAGAATCCTAAAATGGGGTGTGTGTGTGAGTGTGTGTGTGTGAATTAACATGTATTCCAAGATGAAGGGAGTGACTTAGCTGAATCGACTGCACCAACTTCCCCCGCCCACAACAATTCTTTGGCTGCGCCTAGGGGAAACCAGCAGGATGTGAATTCAATCTCCTTTGGAAATCAGCCTCTCAGTAACTTCTGGGCATCTGATGATTTCTCGAATATGCTTTGTGAACAGATGTAAGGAATGTCTGGAATTTCCCAAAGGTGTCTTGGGAGAATGACTGCATCATTAGCAGTTTTCAGGAAAGGATCTCAAAAGCCATGAGAGCCATTGTATTCATTGTTTGTCTAGGAAATACTATCCACCATTACTGTGATTTGTTGTCTGAAACAGTGAATGCAGATGGCATCTCCCGCCTGTATGAAGGTAAGGAAATACCTCTGTGTGTTTGGGGTGCAGCACAGGGCCTGAACACAGCTTTGAATGTGTCCCTCTCAGTCTAAGGACAGCGTTGAAGGAAGAAGGATGGTCACGTGAGCTTTCATCGTGGTCCCACAATCTGTGTACGGGAGCAGGGGAATTCCATCCCGAGCTCCTAGTGTAGACATAGCCTTAGAGCTGTGTGGGGAGACTGTCTTCATCAAGGTCAGAAAGTCTCTAAAGGAAGGCCTGACCGAATTGAAAAGGGCTGTTGGTATTAAGGATGATGGTGATGATGATGACGATTCCCCTTTGTAGGGAAAGATTCATCACCTGCCCTCCCTGGAATGGAGTGATTGCAGGCCAGGGACCTTCACTCCGAGATTGGTTATCAGCTCCTAGGAAATCCCATGAGGGCACATGGGTAACCCTTTTCCCTGTGAGCTCTTCAGGAATGAAGGCACAGGGCCACAAAGGATTTCAGGAGATGTTAGGAGCCTAAATCCCTTTGTGGAGCTCGGCCTAAATGTTGTATGGTTTAACGTGGCTGCCGCTGTCATTTTTCTGTTCCATCCAAAGAACAAGTGCCCCCAACCGTCTGTGTGTACGGGTGTGTGGAGGAGTGTCTGCCAGCAGAGGGGGAAGTTAGGCAAGAATGGGGTCTCCTCTCTGTCCAGGGCTATTTTGGGAGGAGCGGCGTTGTTGTTCTTGTGCCCTTAGACTCTTGGGGAGCTAATAGCAGGGGGCAATGGCCATGGGAAGTGGAGGTTTCCTAGGTACCAGTCACATCAGCATCACGGGGTTTTCAACCCATTTCCTCTTGGTTTCAGCTTTTCACGAAGTGCCTTTGAAATCAGACAGGACCACGTGGTACATCCTCAACAGATATTATAAATGGTTGCAGAAGCTTGGAAATCTCGTGTCGGGTTCTGCATTTCACTAGGGAACCGGGACCGACACAGACGAGCTCTTTGTCCTGCTATGGTAAATACAACAGACGTTTCTCCACTTTTTGGTGTCCCTGGCCTCTGCTTGCCAGAAGCTGGGAATGGGGGACAGGGGACTGATCACTAGATGATTGCCTGTCCCTTCATTCCCTCTGGAGCAACTGGCATGGGCCACTGTCGGAAGACAGGATACTGGGCTAGATGGACCTTTGCTGTGGCCTTTCTTATGTCCTTATGTTTGGAACTGGGGCTGAACAACGAGGTGGATATCAGCAGATGACCCAAAATTATGTCGATTAGTCGGGCCTAGAGAAGACTTGGAAGAAGTTCAAAGGGATCGAAGAAAGCCATGTCACTGGGCAGCCCCATAGCAGATGAAAACCAGCGCTGACCAAGGCAGGGCCATACACATGGAAAGCAGTGAGGTGAACGACTCCTCCATAGCGCTGGTGTCAGAAACCAAAGCATGGCTGGTTGGGCCCAGTGGTTGGAGCAGTGGCGCTGGGGCCTCGTGCTCAGAGTGGTGGAGGCCGAGCCGAGGGGAGCCAAGGGTTGGAGCCGGAGTCAGGAGTCAAGAGCAGGATTGGAACAGGCTGGGGAATAGTGCAAGGGCCGGATTAACGATCCCCGGCCAATGGGAGCTGCGGGGAGGCAGAGCCTACAGGCAAGATCAGCCCCCGGGACAGAGGTTCCCGGTGTGGTGCTCGTCATGGTGACGTGGCTGGCGGGGATGAGGAACGGCTGCGTGCGGAGCCTCCTCACCCCCACCCCAGCCAGGCAGAGCCGGCCCGGCCGCAACGCAGCACGCAGGGGTTTAGTGATTGCAGCCTGGGCCCCCCTTAGCCCTACTCCTTTCCTGAGTGCACCATTGCCCCACTTCTACCCCATTCCCACACACTGGTACAGGGCAGAACCCTGGAGCTGATCTCTGAAATCTCTCTCACAAGAAGGAAGTCACTGCAAAGGCAGGACAACCCCACCTTTGGGCACCATGGAGGACATCTCATCCCACTGCACAGAGCCCTACATTCACACAGCTTCTCGCATGTGGTTCCCTCACTCATCAGAGCCAGGTGGAGAGAGGAGAAATTCTCCCCGACTCCCTTTTACCATTGCCAGCCCACAGGGTAGCAGAGGTGGCGGGGGGTTGGGTGCTCTCTTTAAGAAATGCCAGCTCTCCGGGAAGTTGCCAATGAGCATCAGCAAAGTGGGGTGGGGTTGTGCTGTGGAAAACTACCCTGCTTGAAGGTTTTGTTCTTCTCATTTGTGTTCCTGCCCTTTCTTCCTCTTCCAGACATCGAGAGGCCAACAGGAGCCAGTTGAACCCACCACTGATCCCATCTCTTGTGAGATGGCAAAGCAGCTTTGCATGGGAAGGAGGAGACAGAAGAGGCCGAGCAGCATGTGCCGGGCTGTCCCAGCCACACAGAACCCCATAGTCTAGGTGGGGAAAGCCAAGCCCCGCCCCAGCCCTGCCGGACATGCTCCAACTGGAGCACCAGAGTGTAAGGGAGCAGCTCAGCTCACGCTAGGCAGACCGCTGAAAATGGAGGATGCACACTGTAGGCTCCAGTCCAGAAGCAGCTCAAGCCCCTGACTGCAGAGCTCTGAGGCGCCGAGACCCAGCCATGTCCCCGGGCGCCTGCAGACATGCAAGGGAGATCAGAGGTTCTGGGAGTTTCCCACGCCGGGAACCCAGAGACCCCCAGCCCATGGCCTAGAGACATCAAGGAAGTAACCTGGGTGAACTAGCCATTGTCATCCGCAGTGCTGGATCCCCACTGACTCAATGGCAAACACATTGGCCACGGACGAGGCTCTGGGCGAGGAGCCGGTGGAGTAAGGAGGGCCTGGGTCCATCTGCCCTGGCTGCCATCCATCCTTTGGTGGCTGCCCACGTCCCCATTGACCCACTAGACTGCACAGCCCCAAGAGGAGGGGCAACCATCTTGCCTCTGAACTCTCAGCCAAACAGCCCTGCACTGAAGGGCAGCTATACTGACTCCGGCCGTTGGGCCACACAGCATTGAGGGAGAGAGTAGCCATATTGTCTGTTGCCATCGGGCCACATGGGCGTAAGAGACAGGATAGACATATGGACTCTGAGCGTTGAGCCACACAGCCCCGACGGAGAGGGCAGCCGCACGGACCCTGGTCGCTGGGCCACACAGCCCCGACGGAGAGGGCAGCCTAGGAGTGGGACCCCTGCTGGTCCTGGGGGGTGGGCACAGTTCCCATTGGCCAGGAACCTCAGCCAATGGGAGCTGCGGGGGCCACGGCCTGCAGGCACGGGCAGAGTGGTGTGGAGACACCCCCCCTCCAACCCCTCTGACACCTAGGAGCTGCAGAGCTATGCCGGTGGGAGCTGGGGAGCCCCCCATCCCGAGGTAAGCCGCCCCACATCCCTCAACCCCCTGACCCAGCCCCCTCCCACACTCCTTTCAAGGTTCCTTCTCCACTCTGAATTCTAGGGTACAGATGTGGGGACGTGCATGAAAACCTCCTAAGCTTACTTTTACCAGCTTAGGTTAAAACTTCCCCTAGGTACAAACTATTTTACCCTTTTGCCCCTGAACTTCCACTGCCACCACCAAACTTTATCTGGGTTCCTGAGAAAACGTAGTTTGGACACGTCTTTCCCCCCCAAATCCTCCCAACGCTTGCACCGCACTTCCTGGGGAAGGTTTGGTAAAAATCCTCACCAATTTGCATAGGTGACCACAGACCCAAACCCTGGGATCTGAGAACAATGAAAAAGCATTCCGTTTTCTTACAAGAAGACTTTTAATAGAAGTAAAAAGGAATCACCTCTGTAAAATCAGGATGGTAGATATCTTACAGGGCAATTAGATTCAAACATAGAGAATCCCTCTACTCAAAACCTTACGTCACAAAAAAGACACACAGACAGGAATAGTCATTCTATTCAGCACAGCTCTTTTCTCAGCCATTTAAAGAAATCATAATCTAACACCTACGTAGCTAGATTACTTACTAAGTTCTAAGACTCCATTCCTGTTCTGTCTCCGGCAAAAGCATCACACAGACAGACCCAGACCCTTTGTTTTTCTCCCTCCTCCCAGCTTTTGAAAGTATCTTGTCTCCTCATTGGTCATTTTGGTAAGGTGCCAGTGAGGTTACCTTTAGCTTCTTAACCCTTTACAGGTGAGAGGATTTTTCCTCTGGCCAGGAGGGATTTTAAAGGGGTTTACCCTTCCCTTTATATTTATGACAACTCACGACTGCGCCATGCAGGAGGCCTGTGATGTGTAGGGGGGACAGATGAGATGATCTAACAGTCTCTTCTGGCCTTCAAGTCTCCAAATCTCTGCAAAACCGAGTGCGGCACATTGAGCATCCTCTGATGGTTCCACGTGTGGCCTGCGTGAACCCTTGCACGACCACTGAGTGTGTGGGGGTGACCCAGGGGGAGCAGCTCAAACACGCAGAGGAGCCGGCTCGGGGCAGGACATGAGCCCTGCAGGGCAGGGGTGGGGGTGGCAGTGACATCACAAGGGCCTTTTGCAGCACTCAGCTGATTGGTGAAAGGAGGTTGGGAGGCGGTGACCTCACAGAGAGTCCACGACAACGGCCAGGGAGGACAGGCTGCAGGGCAGGGGGATCTCAGAGACCCCCGGGGCTTTGCTGCAGGGAGTCTCCTTCTTGAGGTGTCTCCTTGAGGACTGAGAGAGAATTCAGGGTCTCCTATGTGAGCGCGAGGTGGAGCCTCTCTGGAGTTTTCTCCTTTCCCACTGCTCATTGAGCGAGAAGACAGACGTCCCTGTGGAGAAGGGAAGAGCCCCAGAGAGGTTTGGTACCGAGGCAGCCTGATCCGCCCGGTGCTGGCCAAATTCTCGGCACGGAAAACAGGAGGTTAAGGTGGGATAATTTTCCCCCAGCTAGGCCTTTGTCCCTTCGAGTCTTTGGGGTTTGTCTTTTTTGGTTTCCCTTTTCCTGCTTCCCTTCCTCCACTGGCGAGGAGGGGGCTGCTCTGTAACCTTCATGGTGGGAGGCCCTCCCAAAGAGATGGGACAGGAAGCGTGCTCTGAGAGTGATCCTCACCGGTGACCTGAGCCATCCCTGGGCCATCTGGGGAACCCTCAGCCCACCGCCAGAGTCTCGGTGCTGATTGGCTGAGCAGGGGGTCTCGTGGCAGGGAGGAGACTCAGGACTTTGTTGTTCTCGTTTAAGGCCCAGTAAATAAGCCAGAACCAATTATCTGCTTGGTGAATTGTTCTCCTTCTCGCTGCTGATTGTCTCTGAGCCATTCCTGGTTCTCGCTGGTGTTCTCGTGCTTCTAAAACACTTGCTGAAGAATCAGTGTGAATGGTTGTTCTTCTGTAGCTCATTGCAGGTCCCTTTATTCTGATCATTCAGTGTGTGAAACTCCAGACTGATCATAGAATCATAAAACATCAGGGTTGGAAGGGACCTCAGGAGGTAGTTGAAAACAGCTATCAAATCCCCCCTCATTCTTCTTTTCCGTAGACTAAACAATGCCAGTTCCCTCAGCCTCTCCTCATAAGTCATGTGCTCCAGTCCCCTAATCATTTTTGTTGCCCTCCGCTGGACTCTTTCCAATTTTTCCACATCCTTCTTGTAGTGTGGGGCCCAAAACTGGACACAGTACTCCAGATGAGGCCTCACCAGTGTCGAATAGAGGGGAACGATCACGTCCCTCGATCTGCTGGCAATGCCCCTACTTATACATCCCCAAAATGCCGTTGGCCTTCTTGGCAACAAGGACACACTGTTGACTCATATCCACCTTCTCGTCCACTGTAACCCCTAGGTCCTTTTCTGAAGAACTGCTGCCGAGCCATTCGGTCTCTAGTCTGTAGCGGAGCATGGGATTCTTCCGTCATAAGTGCAGGACTCTGCACTTGCCCTTGTTGAACCTCATCAGATTTCTTTTGGACCAATCCTCTAATTTGTCTAGGGCCCTCTGTATCCTATCCTTACCTCCAGTGTATCTACCTCTCCTCCCAGTTTAGTGTTATCTGCAAACTTGCTGAGGGTGCAATCCACACCATCCTCCAGATCATTTTTGAAGATATTGAACAAAACTGGCCCCAGGACCGACCCTTGGGGTACTCCACTAGATACCAGCTGCCAGCTAGACATGGAGCCATTGATCACTACCCGTTGAGCCCGACAATCTAGCCAACTTTCTATCCACCTTATAGTCCATTCATCCAGCCCATACTTCTTTAACTTGCTGGCAAGAATACTGTGGGAGACCGTGTCAAAAGCTTTGCTAAAGTCAAGGAACAACACATCCACTGCTTTCCCCTCATCCACAGAGCCAGTTATCTCGTCATAGAACAATGGTTCGTTTGAAAGTCAGGACACCCGGGTCCTGTTCCCAACTCTATCCCAACAGGTTGTGTGATGGAAGACAAGGCCCTTCGCCTTTCTCAGCCTTCGTTTCTCCCTCTGTCAGTTGGGGAGAACAATCCTCTCACACCTGCCTCCCGGTGGGGGGAGGCTGGGGAGCTGTGGGGACCTGTTTGAGAGCGTCACTCGGAGCAGTGTATCGTAGGAGGTGTCCTATCGGGTTGAGTCATTCAGGAGGATGATGTCGTGCAGCAGAACCCCGTTTTCCCAACCTGGCGTGACACAGCTTTGCATGTGAACCGAACCAAGGGCGCACACAGGTCCAGAAGACGGCGATTTCTCCTTTGGTCACTAGATGGCACTGCAGCCTCCCACTTCCCCCTTCTCCTGGTCAGCGCAATGGGGGCTAGTCTCCCCAAAAAGAACGCCCTTCTCGCTTTGAACGTTCCTTGACGTGCACCCTGTGGACTGTCATAAATATAAAGGGAAGGCTAACCACCTTGAAATCCCTCCTGGCCAGAGGAAAAATCCTTTCACCTGTAAAGGGTTAAGAAACTAAGACCCAAAGTATTTGGGACATAAGACTTGTCTGGAAAGGCACAGAAGGCTAAAGTGTTTTTTGCCATAGCAGGTGACTTGTCGCAAGAATAACATCCATCCCCCTTCGAAAGAAGCCCCAAATGAGCTGTTATCAGAATTGCTCTTTACCTTGGGGTACGCCCATTTGTTAGGGTTATTCTTCTGGGTGGGGGGGAGATTCTGCAATTCTGTCAATGTGCTGCTTTTGTCACTTGTGTTTTCCTATGGATCGCTACTCCTTCCTTCTGCAAGTTCCCTCCCAATGGAGCTACCCTGCAGAACCTCGGTTCCCCAGGGCTGGGGTCTTCCAGCCCCCAAATGTATGAACATGAACAGACACACAGGCACACACACATGAACATAGCATGTCAGAGAGGACTGGGTCATCAGCACTCGCAAGCTGACCCCTGGTGTGTCCCGGGACTCAGCTGGCTGGATTGAACAGCAATTTAAAGCTGGTCCCCTCATACGTCCTTGGACTCAGCGGGCTGGGCTGAGCAACACCTTAATCTGCCACCCTCCTCTGCCCCCAGGTTCAGCACCTCCCTATCCCCGCCTTCACCCCACAACCATTCTGCTAGTAACCCACTTGCTGAGCAAACCCCCGAGGATTTTTGGGGCTGCAGGGATCTTTAGCTTGGGTACAAGGAGCGTTGCTGCAGAGTGAATGGAGAAGCCAAAAACACCCATGGAGGTGGGGTGGGGGGCTAGCAAACTATAACTGATCACAGGAGGCAGGGTCAGGAGGCTATTCCTAGAGAGAGACAGAGGCACAGAAAGAGACAGATGGATCTCAGCACTCCTTGAAGCTGGAATCGATCAGGTTCCCAGGTGGCCTTGGTAGCTGAGGGACCGGAGCGCTGGATCCAGGCAGAGCCCCCAGCACAATCAGTCAGGAAAAGCGAATGAGGAGGACTTGTGGCACCTTAGAGACGAACCAATTTATCTCAGCATAAGCTTTCATGAGCTAAAGCCCACTTCATCAGATGCATGCAGGGGAAAATACAGCAGGAAGATATAGATATACATGCTATTTTATATAAATGTTTGTTTAATAAGTTTGCTCTTGTGACTTCGCAGGAGTTACTAACTCCGCATACATGAGTAAAGTAGTTGAAGCCTTCGGCCGAGGTCGAGCTGACCTGTGCGGAAGGCTGGAGAAGCAGCTGCCAAACCAGGCGGGGCCGCCCGTTATCCCTGGAGCTAAGGGAGAAAGGCAAAAAGAAGAACTCATTGTCCTCAGGAGGCATCTGGCACCCGCAACAGCCTGTCCACTCAGCCACAGAACTGCCCGGTCGGGAAGAGCAGAGACCCCGAGTCAGATGAGGGGGTCGGACTTTGGAGGCGGGCGAGGGCGGTGTTACCAACCGTCGAGGGTACACACGCTTGCAGTGTCTGGGGGGCAGGGTCCCTCTCCGGACGCACCCAGCTCGGGCTGTATTTCGGTGGCCTAATACAGGACGCTGGTGGAAACTGGACTCAGAGTTGAGAAGTTTGTGGGATCCTAGAGTCGAATCTAACACCTAAATTGGTGAGAGACCGGCTAACTCATTTTTCCTTTGACAGTCGTGTTGTCTGTGTTTGTGTGTGTGAGCTGTTTTGTGTCTCGTCTTGTGTGCGTCGTGATATGTGTGTGTGTGACGTCTTGTGTGTCGTGTTGTGTGTGTGTTGTGTGTCGTCTAGAGTGTTGTGTGGATTGCGTGTGTGGTGGTATGTTTGTGGTGACATGTGAAGTGGTGTGTGTGTGTGAGACGTGTTGTGTGTCGTGTTGTGTGTCGTGTTTCTTTGTGTCTATCTGTGTGTCATGTTGTGTGATGTGTTGAGTGTGTGTGTGGTGTTGTGTTTTGGTGTCATGTGACATGTTGTGTGTGACATAGTGTGTGTGTGTGTGTGAGATGTAGTGTGTGTCATATTGTGTGTGTTTCTGTCTGTCTGTGTGACATCTGTGTTTTATTGTGTGTGTGACATGTGTGTAGTGTTTTGTGTCTGTGTGACGTGCTGTGTGCTGTGTGTGTGACGTGTTGTGTGTGTGTCTTTGTGGTGTGGTGTGTGTGTGATGTGTTGTGTGTGTGTAATGTAGGCCGTTTTGTGTGTCATATTCAGTGTGTGTGTGGTGTTGTGCGTCTGCTGTTGTGTTACGTGTTTTCTGTGACATGGTGTGTGCAGTGTGTGTGTGTGTTGTGTTGTGTATCGTCTTGTGTTTGTTTGTCTGTGTGATGTATGTGTGTGTGTGAGACGCATTGTGTGACGTGTTGTATGTGTTGGGTGTCGTCTAGAATGTTGTGTTGAGTGTGTGTGATGTTTTGTGTGTCGTCTTGTGTGTGTGTCTGTATGGGTGTCTGTGATGTGTTGTTTATAAGGTTGTGTGCCTGTGTTGTGTTGTGTGCCGTTTTGTGTGTTGTGCTGTCTGTGTGATGTGGTGTGTGTCGTACTGTGCGTGTGTGAGACGTGTTTGTGAGTGTGACGTGCGACGTGCTGTGCGTGCATGCGACGTGCAACATGTTGTATGTCTGAAGTGCGATGTGCTGTGTGTATAACGTTCGATGTGACGTGTTGTGTGTGTCCATGCAATTATGTGATGTGGATCGTGCGACAGCTAACGTGTTGTGTGTGTGCGTGTGAGGTGCGATGTTTTGTGTGTGTGATGTGCACGCGCCTCGTGTTGCGTATGTGATGTGCGATGTGTTGTATGTGCGTGCTGCACGCAACGTGTTGTGCATGTGTCATGCGATGTGTTGTGTCTGTGCGTGCAACACACACGTCACACACAACACGTCTCATGACACCACAACCACACAACACACACTCAACATGACACACAACACGGCACACAAGTCAACACACACACACAACACGACACACAACACATCACAGACACACAACACAACACTCACCACACAGACACACACACAACACGACACACAACAGGTCACACAACACTCTGGATGACACACAACACACAACACGAAACACAACACAGCACACACACACTGAACACAAGACTCTGCACGACACACAGCACACACACAAGACATCACACACACAAATGTGTCTCACACACACACGTGGGCAAACGTGGCTGGTTGCTGTCAGGGTCTGCGTCTCCCTGCGGGTCCAGGGGCCTGGCTGCAGCTCCCGCCCCAGCCCCCCCCCCGGGGGCGTTTGCTGCTGCCCCTTCCCGTGTCCCGGCCCCTCCGGCCTGGGTGTGTGGCTGGTGGCTGGGCTGTGGAAACGCCTGTGGGATGCGGCTTCCTTCGAGTTCCCAAAGGGTTGGTTGGGGTCGGGCATGAGTCTCCTTTCCCGTGCGAGAGATCCCGGCGTCACCTTTCCACCACGTCCTTGCCAAGGCTCCGTGCGCAGCTGAGCCGGGAGGGTTTTTCACCTGTGTTTTTCTCCACCATCCTGCCTGCAGAGGGAGAGCTGCATTCGGGTCTCACTGTGGTGTGTTGGTCAAGGGGTCGGATTCTCACTCGGGGCGGGAGAGAGTGCGGAGAAGACCTTGGAAAGGTGAAGTCGGGGGCAGGACATTTTCAGGTGCCTGTTTTTGTGGGGGTTCGTTGAATGTTGTTTTTTGCTGAAATGGAGAGAAAGGTTGTTGGCTTTTCGGCCTGAAGGCTTGTTCTGTCCAGCAGCCCAAACTGCCAGCCTTGTTTCACCTCTTTAATGTTGGACAGGGACAGGGACACGTGAGCACCTTTGACTCTTTTGGAGCCCCTTGAGTCTATGGAAATGACCACAAAAGTTCCCACCCCCTGTGTGAGTAGCATGTGGGACTGAGCCTCTTTTTTCCTTTCTCCCCTCTCGGATGTCAGAAGCACCCTAGACAGGTGCATGGCTCCTTCCCCTTCACATGGCATGATAGTGGGCACAGGCTGAGAGAAAACAACTATCCCAGGGCCAAGTGCAAAGTGGGGAAGGTGACTGGTGGGGTCGGACTCTCCTTTGGGTTATTACAAACCCGGGGTTCCTTCCTTTCCTACAAAACAAAATCTGTTTTCTAAATCGCTTCTCTGCTAAGGCTGCGTCTACACTCCCCCTTGTGTCGGTAGAACATATGTCGCTCAGGGGTGTGAAGAAGCCACCCCCCGAGTGAGACAAGTTACACCGACCTAAGTGCTGGTGTGGACAGTGCTCTGTCATTGATTTCCCTGCAGTAATAGGCTTCATCTCTCGCTCTGCAGAGCCAAGCCTCTCAAAGCCTTTCAAGGAATCCTCGGGTGCTTCAGGGGTGTCTGTGCTGAGGACAGCTGAATTAATGTGAACTGGCTGAGGCTTGGTTTTTCTCAGCTCAGGGCCCTGATTTATCTGGTGCTCTGGGTAGTTCCCCTGATCACACTTCCTCAGGCTCTTCCTTGAGCGGAGATTTATCATGGGAATTACGCGGAGAGGAATGATCCTGGGGAAGTCAGTGCCGGGCCTCCCAAATCTGCACCTTTGTCTTTCTTTAATGAACAGATGGAAGATCAAAGCATTGTATTCAATCCTTGAAGTGTCCATCCCATTTCTGTGCAGATTGGACTTGAAAAGTTGTCCTTCTTCGTCTGTACACCACATGTGTCCATTTTAAATCAAAAGATGCATAATGAGCCATGGGCTACTTCCCTATGACACAGAGGGTCACAAACATGGTAGTGAAGAGGACAGATTACTAAGTAATCCCAGTGGGTTTCAGCCCCGTAGGATCACCTGGAAGGATTTTTCCTTCCTTTCAAAAGGGCAGAACCCAAACCCCATTCACAAGCTGCAGGGAACCTTACAGTAAATTCTTCCCACATGGTCCCCTTTGTAAAGCCAGTCTGTCAGAGCTTGCCTTAGCACAAGAAAATAACGCCAGACAGTGGTAAGCACACAAACAAGACTTTATTTAAGAGAGGGAAAAGGACTAGGCCAGGCTAGAGAAGGGGTGGATTAACAAAACTTGAACTCTGGAAGTGCTCCAGTCTCCCAAACAATTACACCCAGGAGGTCATGTGGATGTTCTCTCTCCCTTCTCTTGCAGGGACAGCGATGGACGGCTGCTGCTCTCTTGACATTGGACGCCAGGGAGGGACTCCATGATGGACACAGGAATGGGTGAGTAGACCTCACTAAAAACCCTCCCTATCCCTCTTTGCGTCGTCTCTGCCTGGATGTTAGACCCTGTCTACGCGGATTCAATCCGTGCGTGGGAGTGTGCTTCCCAACCCAAACTAATATAGCAAATGGCTAAAGGTCACCAGATTCTTTTCCCAAGTCCAAGATGGCCACCTCACAGATAACCCAAAAGGTACATGCCTTTCTTCCCTTCTTTAAGGAAAATTTGGCAGGGGCAACCAGCATTTTACACACCCAGACACTGGATTTGACTAATCAGGGGACGTTGTGGGGCAGGGTGACCCACGCAGAAGGGGTTGTATATCCCCTCTGAGAACTCCTCCCTGTGTCCTCTACCAATTGAAGTGGGCGTCAGCCCCGTAGGACCACCCCGAGAGGGGATTTGACCAAAGAAGGGAAGTGCTGCAGTGGAGTGACCTGCCCGCAACAGGATCCCGTGGTCCCTCTAAAACGTCCCCACACCACCCTCTAGCAGTTGGCGAGGGTTTCACTCCCACCTTAGGCCCAACAACACTTCAATGGTCACTGAATGAGGGGCCTGTGGAAAAAAATAGTACAATTGTGCAATTAAAGACTGTGTCAAAATGCACATGCACAGTACTCAGACTCCCTGAATCCTGGCGTTTCCGAACTTTCCGTTGCTCAGTTTTGCAAACTTACTAATTGTTATTTTAATGCAGATTTGTATATCTTTGGTGGGCGTCTAAAGATATAAAAATACAGACATTGATTCATATCATTGTCGTGCAAACATCCCCATTTCATTGTTTGTTTTTAAAGAAAAAAGTACAGGACTAGGTTCTGGCAATTTCTGTATTGAGAAAGAAAGATATTTTTGTAAAGAAAAGATATTTTTAAGGGTTTTGAACTGTTGAAACAGAGGCCCAGAGATTGTCTCACACAGGGAGGCGTGGGTGATGCAGTGCACACTTTTCCAAGCCAGCAGAATTGCTGGACCCCAAGAGATTCCCCCTCTATTCCTGAGTCAACCTTTGCCAGAAGCAAGCAGACAGAAGGACAAAAGTAGCTCTCCATTTTAATAAAGGCTCTTGTAACTTCCTGGGTAAATTGTCCCTTCCATTCTTTAGCTGACCATTACTCAGGCTCTTTTCTTACTGGCAAACTTGAATTTTGATTTTTCTACGTCATGGCCAGTCTTTATCGTCTCTCTTGTAAACTTGAATGTGCCAATTCCTGAGAGGACATACTTTCTTGTTTTTTCCTGGTTCGGCAATCATAGCTCTGGGGATTGAGCTCCCTTTTAAGGTACTTTTAATAATGATCCCCTGTCCTTTATTTCATCTATCAGGATGTTCAAAGAGAGCAGCTCCCCTTCACTGAATGCCACTGCTCTGACTTTGGATTCCCTTGTAGAATGTGTGGGGCTGGGGTAGTTGTCTCAGCTAGATTCTTAATCCAGAGGAAAGACGCTCTCTCCTGTTCAATCAAGATCAGGAATGGCACATAGATTTGGGAGAAAAAGTACATTTTACTTTTACTCTATTTTCTTATTTCTCAAAAGGAACAGTACAACAAAGATAAAAACCCCACTGTGAATAATCAATATAGGTATTGATGTATCTTGTCTGAAATGGGACAGCTGCTTTTCTACTCTCGGGATGGATGCCATATCAATAGATAAGATAAAAAGACAGGCCTAACTGAGACACTGAAACCATATTAGGGCCAAATTCTGCTACTCGGTTACATGAGTACGTCGCTCCCCGACTAGGGCCCAAATCTGTGTAAAGAAGAGTAAATCTGGTCCCGAGGGAGTATTGAACAACTTCCAAACTGTTTAAGAAGGGTGGTTGAGTCTAAACTATAAAGACAGTTCCAAATATGGACCGCAGTTGAGGAAAGCAGCCTTATTCATCCGAGCATATGAATGATGTAAGAAAATTCTGAAAATGTGGATCTTAGATCATGGTCATAATTTAAAAAAATTAATTGACACAGCTGGACACCATTCACATTTGAAACATAAAGTAGCTTAAAACTGTCCTAGCTTGAAGTGGTTTGAAACTGCTTCAGGAAATGTGGTCCTCTTACAAGTGTAGATGTGAGGTTGCATATATGGTAAAGCCATGGATACAGAATACATGCTGATTTTAATCCTACACATTTCCTAAACACTATACAGACTATCTAATTGCTTATTTTTAAATCCTAATCAGAGAAAAATTAAAATAATTTGTGCAAATAATTGAATTCTAAGGATTGTGTAACAAAAAACACTCTTATTTTCTAGATCTACTGAGAGCTAGCTCTGAGAGAACAAAACAGTATTTTCAGTGTTTATGGTTCTTTACTGAAGCAGGTCTATTCTTTATCTAAGAACAGGAAAACAAAAGAATTCACAATATTGTTATCCCTTTTGACCTGAGCAATTAGTGACTATTTTGGGTCTTGTGAGTGTTTCCATTAGGGGGAGAAATGGATCATGGAGTCAGGTATTTTTTTGACACAATCCTGCTTATTTACAAAGAATGTACCCAAAGTTCTATTTCCCTAACGACAGCAGGAATAGTTTCTTGGCTCACAATTCCAAGCCTCTTTCTATCCAGCAGCCTACCCTAAAGCTCTCTCTCTCTCTCTCTCTCTCTCTCAACTTTTTCTGAGATCACACTACAAATACTTCTCTGGGGCTCCTTTGTGCTTCTGAGGTGTCACACTCCCTCTCTTCCTCCCCCCCCGCCCCGAACCCCCTCCCCCTGCATTTGCATTCAGACCCTAGTGAAAGCCCCTTCCACTGTATGGCTCAACTCCTATTCCAGCTTTACTTGATGGTGACTTCTATTAAGTCAGCCATCCATTCCACAAAAGAGCTTGATTGTTTTACATTGATCCTGAATAAAGGACAACTGGTATGGCCACCAGCTTCAATAAGGCTTCCCCTTTCCCCAGCATAACTACCTGTTTTCATGTTGTTTTTATAAATCTGTATCTTGTACACGTCCGCAAAACCCACAGCATTCTTTTATTTTTACTAACCTGAAACAGGATATTGAATGCATCATTTCAGTTACACCAATGTAAATCTGTGGTAATTCATTAGAATTATTCCATCTTTATCCTGGTGGCAAAATATGTTAGCACGTCACTAGAGAAAACATGACACTTTTTGATAATTGTTATTGTTGCCGGCACCCAGTGCCGAGAGGCTAAACAACAGCTGGGGTTGGTTAGCTACCCGGTGTGCTTCACCCAATAATCACAACGGGGCGGAGAAACGGAAAAGTTTATTTGCAGCTGCAAAAAGATCCAGGGAGAATAGAATCTCAAATCCTGCACACAGAGCAGGAAGTTACACAGGCTTTTATACATCCTTTTTCCCAGCATACCCTAAGTATCCATCTAGCCAGCCAATCCCGTTCCCAGCTAGTTCCCTTGTTCTCTGTATCATTTGTTAACCTACACATAAAGCTGCTTTATTCAACATTGTTCTTCCATATCTGCCAGTTTGGCCTTGTTTAGTTTCAGGCAGTCTGACTCTGCAACATATTGTTGCAGATCCTCAACATAACTGCAGCGAGTGCCTCCAGGCCGGGGGGCCAAGGACACTTGGGCCTAGTGCGAGGGGGCTTCATCGACACTCGTGGTCTTCCATCCCCTCAAGTTACTTTGTGGCCATGCCCCAGTGTCCCCAACAACTCCCTCCTTTGAGAACACTCAACAGCCTTGGCTCTGAGTTTTCTCACTTGGGCTACTTATTTCTTTACAATAGGACTTTGCATAAGCACTTTGTGATAGCTGTGAAGAGAAGGACTTATTAACTTTTGCAAAAGGGCCCTAACACATGAGACTGCACAGCATAATACCAGTAATAAAAGCAATACAGGAAAGAAAAGTTTCAATAACAGGCTAAATAAACCACCAAGCCAAGATGACAAACCCCAGCCTGAAACAAGGTTTGCAACCAATCGCTCTCGGGGGCAGTATAGGCAACCTGTGCTCCGCCTCGGGCATGGGCCTCAGCCTGGCGACAGTGGAGCCGGAGCACATACCCAGTAATCAGTCTGGTTTGTTAAAATAGCAACATGGTGCGCAAGCGAAACAAAGGAGTTATGCTCCCGATATGCACAGTTTGGAAATAACAATACAGAGAATAACAATGTTACCCAATTAATTATCACCAGAGTCTTCCCAAGCCAGGGTCTCCAGTACCTGGGTGGGCCCATTTTAGCATTAAGGTGCCCGCTATTTGTGTCTTTTAAAAAGTAGCTTTAGCCCGAGATCGTCACTAGATGAGGAGTCAGCAGGTTGGATGGTCCACTGTTCTGCTGATGAGGGGGCGGGTACTGCCTTCAGACGAGAGTGATGGATCCAGTTCTTGTGTCCCTCGATCTTTGCCGCTTAATGGGAGATCAGCAGGACGGTATAGGGTCCTTTCCACTTTTGCTGGAGAGGCTCGTCTTTCCAGGTATGAACAAGCATGGAGTCACCGGGCTGTAAGGAGTGGACGGGAGAGTCCGAGGGGAGAGGCTGGGAATCCTTGGTATACCTGTGAAGAGACAAGAGAACAGCAGACAGGGAACACATATACTGTGACAAAAAACCATTACCCAACTCCCATTCCCCTGACAGAACCGGGGTGCCATTCATAGACCATGCCCTTCCAAACATAATTTCAAAGGGACTAAGCCCTAATCTACCCTTGGGGAGAACACGGATACGGAGTAGGACGAGGGGCAAAGCATCAGGCCATCGCAGTGAGGCTTCTTGGCACACTTTTGAGAGATGCCGTTTAAGGGTCTGATTGGTCCGCTCCACTACCCCACTGGCTTGCGGTCTCCAAGGCGTATGGAGTTTCCAGGGGATCTGTAAGGCATGTGAGATGCTTTGAATGATTTTTGATGTGAAGTGTGTCCCGTTGTCAGATTCCATCCACTGGGGGAGTCCAAAGCGAGGAATGATCTCCTTAACAAACTTGAGGGCCACTCTCCTGGCAGTGCAATTACGGCATGGGAAGGCTTCTGGCCATCCGCTGAACCGATCCACTATGACAAGGAGATATTTGAACCCTGGGGTCCGGGGAAACTCAGTAAAGTCTATTTGCACACTTGTCCGGGGCCCGGAGTGGGTTCTAGGGCAGCTGGTGGCACAGGATGTCCCGGTCGGGGGTTATTCTTTTGGCAGACTAAGCAGTCCGCTTGTACCTGGGCAGCCAGGGGTTGGAGTCCGGAAGTGATAAAGTATTTTCCCATTAGCTGGATAAGTGCTTCCCTGCCAGCATGAGTAGTTTGATGTAGTTTCTGCAGCACTGGCCGGATCAGGCCCTTTGGTAAGAGGACCTTCCCTTCCGGGGAATGAAGCCATCCTTCCTTTTCCCGGAGACCGAGTTTGTCAGTTAGCTGTCTCTCCTCCCCAGAGTACTGAGGGGTTGGAAGCTCCCCTCCTGATGGGCTAAGGGCATGCATATGGGCGTTCTCAGTCTGAGGGGATGGCAGGGTGGCAGCATGCTTAGCCTCTCTATCTGCCCGGGCGTTACCTCTGGCCACATCTTGATCCTCCCTTTGATGGGCTTTACATTGTACCACCGCCACTTCCGAGGGAAGTTGTACGGCTTCTAGGAGCCGGAGGATTTGGGGCCCGTACTTGACTGTGGAGCCTTGGGCTGTCAGCATTCCCCTTTGCTTCCATAGGCCAGCATGAGCATGCAGCACCCCAAAAGCATACTTTGAATCAGTAAAAATATTGACCCGCTTTCCTTTTGACAGTTCAAGTGCACGGGTCAGGGCTATTAGTTCGGCAAGCTGGGCAGAGGTCCCAGCAGGCAAACCTTCAGCTTCCACAGTGTCATGGAGGGTCACAATCAGCATAACCCGCCCTCCTTTGCCCATCTATTACAGTACTGCTACCATCAGTGAACCACTCATAATCTGCATATGGGAGGGGTGCATCCTTTAAATCCGGACGGCTGGAGTACAGGGCATCTATGATCTCTAAACAGTCATGTTCCTGTTCCTCTGTTTCTGGCAAGAGGGTGGCTGGGTTAAGGGAGGGGCAAGGCTGTAAGGTGACTTCAGAGTTCTCTAACAGCTTAGCCTGGTACCGAGCAATCCGAGCCTGGGTGAGCCAAAGCCCTCCCTTTGCATCCAATAAGGCTCGGACCATATGGGGAGTGTAGATTTGCATAACCCCTCCCAATGTTAGCTTCTCCACTTCCTCAAGCTCTAGGGCAGTCGCTGTGACCGCCCGTAAACATGCCGGCCAACCCTTTGCAACCTGATCGAGTTGCTTAGAAAAATAAGCCACGGGATGTCTCCATGCTCCTAACAGCTGTGTGAGCACTCCTAGGGCCACCCCGTTTCGTTAGAGATCTGGCAGACCCAGGGTTGGAGCTTCCTTCAGCTTCCTTTTCAAGATTTTAAATGCCCTGTCAGCCTCTAGGGTCCAATAGAAGGGGTCATGATCTGCTCCTTTTACACAGTCGTACAGGGGTTTAGCCCACAGTCCAAACTCTGGGATCCATATCCTGCAAAAGCCTGCCATACCCAGAAATGCCCTGAGCCGCTTATGATTACTTGGGGTAGGAACTTGACAGATAGCTTCCTTTCTTTCTTTTTTTTTTTTTTTCGCTTGAATGCTGACGCTCCCCTTGCCTTAGCTGTAACCTGATTCCTCTTCACCTCAGACAACAGACAAGCTGCTAAGTCTATTGGATTGAATGGCACATGGGTGTAAACTTGCATAGTGGTAGCCTGACGTCCGTCTGCCCCTGGGCAAGCCACAACAGTCTTGGTAAGCAAAGGATAGAGTCCCACCAAGGGGGCAATCTCTGTAACCCGAGGCATCCTACCCTTATAAGGTGGGGGTGTGGGGGCCGAAGGGGACTTCGGCTCTGCCATTACAGTGGGGGTGGGGGTCTGGGGACTAACATTAACTACTACCGAACCAGTCAGAGTCAAATTACAGCTCTGCAGAATTACAGCTCTGTTCTGTTTCTTAAAGCCATAAACGCTTGTGCATACAAATGTTCATTCCATTTACCCATTCACTGACAAAACAAAACTAATTGGAGGATCGTGTTGTAATTAATTGACACTCCTGGTGGCCACCACTCCTGGTCCTCTGGTTGATATTGAGGCCAGTCAACTGTACAGAATCGTTTTAATTGGCTCTTAGTCATCGGATCCGCACCAAATACCTTCCAGTTTGCTAGAATGCACTCTAGATGCGTACATCGTGCCCTCACCCCCGAGCTCTGTCCCTGTCCCATACCTACAGGGTAATTCTGGGTGTCCCCAGGTTCCAACAGAGCATACAATCCGGATTTCAAAAGGTTCCTACCTTATCCAAAAAGAAATGGAGTACTTGTGGCACCTTAGAGACTAACCAATTTATTTGAGCATGAGCTTTCGTGAGCTACAGCTCACTTCATCAGATGCATACTGTGGAAACTGCAGCAGACTTTATATATACACAGAGAATATGAAACAATACCTCCTCCCACCCCACTGTCCTGCTGGTAATAGCTTATCTAAAGTAATCGTCAGGTTAGGCCATTTCCAGCACAAATCCAGGTTTTCTCACCCTCCACCCCCTCACACAAATTCACTCTCCTGCTGGTGATAGCCCATCCAAAGTGACAACTCTTTACACAATGTGCATGATAATGAAGTTAGGCCATTTCCTGCACAAATCCAGGTTCTCTCACTCCCTCACCCCCCTCCAAAAACCCACCCCCATACACACACAGACTCACTCTCCTGCTGGTAATAGCTCGTCCAAACTGACCACTCTCCAAGTTTAAATCCAAGTTAAACCAGAACATCTGGGGGGGGTAGGAAAAAACAAGAGGAAATAGGCTACCTTGCATAATGACTTAGCCACTCCCAGTCTCTATTTAAGCCTAAATTAATAGTATCCAATTTGCAAATGAATTCCAATTCAGCAGTTTCTCGCTGGAGTCTGGATTTGAAGTTTTTTTGTTTTAAGATAGCGACCTTCATGTCTGTGATTGCGTGACGAGAGAGATTGAAGTGTTCTCCGACTGGTTTATGGTCCCTTATCCAAGGGACCAGTTCCTCACCGTCGTCCGCAGCTTCTCCTCCCCTATGTCCAAGGGACCGGTTCCTCACCGTCACCCACAGCTGCTTCTCCACTATATGAGTGCGTTGCACCGTTGTGCCCTCCGGGGTCGATCAAATTGCGTCTCCTCCGAGGCCCCCGATGAACTCACCGGTGTGCGCTGGGCGTCGGTTCTCGCCGCAATCCTTGACCTCCAGGAGGGGTCCGGGCAAGGCTAAATAGCAGCCTCGTCGCCCACCCAGGGAAGCCAAAAGCTGTTGCCAGCACCCAGTGCGGAGAGGCAAAACAACAGCAGGGGTTGGTTCGCTACCCGGTGTGCTTCACCCAATCATCACAACGGGGTGGAGAAGCAGAAAAGTTTATTTGCAGCTGCAAAAAGGTCCAGGGAGAATAGAATCTCCATTCCTGCACCCACAGCAGGAAGTTACACAGGCTTTTATACATCCTTTCTTCAGCATACTTATCCAATAGCAAGCTGCCCTAAGTATCCATCTAGCCAGCCAATCCAGTTCCCAGCTAGTTCCCTTGTTCTCTGTATCATTTGTTAACCTATACATAAAGCTGCTTTATTCAGCATTGTTCTTCCATATCTGCCCTGTTTGGCCTTGTTTAGTTTCAGGCAGTCTGACTCTGCAACATATTGTTGCAGATCCTCAGCATAACTGCTGCGAGTGCCTCCAGGCCGGGGGGCCAAGGACACTTGGGCCTAGTACGCAGAGCTGCTGCGAGTGCCTCCAGGCGGGAGTGGGGGCCAAGGACACTTGGGCCTCGTGCGAGGGGGTTTCATCGACACTCGTGGTCTTCCATCCCCTCGAGTTACCTAGTGGCCATGCCCCAGGGTCCCCAACGCTAGTGAAACAAAACTGCAGGAACTGAGGGGTGCGGTGTGTGTTTAGTGGCTTGGCAGCCCTGAACCAATCCCCTGAGCCCCGAGGGCCGGCAGCGCTGGCAGGGCAACGGCAGGGCTATCCTGCCCTCGAGCCTCTATCTTCATCCAGTGCCCTGCCGGGGCAGCCCCGGAGAGGGGAGCTCAGTCTCAGGGGCACATTCACCCCTTTGCTGGGGGACCCTGTCGGTGCCGCTCATCGTGCTGGCTTCTGGGACACAAGTGCCCATCCTGCAGGGCTGAGCCCCCCCGACAGCTGATTTAACACAAAGACCCTAGCACCCCTCATCGCAAGCAGCTGTTCAACGATCCCGCTCCCAGTCCAAACCCTGCCAGGGCTGAACCAGTAGAGCGGGTACCTCCGGGGGCAGGTCTCATCCCCAACCCAGGGTGAAGTGCCGGGGGCAATGGCAGATTAGCCACTGAGCCTGTGCCCAGGGGTTGCCAGGCAGGCAGGGCAAGGAAAGCCCCCACATTCTGATCCCACTCCCTGGCGGAAGCCGTGGGGGGAGGGCCGGAGAAGCCCCTAGTGCCCCCTGAGCCCATCCCGTGCTGCAACCCCGGGGCTGGAAAACCTCTTGCTGCCTGCCCCGGCCTCAGCTTCTCCAATATGGGGCAAGCGGGGGTGGGGGGAGGCCGTCTGGAACAGGGGCAGGGCCCTGGGGAAGGGGCAGAAAGGGGTGGGGCCATGGGCAGGGCCAGAGGCAGAATGGGGGCAGGACCACAGTTGGAAGGGGTGGGGAAGGGCCCCGCACTTGTTCTGGCCCAGGGCCCCAGGAAACCTTAATCGACCTCTAGCTGTCGGGTGGCCCGTACAGGGCACTCAGTGCCCCCCTTCCCCGTTAAGGCAGGGCCCAGAGCAGACCCCAACCCTTTCAGCTCCCCTTAAAATCATAATGAGCTGCCTCTTTTGAGGCCCCAGGTTTGATCGTTGAGGCCATTGGGCCTGTTGTGGGGACCAGGCCCTGGAGGCTAACACTGACATTTAAAGCACTCACATCCTCATCCCCTACAGGATTTGGCCGACCCCCACCGTGCCTCAGTGTTCTGTTAAATGGGCGCAGAGAAGGCAGAGGCCACCTCCCCGCTCCATCAGAGAGCTGGCTGCTCTGCACAGGCCCTGGCACCAGCCACTGGTCTCTGCTACTCCTGCAGCACATGGCTGGGGGAGGCACCAAAGACCTAGAGGGGGCCCCACAAAATCACCTCCTTCTCCCAAAATTCTCTCACCAGGGCAGCAGGGTGCATTTACCAAAGTAACTGTGATGCCCTTGGGGCTAGCACCTCAGACCAGGGGAGTCCAGGACATGGCCAGCCCCACTCTGCAGACTGGGGGCAGCTGGCCCCAAGCTCTCCTGGCTGGCTCCTGGTCCCAGCTAGACTCAGGAGCTGTCACTGGAGTTTCCAGAGCTTGGGTATCTCCAAGGCCAGGCTGACGGTGCCCCTGGGGGGCCGAGGAACCAGCAGCAGCTAGCCCAGCCAGGAGCAGTTGTGGGGAGGGCAGGGTGGCAGGGGGCAGAGATGCTGGCTTGGCCCAGCAATGGGATAAGGACATAGACCATTTGGCCGCGGAGGCCCCATAACTGACTCCTCTGGGACCAGGTCCAGCCCGTGCAGAGCTTGGGGCTGGGACATGTGTGGGGAGGGGGGAAAGGGTGTGAGACAGGGCCTCTCGGCAAGGCAAGATTTGCCCTGCAGTTCTGGGTTTGTCACCATACAGGGACATCCCTCGGTGGGTCCCTTGGCGACAGCCCCTGGTGGCTGCTGTTTGCCAGGCTCTCCTAGTGCTGCAGTCATTGCTCTATTGCCCTCGCCTCCCTTTGGGTCTGGCTGGGTTTCCTGCCGGTCCTGAGGGAGCAGAGAGGAGAGGAGGGACGGGCCAGGCCTCTCCTCCCCAAGGGTAGTGTGGGCAGAACAGCTGGTAGTGGCCCCTACACCATAGCATGGCTAGCTGTGCCTCAAGCAACCAAGCCCCTTAGGCCTGTCAACACCACAGTTCGGCTGGCATACATTGCCTTGCATTCACCTCGCTGTGCCCAGGTCTACACTCAAATTTCTCTTCGGCCAATGTAATTGATCCCTTACGGTGATGCAATAAAACCACCTCTCCAGATGGCATTGGCCTACATCTACCCGAACCATCCTCCAGCAGCTGTCCCACAATACCCCATTCCCCGCAACAGTGACCACAGTGGCCATGTTGTAAACTCCACGCAGCACCCCTCGCCCCATGAAGTGATTCCTGCACTGCAGGGAGCCTGGTCTGCTCCCCGGGGTTCCCTAAACCCAAAGCTCATGGTAACTTTACTCTCTGTGAGGCCGTTGTGACGTTGCACTCATATCCTTTATGAAAATATGCTTATGAAAAGGAACATAACATGCCTGGAATATGCTTTATGCTAAATGCCCCATGTAATATATCATTAGAAAGCTTAAAATCTACTAAGTGTGTACTACTAGGGGCAGATCGGGAGCATCCCAGGTGCTGGGGGAGGAGGTCCGGGACCCCACTGGTGCTGGGGGAGGGGGCTGCAGTGCGCAGCCTGGGAGTGGGACCCCTGCTGGTCCTGGGGGGTGGGCACAGTTCCCATTGGCCAGGAACCTCAGCCAATGGGAGCTGCGGGGGGCAGGGCCTGCAGTCACGGGCAGAGTGGTGTGGAGACACCCCCCCTCCAACCTCTCTGCCACCTAGGAGCTGCAGGGCTATGCCGGTGGGAGCTGGGGAGCCCCCCATCCCGAGGTAAGCCGCCCCGCATCCCTCAACCCCCTGCCCCAGCCCCCTCCCACACTCCTGTCAGGGTTTCTTCTCCACTCTGAATTCTAGGGTACAGATGTGGGGACCTGCATGCAAACCTCCTAAGCTTACTTTTACCAGCTTAGGTTAAAACTTCCCCAAGGTACAAACTATTTTACCCTTTTGCCCCTGAACTTCCACTGCCACCACCAAACTTTATCTGGGTTCCTGAGGAAACATAGTTTGGACACGTCTTTACCCCCCCAAATCCTCCCAACCCTTGCACCCCACTTCCTGGGGAAGGTTTGGTAAAAATCTTCACCAATTTGCATAGGTGACCACAGACCCAAATCCTTGGATCTTAGAACAATGAAAAAGCATTCAGTTTTCTTACAAGAAGACTTTTAATAGAAGTAAAAAGAATCATCTCTGTAAAATCAGGATGGTAGATATCTTACGGGGTAATTAGATTCAAACATAGAGAATCCCTCTACGCAAAACCTTAAGTTACGAAAAAGACACACAGACAGGAATAATCATTCTATTCAGCACAGCTCTTTTCTCAGCCATTTAAAGAAATCATAATCTAACACCTACCTAGCTAGATTACTTACTAAATTCTAAGACTCCATTCCTGTTCTGTCTCCGGCAAAAGCATCACACAGACAGACACAGACCCTTTGTTTTTCTCCCTCCTCCCAGCTTTTGAAAGTACCTTGTCTCCTCATTGGTCATTTTGGTCAGGTGCCAGTGAGGTTACCTTTAGCTTCTTAACCCTTTACAGGTGGGAGGATTTTTCCTCTGGCCAGGAGGGATTTTAAAGGGGTTTACCCTTCCCTTTATATTTATGACAACTCGCGACTGCGCCATACAGGAGGCCTGTGATGTGTAGGGGGGCCAGATGAGATGATCTAAGAGTCTCTTCTGGCCTTCAAGTCTCCAAATCTCTGCAAAACCGAGTGCGGCACATTGAGCATCCCCTGATGGTTCCACGTGTGGCCTGCGTAAACCCTTGCACGACCACTGAGCGTGTGGGGGTGACCCAGGGGGAGCAGCTCAAACACGCACAGGAGCCGGCTCAGGGCAGGACATGAGCCCTGCAGGGCAGGGGTGGGGGTGGCAGTGACATCACAAGGGCCTTTTGCAGCACTCAGCTGATTGGTGAAAGGAGGTTGGGAGGCGGTGACCTCACAGAGAGTCCACGACAACGGCCAGGGAGGACAGGCTGCAGGGCAGGGGGATCTCAGAGACCCCCGGGGCTTTGCTGCAGGGAGTCTCCTTCTTGAGGTGTCTCCTTGAGGACTGAGAGAGAATTCAGGGTCTCGTATGTGAGCGCGAGGTGGAGCCTCTCTGGAGTTTTCTCCTTTCCCACTGCTCATTGAGCGAGAAGACAGACGTCCCTGTGGAGAAGGGAAGAGCCCCAGAGAAATTTGGTACCTAGGCAGCCTGATCCACCTGGTGCTGGCCAAATTCTCGGCATGGAAAACAGGAGGTTAAAGTGGGAAAATTTTCCCCCAGTTAGGCCTTTGTCCCTTCGAGTCCTTGGGGTTTGTCTTTTTTGGTTTTCCTTTTCCTGCTTCCCTCCATCCACTGGCGAGGAGGGGGCTGCTCTGTAGCCCTCATGGTGGGAGGCCTCCCAAAGAGATGGGACAGGAAGCGTGCTCTGAGAGTGATCCTCACCGGTGACCTGAGCCATCCCTGGGCCATCTGGGGAACCCTCAGCCCACCGCCAGAGTCTCCACGCTGATTGGCTGAGCAGGGGTCTCGTGGCAGGGAGGAGATTCAGGACTTTGTTGTTCTCCTTTAAGGCCCAGCAAATAAGCCAGAACCAATCATCTGCTTGGTGAATTGTTCTCCTTCTCGCTCCTGGTTGTCTCTGAGCTGTTCCTGGTTCTCGCTGGTGTTCTCGTGCTTCTAAAACACTTGCTGAAGAATCAGTGTGAATGGTTGTTGGTTTGTAGCTCATTGCAGGTCACTTTATTCCGATCATTCAGTGTGTGAAACTCCAGACTGATCATAGAATCATAGAATATCAGGGTTGGAAGGGATCTCAGGAGGTCATCTAGTCCAACCCCCTGCTCAAAGCAGGACCTATCCCAAACTAAATCATCCCAGCCAGGGCTTTGTCAAGCCTGACCTTAAAGACTTCTGAGGCAGGAGATTCCACCACCTCCCTAGGTAACGCATTCCAGTGTTTCACCACCCCCCTAGTAAAAAAGTTTTTCCTAATATCCAACCTAAACCTCTCCCACTGCAACTTGAGACCATTACTCCTCGTTCTGTCATCTGCTACCACTGAGAACAGTCTAGATCCATCCTCTTTGGACCCCCCTGGCAGGTAGTTGAAAACAGCTATCAAATCCCCCCTCCTTCTTCTCTTCCGCAGACTAAACAATCACAGTTCCCTCATCCTGTCCTCATAAGTCATGTGTTCCAGTCCCCTAATCATTTTTGTTGCCCTCCGCTGGACTCTTTCCAATTTTTACACACCCTTCTTGTATTGTGGGGCCCAAAACTGGACACAGTACTCCAGATGAGGCCTCACCAGTGTCGAATAGAGGGGAACGATCACGTCCCTCGATCTGCTGGCAATGCCCCTACTTATACATCCCAAAATGCCATTGGCCTTCTTGGCAACAAGGGCACACTGTTGACTCATTTCCAGCTTCTAGTCCACTGTAACCCCTAGGTCCTTTTCTGCAGAACTGCTGCCGAGCCATTCAGTCCCTAGTCTGTAGCAGTGCATGGGATTCTACTGTCCTAAGTGCAGGACTCTGCACTTGTCCTTGTTGAACCTCATCAGATTTCTTTTGGCCCAATCATCTAATTTGTCTAGGGCCCTCTGTATGCTATCCCTACCCTCCAGTGTATCTACCACTCCTCCCAGTTTAGTGTCATCTGCAAACTTGCTGAGGGTGCAATCCATGCCATCCTCCAGATCATTAGTGAAGATATTAAACAAAACAGGCCCCAAAGTATTTGGGACATAAGACTTGTCTGGAAGGGTGCACAGGGCTAAAGTGTTTTTTGCCATAGCAGGTGACTTGTCGCAAGAATGAAGTCAATCCCCCTTCCAAACAAGCCCCAAATGAGCTGTTACCAGAATTGCCCTTTACCTTGGGGTACGCCCATTTGTTAGGGTTACTCTTCTGGTGGGGGGGAGATTCTGCAGTTCTGTCAATGTGCTGCTTTTGTCACTTGTGTTTTCCTATGGATCGCTACTCCTTCCTTCTGCAAGTTCCCTCCCAATGGAGCTACCCTGCAGGACCTCGGTTCCCCAGGGCTGGGGTCTTCCAGCCCCAAATGTGATGAACATGAACAGACACACAGGCACACACACATGAACATAGCATGTCAGAGAGGACTGGGTCATCAGCACTCGCAAGCTGACCCCTGATGTGTTCCGGGACTCAGTGGGCTGGATCGAACAGCAATTTAAAGCTGGTCCCCTCCTATGTCCTTGGACTCAACGGGCTGGGCTGAGCAACACCTTAATCTGCCACCCCCCTATGCCCCAGCTTCAGCACATCCCTATCTCCACCTTCACCCCACAACCATTCTGCTAGTAACCCACTTGCTGAGCAAACCCCCGAGGACTTTTGGGGCTGCAGGGATCTTTAGCTTGGGTACAAGGAGCGTTGCTGCAGACTGAATGGAGAAACCAAAACCACGCATGGAGGTGGGGTGGGGGGGCTAGCAAACTATAACTGATCAACATGAGGCAGGGTCAGGAGGCTATACCTAGAGAGAGACAGAGGCACAGAAAGAGACAGATGGATCTCAGCACTCCTTGAAGCTGGAATCGATCAGGGTTCCCAGGTGGCCTTGGTCGCTGAGGGACCAAAGCACTGGAGCCAGGCAGAGCCCCCAGCGCAATCAGTCAGGAAAAACGAATGAGGAGGACTTGTGTCACCTTAGAGACGAACCAATTTCTCTGATCATAAGCTTTCATGGGCTAAAGCCCACTTCATCAGATGCATGCAGTGGAAAATACAGCAGGAAGATATAGATATAGATATATCGATACAGAGAAGACAAGAAAATGGGGGTTGCCCTACCAACTCTTAACGAGACCAATCGATGAAGGTGGGCTGTTAGCAGCAGGAGAAAAAAAAACTTTTGTTGTGATACCTTAATTGATTGGTCTCGTTAAGAGTTAGAATGGCAACCCCCATTTTCTCATGTTCTCTGTGTATATATATCTATATATCTTCCTGCTGTATTTTCCACTGCATGCGTCTGATGAAGTGGGCTTTAGCCCATGAAAGCTTATGCTGAAATAAATTGGTTAGTCTCTAAGGTGCCACAAGTCCTCCTCGTTCTTTCTGCTGAAACAGACTAACATGGCTATCACTCTGAAGCCGCACCAAAGGCTCTTATGTAAATTAAGTTGTCATGGGATAAGAGAGAAGACCCTTTCATGGATTGAGAACTGGTTAAAAGACAGGGAACAAATGGAAGGAATAAATGGTAAATTTCCAGAATGGAGAGGGGTAACTAGTGGTGTTCCCCAAGGGTCAGTCCTAGGACCAATCCTATTCAACGTATACATAAACGATCTGGAGAAAGGTTGGTAAACAGTGAGGTGGCAAAGTTTGCAGGTGATACTAAACTGCTCAAGATAGTTAAGACCAAAGCAGACTGTGAAGAACTTCAAAAAGATCTCACAAAACTAAGTGATTGGGCAACAAAATGGCAAATAAAATGTAATGTGGATAAATGTAAAATAATGCACATTGGAAAAAATAACCCCAACTATACATACAATATGATGGGGGACTAATTTAGCTACAACTAATCAGGAGAAAGATCTTGGAGTCATCGTGGATAATTCTCTGAAGACGTCCACGCAGTGCGCAGCTGCAGTCAAAAAAGCAAACGGGATGTTAGGAATCATTATAAAAGGGATAGAGAATAAGACGGAGAATATCTTATTGCCCTTATATAAATCCATGGTGCGTCCACATCTTGAATACTACGTACAGATGTGGACCCCTCATCTCAAAAAAGATATACTGGCATTAGAAAAGGTTCAGAAAAGGACAACTAAAATGATTAGGAGTTTGGAACTGGTCCCGTATGAGGAGAGATTAAAGAGGCTAGGACTTTTTGGCTTGGAAAAGAGGAGACTAAGGGGATATGATAGAGGTCTATAAAATCATGAGTGGTGTGGAGAAGGTGAATAAGGAAAAGTTATTTACTTGTTCCCATAATATAAGAACTAGGGGCCACCAAATGAAATAAATGGGCAGCAGGTTTAAAACAAATAAAAGGAAGTTCTTCTTCACTCAGCACACAGTCAACCTGTGGAACTCCTTGCCTGAGGAGGTTGTGAAGGCTAGGACTGTAACGGGGTTTAAAAGAGAACTGGATAATTTCATGGAGGTTAGGTCCATTAATGGCTATTAGCCAGGATAGGTAAGGACTGGTGTCCCTATCCTCTGTTTGTCAGAGAGTGGAGCTGGATGGCAGGAGAGAGATCACTTGATCATTACCTGTTAGGTTCACTCCCTCTGGGGCACCTGGCATTGGCCACTGTCGGTAGACAGGATACTGGGCTGGATGGACCTTTGGTCTGACCCAGTATGGCCATTCTTATGTTCTTGTGTTTTCAAACAACCGGTCTTGGTTTTGTTTTGGTGTTTCTCCTACTTGACCACATTTTCATCAGCACCCTTTGGGAGCTCCCCTTCTTAGGGTGGCTAAAAATCACAACTAAAATTGTTATTTAAATTATGACATTTAAATATAGGGTTTTTTTGAAAATTTACATCAAATTTCTTATCTACATATTGCTAGTTCTTCTCTTCTATTTTGTGGTCTGAAATTGTCAAAGTGGATGTTTTCTACTTGTTTGTTTTTTTTGTTTCCTAAGTGTTAATAAGATTTTGGATTTTATGTCGATATTTTTCTACTAAGAAGTTTCACACTTAAAATGCTCATCTGTGCTGAAAAAGACAAGCCCAAGGCCTCATTAATATCCCCTAATATGAGACTATACAGACGCAGAATTGAAAATCAAGAAGCCTGTGCTCTGCACCTCCTTGGTCAAGAGCTTTGAGATCTGCTAGTGAAAAGCGACGTGGAAGAGCGAGAGGATTTCTGGCCAGGACACTGTTCTTCCACAAGTAAAGAGCTGAAATGCTTCAACCATCAGGATTTGCAGTTTGAAGTCAATAGGACTTGTGCCCTGAGCATTCTCGGAAACCCCTCTCTTAGGTGGCTAAAGGCAGGCTGAAGAGCCTAATTTTGGGCTCCACTTTTTGGAAACTTTGGCTGGTATAAAAAATGGCTATTGGAAATTACTGAGAATTTAAATAACTTTTTATTGTTAAAACAAAATTGTTTTACTGTTGAAGTGACAGATTTTATGCCACTACATGACAAGTTCTTAATAAAAATACACAGAGTCCCTGACGCTGCAAACGCTCACTGAACTTTAAACCACGGGACTGTTTCTATGAGTAAATTTCTGTGTCTGTTTAACTGTCTGCAGGATCCAGGAATTAATTTTCAATATTTGGATTTTTGCGTATAGCAATTTTATAAATTATGAGACCCAATGGCTGGGAGGTGTGGGGGCTGCGGGCTCTGGGGTGGGGCTGGGGATGAGGAGTTTGGGGTGCAGACAGGGCAGGATTAATGCAGGGGCTCTAGGGGCTACAGCCCTGGCTAAGGGGGACTCCGCAAAAAGATCTCCAGGCTGCCAGAAGTGCAGATCTTTTGGTGGGGCCCCCTTAGCCCGGGACCCTGGACTGTGGCCACTAACGTCCCAGCGTCCGGCCCTTCCTAGCGGGGAGCAGGGAGGCGGCTTCATGCACGGCTGTCCCTCCCGCACCGTGCTGGGCTGGAGCTGGAGCTGTGAGCGCCTGGAAGCTCCACCCGCCCGCTGCCCTCGCCTGCAGGCTCCACCCCCGCAGCTCCCATTGGCCGGGAACCGCAGCCAATGGGATCTGTGGGGGCGGTGCCTGCAAGCAAGCACAGGGCAGCACAAGGAGCAACCTTCCCCCCCCACGGGGCTGCAGCCAGGGACATCCCTGCCGTGCCGGCAGCTGCAGGGTCACTCCAGGAGGAGCAGCGCAGGGCCAGGGCAGGCAAGGAGCCTGGCTCAACCCCAGTGCGCCCCCAAATGGGAGCTGCCCCAGGCAAGCACCCCGCACCTCAAGCCCCAGCCCTGAGCCCCCTCTGCACCCTAACTCCCTTTCAAACCCCATACCCCCACCCCAACCTCCTGCCCTGAGCCCCCTCCCGCACCCTAACTCTCTCCCAGACCCCGACTCCACACCAACCTCCTGCCCTGAGCCCCCTCCCACATTCCAAACCTCTCAGCCCCAGCCCTGCCCCAGAGGCCGCACCCCCAGTCGCCCCCTCACCACCTTCTGCACCCACCCCCCTGCCTCAACCTGCAGCCCCTCCTGCGCTCTGAACGCTGCATTTTTCACCACAGCCTGGAGCCTGGGGGCCACAAAATCAAATAGCCCTGGGCCCAAAGAGGCTGCACGGGGGCTCGGGCCAGAGGACTCCCCCAAGCCCTCTCCCCACCAGCAGCACGGTGCTCTGGGGGGAAGGGGCCTCTCTCCCCCGCCGGGCACTGGCAAGAGGGAGCTCTGGGGCCAGGAGAGAGGCCTGTGGCAGCCTTTCATCCCCAGCTGGCTCCCCTCCCATCTACCCCTCTCCTCTCCAGGCCCTTGCTGTGTGGCCCTTCATCGCTGGTGTGCGAGCGCGCGGCTGAGAGGAAACTTAGACTCCAACCCCTGCTCGAAGCAGGACCAAGCCCAACTAAATCATCCCAGCCAGGGCTTGGTCAAGCCGGGCCTTAAACACCTCGAAGGAAGGAGATTCCACCACCTCCCAAGGGAACCCATCCCAGTGCTTCACCACCCTCCTAGTGAAATAGTGTTTCCTAACATCCAACCTTGACCTCCCCCACTGCAACTGGAGACCATTGCTCCTTGTTCTGTCATCTGCCACCACTGGGAACAGCCGAGCTCCATCCTCTTCAGGTCGTTGAAGGCTGCTCTCAAATTTCCCCTCACTCTTCTCTTCTGCAGACTAAATAAGCCCAGTTCCCTCAGCCTCTCCTCATCCGTCATGTGCTCCAGCCCCCTAATCATTTTCATTGCCCTCTGTTGGACTCTCTCCAATTTGTCCACATCCTTTCTGTAGTGGGGGGCCCAAAACTGGACACAGTACTCCATATTTGGCCTCAAAAAGTACTGAAGAGAGGGGAAGAATCATTTCCCTCGATCGGCTGGCAATGCCCCTACTAATGCAGCCCAATAGGCCGTTAGCCTTCTTGCTGTTAGCCTTCATGTCCAACTTCTCGTCCACTGTCACCCAAGGTCCTTTTCTGCAGAACTGCTGCTTAGCCAGTCGGTCCCCAGCCTGTACCGATGCATGGGATTCTTCCGTCCTAAGTGCAGGACTCTGCACTTGTCCTTGTTGAACCTCATCAGATTTCTTTTGGCCCAGTCCTCCAGTTTGTCTATCCAGCATAGGGGTAGGGTCCAACTTTTCATTTCTACTTGATAGCACATTATTTAATAAAATGGATACATTCAGGGACAGCAATGGTCTCGATGAGGTTTGAAATGCAATGTCCTGAGCTTGGCCTTGGGGTGACAGTTTATTTGTGACTTTCCTGCTGTGAAGGAGGAGGAATAACATGGGTCTGGATTTCTCAGATTCATTCATCTGCAGAGGGGAAGAATGTGAGAATGGGCCTTCATGGAGTGAGATGGGACCTTCAGGGAAGTCTCTTGACATGTTTCTTTTAAATTACAGAGTCTAGCAGGGCTCTGCTGTTTATTCCCTGCAGGTATCATGCATTCCTAGATCTGGAAGGTTTAGCTCAGTGGTTCTGAACCCGTGGCCTGTGGGCCACTTGCAGCCCAATCAGCACACAGCTGTGGCTCATGTGACATCCTCAGGGGCATTCAGGTAGTATCTGTGTTGTGTGGATGAAGCCCACATAAGGAGGGGGCTCAGGACTGGGGCAGAGGGTTGGAGTTCTGGGGGAGAGGGCTCCAGCTGGGGAGGTGGGCTCTGGGGTGGGGTTGGGACTGAGGGGTTTGGGGTGCAGGAGGGGGCTCAGGACTGGGGCAGAAGGTTGGGGTGCAGGGAGTGAGGGCTCCTGCTTGGGGTGCAGGGTCTGGGGTGGATCCAGGGGTGAGGGGTACAGGCTGCAGCGGGGAGTGAGGAGTCCCCCCAGCCCTCTCTCTGTGCAGCAGCCCGGGGCCAAGGGAGAGGCACCTCTCCCCGCCTGCACGGCCTTGATAGCCTACTGCACAGCCGCGCGGCTTAGAGGGAACTTAGGTAGCTGCCAGGCAGCATGAAGGAAACACCACTGAGTGGTGCGATCCCCACAGTCATTGATACAAACAGGCTGCTCCAGGTGTCATGGCAGTCACACAGCCAGACAGCTTTGGACGGGTTGGGAGACACCCCCAGTGATGCCTTGGATGTATGGCTGGAGGAGGAGGAGGAGGAAATTGGGCAGTTACCTCTGCATGACACTTTCCTGGAGTGGCTTCCCTGGGTGGAGTGCCACGTCTGGGCTTGGCCGACTAGCATGGGCTGGAGGGGCAGGAGAGTGCTGCAGAGCTGGGAGGAACGGCTGTGGGAACCGGCCGTGGGGAGGTTGAAGTGTAGGTTCCTGGAGACCTGTGCAGCGCTCAGCCCGGAGCTGCAGGGGTGGAGTCCTGACACGAGAGTTCCCCTCGGCCCCAAGAAGCATGTGGCCAGGGCCAGTCTTAGGGCAGGGCAGTGTGGGCCCCTGCCTAGAGTGCTGTAGCCAGGGGGCACCGTGGTGCAGAGGCTGCCTGCCGGGTGCAGCCTGGCGTGGCAAGAGCGTCTGCTTCCCTGCTCCTGAGCAGAGCCCCCCTGCTCCCCACTCCCAGGGTGTCCCTCCCAGCATGGCTCCAAGTTCTGCCCCTGCCCTCTGCCCCTGCGAGCCGGGTCTCCCTGTGACGCTGCACTCTGTATTCTTTACGGAAATGTGCTCACGAGTATGAATATGACGTAACTGGAATATGCTTTATGCAAACTGCCTCTTGTGACAGATCATTGAAAAAGTTCTCATCAACTGAATGAGTTCATCTTATTTGTATGCATGTGTCATTTCCATGTCTGAAGTTAGAAATATGAGGTATAAACGTGGATTACTAATGTCGTCAGACGAAGGGAGGGCCATTAATGGTATTTCAGGAACTGGATGGCTCCAGTTAACTAGAACTAGTTGTGAATGGTTTTGTTTTCCTGTAAGTCTTCCTGCGGATGTGTGGGCTAGCCCATAAAGTGTGGAGACTGGGGTCTCACAGGGACATGTGACCATGTCACCTGATACTGGAATCCATCTTAAACCAGGTACTTTTCCATAAGGAACTGGGAGGGACTGCCGCCTTTTGCCAAATCTATATAAGGGGGTGAAACAGGAGGGAAGCTGCGGCCAGTCAGGAGAAAGCCCCTGCTCACCATCCAGGATGTCTGCTGTAACTAACATAAACTAAACGGGGAAGGATTGGGACCGGACTAGAAATGCGTCCAGTCTGTGAAAAAAAGCTCATTGGAACATCTTTGAGGGTGAGATATTACATGGAGCCAGTTTCTTAGTGTATTAGGTTTAGCCTTGTGTTTGTTTTATTTACTTAGTAACTTACTTTGTTCTGTCTGTTATCTCCTATAACCACTGAAATCCTACCTTTTATACTTAATAAAATCACTTTTGTTCATTAATAATCCCAGTGTAAGTCATTGGTCCCTGGGGGGAGAGCAGTGTGTGCAGATCTCTCTTTACCAGGAGAAAGAGGGCGAATAATATGAACTCACACTGCGTACAACTTATACAGGGTGAGAGGAGTTTATCTGGGGTTCAGGCTCCCAGGAAGGCGCTACACTGGGTGCTGGGACAAGACCCTGTTCACTGAGCCGCCCCAGGGCTGAGTGAATCTCCATGTCTGTATTCGGCAGAGGGTGTGGGCCTATCTCTGGGTCTGTGCTGGGGGGGCCTGCAGGGTCTGGCTCAGCAAGGCAGAGTCAAGGGGTGCCCAGGCTGGCAGAAGGGTTAGGCTCCGTGGTAGCTCAGGACATCAAGTGACAGTCCCAAGGGGGGCTCTACAAGTGAACCCACCATACTCCCCTTCCCCTCCCTCCACCACCCCAGATGGTCCCAGCCCTGCCGTTCCTCTTTCCATGGGCCCAATGGAAGATGAATGGGGCCAGCCAACGGGAGCGGGAAGTTGCCAGACTCTTCTAGGTTGGGAAGCGAGGGGAGGGGAAGGGAAGGGACTAGGAACTAAAACTGCAGGGCAGAGAGACCAGTAAATCTTAGGGGGTCCCGATCCAGTCCCCCAGCTTCTAGCCCACCCCCGCTCCCAGGGGACCTCTCCCTGTGCCCCAGCTCACACCCACCCAGCTTCCAGGGGCCCCTCCTGTGCCTCTAGGTCCCAGCCCACCCAACTCCCAGGAGGCCTCTCTCTGTGCCTCCACAGCCAGGGGGACTCCTCCCTATACCCAGAGCTCCCAGCCCCCGGCCATGTCCACACAGCTCCCAGGAGGCCCCTTCCCTCTGCCCCACAGGTCCAAGCCTCCCAGTTCTCAGCCTCCTGCTGCAATTCTCCCCAGTTTTCAGGGTCCCCTGCTGCAGGCCACACGCTGACCCGACAGGTCCCCATGCTCCCCAGCTCTCAGGGGCTCCCCCTTTTTCTTACTCAGCCCAAAGGGACAGGCTAGCGCAGGGGGTTGGGGATATTTCGGGAGTCAACCTTCAACCATCACCACCCACCCTAGCTCCCTCCATTGCACTGGAGCGTGTTAACCACCCCCTCCCCCAATCACCCCCTGCTCTGGGCCGGGGGAGGGGCACTTGAACATTGGTGATGCTCAGCATTGGGGTGGGAGAAATCTGCCCTTCTGGAGCCCGCATGTCACTGCCCCCTCCCGGTATCCCCACACCAGTGTGAGTCTATCTAGCCACGTCCGGTTCCTTCCCCCCCTTTCTGGGGCTCTCAGGTCACCGTGCGCCCCGGCCACCACAGCCCTCTGGTGCCCTCCTGTCACAGCGCCCCCCTTGGGCTGCGACCCTCTGGGCTCTGGCAGAGGAGCTGGATGCGGGGCTGAGTGGGAGAGGTTGGGAGGTGCAGGAGAGGGACGCCTGCCCCAGAGCCCGCTCGCCCTGTCGGAGCGCGGCCGAACGCCTGCTCCATCGTCTTGGCTGTCCTGCTCAGCGACCAGACGAGGGGTCCCTGTGGCACTGGCTGGGGGAGTCAACGTGACCGCTGTGGGGTTTCCCCTGGGGCCCGTCACCGTGGCATCCAGACGTGAGTCACTGTGGGGCAAGACCGGCCCTCCAGGTGGGTGCCGTGGTCAGGGAGGTGCTGTGGTTAAGAGGCAAGAAGCAGGGTGGGCCTGGAGTGCGAGGTCATGGAAGGGAGTTGGGGCAATGGGGGGGTAGAGGCAGGGTGGGCTGGGGGGAGAAGGGGAGCCTTGGCAGGCATCTACGGACAGGGGTGCCAAAATACAGGTTGCCCAGGGTGCTGTTTTCCCTAAGGATGGCCCTGCACGTGGCCAGCGCCAGGCGGGTGCTCCCCACATGCGAGAGGCTCAGGCGTGTAGCTAACCAGTGCAGTGCAGCTGGATCGACGGCTGGGGACGCGTGTGCTGCTCCAGAGGGGTGCTGCTCGGCGGGGGCGTGAAGCTTGGCCCTGCACAGGAAGTTCCTGATGGCTTTGCCTGTCTGAGGTTCCTGAGTGGCATTGTGGGACTCATGTGCCTAATCCTCGCCCCCCGCACCAGCTCTTACAGCTTATCAAAGGCCTGGGCTATTTCTTCATGGTGCTGCAAGGCCTGGTTGGTCGCCCTGGCAAGGTCACCGGTATTCACGTGGGGTGGCCTGGACAGGTCGGTGGTGACAGGGGCTTCTGCTTTGTTTTCTGCCATGAAGACGGGAACCTTTGCTCCCAAGGCGTGTGTGGACACTCAGGTGTTTGTGGTTCCCCCTGTGGTTCTGAGAGACCCACCTCAGCCTCTGCTTCCCTGGCGCAGGAACCTTTCCCCGGAGAGGAGCCAGCAGCTCTGGACGATACGCTGGGGAGCTGCAGATGGACAGCTCTGTGCCAGGTGCTTCAGGGAGATCCGCGCTGATGGGTGGGTGGCGGACGGGGAGAGATTTTCTGGAACAGGCAGAGAAGATGCCACTGTGTAACACCCGAAACAGGAAAGGAAATAGGGGCGTGAAGGTGCCGTGAATCCACCAAGGTGGAAGGGTGGGAAATGAATGTGCTGTAATCAAAGAAAGGACTAAAATATGTTGCAGTTTTGATTTTATTAGGAATTGATGGTCTGGAAAATGTTACATATTGAAGGAAATATTCCAGACTGACTTTTTTAGTAGAGTTGGACACTTAAAAAATAAATAACACCAATTGATTAAAAAAATTAACAAATAACATAGTGCAGAAAGAGCCAGATTAACTCTCCTGTGGGCTATTAGATGTTGTGGGGCTCCTGGAGGCTTGGAGTAGAAGAGCGGGCTCAGGGCCAGGGCAGGGGATTGGAGTGTGGGAGGGGGTGCAGCTCCAGCTGGTGGGGTGGGCTCCGGGGTGGGGCCAGGGACGGGACAGGGGTTGAGATGCAGCAGGAGGTTTGGCGTGCGGTATCTGGGAGGGAGTTTGGGTGTTCTCGTATTGGAGGATTTTACCTTGAGGCGTGTTCCAGAGAGGCAGGGAAGGGTCTTGTTCAGAAAGGCAATGGGTAAACCAGGAAGATTTGTAGCGTTGTTATTTAGGAAGATGGTGCCCCCAGAGCTGGTGCAGGAGTGGAGGGGAAACACCCCCTGTCCTGCCAGCCGTTGCCGTGTGTGTCATGCCAAATACAGCGCTGTCCGCCCCTTAGAGAAGAGAATTGAACACCCGAAGCACAAACAACCCTGCAAAATGAATGGACTTTTGCAATATTTGGTCTGAACCCAAGAGGTTAACGATGTCACCACAAATGCCTTATCTCTGTGCATCATGAAATGTCTCTGTAGCCTCCTCTGGGCTAGTTGCCTCCCATGAGAGTGATTGCTTGAAGCTGTAAAGGGAGCTAAAGGCTCAGGGCACAGATCACCCTGTGAGCCAAAGGACTTTCTCCGTTGCTTTTCCTCTTTCCCTAGCTGCTGTTACGATAAACATGCCGGCTCTGCCCTGTGCTGGAGGTTTAACCCAAAAGGTGCTGCCCCCTTGCCCAGCGGACGGAGGTCTGTTGTTCATGGGAGACGGCAGATCCGTGTCCAGCTCCCTTCTTTGCCAAGCTGATCCAGCTCATTCCTCCATTCAGTCCCGCGACACTGAACACAGTTAATGGCAGCTGGGGGCCCTGCAGATGCATGTGGACTTGAAATCTCCGGCACCCACCACACGAACAACGGCCCTGTCCCTTAGTCCCGCCGTGTGTCTGCGTATTATGGCACCCAGCGGCTATTGCCAGCCCCCGGCACCACATCATGAGCGCCAGGAGATGGACAAAGGTGACGGGCAGCAACTTGGGAGAGGCAGACCCCGCTCTGTGAGGATTTGCTGTCTGAAGTCCAGGAGCTGGGGACGGGTGGGTGGGACGTAGCAAATGCTGACAGCAGAGCAAAAAGGAGGATCTCGTGCCAGTATCTGCTACTGGTAGCAAATTGTGCCAGGGAGCAGTCTTGGGACGAGCCTCGTAGGAGCCCATCCCTCGTGCTGCTCAGCAGATCAGAGGTTGAACTTCCTGGGTCAGAGGCCACCCCTGCTGCCTTTATTGCCCTGGTTTTCAACCCATTTCCCATTGTGGGCTGTATACAGTATTACCTGTATGCCTCGGGGATGTCACGTGGGTCGCCATCGTGTGTAGACTGGGCCACAAGCAGCCCACGGGCTGCGGGTTGAGAACTTCTGCTTTAATGTGATCCAGGAACCGGGCTGAGCCGCTGCTGCTCCCCCGTGGGGTGTGAGCAGGGAGCGCCCTTCCCTAGCGCCCCTCTGTGCCCAGCCGGGGGGAGGTTCTCTGGGCGGGGGCTGGAACCAGCCCCCCAGGCAGCCCCAGGCTCTGCCAACACCAGCTCCTGAGCTGCAGACTCCAGGTGAGGGGAGAGACGTTTGGGAAAGAGCTGGGGCTGGGCAGGAAAGTGACTCTGCACCAATGGCCCCTCCTCACCTCAGCTCTGCTCCCTGGCAGGGGTCTGCCAGTCCCAAAGCTGCTGCCCTCCCTGACACCCCCAGGCTCTTTCCCAACCCCTCCTTCCTGGACAGGAGAGTCTGCTGCGCCAGATTTATAATCAGGGATGTGGGGAACCCAGGATATCTGCAGCGTGACAAGGTGAAGGAGAGAGGATGTGGGAGGGATGGCCCTGAGTTGGGGAGCTGTGGGGTTATGGGAGAGCCAGGAAGTAACAAAGGAGGTGATGTCGTCATCATGAACAGATTGGATTATGAACAGGAGGCCACTAGACAACAAACACATTTTACAGGCCACTATCCTCTGATCCCACTGAGGAGTACCAAAAGAGACTACACCATCTGCTCAAGAAACTCCCTAAAGATACACAGGAACAAATCCACACAGACACACCCCTAGAGCCCCCACCAGGGGTATTCTATCTGCTTCCCAAGATCCATAAACCTGGAAATCCTGGACGCCCCATCATCTCAGGCATTGGCACCCTGACAGCAGGATTGTCTGGCTATGTAGACTCCCTCCTCAGGCCCTACGCTACCAGCACTCCCAGCTATCTTCGAGACACCACTGACTTCCTGAGGAAACTACAATCCATCGGTGATCTTCCTGAAAACACCATCCTGGCCACTATGGATGGAGAAGCCTCCACACCATCATTCCACACAAAGATGGACGAGAAGCCGTCAGGAACAGTAGCTCCGATAATGTCACGGCAAGCCTGGTGGCTGAACTTTGTGACTTTGTCGTCACCCATAACTATTTCACATTTGGGGACGATTTGTCCCTTCAAAGCAGCGGCACTGCTATGGGTACCCGCATGGCCCCACAGGATGCCAACATTTTTATGGTTGACTTAGAACAATGCTTCCTCAGCTCTCGTCCCCTAACGCCCCTAATCTACTTGTGCTACGTTGATGATGTCATCATATGGACCCACAGGAAGGAGGCCCTTGAAAAATTCCCCTGGGACTTCAAAAATTTCCATCCCACCATCAACCTCAGCCTGGACCAGTCCACACAAGAGATCCACTTCCTGGACACTACCATGCAAATAAGTGATGGACACATAAACACCACCCTTGTTACTAGAAACTTACTGACCGCTATGCTTACCTACATGCCTCCGGCTTTCATCCAGAACACAGAGCACGATCCATCATCTACAACCAAACCCTAAGATACAACCACATTTGCTCCAATCCCTCAGACAGGGACAGACACCTTCAGGATCTCTTTCAAGCATACTTAAAACTACAATACCTACCTGGGGAAGTGAGGAACCAGATTGACAGAGCCAGACAGGTACCCAGAAATCACCTACTACAGGACAGGCCCAACAAGGAAAATAACAGAGCCACCAGCCATCACCTTCAGCCTCCAGCTAAAACCTCTCCCAGTGCGTCATCAAGGATCTACAACCTATCCTGGAACACGATCCTTCACTCTCAAAAACCTTGGCCAGTCCTCGCTTACAGACAGCCCCACAACTTGAGGCAAATACTCACCAGCAACTAAACACCACACCACAGAAACAGTAATCCAAGAACCATCCCCTGAAACGAACCCCGTTGCCAACTCTGTCCTTATATCTACTCAAGTGACATCATCACAAGACCTAACCACATCAGCCACACCATCAGGGGCTCATTCACCTGATGTCATATATGCCATCATGTGCCAGCAATGCCCCTCTGCCACGTACATTGGCCAAACCGGACAGTCTCCATGCAAAAGAATAAATGGAGACAAATCTGACATCAAGAATGGGAAAAAGAAAAGGAGTACTTGTGGCACCTTAGAGACTAACCAATTTATTTGAGCATGAGCTTTCGTGAGCTACAGCTCACTTCATCGGATGCATACCGTGGAAACTGCAGCAGACTTTATATACACACAGAGAATATGAAACAATACCTCCTCCCACCCCACTGTCCTGCTGGTAATAGCTTATCTAAAGTGATCATCAAGTTGGGCCATTTCCAGCACAAATCCAGGTTTTCTCACCCTCCACCCCCCCACACAAATTCACTCTCCTGCTGGTGATAGCCCATCCAAAGTGACAACTCTCTACACAATGTAGCTCACGAAAGCTCATGCTCAAATAAATTGGTCAGTCTCTAAGGTGCCACAAGTACTCCTTTTCTTTTTGCGAATACAGACTAACACGGCTGTTACTCTGAAACCTGTCAAGAATGGGAACTTTCACAAATTTCAGTCTCCCTGGAGTGCATTTCAATCTCCCTGGACACTCAGTGACAAACTTGAAAGTTGCCATTCTAAAAAAAACCCTTCAAAACCAGACTTCTGTGTGAAACTGCTGAGCTGGAATACATTGGAAGTTTGATTGTATCGCACTCGCCTGAATAAAGACTGGGAATGGCTGGCTCACTACAAAAGATTTTATCCCTCTTCTGGTATTCACAGCTTCTCATCAACAGTTAGTAATGGGCCACATCCCCTCAGATTGTATTGGCCTCTGCACAGTAATGCTTCACACCCATCTCTGTAAGCATATATTTATTCCCCTGCCAAACTCCAGCTTGCGTTTCTGTATCCAAAGAAGTGGGCTGAAGCCCACAAAAGGTTGTGCTCTAATAAATGCGTTAGTCTTTAAGGTGCCGCAAGGATCCTCGTTGTTTTTCCAGGAAGTAAAGTTATTATTTATATTATATAGCTAATATTATATCATTAATATATAGAATCATAGAATCATATCACTGGAAGGGACCTGGAGAGGTCATCAAGTCCAGTCGCCTGCACTCATGGCAGGTCCAGAACCATCTATAACATGCCCGACAGGCGTTTGTCTAACCTGCTCTTAAAAATCTCCAATGATGGAGATTCCACAACCTCCCTAGGCAATTTATTCCAGTGCTTCACCACCCTGACAGTTAAGGAATTTTTCCTAATGTCCAACCTAAACCTCCCTTGCTGCAATTTAAGCCCATTCCTTCTTGTCTTATCATCAGAGGTTAAGGAGAATAATTTTTTCCCTCCTCCTTGTAACAACCTTTTAGGTACTTGAAAACTGTTCTCATGTCCCCTCTCAGGCTTCTCTTTTTCAGACTAAACAAACCCAATTCTTTCAATCTTCCCTCACAGCTCATGTGAGCTCGGGTCACTTGCTGGAGGATTCTCTGCTCCTTGAGGTCTTTAAACTACAATTTGAGGACTTCAATAGCACAGATATAGGTGTGAGGTTTTTTTTGTAAGAGTGGTGGGTGAAATTCTGTGGCCTGCGTTGTGCAGGAGGTCAGACTAGATGATCATAATGGTCCCTTCTGACCTAAATATCTATGAATCTATGAATCTATGTTTTCTAGACCTTTAATCATTTTTGTCACTGTTCTCTGGACCATTTCCAATTTGTCCACATCTTTCCTGCAATGTGGTGCCCAGAACTGGACACGATGCTCCAGTTGAGGCCTAAGCCACACAGAGTAGAGTGGAAGAATTACTTCTCGGGTCTTGCTTACGACACTCCTACTAATACAGCCCAGAATGACGTTCCCTTTTTTGTAACAGTGTCACGCTGCTGACTCATATTTAGCTTGTGGTCCACTATGACCCCTAGATCCCTTTCCGCAGCATTCCTTCCTAGGCAGTCATTTCCCATTCTGTATGTGTATGGCTGATTGTTCCTTCCTAAGAGGAGTCCTTTGCATTTGTCCGAATTGGATTTCATCCTGTTTACTGCTGACCATTTCTCCAATTTGTCCAGATCATTTTAAATTTTCATCCTACCCTCGAAATCATAGAAATGATTAATATCACGGAATAAATGCCAACAGCCAGTGTTCCATATTGGGGATATGTGCAAATGTAAACCAGATTGATTGTGTAATGTTACACTCCATATTCTTTATGGAAATATGCTTATGATATGGATCTGGCATAACTGAGATGTACTTTATGCAGAATGGCTCATGGAAGATATCATTGAATAGGTTACGATTTGTTGAATGTGATTATCCAGTTTGTGTGACTGTATCATTTCTGTATCTGAAGTTAGAAATATTGAGCACGTATCTGTATTTCCAATGGGTTACTTTGGGTGTCACCCACAACTAGACCTGCAGGTACAACAGTGACAAGCCAGACAGGCTGATGGCCCATTAGCAAAGACAATGGACTGTGAAAGGCTTAGTCTTCCCGTGGATGCTCCAGACAGCTTGAGAGTAATGGCTGCCACAGCCCTGCAGAGACCTGGGTCCGAGTCACCTGGTACTGGACCCTCCCCCCGCTTTTGAATGCCAGTGTTTTTCCACTGGAAGACAAAAGGTTCCCACCATACACAAGAGCTATATAAGGCGGGGGAGTGACCTCGTGGTTTTCCTCTGCCTCCCCACCCAAAGAGACACTGAAAAGCACCTGGAAGCAAGAACTGAACTGGGGGGAGAAGGGTTGAGCCCAGGCTGGAAGGGCATCTAGCTTGTGAGCAATAATGCCTGAAATCTCAGGCTGCACACAGATGCTGCTGGCTTTCAAGACTTTCTGTAATCTGCCTGTGACAATATTTAGGTTGATCAGGTATTTTGAGATACTAGGGAATTAGATTCAATATCTTTTCTCTGTCATGATTCTGAAGTGAACATTTTGATATTTTTTTCTGATCAGTGCCTGTATGAAAAAAGGAAGTAGAAAGCTAATCAGAAAAGAAATATATTGTAGTTAATGCATCTGGATTCTGAATGTCTGCGGATTCATCCCCCAACCCTTTGGAGTAGGTACAAGAAATGGGGTCATGGATTTCACATTCTTAGTCCAGGGCTTTGTAGAGGAGACATGTATCATAAAGGAGACTACAGACCCATGATAGTGGCAGTGTGTAACTCTACGGGGAACAGTCAGCACCTCAGTCATCTAGATAACCCGTCTAGATCTAGGAATGCATGGTACCTGTAGGGAATAAACAGCAGAGCCCCCTTAGACTCTGTAATTTAAAAGAAACACATCAAGAGACTTTCCTGAAGGTCCCGTCTCACCCCAGGAAGGCCCATTTTCGCATTCTTCTCCTCTGCAGATGAATGATTCTGAGAAACTCAGACCCATGTTATTCCTCCTCGTGCAAAGCAAGAAAGTCACAAGTAAACCATCATCCCCACTCAGCCTAGGTCAGGACATTGCATTTCAAACCTAGTGGAGACCATTATTGCTCCTGAATGTATCCATTTTATTAAATAATTTATTGTCAAGTCTAAATGAAAAGTCACAGAGAATAAGATAATAAGGTTGTAGCTGCATGGCAGCAGAAATCTCTTTTCTTCTCTATCGGTGCTCATACCATGTTCCTCCCCACAGTATCTGATCACCTTTCAGTAGTGTGATAAGCAACCTTCTGTCCCATGTTTTTTGTTCTTTCATCCTTTCTGGGGGAGAAGTGTGTGCAGGGGAAGAGTTCTGCTATGTTTGTTGCGATAAGTGAACGTGTTGATAGGTATTTATACTAGAGAAAGCAAAGTCCAAGCACTAGGAGTAAATGATGGTCAGGTTGGTGACGATCCTTAGTTCCTGGGGGAGTTCATTGCACCACCTGAGCCCGGCCACAAAGACAGTTCTCTCTCCTGCACAAATAAACATTACAGTCATTGTGGCCTGTTTCATGGTGCTTGAGTTGCAATGCAAGTTGCTGTCTGTGGTCTTCATCACAGAGCTTTAGGGAGTTTTTATATAACCTCGGCTGAGGCCATGGAGCACCCAGGAGACAAGGACCAAGATCTTGAACATAATTTGACATTTGGTGGGCAGGCCATGCAGGGAGTGGAGGACAGGCGTGATATGCTCACAGGAGCTTGTGTTGCAGAGGAGATGCACTGCAGCGTTCTGTACTAGCTGAAGGTCCCCCGGCATTGATGGTTTCATGGCCAGGCAGATCACATTGCTGTAGCCCTGCTGAGGGGTGACAAAGCTGTAAGTAACTGAGGCCAGATGTTTGTCTGCCAGAAAGGAACAGCGTCTCCAAGCCAAGGGGAGATGATAGAGACCATTACTTGTGGATGCTGCTATGTCAGAGCTTAGTGTTAGCAAGTGCTCCTCGACTATGGCCTGAACTGACAAATTGTGTTGATGGAGGAGTTGATCAGAGGACAGTCAGAGGTTCTTGAAAAATCATAAACAAATCCCATCACAATGTGGGAATCTTATCTCAGCCTCTTGCCCTACACGACTCTGTTCCAGGAATGTGATTTATTCTCTACTTTATAACCATTGCATATCCTCATTAAACAGCCACTCCAGCCTGGCCTGATGCTCTGAGGTTCATGGGAAATGGCAAAGATGATATTCACTTGGCAAATCCCTAGTCAGGGCACTTTTAGGATTTCTTGCCTGTGTGCAGAAAGAATAGCAAATATGTCAGGCGACCAGATTGACTGAACAGGAAGGCCAAAGCACAATTGGAGTTGCAACTAGCGAGGGATGTGAAGGGTAACAAGAAGGGCTTCTACAGGTATGTTAGCAAGCAGAAGAAGGTCAGGGAAAGCGTGGGACCCTTACTGAATGGGGAGGCAACCTAGTGAGAAATGATGTGGAAAAAGCTGAAGTACTCAATGCTTTTTTTGCCTCGGTCTTCACAGACAAGGTCAGCTCCCTTGGGGAGGAGGTGAGCAGCCCACAGTGGTGAAAGAACAGGTTAAGGACTATTTAGAAAAGCTGGACATGTACAAGTCCATGGGGCCGGATGCGTTGCATCTGAGAGTGCTAAAGGAGTTGGCGGATGTGATTGCAGAGCCATTGGCCATTATCTTTGAAAACTCCTGGCGATCGGGGGAAGTACCGGATGACTGGAAAAAGGCAAATATAGTGCCCATCTTTTTAAAGGGAAGAAGGAGAATACGGGGAACTACAGACTGGTCAGCCTCACCTCAGTCCCTGGAAAAATCATGGAGCAGGTCCTCAAGGACTCCATTTTGAAGCACTTGGAGGAGAGGAAGCTGATCAGGAAGAGTCAACATGGATTCACCAAGAGCAAATCATGCCTGACCAACCTGATTGCTTTCTAGGATGAGATAACTGGGTCTGTGGATATGGGGAAAGCAGTGAACAGTGATATACCTTGACTTTCGCAAAGCTTTTGATACGGTCTCCCACTGTATTCTTGCCAACAATATAAGAAGTATGGGTAGGATGAATGGACTATAAGGTGGACAGAAAGCTGGCTAGATTATCGGGCTCAATTGGTAGTGATCAATGGCTCGATGTCTAGTTGGCAGCCGATATCAAGCGGAGTGCCCCAAGGGTTGGTCCTGGGGCTGGTTTTGTTCAACATTTTCATTAATGATCTGTCTGGATGCTGGGTTGCATTGCACCCTCAGCAAGTTTGTGGATGACACTGAACTGGGGGGAGAGGTAGATATGCTGGAGGGTAGGGATAGGGTCCACAGTGACCTAGGCACATTGGAGGTTTGGGCTGAAAGAAATCTGATGAGCTTCAACAAGGAAAAGTGCAGAGTCCTGCACTTAGGATGGAAGAATCCCATGCACTGCTACAGGCTGGGGACCAACTGGCTAGGCAGCAGTTCTGCAGAAAAGGACCTGGGGATTACAGTGGACGAGAAGCTGGAGATGAGTCCGCAGTGTGCCCTTGTTGCCAAGAAGGCCAACAGCATATTGGGCTGAATTAGTAGGAGCATTGCCAGCAGATGGAGGGAAATGATTATTCTCCTCTATTCAGCACTGGTGAGGCCACATCTGAAGTATTGTGCCCAGTTTTTGGGGACCCCACTACAGAAAGGATGTGGGTAAATTGGAGAGAGTCCAGCGGATGCCAACGAAAATGACTAGGGGGCTGGGGCACATGACTTATGAGGAGAGGCTGAGGGAACTGGGGTTATTTAGTCTGCAGAAGAGAAGAGTGAGGGGGGATTTGAGAGCAGCCTTCAACTACCTGAAGGGGGGTTCCAAAGAGGATGGAGCTCGGCTCTTCTCAGTGGTGGCAGAAGACAGAACAAGGAGCAATGGTCTCAAGTTGCAGTGCGGGAGATCTAGGTTCACTAGGAGGGTGGTAAAGCACTGGAATGGGTTACCTAGGGAGGTGGTGGAATCTCCCTTCTTAGAGGTTTTTAAGGCGCGGCTTGACAAAACCCTATTTGGGATGATTTAGTTGGTGTTGGTCCTGCTTTGAGCAGGGGGTCGGACTAGATGACCTCCAGAGGTCTCTTCCAACCCTGATATTCTATGATTCTAATGTTTAATCAGGTCTGAGCTATAATGAAATTTTTTACCACAGTTCAGGGAGGCATTTATAGGGTTTCTCTCCTGTGTGTATTCTCTGATGTGCAATAAGGTCTGAGCTCTTACTGAAGCTTTTCCAAATATCACATTTGAAGGGCTTCTCTCCAGTGTCACCCTCCAATGCCTATTAAAGCTGTCACTGTAGCTTTCCCCACACTCAGGGCATTTATAAGGTTTCTCTCCCGTGTGTTTTCTCTTACGTGTGAGAAGGTTTGAACTGTCCTGGAAGCTTTCTCCACAGGGTTGTTCTCCAGTGTGGATTCTCTGATGTACAACAAGCTGTGAGTGCCGAGCAAAGCTCGTCCCATACTAGGGGCATTTGTAGGGCTTCAATTCTATGTGGATTCTCTGATGATTAATGAGGGCAGTGCTGCGAGAGAAGCATTTCCCACAGGCAGGGCATCCACAGGGTCTCCCTCCGGTGTGCTGTTTCTGATGTGAAAGAAGCTGGGAGCTCTGACCGAAGATTTCCCTGCACTCGGCACATCGATAGCGTTTTTCTCCCGTGTGGATTGTCTGCTGTGCGGAGTAATATGGGCTGAAGTACCAGCAAAGCTTTTCCCACAGTCACCAAGCATACTGGATCTGTCTCCAGTGGGGATTCTTTGGTTTTTCCAACCCCTCTGCTCCGGTGAGTGAATTCACCCTGTCTCTGCCCCGGCTGTTTCCCTGTTGTCCTGTGTTGTGGGCTGAGTCTTCCAAGTTCTTCCCATCCCTGGTCTCCAGCAAACGTTCCCTTTGGCTCTTCCCAAACTGTCCTGTGCGGTTCCACTTCCTCAGGACTCCCAGTGACAGAGTGATTTCATATAGCTGCCTTCACTTCCCCTCTAGGTCACGGGTTTGCTTTCTGCTTTGTGGTTTGTTTGTTTGTTTGTTGACCAGTGTAACCCCCAAGGAGATGACCTGGGGCTCTGCCTGCTGGCAGCTCCGGGAGGGGCACTGTCCCTGGCAGGGATGGGGAGCCAAGGCAGACTCAGAGAGGCCCTTCCCAGGGAGCTCAGGAAAGGGGAGAAGCCATTTTTGGAGTCAGTCTGGAGCCAGGCAGGGCAAGGGCAGGCCTGGCTGTGTGGGGTGCTGGGGAGTCCCAGGCCTGCATGCAGGGTTCCCCCAAGAACTGGCCTCTAGGGACCTGACAGCAAGATCCCTCCGCTGGGCTTTTCCCTCTCCACTGATGACTCCCAATTTGTAGAGTTTTGCTGGGAAACTTCCCCAGCCAGGCTGAGTTCGCCCCCAGCTCCCTAGGGGAGACTAGTTACCACATGGGCAGCTCTGCTCTGGCAGCTAGTCCATGGCTGGCCTGCTGGGAGTGTGCCTGGACGCTGGGCTAGGAGACGACAGTTTGGAGTTTAGTCCAGTTCTGTAATCTGCACCTTGAGCCCTGCACCCCTGTGTGGTGAGGGGAAATCCTGGGACAAAGCCGCCTGATTCCTGCCTGAAGAGGCTCCCTGCCAGCAGAGATCAGCTCCTCTGCCGTGACCGAGGGGTCCAGAGTCATCTCTGAACCTGAGGATCATTCATGGAGTTTGTGCGTGCACCATCTTTTAGTTCGTCAGTCCGGGAATTTGTTTTGGGGACCCCCTACTCCCTGAACTGTGTCCTCAGGCCAGGGAGTACGGGTTTGGGGATTTTATCACCGGCTGCATAGTAAACCTGTGGAGGGACTGACCACCTCCTCCCACTTGTGAGTCCTTTGGGCTGCACTGAGCCCAGTCAGCCACCCTGCTAAACCACTGCAGGGAAGATGTCGTGGGCATAGGTCATCAAGGGCCCCAAAAAAGCACACGTACCAACGGGACACTGATCTTACATTGGCTCCATCAGGTCACGTGACTGGGGAAAGTCACGGGGATTGTCAGCGTGGGCACGAAGAATAGTGTTGTACCCGGTTATGTTATATTTGTCTCCAGTTTAATATAACTACTGTGTTGAGTATATTCTATGTATTTGTGTGATTTCTTGGGAGTCTCTCACTTTCTGGCAGGTAAGTGGGGGTTACCCTGGGGTTGGCATTTTCCTCCCAAGCCGCCCTGGGGACCCTGCCAGGAAGGAGTGAGGGTGGTGGAGACATCGCCAAATACATTCACAGGGAAACACAAAGAAGATACACCCTGCTGGGTGGGTGGTGGGATCCAGAAGAACCCAGACCTCTCCATCAAAACCTGTAAGCAGACTGGCATTAAAGAAGGTGACCGGGTGGAGAGGGGGCGTGACGCGAATACAAGAAACACTAGATGGAGACAGACAGAGGAGCCCAAGGAAGCAATGAGACAACACTGGTCAGCACGATCAGCTGTGATGACAGGACACCAGCACCCTCACCGTCGTCAGGTTTTTTGCAGACACCTTGGAGGGATTTGAAGGAGGCTAATAAGGACTCTGGAGTTCCACTCCCTACGGCTAAAGTATGATACTTGTCACCCTGCGAGGCCCTGCATTTAGCCGCATGGAGTGGAAATCCATCAGCCTCATGAAGAGACTTGCGCAAGTGCAGCCTCGTTATCCCTAGCCTGATTCTTGCTTCATATTTACACCCCCCTCTGGAAATTGCCACTCCCTGCCTCTGACGACGGGGGTATTCGCCCACGAAAGCTCATGCTCCAGGACGTCTGTTAGTCTACGAGGTGCCACAGGACTCTTGGCCGCTTTTAAGTGGCTACTAACATTTCAACTTTGTACCTTTCCCCAGATTCAAAGCTGGTAAGGACAGAAGGCCCCATTCTGATCAGCTCATCTGGCCTTTGAGAAAGGCTAGATTAAGAAAGTGAGACACGAGGGGACATTTTAAGGAATGATTGGTTGTGAACCCTATATTTAGCCAATTTTCCCCCAGAAAATTCAGCTGCCCTGTGAGTGCTGTTGGGCCAGAGCTGGAGTCTCTGTGTGAGGATCACACTGCAGGAGAGGCAGGTCAGTCCTGCTCCTTGTGCATTTTCCAGCACAGGTTGGGGACAGAACCAGGACTCAGGACCCCGGAGACAGGAGCTGGAGTACAGGTCTGCCAGGAGGTCGCTGCTGCCCTCTGCTGGCTCCAGGAGGCCTCACACCCCCCTCCCCGCACTCCAGATCCTCTGCCCACAGAACTGTCCTTTATCCTGTGTTTACCATCGGGGCCATGGGCATGAACCAGGGTCCCGCTGCGCTCGGCGCTGTACAAACACAGAACAGACTATCCCTGGTTTCTTCGTCAGGCGCTATTAAACTGTCTTAGTTGCATTATAGCTTGACCAGCATTGGCTGTGATAATGAAGGCAAAAGCCGTGTTATAATGGGGGCTGGGAGGCAGGAATTATGGGGGGAGCTGGTCAAATCCTGGAATTTCTATTTTAGGGGGAATTTTAACATATTAAAATTTGATTTTGATCCAATTCAGAATGAAAACAAATATTTTTGAAACTCCCAATTAGAGATAATTAAAAACAAATAATTTTAGAAAATATAACAATTTTGAAATTTCATTTAGTTATTTTAGAAGATTATTTTTACATGGTTTCTTGTATTTAATGGCTACTACGGACATATCAGAATAGACTATGTAAAACATTCTCTTTTATAAAATCATTAAGGGCAGCTGCTACTTAGGTACCAGTAGAAACATTTTAACTTTCTAGATCAGTTGGTCTCAAACTGTGGGTTGGGACCCCAAAGTGGGCCGCAAACCCATTTTAGTGGGGTCACCAGGCTAGCTTAGACGTGCCTGAGGGCTTCGGTGAATGGGCTCAGGTTACAGGATCCCTGCCTGGGGCTGAAGCCCCGGGGCTTCGACCCCTGGACCGAGAGCAGTGGGGCTCAGGCAGGCTTGGACTTCGGCCCCCCCTCCTGGGGACATGTCGTAGTTTTTGTTGTCAGAAAGGCGTCATGGTGCGGTGAAGTTGGAGAACTCCTGTTCTAGATCAAACATCCCCTGTCAGCCGCTCCCTCACGCAGAGCCCCTGGGCTGCCTGAAACCAGCACAGTCGTCCTCACAGCCACAACAGAGTGAAACTACACCAGATCACAGCAGCTGCAAGAGCCCTCCAACAAGAAGGGAACTCATCACGCAGAGAGGAGGCAGCCCCAGCTCCTGGGAGACCGCAGGGGGGTATGGATGAGCCTGGAGTGGGCTCCGGGGTGGGGGATATGGACAGGGAGCTCCCCAACCAACACCAAGCCCCCCATCCCCACACCAACTAGTGCAAATCTCTGTCCACGCAGCTCAGACGCTATTCATCTCTTAAAGGAAGATTTGAGGGGGATTTTTGACCTTTCAACGCTGGAGAAATAGGGGTAGTAAGGGTACAAGGCCCTGCCCAGAGTGAGCTGTTTGATGCCAGCTCACACCCTGCGATGGGCCAGGAATCAGCTCCCTTTTGGGTGAAGGTGCCTGGCTCAGAGGCATCTTTAAGCCCAGCCACCCATGAGCAGAGGGGAAGGCTATACAGTTTGCACTGGCTGCTCCTGTGCTCTCTGCCACCAGGAGAGATGAACCCTGGGCACCAAGCACCCAAATTCCCCAGGGAGGAGCCACCAGCACGTCCCCGTTACACTGTGGTACGATCCAGTCTCACCCCGGAGGTGAGAGTTAAACCCAGCAAGCCCTGCAGGCTGCATGGGACAGGCAGAGGGGCTTGGCCCCGTCTGTGGAGGCTGGTCAGGGAGGGGTCTCCAGGCCATCTGTGTCTCTCACCTGCCGCCCTCCCCAGCCTGCGGTGGGTCCAGGCAGCCCCACGACGGGGGAAGGAACAAGGCAGCTCCCCTGCTGTGCTCCTGAGCGCAGGGACAAGGAATGCCAGGGGCAGCTGCAGCATCACTCCCCGGGACAGACCCAGGAACGTCACAGAGCGACTGGACCGGGAGGGAGGACGGACCCTCTGCCCTGGCGTGTCTGCAAGGCTCTGACTGGGCGCCCGTGGGAGTTTGAGTTAAAAGTTGCTTCTGCTGATAAGTTGCTTTTGCTGTTGCTAGAGAAATTGCTTTATCCCATGAGGGGTTATGATTGGTGAGATGGAGGGTATGGCCATGCTTAGAGTAAAACACTTGGCGAAGAAGGTATTGTAAGAAGAACTCTCATTTTAACTCTATCCGGAGGGTGAGAAAACAAGCTCATTGGAACGTAACTCGGGGATTCGGCTCAAGGCCAGAACGGCTCGGATTTTTAACCCTTGCATGACCAGACTGTGGAGAAGCCAGAGCCCCAGATGACACAATGCTGACTGGCCATTAGGAGAGGTCTGTCTGCTTTATTGGGAGTGGTGAGCATTAGATGCTCGGTGAGTGTATTCTGCTGATCAGCTGTTGATTGCTAATAAATACATGTACATGTTTAAGAATATTCACAGTGTGATAAAGGCTTTCACTGGAAAAAGGTCTTGTTAACCCGTAGAGGATCATTGCACCCTGAGGGGGAGGAGAGAGCTGTAAACTGTGAGGGCAAAAGAGGTGGTCTTAAGTGGGGTTCCCCAGGGATCTGTTCTGGGTCCAGCGTTTAACATCATTATTAATGACCTGGATGTAGGTACAGAGAGCAGACTGATCAATGATGCAGATGACACAAAGCTGCGGGGTGGGGGGAAGGAGGTTGCCAGCACTTTGGAGGATAGAGCTAAAATTCAGAGGGACTTGGATAAATTGGAGAACTGGGCAACAGACGACAAAATGAAATTCAACAAAGACCAATGTGAGGTGCGCCACGTAGGGAAGGAAAACCAGATGCACAAATACAGAATGAGGCAAACTGGCTCGGCAGCAGCGCTGCTGAGAAGGATCTGGGAGTGGTGGTGGGTGGGAGTTTGTTAGTGGAAAGGCTTGAATCATAAATGATGAAGAGTTCAGGTGTACTAAGTGTTTCTTTCAAACTCTGATACTGATGGTAAATAAACCACACACGGCTGAAAAAGTTTTGAATCTGTTTCTCTCTCTCTCTGCAGATACGCCTACAATAACCGTATTTGACAAAACCCACACACAGACTTAAACCTGTTGCCTGAAAGTATTTTTAATGCTAATAGTTGCATCTATTTGACATTTTTCTAAACACTTTCTCAACGTTTCAGATAAATTACATCTTTCTTGGAGAGAAGTATCAGGGGGGAGCTGTGTTAGTCTGTATCCCCAAAAACAACGAGGAGTCTGGTGGCACCTTAAAGACTGTTGCCAGCACCCAGTGCCCAGAGGCCAAACAACAGCAGGGGTTCGTTACCCGGTGTGCTTCACTCAATAATCGCAACGGGGTGGAGAAGCAGAAAAGTTTATGTGCTGCTGCAAACAAGGTCCAGGGAGAACAGAATCTCAAATCCTGCACTCAGAGCAGGTCATTACACACACTTTTATATCCCTTAATGCTACTGCACTACACATCAGCCAATTAAAACTTTACACAAATACTCTGCCTTCCTTATATGGGTTACAACAATGTTTATTTCCTGCAACCGCTTTCCTAGCAACTTAAACAACCATCCTAGCAAGCATTCCTAGCAACTTAAACAACCATCACGTCCTGTCTGGCCTTGTAGTTCTCTCTCCTATTATCTTTAACTTGGCGTCAGCAAACCTTACACGATGAGGCATTATCTGCCGCTGCAACATTGTTTTAAGAGCAAAAGAGCTTACTCAAACCAGCCAGGCCTGAATTCTATTAAGGGGCATTGAGAAGAAGCCCTTCGGCCTTCAGCAGGGAGACTTCCTCGACCCTTATGGCCTTTCATCCCCGCGACTTAACTAGTGGCCATGCCCTGGGGTCTCCAAGAAGACTAACCAATTTATTTGGGCATAAGCTTTCGTGGGCCCATGAAAGCTAATGCCCAAACAAATTGGTTAGTCTTTAAGGTGCCACCAGACTCCTCGTTATCTTTCTTGGAGGTTATTTTCAGGCTATACCATGGCTTGATTTTATTTTTCATTTTAGGCACTAAGAATATAAACAATATAGGCCCTGGGCACATTTCACAGCACTGCAGGCGGTCGTTGAACAGGGCACTTGTGGTGTGAAAAATGTTTCTCTTGAGTCTGGACCGTGGCTATATCTTGACCAAGAAATTTGGACCTTGACAAAAAATAATTATCTACCCCGGCATTAAGGGCTGCTCTGAAGAGGACGGTGATCAAGTGTTCTCCAGGTGCACTGATAGTAGGAGACGGGGGGATTTAGGTTAGACATTAGGAAAACTCTCTAGCTCTAAGGACAGTTCACTGTGGGACAGGTTGTCACAGACTCACAGGCCAGTGCCCTCTTGGCTCCGTATGGCCCCTGGGGGGAACCGGCCTTTCAGAGTATTGAGCCTACATGAGGTCACATTCTTTGCTCAGGGTTTAAGCTGTAGGCTTCTCCTCCGCCTCCCAGTACCACCCGTCTGAGCCTCCAGCATGCCTGCCTCTCTCGAGCCTGCAGCGATTCTCAGCCAGCGCAGCACAGAAGGGTTTATTGTACGTCTGGAGCAGATTACAAGACCTTTTCAGGGGCGTCCATCTGGGTCTGTCCCCATCCAGGTGGGCTCAGGCCGCTCTTTGTTCCCAGACCAGAAGTGAATCCTCCTTTCTAAGGCCCACCCCACATCACCTCCAAGGCCCCATCTCCATCTGTCTTCTTTCCCGGGCAAACAGGTCTCCAGGTGACTCTCTCTTCAGCTCTTTGTTCTCTCCGCTGCCCATAACTGGCTGGCTCCAAGTTGGGATGGGCCTTCAGGTCATCAGTCGCTAAGTTACAAAGTGCCCAGGCCATGGTCTGGGGTCCAGGCTGCTAGACCGGGTCACACCTGGTCCTCTACAACAACAGACACCCCCCTCCCACCTGGGTTAGACATGCAGCACACGGGGGAAACTGAGGCACACAGTATACATATGCAACATTAGGAAAATATCCCACTTCGTCACACAGGTTGCCTAGAGAGGATGTGGAATCCCCGTCGTTGGAGGTTTTTAAGGACAGGTTGGACAAACACCTGTCAGGGATGGTCTAGGTTAACTCGGTGCTGCCTGAGATTGGGGCTGGACTTGATGATCTCTTGAGGGCCCTTCTAGCCCAGCATTTCTATGGCTCTATGAATGGTGAAAAGGACATTAGAGGCACTTACAGACTAAACACAGACACTTATTCCTGTCCAACAGACGTCCTCAGCTGATGATGGCAACAGCGCGACCAGCTGCGAGTAGACCCGGCCATTTACCGTGTTATAATCATGAAATTCGACAGAAAAAAAAGCCGTCCCCACCACAGACGCACAAACAGTTACTGCTGACAGACCTAGCTCACCGCACCGAGCACCCAGAGGACGGCGTGCCCACACTGAATGGGGCAAACACTGAACTCTGAGTAACAGAGTTTTTATCCATTAAAATGTTGGAAATTATTTTGGGCAAATAAAACATTATTACAGAAAACTATGACACCTGAAAAGCAAAACATGGTTCAGTGAGCAGAGAGACGAGGCCGGAAATCCCACACGGGATGCTCCAAGTGCCAGAGAAAAGCTAGGGAGGGGTTGACTGGTTCTTGTAGGGAGACAGAGCAGAGCTCATCCGTCTTCCTCTCTGGGGTCCCTTCAGGCCGTGGCACGGACTCCATCAGGCTCAGTTAAGCTGCAGAAGTTAAACACAGGCAACGTCTGTCAAAGGGAACCTGTCATCATGTTTTGCAATGACAGTGCACGCTGCGGTTGGGGCGGTCACCCGAGTGGCTGCAGGGTTCAGTGGACAAAATCTCTAACCCCGCTGACAAAGCTTGTAGCTCCAGGGTCAGAGACCCGGGTTCCTGGAGCCCCAAGTGCTGGGCTCTGTCCCTGCTGCTTCCTCCCTGCAGTTCACTGGAGACTGTTCTCTGAAGCAGCTGGAGTTATCCTTGCAAAAGCTGAGCTCAGCCCACGCTGTGTCAGCAGCCACAGAGAAATCCCTCTCACTAGAGTCTTTCACACCTAAAGTCATCGCAGCGAAAACAAGGGGGATTTGGCTGCAAACCTGTTCCTGCACCCCCAGGAATAAAAGGGAAATAAGAGATTCAGAACTCCCCTGTTCTGCTCCTTGGGGCTGGTTTGCTCGAGGGGACGGGCCAGGGAGACTCAGGGTCCAATGACTTGGAATAGGTCTCTCTCTCCAGAGGCCTCAGTGAGAGCAGTGAACCCCTAGGCTAGAGCCCCCGTCACTTACCCTTGGCAGATAGGTCAGAGCCACTAGATCCTTGGTCGTTTGCTGTGCAGAGGAGGAGGAGAAGAGAGAGTATATTAGCGTCTCTCACAGGGCAGGGTTTCAGCGTAGTTAGTAGATACGGGGACTCCTATCCAAAGGGAACAGTCATCACCTGACTCTTCCCGAGCAGTGAGCTGGTTGGTGCACAGACCAGTCTACAGGGCAGCTGCCCAGGATTTCCATTATTCATGTGCGAAAAACGTCACCACTGCAGGGGGACAGCACTGCTCTGTGCTCTTCATGCCTCGTCAGAGCGGGAGCCCAGACTACGCAACTTTCAACGGCTGGCAAAGCAGGAGATGCTGGGCTAAGGATACTCCTGCCAAACAACCTCAACTCTGCCTCCTTTGGTCTGTGCCCAGAGGGGTCCCTCACGCAGACCACAGACGTTACCCTCCCCCCGCCAATGAACAGCAATTCCCGCCTTAATCAATGGCGCTGCACCGAACAGTGTGGACGGTATGAAGAGGAATGCGGATTTGGGGCGGTGCTGGGCACACAGACAAGGGCAAGTTTGGTTTGGCATGGTGCTGGTCTACTTCCTGTTCCTATTCCCAGACCCACTGGGGCAGAGTTTGAGTTGCGTGGGAAGCATCATAATTAAGACCTTACCAAATTCACGGTCGGTTTTGGTCAATTTCAGTCACAGGATGTAAAAAATTGTTATTTTCATCATTTCAGCTATTTAAATCTGAAATTTCACATTGTTGTACCTGTAGGGTCCTGACCAAAAAGGGGCTGGGGGGAGGGGGGGCAGCAAGGTTACTGTCGATGGGTCACGGCATTGCCACCCTTACATTTAGGGTGCTGCTGGGGGGGCACTGCCTTCAGGGCTGGGTGCCTGGCCAGCAGCCACCATTCTCTGGCTCCCCAGCTCTGAAGGCAGCACGGAAGTAAGGGTGGCAATACTGTGATCCCCTCCAATAACCTTGCAAACCCCCTCCGCCCCCCACAACCCTCTTCTGGGTCAGGACCCCCAGTTAGAGAAACGCTGGTCTCCCCGGTGAAATCTGTATAGATTTCATGGTCTGTGATGCGTTTTTTATGGCTGTGAATTTGGCCATAATATCTCTGCATATCCTGGTTTGCCAACCTTTGACTTCTGGGAATTAAACACTCCCATTCTGAAAGGACACAGGGAGCCCAGGGCAGGGCTGAGCACCTGCCACCTTAACTCCCCATTAACAAAGTTCTTGCATGTGAATTTCTGTTGTTCTGGAGTAACGAGGAGGAGGGAAGGAGGCACGACTGAGGGCCAGCTGTAGGAGGAAGGGTGGTGCTCTGCGGAGGTTTTGTTGGCACTTCTCAAACCCCCTCCGTTACCTGCTGGGGGACCCCTGAGAGCATAGAGAGAGAGCTGGATGACTCCACCCTAGCAGGGCCTGGCAGATCTCTGCACTTTATACTGGCTCTTCATACCAGACATTAGAGGGCCTCAGATGCAGTCAATAATGATTGTAAATATCTCCCATAATTTTAGTCTTGGTCCTGTTGGTAAAGCTAATTACAGGAGACAATTGAGGAGGGGATTTGAACTTGTTGTCATCGAGGCGACAGAGTGGTGCTGATCTGAAGTCAGTGGAAAGACTCCCATTGGCTTCAACAGGCTTTGGATCAGGCCCAGATTTCACAAGCACCAAACCAACTTTCAGGTAAGTCAAAAGAAGTGTAACATTAAAAGCAGGTCAGACACCTTCACGGTCACACTCAGCCACACACAGCACAGCTCTAGGGGGATAATAATTCAGCCCAAAACCACTGTATACATTCCTGACTATCGCCTTGTCTACACTACTGAAATTGGGACCCATGCCCGCAAGCCATGCAGTTCCACCAGAGAGAGCAGGGGTGGAGCAATCGAGGAGATGGGGTTCAGGTGTTTTTAACCCTTGTATCGTCTAGGACTTCCTCGGAGCAAGGTTAGAGAACACGTGTCTACAGCCACGCTACACTACTGAAGACGACCTCTGCTGGGAAAACAACACAGCAGGGCACAGATTATCCAACAAGTTCTTGGAATGTGTTGGAGACAATTTTTCTTTCAGAATGTGGAGAAAGCTTTTAGGGGAGAGGCTGTTCTAGATTTGGCTTTGACAAATAGTGAGGAACCGGTTGAGAATTTGAAAGTGGAAGGAAGCTTGGGTGAATGTGATCATGAAATGACAGAATTCATGATTCTAAAGAATGGTAGGAGGGAAAACAACACAATAAAATAATGGATTTCAAGAAGGCAGACTTTAGCAACTCCTTGAGTTTGCTAAGGTAAGATCCCATGGGAAGCAAGTCTAAGGGGAAAAACAGTTCAGGAGAGTTGAAAAGTTCTCAAGGAGACATTATCAAGAGCACAAGTGCAAATTACTCCACTGCACAGGAAAGAAATGAAGGATGGCAAGAGACCACGCTGGCTTAACCAGGAGGTCTTCAATGATCTAAAAATCAAAAGAGAGTCCTACACAAAGTGGAAGCTAGATCAAACTACAAAGAAAAACTGTAAACAAATAACACAAGTATGTAGAGGCAAAATTAGAAAGGCCAAGGTGCATAATGAGATCAAACTAGCTAGAGACATAAAAGGTAACAAGAAAACATTCTACAAATACATTAGAAGCAAGAGGAAGACTAAGGACAGGGTAGGCCCATTAGTCAATGAGGAAGGAAAGACAATAACAGAACATGTGAAAATGGGAAGAGGGCTAAATGATTTCTTTGTTTCAGTTTTCACCCAAACGTGTCATAGTGATTGGATGTCTAACATAGTGAACACCAGTGAAATTGAGGTAGAATCTGAGGCTAACATAGGGAAAGAACAAGTTAAAAATTATTTAGACAAGTTAGAGGTCTTCAAGTCATCAAGGCCTGATGAAAAGCATCCTAGAATAGTCAAGGAACTGACAGAGGAGATATCTGAGTCAATAGCTCTGAAAAGTCATGGACGATGGGTGAGAGGACTGGAAGAGGTGGTTAAGCACTGGAATAAATTGCCTAGAGAGGTTGTGGAATCTCCCTCATTGGAGGGTTTTAAGAGCAGGTTACTCAGGGATGGTCTAGATAATACCTAGTCCTGCCATGAGCGCAGGGAACAGGACGAGGTGTCCTCTCAAGGTCCCTTCCGGTCCTACGATTCTATGGTACTAGAGCAATAGTTGGACATTTCCCTAAAATCCTCAGTGTAGACAAGGCCTATGAGTGGGAGCGAGGATCTCCTGTCAGTGGCTCCAGGCTAAAATCCACAAGCAAATCTTGATGGCCGTTCAGAGATGGCCACTTGAAAAGAGGTAATGGGTCTCTTGTCACTTACCCTGAGCTACAGCATAGCCGTCTCCCTTCTTCCCTGCAGAGAGAAGGCAAATTTCAGTGAATGCAGCTCCCAAGGCAGGAACCGACTCTGATCTGTGTCCACAGCTCAGAAACCGGGCCCCTGGCCCAGCACAGCCCCCTGGCGCTCAGTAATGGACTCAAGGTACCAGGCGCTCACAATTGGCAGGAGAGAAAGACACAATGAGACAGTTTCCACAGACCTTGGTGCACTGGGTGCTGAGCTCTTTGGAAAACCTAACCCCATATAAACTGTAACCCACACCCAGTTTCTGGGTCTGGCCCTCCAGCAGCTCCCATTGGGGGTCATTAGCTCAGTCCCGCAATGGGGCAGTTACACCCTACTGACACAGGCTCCTGAACTGCTGTTGCCCTTAGGCGGGCGTGCAGGGCCCGGCAAATCCAGAGAATCCCCCCATCCCAGGCTCTTTACCTGGGCGTTTCTTTTTCCAGACGACTACTCCGATTATAACACCAATCAGGACAACTGCAGTGATAACTCCAGCCACAGTGGGAATCAGATTGTTATTCGGTTCTGAAATGGAATGGAAAGAATGATCAATGGGGAAAAATCCCCTTCCCCCCCACCACTAAAATCCCCCTTTCATCCCACTGCAGGGATCCGTCAGTCAGCTCCCCAAGTTAGGGCTGAGTTCTGCAACCCTCCACCCCTTCCAGTGCAGCCACCATGCATTGCACCCCACCATAGGAAGTCCTGGACACAGTCTCTACCACTTCCAGTCATAATAAATATTTAGCATTCAAACTCGAAGACTTTTATAACATTAACCAATCCTCAGAACTGTGGGAGAGCATGGATGTCAGTATCATCCCTACACGGGAAAGGGGGGAGACTTGCTGAAGATCACACAGTGAGGCAGTGCAAGGCCAGGAATAGACCCCAGGAATCCTGGCTCTCAGCCCCTCCTGCTCTAACCCCCTAACCCCAACTCCCCTTCCAGAGACAGAACCCAGGAGTCCTGGCTCCCAGCCCCTAACCCCCCTTGACCAGGCTGACTTTCATGACTAATGGAACAGTCCCATTGTGGGAGTCTGGTGCCAAACTGGAAACTGACCTCAAAGCTCTGGATTTCTCTGCCATGAATGGAGTTACAGACGCAATGCGTGTTTTTTGAGGGGGCAGGAAGTGAAAAGGGGAAGACAGAAATATTAATACTGTTTTTGGTTTATATAAACCTGTTAAACCCCGTGTTCTGTACACACTTTCAGTTTCACTAATCAGCTTCTCCTGTTGTCTGAAAGAGCCACATGATAATACAGCAAAAAGAAAAATATTTCGAAGAGAATAAGGAAATGTGGGTTATGACACAAAAATTGGCAGGGGACGTAGTACCAGGATTTTGATGTGAAACCGTCTGCTGACGAGAGTCCCGGTGCAGGCTGCCCTCTCAGAAATTGTTTGCACTTCCAAATGCTGCATTTTTCCACATCCCATTTAACCAAGCAAAAAGATGGCTGGAAGGCAGCTCCATGTGTAATAAATTATTCCTAGACTTTCTTGTGCTAGGGGCATAGGAGTCTCTCCCCCATGATGCAGGGCTCTAATCTGCCTCCTCGCTCCATTCCAAGGCCATACCTCCCTTCCAGCATCACTGCGCACAGAAACAAGCTGCTCCCAACATTAAACCTCTCTCTGGCCACATGGGCAAGAATGAAGAGCCCGTAGAGCCGTGTTTCTGAGAACCTGCTGAATCATAGGACTGGAAGGGACCTTGAGAGGTCGTCTAGTCCCGTCCCCTGCACTCATGGCAGGACCATGAGTACCTGAAGTTGAGACCAGGCTGCAAGCTGAACCAAGACCAATTCTGTCTGGAAATAAGGGACAGATTTGAGCTTCCCCTGGGATGTGGTAAATTCTCCATCCCTTGGAGACTTTACATCTGGAATGGGCATCTCTTTCTGAAGGATGAGCTCTAGTTTGCTCACAGATGACCAGACTGGATGCTGGGGTCCCTGGTGTGATTCCCCCCTGCCCTGGGCTATGCAGGAGCTCAGATCAGATGATTAGAATGGTCCCTTCAGGCCTTAATATCCCATTGTTAATCTTCTCCCTTCAGAGACAGTGTATTGCTGAGATGTATCGAACAGTCCCAGAGGCAGCAAACTGGAGAGCAAGACGTGAGCCCCAGGCACTGTGGGTCCCAACTCTAGCACAAGAACTTGACTGCAGAGGGACAGGGCCAAAGGGGACAGGGCCTCACAGACCCTGAGGAAATTCCAGCTTCAGCCTATAAATCCAAATGAGACTTTTTCAGGGGTTTAGTTTAATGGATTCCCCCTCTCCCACAAGGAAAAAAGAGACACACACACAAATGCCTTACCCCAGGAGACAGAGAGTGGCTCTGATAGGCTTTCATGCTCCACGTGACATGAATAATGGCCTTTGATCTTGGGATCAATCTCCATTGTCACCCAGGTCTGGTAGGTCCCGTCCCCACTGGGTAGGATGCCTTCAGAGTAGGTCTCTTGCTGTCTGCTCTCCCCATTTCTCAGCCAGGTCACGGTGATGTCCCGGGGGTAGAACCCACTGACCTTACAGGAGAGGGTGGTGAGGCCGTCATGAGATGACCTGTCGCTCACTCTAGCTATTGGGCGCACTGGGAAAAAGAAGAAACTGAACTTAGTTGTTTCCAAGCTCTAATCCAAGCAGCCTTTGCTGGAGCTTTGCAGCATGAAATTCTGAGACCCCAGGAGTGGGAGAGGACGAAAGTCCATGAGACGGAATCCCTCTGATGAGAGAGAGCCACCATGTTAGAGAATTCCTGTGCCCAATTCACAGCATCAGCAACGGTGAACCACAAATCCAGGTCCCTGACCTGGCCTCTGCTCCCAACCAAAGTGACACAAGTACCTTGAAAGGCTTCACTAAGCTCCAGATACAGGTGTCAATCATGTGCTAGGTTTGTGCCCATCTCCTCTCAGTCCCTGGATATGAAAGAGAGAAGAATCTTGCCCTGGCCAGGGAGCAAAAAAAATGAACTAGATAAAATGACCAATTAAAGATGGAAAGGGCCCATTAAACAAAAAGTGACAGTGCTAAATTGCCCCTCAAATTAACTAATATTAATTGGCTAATTTCTTGTAGGTTGTTACCAAATCTATTTACCCCAATATTATGGATTTCAAATGCATTTACTCTTATGTTGAAAAATCAGTTTCCCAGCCCGTTGGCACTGAAATATACATTAGACTGCTGTGTATGGCTTTTACTTCTTGGCATTTGTAAAGATGGCAATTGACAAGATAATGTTCTGCTGAGGTTCCTGAGAGAAATAAGTAACTAGCATGTTGCAAAAAACTGGGTACAAATTTCAAGTAACTTTGAACAGCAAGTGCAAACTGTTTGGGAAGGGAAAGATTAGGGTGTGTAATGATGCTAACTAATCTGGGAAATGTGTGTACATGGTAACACGCAAGGTACATATGTGGGTAATAGTGAGTTAACATTTTGAAGCAGACTACGCTGCAACTGTCCTCCTGAGTCGGAGTGGTAAAGCATTTAACCTCTTCCCTTCTATGTTTGTGCTGATTAATCTTTACTGAAAAAGCTCTGATAAATTTGAGTGTGATTATCAGATGTCTTATTGATAAAAGAATCAAGGAATAAGTAAGAGGATGTTGCAGCAAAGGTAGGTCTTGAGGGGGAAAACTTTAAGGACAAGGGGCGCCTTCTTCCAGATTAGTATGGGGAGGGCAATTCCACACGTAGGGGATGGCATGGAAGAAAGCACATAGGTGACTGTGGGAGAAGTTTGGACAAAGGCAACAAGAACAAAGCTATCGTCATTGGTGGAACACAGGGGCTGGGGGTAACACAAGAAAATATGATGGTGCAGACAGTGAATGAGGAAGAACTGCATGGTGAATGAAGCTGGTGTCCAGAGAAGTGGTGGCTCTTCCATAATTAAGAAAAGTGATCTAAAATGCGCATGCATTGGCAGATTGCCTTGATAACTGCTGTGTCACACCAGGGGAAGAGCTAGAATGTGTGCTGCAAATTTGGGCTCATTTGACCAGCTTCTCTACAGTGAGCTGCTTTTAACATTTTCAATTTCTTATCTTTTTTTCCAGCAGCGCTGGCGGGGAAGGGGTTGTTTCCCCACCCATCCCTGGTGCAAGGTTCGCTGAATTGCCCCTTACTCCCCTGCTCCATTTTGGAACTGGGGCTGGGGAATGGAGATGTAACTTGTAGTGACCTCTTGGGTGGGGCTTGTCCCCCATCTTACCTTTCCTCTGCAGAGTCTCCTTCCCGTACTCTAGAGAACTCCTTAGCCAGGGAATACATTTCTCCTCCAGGTAGCGTTTCCACCGCTGGTTGTCAAGCACTTCAGCATCCCATCTCCTCTTGGAGATCTGAGCCCCAATATCTGCTGCTACCCAAGTCATGGTCTCCTTATCGAAGGTAAGAAAGTCGCGTCCGTCATATGAATCCTGGTAAAACCCCCAAGTGGTGTTGTCTTCCCGGAGATCACAGCCATATATCGTCTGGATAATGTGAAACCCTGAAACACAGCTGAGGGTCAGCAGCAGCCTCTCTCTGAAATCTCACCAAGACCCCATTGCAAGTAGACCACTGGGTCCACCCCTTGCTACTGGGCCCTCCCTCCCCTGAGAAATGGGGTTCCCACTTATGCTGCTGGGTCCTACACCCTCCCAGCTCCTTTCAGGAGGGAACCCAAACCCACAGGGGGCCCACGCTCCATCTGTTGGGTCTTTGTACACTAAAGACACCCCACTATAGAGAGCTCACAACCTTCAAGGATCACCTCACTGCTGCTTGTTCTTGTATGTTCCCTGTAGGGGGTGCAGGGTGGCACAACCCCAAAGGGAGTACTCTGGATATTAATAGAATCATAGAATATCAGGGTTGGAAGGGACCTCAGGAGGTCATCTAGTCCAACCCCCTGCTCAAAGCAGGACCAATCCCCAACTAAATCATCCTAGCCAGGGCTTTGTCAAGCCTGACCTTAAAAACTTCTAGGGAAGGAGATTCCACCAACTCCCTAGGGAACGCATTCCAGTGTTTCACCATCCTCCTAGTGAAAATTCTTTTCCTAATATCCAACCTAAACCTCCTCCACTGCAATTTGAGACCATTACTCCTTGTTCTGTCATCTGCCACCACTGAGAATAGTCTAGAACCATCCTCTCTGGAACCCCCTTTCAAGTAGTTGAAAGCAGCTATCAAATCCCCCCTCATTCTTCCCTTCCACAGACTAAACAATCCCAGTTCCCTCAGCCTCTCCTCATAAGTCATGTGTTCCAGTCCCCTAATCATTTTTGTTGCCCTCCGCTGGATGCTTTCCAATTTGTCCACATCCTTCTTGTAGTGTGGGGCCCAAAATTGGACAGAGGACTCCAGATGAGGCCTCACCAATGTCGAATACAGGGGAACGATCACGTCCCTCGATCTTCTGGCAATGCCCCTACATATACATCTCAAAATGCCATTGGCCTTCTTGGCAACAAGGGCACACTGTTGACTCATATCCAGCTTCTCGTCCACTGTCACCCCTAGGTCCTTTTCTGCAGAACTGCTGCCGAGCCATTCGGTCCCTAGTCTGTAGTGATGCATGGGATTCTTCCTTCCTAAGTGCAGGACTCTGCACTTGTCCTTGTTGAATCTCATCAGATTTCTTTTGGCCCAATCCTCCAATTTGTCTAGGTCCCTCTGTATCGTATCCCTACCCTTCAGCGTATCTACCTCTCCTCCCAGTTTAGTGTCATCTGCAAACTTGCTGAGGGTGCAATCCACACCATCCTCAAGATAATTTTTGAAGGTATTGAACAAAACCGGCCCGAGGACCAATTTTCTATCCACCATATAGTCCATATTGCAGAGGTCTATCCCCTCCAGCTCTCTTCTGCTCTCTGAGGAGTCCCCCAGTTCTGGTAATCAGGGTCATTCTGGAGAAGAGAGAGAGTTCGGGGTGTCTATACCCCACTCTCTCCTGCTCTGGTTGTATTAATTTTGCAGGATCCTCAGGGTGACTTGGTCCCCCACCTCCTCCATTCACATTACCCGCATGTCCCTGTAGGGAAGGGGTACAGGAGATCTGTCCCCCACACTAACTTCTGCTCTGGTTTAATGACCTCACAGAATCCCCAGGGTCCCTCTGTTTCCCTGCCCCATCTTCCCCATGCCTCCAGCTCAATCTAGGAACGGCAAAGCACCAACTTCGGATGCTTGGCCTCTTTTTCACACGGCCACTGTCTCAAGGTGATTCCCTGTAAGGATCAGGCCATTGACGGCCTTTAGTTCAACTGGCCACCATTTTCCCACAGCCAGGCTAATCTTCACAACAACGGCCACCATCTCGCACACAACCAAGAGCAGACTCAGTTAATACAGCCACCCCCGGCCTGACAGGAGGCAGGGAGGGAGACTAGGGGGGAGGGAAGGGAGATGGGGACAGGAAGGAGAATTTAGGAGAGAGGGAGGGAGGCTGTGATGAACAGAGAACACTGTGAGGATCACGAGGAAGACTGAAACGCGTGGGGAACGGATCAGACCCCTCGCTTGGCAAACAGGGCAGAATGTGGGGGCACAAAAATACCCCACACAGGGTCCCAAGTATTTACACCCCTCCCCCATCATGCATTAGATACACCGAGGTAAATGCCTAGATTTTCAGCAATCACTAGTGATTTTGGGTGCCCAACTGAGACCTTTTAAAGGGGCCTGATCAGAACATGGGGGCACCCGGCCGCTGAATCTCAGACACCCAAAAAATCACGAATCACGTTTGGAAAAACGTCAGCCAAGGGATTAAAATACCACTTGGGGTCACAGCCACAGGTGAGAGCCGAGCCCACTGAGCTGTATCCCTGAACCATGCCCCAGGCTTGGGCAAAAACCGGTTACTAACCTTCCTGTGACGGCTGTTCTCAGAGCTGTGCTGCACACGTCCATTCCACGCTTGGTGTGCGGGCCCCGCACACAGTCGCCAGAAATTTCTCTCTCAGTGGTACCCGTCAGGTCGCCTCTCGTGCCCTCTGGTACCATGCGCTCATGGCGCAGTATAAGAGGACCAGTCGACCCCGCACATTCTCAGTTCCTTGTTGCCAGCAACTCCAACAGAGGAGGAGGATGGTGGCTCGTGGAATGGACGTTTGCAACACGTCTCTAAGACCAAGAGTTACAGAATGGTTTGTAACCATTTTTTCTTCTTCAGCTGCTTGCACACGTTCATGCCACGTTCCGTGACTCCCTTGCAGTACCGTAAGAGGTGGGCCAACCAAAGCCAGTGTCATCTCTAGCTTGCTGGGTAATGGCGTAGTTGGAAGAAAAAGTATGTCCTGACACCCAGGTCGCTGCTTTACAAATGTCCTGGATCAAGCCTGGGCCATGAACACCACTGAGGAAGCTCGTGCTCTCATAGAACGGGCCGCCGGGAAGGCAGGTGGTGGGATACCTGCCTGCTCGTACCACATGTGAATACACAGTGTGATCCACAATGAAATTCTCTGAGCTGAAATGGGTGGGGCTTTCATCCTATCAGCTACTGCCACAAAGAGCTGTGTGGATTTATGGATCGACTTTCTATATAGTCCTTTCTATACAGAACACTAGGATGCCCTGCCTAACATCCAAGAGTATGGAGATGTCTTTCCTCCCTATTCTTGTGCAGCTTCAAGAAGAAAATGGGCAGGAAAATAGCCTGATTACTAGGAAACTCCAAGACTACCTTCGGGAGGAACAAGGGTGGGGGCAACCCTTGTCATTAAAGAACACTGTATACGGAGATTTTGACATAAGAGCTCTGATCTCTGAGACCCTCCTGACTGAGGTAATTGCTACCAGAAAGGCGACCTTCCAGGAAAGGTACAACAGAGGGCACAATGCCAGTGCTCAAAGGGAGGCCCTGTGAGCTCTGACAGGACCATGTTTAAGTCCCCCAGGGGGATGGTGTCAGGGCTGATTCCCCACTCTGGCACTTCGAGTGCAGAAGGTGGGGGCCTGCAAGGACTCTAAAAATTAATACTGGCCACTCCAGGCTGGTAATGCTGCCACCACCCAAGTGAAAATCTGCCTTTTGCCAATCCAGAAAAACTCACTTGGGAAGATTTTCTGGGGCTCCTCGGCTTTTCCACCCCTTCCTCGGGGAAGCCGAGAAAGGAAACAAAAGAAAAGGGGAACCCAGCTGTTGTATTGGCAGATTAAGATATGCACAACCTCCTCACCTCAAAAGACATAGAAATCCAATCATGTTCTTAAAAAAAGGAAATTTTATTAAAAAAGAAAAAAGAAAGAAAACACGTTTGGAAAGCTTAAGTTATTGCTAGATCTTAAAAGAGCAACCGCAAGGATTAATCACCGAGAGTAGCTTTCTTGGGGTCCAGCTTAAAGGTTACAACAAAACAAAAGCACCTGGGGTCAGCACAGAGGAGTCCACAAGCCATAAAAAGAGACAAGCCTAATCGCGTCTACCTGACCATTTCCTGTTCTACTTCCACATCTGTGGTTCCAAATGAATAGTTTCTAGGTATGATCCAGATGACTTTTCATACCTGGCCCAGAGCTTTTTACAGCATGACTGCTGCCCTGTCCCTCTGCAGCCGAGAGAACAAAAGACCCACACACCCAGCAGTCTTTCCCAATTCGAGAGGGTACAGCTTCCTTATTGGTTCCCCTGGTCAGGTGCCAACTCATTTGACGTTTACCTCTTAACCCTTCACAGGTAAGGCAATTAGGGTGCAGCGGCTAAGGAGGATTCTAAGGCTAACTGAATGGTTGGGGAGTTACATAAGGGTGCTACCCACCCTCATTTATCACAGACGGGTTCCCAGATTTGCGGGTAAAGCCTTTCAAAGCCTTTCAGGAAGTGAAGGGACATTTCATGTGAAAAAACTGACCACCCACCCACCTGGGGGTCGAATGCGGAGATGGCGGCTAGGTGCACCTCAACAGATGGAATCGCTAGACCTGGCTGTTCCCAGACTGTTCTGGAGAATCTGCTTCATCTGAGAGATGACTCAGCCGGTGAGAGGCAGGGGTGCCGGCACAGGGGGACCGAGGGGCCAGGGCCCTGCCACTTCAGCAGCAGGGGGAAGGGGGCAGAGCCTCAGGAGAAGAGCTGGAGCGGGGGGGAGGGTGTCAGGGGAAGAGACGGAGTCACAGTTTCAGCCCCGGGGGCCCCCCACTCATAGGGAGGTTCTGGCACCCCGGTGAGAGGCCTTGCTGGGTCGACCAAATGGAGAAACGCTTCCACTCGGGGAGGTAAGTAGCTCTGGTAAATGGTTTCCGACTGCCTAGCAAGACCTAGCAGACTTGCTCCGCACAGGCCAGTTCTGCAGGCTTCACCATGGAGCTGTCAGGCAGATGGAGCATTTGGCCTGATCTTGCGAGATCAGGTCCAGAAGGGGAGGGAGCGGCATTGGAGTAGCTACTGGCAGGTCTAGAAATAAGCCAGACTCGTGCTGACATGGCCAGGCTGAGGCTATGAGAATAACCTTCACCCCTGACCTCAGCAAGACCTTGTGCACAAAAGGAATGGGGGGGAAGGCACAGAACAGGTGCTTTCTCCAAGGGAGTGTTGCCGGCACCCAGTGCCGAGAGGCTGAACAACAGCTTGAGTTGGTTCATTACCCGGTGTGCTGCACCCAATAATCACAACGGGGCGGAGAAGCAGAAAAGTTTATTTGCAGCTGCAAAAAGGTACAGGGAGAATAAAATCTCAAATCCTGCACAACAGAGCAGGAAGTTACACAGGCTTTTATACATCCTTTTTCCCAGCATACTTATCCAATAGCAAGCTGCCCCAAGTATCCATATAGCCAGCCAATCCAGTTCCCAGCTAGTTCCCTGATTCTCTGTATCATTTGTTAAACTCTACATAAAGCTGCTTTATTCAGCATTGTTCTTCCATATCTCCCCTGTTTGGCCTTGCTTAGTTTCAGGCAGTCTGACTCTGCAACATACTGTTGCAGATTCTCAGCATAACTGCTGTGTGTGCCTCCAGGCAGGGGGGCCAAGGACACTTGGGCCTAGTACGCAGAGCTGCTGCGAGTGCCTCCAGGCAGGAGGGGGGGGCCAAGGACACCGGGGCCTAGTGCAAGGGGGCTTCATCGACACTCGTGGTCTTCCATCCCCTCGAGTTACCTAGTGGCCATGCCCCAGTGTTCCCAACAGGAGTAAGAAGGCATCTGGGAGCGATCCCGGGTTGCAGTCATGCAGACAGCAGAACTGCTGACATTTCCTGTTCTGTTTGGTCATGAACAGGTCTACAAGTGGAGTGACCTACCACTGGAAACTGGCCCGTGCTATGTCGGGGCATAGGGACCATTTGCGGTGAGAAGAGCTGATCTGCCAGCTCGTTCTGGGCTCCCCAAAGGTGAGAAGCTTCGAGGTGGCTCGAGTGCTTTATGCAGAACTCCCACAAGCAAATGGCCTCCTGACACAGGGGTAGAAGAGCGGGCCGCTCTCTGCCTGTCGATGTAAAACATGGCTGCCATATTCTCTGTAAGAACTTGCACCACCTTGCTTGCGATGGGGGGTAAGAATACCTGACGTGCTAGGCGGACCACCCTGAGCTCTCTGATGTTCATCTGTAGCAAGAGTTACTGCTGGGACCACTGACCTTGTGTCCTGAGGTGCCTGAGATGGGCAGGCACCATGAGCACCGAGTCCAAATGATGGCTGTTTGGCCAGTACACCAAGGCCAGCCAAGCCTGAAGGGGTCTGAGGTGCAACCTCGCATACCGCACCACGTATATGTAGAAGGCCTTGTGACCCAACAGCCTGAGAGGGCCTTGACCTGTGACGACACTGACTGGAAGTGGGCTTCTGGGAGGAAGGCCCTGGCCTGGGTATAATAGAGCATTGCTTCAATAAACTTCTGCTCGTTTATCAGCAGGCCCAGTGCTCGAAAGGTTGCTTGGACGAGGTGGATACTGGCTTTTACCTGGCACTTGGACTGGCCCTTGACCAGCCAGTCACTGAGATACGGATACACCTGCACCCCTCACCTTCTCAGGAAGGCTGCCACTATTACCATGCATTTCATAAAGACCCATTTGGCTGCTGACAGGATGAACAGGAGGATGGTAAACTGCTAATGAGCCTGGTTCACAACAGTCCTGAGAAACCTTCTGTGGTCTCCGAAAATAGAGATGTAGAAATAGGCATCTTTCAAATCGAGGGCAGCGTACCCGTCCCCTGGATCCAGGGAAGGAATGATGGAGGCCAGGGAGACAATGCACAACTTCAGCCTTTGAGGTGTTGCAGGGCTAGAATGGGTCAGAGACGCCCTTTGACACTCAGGATTAATGAATTGTGATTTTGCTCTCCATATGCTTTATGGAAATACACTTATGAATGTGAATATGATGTATCTGGAATATGCTTTACGCAAAAGGGCTCTTGTATGATGTCATTAGAAAGCTTGTAATCTACTGAGTGTGTTCATCCTATTTGTTTGCATGTATTATTTCTATGTCTGGAGTTGGGGAAATAAGATATAAACTTGTATCACTGTTGTAGTCACACCAGGTGAGGGCCGTCAATGGGGCATTAGGAACTTGATGGCTCCCATTAGTTAGAACAATTGATGGTAAATGGTTTATTTACCTGAAAGCCTTCCTGTGTATGTGGGGGACAACCCAGGAGGAATGGAGACTAGACAGGTGACCATGTTACCTGGTCGTGAAATCCATCTTAAATCTGGTACTTTTCCATTTAGCAGGAGGGGCGGGGACCCAGAGACACACAAGATTACCGCCTTGTGCCAAAGTTATAAAATGGGGTGCCAGTCATGAGAAAACCCCTGCTTATCACCTGAGATGTCTGCTGGATCTAACAAAGACTGTACGAGGAGAAAAGGACTGGGCCCAGACAAGGAAAAAGTCTAGTCTGTGAAGTAAACTTATTGGAACATCTTTGAGGGCGAGATATTTCCTGTAATCAGTTTCTTAATGTATTAGGCTTAGACTTGCGTGTTTTGTTTCATTTTGCTCTATGACCTACTTTGTTCTGTCTGTTATTATTTGAAATCACTTAAATCCTACCTTTTATACTTAATAAAATCACTGTTGTTTTTTAATAAACCCAGAGTAGGTGATTAATACCTGGAGGAGCAAACAGCTGTGCATATCTCGCTATCAGTGTTATGGGGTTCGGACAATTTATGAATTTACCCTGTATAAGCATTATACAGAGTAAAACAGATTTATCTGGGGTTTGGATCCCATTGGGAACTGGGTGTCTGGGCACTGGAGACAGGTAACCTGCAGAACAGCTTTCAGCTAAAGCCTGCAGCTTTGGGAGCGTGACCCGGACCCTGGGTCTATGTAAACAGACTAGCATGTCTGCTCAACAAGACAGGGTTCTGGAATTCCCAAGCTGGCAGGGAAAACTGGCTCAGAGATGATTTCAGTATATCAGTGACAGTCCCAAGGGGATCTCTGTGACAGAATCCATCACAGGAATAACAGGAGTGAAACCCTTTCCCTCTTAAGTTCCAAGGCACCTCCTTCATGGCTCCGAGCCACAGAAGGACTTGCACCTCCTGGGCTAAAAGTTGCTCATGAGAAGGGTCCCTGAAGAGGGACAGGGATGAGGGGTAGGAGGGAGGAATGGAAACGAACTGCTTTGTATAATCCCGCCTCCACCGTACTCAGCACCAAATGGTCTGTGGTGATAAGGGACCATGCCAAACTGAAGCAGGAGAGATGGTCCAAAAACAAAAGGGGGGCAGGATCTGGTATGTGGACTGGTGTAATGCCCTTGGGTGCCCCATCAAAAGTTTTGCTTGGAGCCCCCTGAGTATCCATGAGGGCCAAACAGCGAGGCTGAGGCAGATGGGGGCGCCTGTCTGCATCTACTACTGCTGTTCTGCTTTTTGAACAGGGCTTGACAAGGCGGCGGGCCTGGGAAGTGGGCAGGTTGTTGGGGTTTGAATTCTTTCCTCAAAGGCACTGGGACATGGAGATTCAAGGACTTGAGGATGGCTCTGGAGTCCTTCAGGCAGTGTAGTTTGGCATCTGTTTGCTCTGAGAAGAGCAAAGTCCCTTTAAACAGACGGTCTTGAAGAGACTGCTGTACCTTTGTCTGTAGGCCAGAGGACTGAAGCCAGGAGCCCCTTTGCATGGCCACTGGTGACGGCATAGCCCCGGCTGCCGCATTCACTCTGTCAAGGGTGGCTTGTGGGGAAGCCCTGGTCACTGCCTTCCCTTCTTCCACCACAGCAACAATCCTCTGCCTGGACTCTTGGGGAAACGAGTCTTTAAATTTCAACATGGAGTGAAAGTCATATCTGCCCAGCAGTGCCTGTTGGCTGGCGCTGTGGAGCTATAGACCATTGGTAGAATACATTTTCCTACCAAAATAGTCCTGCTTTTTTTAGTCTTTTGACTTGTGGGTGGCCCCTCATAACCCTGGCCTTTCCCTCTCATTGGCTGCCGAGACGACCAAGGATCCGGGAGGGGGATGGGAACATATGTACTCCTACCCTTTGGTGGAGACATAGTACTTCCTATCTGCCTTCTTTGACGTGGGGGGCAGTGAGGAAGGGGTCTGCCATAGGGTTTTAACTGGACCCACTATGGCCTCATTGAAAGGCAGAGCTACCTTCAACAGGACCACTGCAGCCGAGATGTTGACAAAGCTGTTGGAGGATTTTTTTTAAACTACCTCCACTTTCAGCCCTAAGTTTGAGGCCACCTTCTTCCATAACTCCTGGTGAGCCTTGAAGTGTCCTGGGGTGGCAAAACACCCATCCCTGCCTCTTCTGAGGAGGAGGAGGCAGCCTTCTCTCAGACACCACTGAGCAGGAGCACCTAGACGGGAGGCCAGGCAGTGGAGGAAAACCCCAGGGGTTCTGAAAAGGCCATTGTATCTGCATGGGCCGTTGCCCACTGAGCCAGGCAATCGGAGGAACCCCCACCCCGGGATCCACCATTGCATAGGGCTGATTGCTGGGGTACTGGTACTAATCCCTCGGTTGGGTGCAAGATTCAAACTCCAACTTGGTTGATGAGTCATCTCGTGGGGACGAGGGGGGTGTGGTACCCGTCGGCTCCAAGGGACGGTGCTGAGGATCCAGGGATCGGGCCGAGATGGGGAAGCTGCTTCGACATAAGCAGAGAGCAAGGGGCCTGGTACCAGACGGGAGCTCGAGGCAACATGCTCCCTTCTGCTTCCCCCACTGCTGGCACCAACTCTTGTACTGCCAGCAAGGGTGGTAGCGACCATGCCAGCCAGTCCCTGGCCACCGCAAACCCCTCCGGGACGGACGGCACCGCGACCCTGCTGTGCCTCTCTGCCCCTCTGGTGCTGGCGGCTGGTCGGGCACCGGACTCCACAGGGCCTGTGGACAGGGCGGAGTCGACGGTATCGCCGCGGAGCAGGGGCAGAGGAGTGGCCAGACGCTGGTCGCACTCCCCGGCACTCCCCATGCTTGTCCATTCTGAGAGATGGGGAACCTCTCAGGCAGCTGCTGCTCATGTTTCTTTCCTGGCCCTGGGCATGGGGAACGGTGCCGAGAGTACCGTACGGACTCTCTCTGCAGCAGCTCTTCGTACCAAGACTGAGGTACACGGTGCCAAGTTTGACTGGCTCAGCTCTGAAGAAGGTTTGAGTGCTGATTCCATCAGGAGGGACTTCTGTGACGTTGCACTCCATGTGTTTTACGGAAATATGCTTATGAATGTGAATATGATGTAACTGGAATATGCTTTATGCAAAAGGTCTCTTGTATGGTATTATTAGAAAGCTTGTAATCTACTAAGTGTATTCATCCCATTTGTTTGCATGTATTAATTCCATCTCTGGAGTTAGGAGAATAAGATATAAACTTGTATCACTAATGTAAACATATTAATTGGAAACCATTAAGGATGCTTCAGAGTCAATGAACTGTGAATGGCTCCATATACTTGCAAGCCTTCCTGTGCATGTGAGGGCCAACCCAGGAAGAATGGAGACTAGGGGTCTTACAGTGACCATATCACCTGGTAATGAAATCCATCTTAAATCTCGTACTTTTCCATTTAGCAGGAGAGGTGGGGACCCAGAGAGACAAAAGGTTTCCACCTTGTGCCAAAGCTATAAAAGGGGGTGGAGCAGGACAAAGGGGGCTGCCAGTCATGAGAAAACCCCTACTTACCACCTGAGTTGTCTGCTGGATCTAACAAAGACTGTACCAGGGGAAAGGATTGGGCCCAGACTAGGAAGGAGTCTAGTCTGTGAAAGAAATTTATTGGAACTTCTTTGAGGGTGAGATATTTCCGGTAATCAGTTACTTAATGTATTAGGCTTAGACTTGCGAGTTTGTTTTATTTTGCTTTTGTGACTTACTTTGTTCTGTCTGTTATTACTTGAAACCACTTAAATCCTACTTTCTATACTTAATAAAATCACTTTTGTTTATTAATAAACACAGAGTAAGTGATTAATACCTTGGTGAGCAAACAGCTTTCCATCTCTCTCTAGCAGTGTTATAGAGGGTGGACAATTTATGAATTTACCCTGTATAAGCTTTATACAGAGTAAAACAGATTTATTTGGGGTTCAGGCTCTCAGAAAGGCTGAACACTGGGTGCTGGGAAAGTCCCTGTTAACTGAAAAGCTCCAGGGCTGAGTGAAACTCAGCTTCTGTGGCCCAACCTCTGTGTCTGTGCTGGAGATGACTGGTGTGTCTAACTCAGCAAGACAGGAGTAGAGGGGAGCCTATTCTCGCAGGAGGGTTGTTTTCATTGGTATCTCAGCACATCGAGTGACAGTCTCGAGGGGAGTCTCTGTGACCAAACCTGTCACAACTTCAGCGTGGCCTCCCTATCCTGTTTCACATGTGGACTGAACTGGTGGCAGAGCTGACAGAGATCCGCAAGAGGAGTCTCATCCACGCACTTTAGACAGCTAGAGTGCCGGTCGCTCAAAGGCATGGGGTCGCCGCAGAAGGTCCCGGGTTTGAAGCCCAGAGACCGAGGCATGCCCAGTTTCAGGACCAGAAGAAACTCTGCTATGAGAGTCCAACTAACTATTTATTCCAGTCAACTGAAGTCAAAAAGTGAGAAAAACAACTGAGGGGAAAAGGGATGGAGTAATGAGAGAAGCAAGCAGCCCCACACATCCCTCTTCTCCTCTATGCTGATCTCCACAGGGATGAGCAGGGTGGGGGCACCGATGGGGTCTCAGAGGGACCAGACTCCGAATTCCCCCATATGCGTGTTGGGGGCAGACACAGCTAGAGAGGGGAACAGCGTTGGTGGCCAGGATGCAGGACTCAGGACAGTCTCTGGTGACCTGGCAGCCCGAGGACTGTGAGGAGGGGGTAAATGGGGGGAGGAAGGCAGGAGGGGGCAGTCAGGACAGTGGTTCGGGAGGGGGCTGCGGGGACAGAACAGCAGCTCCCCACCGCAGGGTTAGGGGCAGGCGAGCGGAGCCCCTTTCTTAACATTGGGGAGGCAAGTGTCCGTGTGAGCAGGTCAGGTTGGAGTCTCAGCAGCCGGGGACCAATGGGTGAGACTAGTCAGGAGAGGGTTAAACTAGCTACAGAAGGTGCTCCCACACTAGGGGGGCAGACACTTGACAACCCTCCACCCTGTCGCTTAGCCATGGGGCAGCGCCACCAGGAACCCAGGTGTCCATGAGAGGATGGGAATTAGTTCTCATTGCTGCTGTCTCAGTGCTGGGAGCCAGGAGGGATTCGGGCAGGCCGGGGGGTGCTATAACAAGGGGTTGGGGACACTCCTGGGTGAGGACCAATGTGACAGGCCAGTACCACTGACACAGGGGAATCACGGGACTGGCGAGTGAAAATTCCTGTCAGGAAGGGCAGAGCAATTACATCAGAGACCCTCACCTGCCAGGAATAGTTCAGCAGTGACAGGCACTGAACGCTTATGGATCATCCCCGTGCTAAGTGAGACAGCCCAATCCAGGGGCCTGGCCAAGGGGCTACACCCCATATATAAGGCTGAGCAGGAAGAACGGCTCTTTACACATTTATCGATAGCGTGCAGGGGAACCTGCCTGACCCCAGGGGCTCCAACCAGTGGACACAGGCTGGGGTTTGTGCTGCCGGGAGTAAGAAAGCCCGGGAGTCTCTGCACGTTGCAGGGCCTGATTCTCTCAGTAACTCTCCAGCCCAAGTCAATGTCAGACCCTCACTCTGCAGAGTGAAGAGGAATCTGACCTTCAATAAACTCACTCTGGAAATAAGACAAAGCGAACAATGAAGGAGGCTCACTGGTGAGCAGCTTCTCCCCAGGGCTGGGTGAATGCAGCACTGCCTGCTCTTGTGACTTTACCGTGCGTCTCATGATGCTGGGTGGTTTTATTAAATCCCTAGTTCCTGGACTCATGAGATTAGAGGAGAGTCTCAGCTCTCTTCTTACAGCAGTAACTTCTAGTCCTTCTAGGAGCAGGGAAAACCCCGGAAATGTGTCCCCTAAAGGCTCAGACCAGAGGGCAAATAAAAATAAGCTCCAATACTATTCCCAAAATACTGACGACATTTAAGCCAAACTCAGGATTTTGGGGGCCTGACTCGTGATGTCTCAACACTTGGGGCTGCCGATACTGGGATTCCCCATCACTCGGTGTCTGGGAATTGAGACAAGACGTCCCAAAGCCCTGTTCTAGCTCTAGGGTCTGACAGCGTCACTGTCGTAGCCGAGAGGAACAAACCCCTCCGTGCAGGAATTGCTGGGTACGATTCTCTGGCCTGGGTGACCAGGAGGTCAGACTAGCCGGGTCTGACGGGAACTTCTGGCTTTCGCACCTCTGCCGCTCTGCCCAGGAAATGACCACACACGAGGGGCGGGGGGTCCCCCGAAGGGCAGCCGAGGAAGCTGCAAGTGGGACTGGTAGCACAAATCTGGGGTGTCTGGGGAGGGGACAGTATGAGAGTCCCACTTTGGAGGGTGTCAAAACATGTCTTTCGCATGAACCCTCCATCCTGCAGCCCCTCCCCCCGCCCCATGTCCCTTTGTCCCCCACATTCACACGGACTCCAGCGAGAAAATGCCCCTGGGGGCTGTCCCTTCCCCCCATCCCCAACATGCATCCCTGTGTCCCTTCACCCTGTTTACATCAACCAGGCCCCCCACCCCATGTCCCTGCGTCCCTAGGTCGGGTCGGGTCCCGCACTCACCCTCACTCTGGTTGTAGAGCTGACCCAGGGTGGTCAGACTCACATTGTACCATTTCTGGAAGCGCAGTCCCCACCAGGTCACCTCGTCCCAGAACTCCAGACCCTCGTTCTGCGCCATCCACACTGTGTAGGGCTCTGCCCTCTTCATCCCGCTGGTGTAGACATAGGTGACCTGATCGTCCACGTACACAACACGGCTGTACCAGGGAAGCCCCAGGCCGGGCTCCGACACCACCGTGTCCAATACACGCCTGGAGTGCAGGCCTGGGGGGAAAGATTGGGGGCAGGGAGGTCAGATCAAACCAGACCCTGCCAGGGAGCCCCTGGCAATACACAGGAGCGCTCCTGTGGGAGGGAGACCTGGGGAAGGGCTCACAGAACGGCCTGACTGGGGAGCAAGAGATGGTGGGGTACGAGGAGAAAGGGAGGCAGGGCTGGAGGGGGAGTGAGGAGGGGAAGGGGTGGGGACGTACGGGGGGGCTGGAGCACGTGTGAGGAGGAGGAGGGGAGTATATGGGGAGAGTGTATTGGGGGTGCAGGGAAGTGTGAAGAAGGAAAGGGGGCCCAGGAGGAGGGGCAGGGCTGGAGTGTGGTGTGGGGAAATGGAAGGCGGTGTTATGGGAGAGGGTGGGGCAGGAGGACTGGGGGATGGGAGATGCAGGAGCTGAAGCTGGGGAAGGCAAGGTGGGCAGGGGGATGTGTCCAAGATACAGGTGGGATCCAGGACACTGGCTGTGCACACAATTTACTATAACTTATTCAGAACATAAGAACGGCCAGACGGGGTCAGACCAAAGCTCCACCTAGCCCAGTGTCCGTCTGCCGACAGTGGCCACTGCCAGGTGCCCCAGAGGGAATGAACAGACAGGAATCATGCCGGGATTGTCGCCCCATTCCCAGCTTCTGACAAACAGAGGCTAGGGACACCATCCCTGCCTCATCGTGACTAATAGCCACTGAGACACGTGTCCTCCATAAACAAACTAACACGGCTACCGCTCTGAAACTGCACACTGAGTGCATGTTTTCAGAGAACTATCCACAATGACTCTGGTAACAGCTAATTTAGACCCTGTCACTTTATATGTATAGTTGGGATTATGTTTTCCAGTGTACATTACTTTGTGTTTATTCACACTGAATTTCATTTACCATTTTGTTGCCCAGTCACCCAGTCACCCAGTTTTGTAAGATCATAGAATCATAGAAGATTAGGGTTGGAAGAGACCTCACGAGGTCATCTAGTCCAACCCCCTGCCCAAAGAAGGACCAAACCCAACTAAATCATCCCAGCCAGGGCTTTGTCAAGACGGGCCTTAAAAATCTCTAAGGAAAGAGATTCCACCAGCTCCCCAGGTAACCCGTTCCAGTGCTTCACCACCCTCCTAGTGAAATAGTGTTTCCTAATATCCAACCTAGACCTCCCCCACTGCAACATGAGACCATTGCTCCTTGTTCTGTCATCTCCAACCACTTAGAACAGCCTACCTCCATCCTCTGTGGAACCCCCTTTCAGGCAGTTGGGGCTGCTATCAAATCCCGCCTCACCCATCTCTTCTGCACACTAAATTAACACAGTTCCCTCAGCCTCTCCTCAGAAGTCATGTGCCCCAGCCCCCAATCATTTTCGTTACCCTCCACCGGAGTCTTTCCAATTTGTCCAAATCCTTTCTGTAGATGGGGAATCAAAACTGGACACAATACTCCAGATGCGGCCTCACCAGTGCTGAACAGAGGGGAACAATCACATCCCTCGATCTGCTGGCAGCGCTCCTACTAATGCAGCCCAATATGCCATTAGCCTTCTTGGCAAGAAGGGCACACTGCTGACTCGTCTCCAGCTTCTCGTCCACTGTAATCCCCTTTGTAACTCTTCACAGTCTGCTTTGGTCTTCACTTATTCATGCTGTGGCTGCACACCAGGTCCCCTGTAGGGATCGGGACCCTTGTCGTGCCAGTCACTGCACAGGCCCTGCCCCACAGACTTCACAGGCTGATCCCCCGGCCCCACAGATCCACAGGCAGGATCAGGGCCAAAGGGGATGGGGAAGGACGACAGCTCCCAAACCGCCTGATGATGCAGAGACTGAATCCCTGATCCCTTCACGCATATGAGTGTCCCACTGACGTCAGACATGGCTCAGGGGAGTTACACACACGTCTGGGGGTGGGTCAGGACCTCGGGGGGTGGGGGGGCAGGCTGACGCAGGCTGGTAACTTATTTGGTCCCGTTAGTTCCTCAATGTCTCAGGGATTATTTAGTCTCAGATCCTGCAGCCTCGCAGTGTGGACCCTCACTCACTCTCACAGCCCCCTGGAGCCTTCCCTCACCTCAGTAACGTGACACACAGCGTCTGCAGGATCGGGGCCTTGCTCCCTAGTTCCTAATGGTCAGTTACAGACCAGAGGGCCGCCCCCCGTGCTGGACGCTGGACACACACAACAGGGACAGCCCTGACCTGGCTTATGTATGAGCTGAAGAACAGACTGATCTAACGGGGACGGAGCTCTCCCCTTTTCTTCCCCTCAGCTCCTCCGGCTGTCTGTCCATTTCACTCCCCTTCAGTCACAATCAGACGCCGGATCCGGCGAGCAGGGCTGCTGATGCTGCTTCTCCCTGGCTAACTAATTAAAGAGAGTCAGTGGAGCAGGGGGACTGGACCCAGGGTCTCCAACCACCTGGCTCCAGAGCCATTCTCAAGCCCCTGCTCTCTGGCCCAGTTCTACTTTTCCCCAGTGGAATAGCTCCCACAGGAGCGATGGAGGGGGCCCCAAAGCAGAGTACCCCACAGCACAGGGACTAAGGCACCCTGTGAGGTGGCAGAGCCTTGCTCAAATCCAGTCTCCCGCACAGGCAGAGGGAGCCTGAAACCAGGTGTCTCCTACCCCCCAGGTGATGCCCAAATCACTCGGTTCCTCCCACACTGTTGTGTGAGCTCATAGAATATCAGGGTGGAAGGGACTTCAAGAGGACATCTCGTCCAACCTCCAGCTCAAAACAGGACCGACCCCAACTAAATCATCCCAGCCAGGGCTTTGTCAAGCCGGACTCATAGACTCTAAGGTCAGAAGGGACCATTATGATCATCTAGTCTGACCTCCGGCACAAAGCAGGCCACAGAATCTCACCCACCCACTCCTGCAATAAACCTCTCACCTATATCTGAGCTACTGAAGTCCTCAAATCACGGTTTAAAGACTTCAAGGTGCAGAGAATCCTCCACCAAGTGTCCGGTGCCCCACACTGCAGAGGAAGGCGAAAAAACCCCAGGGCCTCTGCCAATCTGCCCTGCAGGAAAATTCCTTCCCGACCCCAATTATGGCAATCAGCTAAACCCTGAACATGTGGGAAAGACTCACGAGCCAGATACCCAGGAAAGAATTCTCTGTAGTAACTCAGATCCCCTGCAACATCCCATCACAGGCCATTGGGCCTATTTACCACTAGTAGACAAAGATCAATTAATAGCCAAAATCATGTTATCCCATCATATCATCTCCTCCATAAACTTATTGAGTTTAATCTTGAAGCCAGATAGGTCTTTTGCCCCCACTGCTTCCCTTGGAAGGCTGTTCCAGAACTTCACTCCTCTGATGGTTCGAAACCTTCATCTAATTTCAAGTCTAAACTTCCCAGTGACCAGTTTATAGCCATTTGTTCTTGGGTCCACATTGGTACTGAGCTTAAATAATTCCTCTCCCTCTCCGGTATTTATCCCTCTGATATATTTAGAGAGAGCAATCATATCTCTCCTCAGCCTTCTTTTGGTTAGGCTAAACAAGCCAAGCTCCTTGAGTCTCCTTTCATAAGACAGGTTTTCCATTCCTCGGATCATCCTAGTGGCCCTTCTCTGTACCTGTTCGAGTTTCAATTCATCCTTCTTAAACATGGGAGACCAGAACTGCACACAGTATTCCAGGTGAGGTCTCACCAGTGCCTTGTATAATGGTACTAAAACCTCCTTATCTCGACTGGAAATACCTCGCCTGGTGCACCGAAGACCGCATTAGCTTTTCTCACAGCCATATCACATTGGCGGCTCATAGTCATCCTTTGGTCAACCAGTACTCCAAGGTCCTTTCCCTCCTCCGTTACTTCTAATTGATGTGTTCCCAGCTTATAACTAAAATTCTTGTTATTAATCCCTAAATGCATGACCTTACACTTCCCACGATTAAATTTCATCCTATTAATATCACTCCAGTTTACAAGATCATACAGATCTTCCTGTATGATATCCCGGTCCTTCTCTAAATTGGCAATACCTCCCAGCTTTGTGTCATCCGCAAACTTTATTAGCACACTCCCACTTTTTGTGCCGAAATCAGTAATAAGATTAAATAAGATTGGTCCCAAAACCGATCCCTGAGGAACTCCACTGGTAACCTTCCTCTAGCCTGACATTTCACCTTTGAGCAGGACCCGCTATAGTCTCCCTGTTAACCATTTCCGTATCCATCTTTCAATTTTCATATTGATCCCCATCTTTGCCAGTTTAACCAATAATTTCCCATGTGGCACCATATCAAACGTCTTCCTGAAATCTTGGTCAATTAGATCGACTGCGTTTCCTTTGTCTAAAAAATCTGTTACTTTCTCAAAGAAGGAGATCAGGTTGGTTTGGCATGATCTACCTTTTGTAAAACCATCTTGTATTTTGTCCCATTTACCACTGACCTCAATGTCCTTAACTACTTTCTCCTTCAAAATTTTTTCCAAGACCTTGCATACTACAGATGTCAAACTAACAGGCCTGTAGTTACCCAGATCACGTTTTTTTCTCCTTTCTTAAAAATAGCTCACTCCTCACCAAAAACAAATCTAGAATGGCACCCCCTCTTGTCGGTTCAGCAACTACTTGATGAAGGAATCGATCGGCTATTGCATCTAGGAACATCTGAGCCCGATTATTATTAGTAGCACTTGTCCTCCAGTCTATATCTGGGAAGTTAAAGTCTCCCATGATCACGCAGTTCCCATTAGTATTTACTTCATTAAAAACATTAAAGACGTCTCTATCCATATCCAAATCAGATCCCGGTGGTCTATAGCACACTCCAAGCACTATCCCAGGGGAGGCTCTAGTAGCTTTCTTTCCCAATGTGATTTGTGACCTTAAAAACCTCTAAGGAAGGAGATTCCACCACCTCCCTAGGTAACCCATTCCAGTGCTTCACCACCCTCCTAGTGAAAGTGTTTCCTAATATCCAACCTAGACCTCCCCCACTGCAATATGAGACCATTGCTCCTTGTTCTGTCATCGGCCACCACTGAGAACAGTCTAGATCCATCCTCCTTGTAACCCCCTTTCAGGTAGTTGAAAGCAGCTATCAAATCCCTCCTCATTCTTCTCTTCTGCAGACTAAATAATCCCAGTTCCCTCAGCCTCTCCTCATAAATCATGTACTCCAGCCCCCTAATCATTTTTGTTGCCCTCCGCTGGACTCTTTCCAATTTTTCCACATCCTTCTTGTAGTGTGGGGCCCAAAACTGGACACAGGATTCCAGATGAGGCCTCACCAATGTCTAATAGAGGGGAATGATCACGTCCCTCGACCTGCTGGCAATGTTCCTACTTATACAGCCCAAAATGCCATTTGCCCTTGTTGCCAAGCAGGGCATACTGTTGACTCATATCCAGCTTCTTGTCCACTGTAACCCTTAGGTCCTTTTCTGCAGAACTGCTGCCTAGCTACTCGGTCCCTAGTCTGTACTAGTGCATGGGATTCTTACGTCCTAAGTGCAGGACTCTGCATTTGTCCTTGTTGAACCTCATCAGATTTCCTTTGGCCCAATCCTCTAATTTGTCTTGGTCACTCTGTATCCTATCCCTACCCTCCAGAATATCTACCACTCCTCCCAGTTTAGTGTCATCTGCAAACTTGCTGAGGGTGCAATCCATGCCATCCTCCAGATCATTCATGAAGATATTGAACAAAACCGGCCCCAGGACTGACCCTTGGGGTACTCCACTTGATACAGGCTGCCAACAAGACATGGAGCCATTGATCGCTACCCATTGGGCCAGATGATCTAGCCAACTTTCTGTCCACCTTATAGTCCATTCATCCAGCCCACACTTCTTTAACTTGCTGGCAAGATACTGTGGGAGACCGTATCAAAAGCTTTGCTGAAGTCAAGGAATAACACGTCCATTGCTTTCCCCTCATCCACAGAGCCAGTTATCTCATTATAAAAGGCAGTTAGGTTAATCAGGCATGACTTGCCCTTGGTGAATCAATGCTGACTGTTCCTGATCACTTTCCTCTCCTCTAAGTGCTTCAGAATTGATTCCTTGAGGGCCTGCTCCATGATTTTTCCACGGACTGAGGTGAGGCTGACTGGCCTGCAGCGTGGGGCCCACAACTGTGAACACTGGGGGGCGTGATTCTGGGATTTAGGCACCTTAGCCCCTTTATGGCTCTAGCCCTTGGACACTGAAGTGATGGGAGCAACAGGGACACTACGGATCAGAGTCTGATCCCGCTCCTGCCTCTCAGAGACCTGGCTCCCTGCCTCTTGACACTGCCCTGCAGCGGCCTCTGCTCCCCACTCGCCTGCTGCTTCCAGCCACTCCCTCTCCCCTCCTCACTCCATCTCTTCTTTTACAGGGCCCTGCACTTAATTTCTCTCTTTTCTTCTCTCCACGCTGCTGTCATCTGCCATCCACCCCGCTCCTCCCCTCAGTCACCCTCCCTGGTCCCCACCCCAGCTCTCCCTCCCTTTCCTCAGCTTCCCACACTCGTCCTCAGTAACTTCAGCTTCCAAGGCGATGGCCCATCCGACCCTCTGCTCCCCATCTTCTCACCCTCCCCTCTGCATTCACCTGGCTGCCCTGGGTCAGCTCCCAGACTCTCCAGAAGGGTCATGCACTGGACTTGGGTTCACCAAGCCCTGCTCTCTGAACTCTCCAGTGCAGACTCCTCTGCTCTGATCATCACCTGGTCTTTCTCAGCATCACCCACCAATCACCTCTCCCAATGATTTGTAATGTGTGTGCCTCAGTTTCCCCTATAAGCTGCATGGTTATCAAGGTGGGGGAAAAGGTTGTTTACGCTGCAGAGATCCAGGTGTGACTGATGCCTCACTATCTGGGGTCTGAGCCCCATGCTGATGGGGAGTCCCAGAAGACAACTGCCTGGACATTTGGCACCAAGCAACTAATGACGATGGATGACCCACTCTCTGCAGGAAGCCAACCAGCTGTGACCAGCTGAAAAACAAAGAGCCGAAGACGAGTCCAGATGACAATGTTTGGCAGAAACAAGAACAAAAGACGAAGGAGGGGCCCCTTGGGGCTAAGTGTGGGCTGCTGGAGGGAGGAGAAGCTTCTGGACTGGAACAAAAGAGAAAGTTCTGGACAGACCCAGATGGACTTGCTGTAACTTTCCATTCTCTAATGGTTAGGTTAAGTTTAGAGGAGAGAGCAACAAAAGTGATGTCGTGGTGGGCTTGTGCTATAGACCACCAGATCAGGAGGATGAGGTAGACGAGGCTTTCTTCAGACAACTAACAAGTTTCCAGATCACAGGCCCTGGTTCTCATGGGGGACTTCAATCACCCTGACATCTGCTGGGAGAGCAATACAGCAGTGCATAGACAATCCAGGAAGTTTTTGGAGAGTGTTGGGAACAACTTCCTGGTGCAAGTGCTGGAGGAACCAACTAGGGGCCCTGCTCCTCTTGACCTGCTCACCAACAAGGAAGAATTGGTAGAGGAAGTAGAAGTGGGTGGCAACCTAGGCAGCAGTGACCATGAGATGGTCGAGTTCAGGATCCTGACAAAAGGAAGAAAGAAGAGCAGCAGAATACAGAGCCTGGATTTCAGAAAAGCAGATTTTGACTCCCTCAGGGAATTGATGGGCAGGATCCCCTGAGAGGCTAATATGAAGGGGAAAGGAGTCCAGGAGAGCTGGCTGTATTTTAAAGAAGCCTTATTGAGGGCACAGGAAGAAACAACCCGATGTGCAGAAAGAATGGCAAATATGGCAGGTGACCAGCTTGGCTTCACAGTGAAAATCTTCGGTAAACTTAAATACAAAAAGGAAGCTTACAAGAAGTGGAAACTAGATGACTAGGGAGGAGTATAACCATATTGCTCGAGCATGCGGGGGTGTAATCAGGAAGGTCAAAGCACAATTGGAGTTGCAGCTAGCAAGGGATGTGAAGGGTAACAAGACGGGTTTCTACAGGTATGTTAGCAACAAGAAGGCGGTAAGGGAAAGTGTGGGACTCTTACTGAATGGGGGAGGCAACTTAGTGACAGATGATGTAGAAAAAGTTGAAGTACTCACAATGCTTTTTCTGCCGGTCTTCACAGACAAGGTCAGCTCCCAGACTGCTGCACTTGGCAGCAGAGTATGGGGAGGAGGTGAGAAGCCCTCAATGGTGAAAAGAACAGGTTAAGGACTATTTAGAAAAGCTGGACATGCACAAGTCCATAGAGTTGGATCTAGTGCCTCCAAGGGTGCCGAGAGAGTTGGCTGATGTGATTGCAGAGTCATTGGCCATTATCCTTGAAAACCTGAGGCCATTGGGCTGAGGTGCCGGACGACTGGAAAAAGGTAAATATAGTGTCCATCTTTAAAAAAGGGAAGAACAAGAATACAGGGAACTACAGACCTGTCAGCCTCACTTCAGTCCCTGGAAAAATCATGGAGCAGAGCTTCAAGGAATCCATTTTGAAGCACTTGGAGAAGAGGAAGCTGATCAGGAACAGTCAACATGGATTCACCAAGAGCAAGTCATGCCTGACCAACCTGATTGCCTTCTATGATGAGAGCACTGGCTCTGTGGATATGGGGAAACCAGTGGACGTGTTATTCCTTGACTTTAGCAAAGCTTTTGATACGGTCTCCCACAGTATTCTTGTCAGCAAGTTAAAGAAGTATGGACTGGATGAATAGACTATAAGGTGGATAGAAAGCTAGCTAGATCGTCGGGCTCAACGAGTAGGGATCAACGGCTCGATGTCTAGCTGGCAGCCGGTATCAAGCAGAGTGCCCCAGGGGTCAGTCCTGGGGCCGGTTTTGTTCAACATCTTTATTAATGATCTGGATGATGGGATGGATTGCACCGTCAGAAAGTTTGCGGATGACACTAAGGTAGGGGGATAGGTAGATATGCTGGAGGGTAGGCACAGGGTCCAGAGTGACCAAGACAAATTAGAGGATTGGGCCAAAAGAAATCTGATGAGGTTCAACAAGGACAAGTGCAGAGTCCTGCACTTAGGATGGAAGCATCCCATGCACCGCTACAGGCTGCGGACCGACTGGCTAAGTGGCAATTCTCCAGAAAAGGACCGGGGGATGACAGTGCATGGGAAGCTGGAGATGAGTCAGCGGTGTGCCCTTGTTGCCAAGAAGGCCAACGGCATACTGGGCTGCATTAGTCGGAGCATTGCCAGCAGATCGAGGGAAGAGATTATTCCCCTCTATTCGGCACTGGTGAGGCCACATCTGGAGTATTGCGGCCAGTTTTGGTCCCCCCCCACTAAACAAAAAACGTGGACAAATTGATAGAGTTCAGTGGAGGGCAACGAAAATGACTAGGGGGCTGGGGCACATGACTTATGAGGAGAGGCTGAGAGAACTGGGGTTATTTAGTCTGCAGAAGAAAAGAGTGAGGGGAGAATTTGACAGCAGCCTTCAACTACCTGAAGGGGAGTTCCAAAAAGGAAGGAGCTCAGCTGTTCTCAGTGGTGGCAGAAGACACAACAAGGAGCAATGGTCTCAAGTTGCAGTGGGGGAGATCTAGGTTGGATATTAGGAAACACTGTTTCACTAGGAGGGTGGTGAAGCACTGGAATGGGTTACCTAGGGAGGTGGTGGAATCTCCCTCCTTAGAGGTTTTTAAAGTCCAGCTTGACAAAGCCCTGGCTGGGATGATTTAGTTGGGGATTGGTCCTGCTTTGAGGAGGGGGTTGGATTAGATGACCTCCTGAGGTCTCTTCCAACCCATGTCTTCCATGGTCCTATGATCCTGTAGGGCCAGGCTGCACTGGGGCCTAACCCTCTTTAAGTCAAAACAAGCCTGTTACTGAGGTGACACAAGGGCACCAGTGTGCCTTAAACCATTTCAAACAAACCCCAAACCCACCCCGCAGCCTCACCCAGCTCAATACGGGCTCCTGAGCTCCCCAGGGTCTGAGCTGCTGCCTCCTGGGGAACAAGGAAGATTCAAGTCCACACCTAGAAAAGCAGGATGGGCCTTCCCCTCTCCTCACCCCACCCTGCAGGGATCCGGAAGCTCTTTATCCGGCAGGTTCAGGAGACCCCAACCACACAAACGCAGCAGCTGTTCTGGGCTCTGCCGCGTGAGCTCACCTCGCCCAAACGAAGACCCGACTAACGCACAGATCCAGGGGCTCCAAACTCTCCCGCAGCCCCGGGGTGCCAACACGCGGCCAGAGAGAGAGCGGGGTTGACATCTCCTCCCTGGGATGACGCCTCGAAGGACCTGCTTCCAGGACAGACAGGACCCATTGGGGACTGTGGGTGGGACTAGACTGGTGCTGACAGAGCCCGGCTGGACGGATGCCCGGCTGGACGGAGCCGAGGACAAGCCACACTCGGGAGTCCCGGGCCCTGGGGTGAAACCCGGCGTGAGGAACCGTCTGGGAGCCATTAAAGGTGCGAGAGACCCGAGAAGCCTTTTCCCGTCACTGAACCCTGGTCTGTCTGGGGGGTCAGTTTACTCCCCCCGCTGACCCTCAGCCCGGCTCTGCCCACAGGACGCGGGTCTGAGAGCCCCGCCCGGCCCGGAGACGCGGGCAGGGACCCGGCCTGGGCAGCGCCTGGCCCCGGGGACTCCCCGCAGCCCGGGAGCCGCACGGGGCCGCGAGGGGCTCGTCGGCGGGTGCAGCACCCATGGGTGCCGGTCCGAGCGGGGCCGCACCCCCCGGCTGGGGGCGATCGGCGGGAGACGCCGGGGTCACCGCTCGGGTCAGGGGCGCTCAGCGCCCCACGGCACATTGTCCCCGCAGCCCCCGGCAGCGCCGGGCACAAGGGGGCCAGGACCCCCCCCCCCCGTCACTATAGCAACGTCACTGATCCCTGTCAGCGACCGCTCAGTGCCGGGGGGGGGGGCGCGGGGGGGGTCTCCCGACACCTCTGAACGCAGAGCCCAGAACTGCCCCCCCCCGGCACCCAGCTCCCCCCAGCCCGGCTGCCCCCGCCCCCGATGCTCACGGGATCGGGCCCCCGGCAGGGCTGCAGCCCCAAGCAGCGGCAGCAGGAGGCGCAGCGCCAGCGCCAGGCCCGGACCCCCCGCAGCGCGGCCGGATGCGGCCCCGGGACCCGAGAACGCCACGGGGGGCGGAGCCAGCTCCTGCCCCGGGAGCCTCTGGCCTGCAGGGATTGGCTGGGGAGGGGGCATCCCACCAATCGCGACGCGGAGCCCCGGTGCCATCATCAGTCGCTGGGCAGAGCCCGGCGGGGCCGGCAGGCGAAGGGAAAGCGAAAGTCCGAGCGGGAGAGGAGGGGCGGGTTCAGCGCGGGACCCGAGAACGCCGCGGGGGGCGGAGCCAGCTCCTGCCCCCGAGCATCCCGCCAATCGCGACGCGGAGGCCCGCCGCCGTCACCGGTCGCTGGGCAGAGCCCGGCGGGGCCAGCAGGCGGAGGGAAGGGACAGTACGAGCGGGAGAGGACGGGCGGAGGGCTCGGCACGGCGGGGACCGTGGCCTCGGGGCTGCCCGGCCCGGAGCCGCGACTCGCTCCCCGGCCGAGGTCGCTGTTCCATGGATGCCGAGGCTGGAGGTTGGGGGGGCCGCACCCCCCGGCTGGGGGCGGGCGGCCGGCGGGAGAGGGGGGGTCACAGCTCGGGCCGGGCCCCGCCCCCGGCCGGGGACCCCCCCGAGCCTCCAGGGGCCCCTCCGGCCGGCGAGGGGCTCGAACCGCTCCGCGGGGCCGGTGAACGAAGCGCCCGCCCCGCTCTCCCCTTGGGGGAGTGAGACACAGTCATCCCGGCACCTCCCCAGCGCCGCCACCCCCCTCCCCCCCGGGCATGGGGAGAGAGCCACAAAGAGAGGAAAGTGATTTGCCAAGGAAGCAGCAACGATAGGGAGAGAACCCAGGAGTCCGGGTCCCAGGCCCCTGCTCTACCCCCTAGACCCCACTTCCCTCCTGGAGCAAGGGAGAGAAACCAGGAGTCCTGGCTCCAGCCCCCTGCTCTACCCCCCTAGACCCCACTTCCCTCCCGGAGCAAGGGATATAACCCAGGAGTCCGGGCTCCAGCCCCCTGCTCTAACCCCTAGACCCCACTTCCCTCCCGGAGCAAGGGAGAGAACCCAGGAGTCCGGGCTCCAGCCCCCTGCTCTAACCCCTAGACCCCACTTCCCTCCCAGAGCAAGGGAGAGAACCCAGGACTCCGGACTCCAGTCCCCTGATCTAGGCACAGGCAGATGATGACCTAACCCCTTTATTTTCTCTGCTTTTGCCGCTCACTCGGCTGTTTACATCATTTCTGGGAACTCTTTTTGGTGCGTCTCCTCCTCTGGCGGGGAGAGGAGGTTCCGAGGCTCTGGGGCCTGGGAAGGTTGCCCCATGCTGCAGTAGGGTCACTGTGGGCGTTAGTATCACTGGGTTTTGGATCCTGCCCTGGGCTGGTCTCTCCTGGTCTGGGGAGCCAGGCTCATGGGAAACTTCCCCATCTGGGATGCTGTCAAGGCGGATTCCCCACTGGCACTTCGAGCGCAGAAGGCCGGGATCCACAAGGTCTCTACACATTAATACTGGCCACTCCAGGCTTGTATTAAACTCCCTCGGTCCCAGATCCCCCTGGCCTTGGGCTGGGAAATGATGCCACCAAATGCAGAACCCCTCTGAGAACCCAGGAAGGCACATTCGGGAATTCCTTCCTGTGGGGTACCCCCAAGCTCTTCCACCCCCCCCCCCAACCCCCGGGGAAGAGCTGAGAAAAGGAAAAGAAAAAGAAATCAGCTGTTGCCAGCAACTAACTGAAAAACGTGTACTGACCTCTAAAGACACAGAAATCCAAGCATGGTCTTCAAAAAGGTAAATTTTATTAAGAAAGAAAGAACAAGCATGTGGAGACTCAGGCAGTTACTAGATATTAAAAGAGCAGCTGCAAGGATTCAGCACCAAGAGTGATGTTCTGGGGTCCAGCTTAAAGGTAACAAAAACCCCTGCGCTTCAGGGCAGCGGAAAGCAAGTCACAAAGTTCCATGAAAGTGCCCTTACGCACGCGAAAGTTTCGCAGCCACTGGGAATCGTCCCAGACCTGCAACACTATGCGGTCCCACCAGTCTGTGCTTGTTTCCCAGGCCCAGAATCGGCGTTCCACTGCATGAACCTGCCCCATTAGCACCATGGTGCACCATGATGGGTAACGCGTGTGGTATTTAATGTGATCCTAATTGCCCAAGTGAGCTGAGCGGGCTCCATGCTTGCCGTGGTATGGCGTCCGCACAGGTAACTCAAGAAAAAAGGCGCAAAACAATTGTCTGCTGTTGCTTTCACGGAGGGAGGGAGGGAACGGGGGCCTGACGATATGGACCCAAAACCACCCGCGACAATGTTTTAGCCCCATCAGGCATTGGGATCTCAACCCAGAATTCCAATGGGCAGCGGAGACTGCGGGAACTGCGGGATAGCTACCCACAGTGCAACGCTCCGGAAGTCGACGCTAGCCTCGGTGCTGTGGAAGCACTCCGCCGAGTGAATGCACTTAATGCACTTAGAGCATTTTGTGTGGGGACACACACCAATCGACTATCTAAAAACGATTTCTAAAAAACTGACTTCCATAAATTGGACCTAATTTCGTAGTGTAGACATACCCTTAGAACTTAGTAAGTAATCTAGCTAGGTATGTGTTAAATTATGATTTCTTTAAATGGCTGATAAAATAGCTGTGCTGAAGAGAATGAATATTCCTGTCTGTGTGTCTTTTTTGTAACTTAAGGTTTTGCCTAGAGGGATTCTTTATGTTTTGAGTCTAATTACCCTGTAAGGTATCTACCATCCTGATTTTACAGAGGTGATCCTTTTTTTTTTTTTTTTACTGTTTCTTTTATTAAAATGTTTCTTTTCCAGAACTGAATGCTTTTTTCATTGTTCTAAGATCCAAGGGCTTGGGTCTGTGCTCACCTATGCAAATTGGTGAGGATTTTTACCAAACCTTCCCCAGGAAGTGGGGTGCAAGGGTTGGGAGGATTTTGGGGGGAAAGGCGTTTCCAAACCATGCTTTCTCAGTAACCCAGATAAACATTTGGTGGTGGCAGTGGAAGTCCAAGGGCAAAGGGTAAAATAATTTGTACCTTGGGGAAGTTTTATCCTAAGTTGGTAAGAGTAAGCTTAGGAGATTTTCATGCAGGTCCCCACATCTGTACCCTAGAGTTCAGAGTGGGGAAGGAACCTTAACACCAGTGGATGCATCCGATGAAGTGGATTTTAGCCCATGAAAGTTTATGCCCAAATACATTTGTTAGTCTCTAAGGGGCCAGAAGTACTCCTCGTTTTTGGGGGGTTTTGCTGATACAGACTAACACGGCTACCACTCTGAAATAAATTAGTGCATCTCTCCCCAAAATAGATTTGTAAGCACAAAGAACACCCTGGAGGCCAGGCCTTTAAACGTTAGGAAACATCACAGTTAAGGTGACATGTACATACTTCGCGCAGTGCTGTTGTGCATGTGTGTTATGATACAGACTCACAAGTATGGCCTTGGGGTCAATTCCCTGCCCCCCACAGCATCAATTTCCTCCAGACTCCCAAGGCAAGTCGTGCTTCCTCCATCCCTTGATGAGATGCCTTTCTCGAGTCTGCTTTGGTCCAAAATTCGCTACTGCGCCATACAGGAGGCCTGTGATGTGTAGGGGGGCCAGATGAGATGATCTAACAGTGTCTTCTGGCCTTCAAGTCTCCAAATCTCTGCAAAACCGAGTGCGGCACATTGAGCATCCTCTGATGGTTCCACGTGTGGCCTGCGTGAACCCTTGCATGACCACTGAGTGTGTGGGGGTGACCCGGGGGAGCAGCTCAAACATTCAGAGGAGCCAGCTGAGGGCAGGACATGAGCCCTGCAGGGCAGGGGTGGGGGTGGCAGTGACATCACAAGGGCCTTTTGCCGCACTCAGCTGATTGGTGAAAGGAGGTTGGGAGGCGGTGACCTCACAGAGAGTCCCCGACAACGGCCAGGGAGGACAGGCTGCAGGGCAGGGGGATCTCAGAGACCCCGGGGCTTTGCTGCAGGGAGTCTCCTTCTTGAGGTGTCTCCTTGAGGACTGAGAGAGAATTCAGGGTCTCGTATGTGAGCGCGAGGTGGAGCCTCTCTGGAGTTTTCTCCTTTCCCACTGCTCATTGAGTGAGAAGACAGACGTCCCTGTGGAGAAGGGAAGAGCCCTGGAGAGGTTTGGTACCGAGGCAGCCTGATCCGCCCAGTGCTGGCCAAATTCTCGGCACGGAAAACAGGAGGTTAAGGTGGGACGATTTTCCCCCAGCTAGGCCTTTGTCCCTTCGAGTCCTTGGGGTTTGTCTTTTTTGGTTTCCCTTTTCCTGCTTTCCTCCCTCCACTGGCAAGGAGAGGGCTGCTCTGTAGCCCTCATGGTGGGAGACCTCCCAAAGAGATGGGACAGGAAGCGTGCTCTGAGAGTGATCCTCACCGGTTACCTGAGCCATCCCTGGGCCATCTGGGGAACCCTCAGCCACCGCCAGAGTCTCGGTGCTGATTGGCTGAGCAGGGGGTCTCGTGGCAGGAAGGAGACTCAGGACTTTGTTGTTCTCTTTTAAGGCCCAGCAAATAAGCCAGAATCAATCATCTGCTTGATGAATTGTTCTCCTTCTTGCTGCTGATTGTCTCTGAGCCGTTTCTGGTTCTCACTGGTGTTCTCATGCTTCTAAAACACTTTCTGAAGAATCAGTGTGAATGGTTGTTGGTCTGTAGCTCATTGCAGGTCACTGATCTGATCTGCAGTGTGTGAAACTCCAGACTGATCATAGAATCACAGAATATCAGGGTTGGAAGGGACCTCAGGAGGTCATTTAGTCCAACCCCCTGCTCAAAGCAGGACCGACCCCCAACTAAATCATCCCAGCCAGGGCTTTGTCAAGCCTGACCTTAAAAACTTCCGAGGAAGGAGATACCACCACCTCCCTAGGGAACGCATTCCAGTGTTTCACCACCCTCCCAATGAAAAAGTTTTTCCTAATATCCAACCTAAACCTCCCCCACTGCAACTTGAGACCATTACTCCTTGTTCTGTCCTCTGCTACCACTGAGAACAGTCTAGATCCATCCTCTTTGGAACCCACTTTCAGGTAGTTGAAAACATCTATCAAATCCCCCCTCATTCTTCTCTTCCGCAGACTAAACAATCCCAGTTCCCTCAGCCTCTCCTCATAAGTCATGTGCTCCAGTCCCCTAATCATTTTTGTTGCCCTCCACTGGACTCTTTCCAAATTTTCCTCATCCTTCTTGTAGTGTAGGGCCCAAAACTGGACACAGTACTCCACATGAGGCCTCAGCAATGTCAAATAGAGGGGAACGATCACGTCCCTCGATCTGCTGGCAATGCCCCAACTTATACATCCCAAAATGCCATTGGCCTTCTTGGCAACAAGGGCACACTGTTGACTCATATCCAGCTTCTCGTCCACCGTAACCCCAGGTCCTTTTCTGCAGAACTGCTGCCGAGCCATTCGGTCCCTAGTCTGTAGCGGGGTGTCATAAATATAAAGGGAAGGGTAAACCCCTTTGAAATCCCTCCTGACCAGGGGAAAGCTCCTCTCACCTGTAAAGGGTTAAGAAGCTAAAGGTAACCTCGCTGGCACCTGACCAAAATGACCAATGAGGAGACAAGATACTTTCAAAAGCTGGGAGGAGGGAGAGAAACAAAGGGTCTGTGTCTGTCTGTATGCTGGTCTTTGCCAGGGATAGACCAGGAATGGAGTCTTAGAACTTTTAGTAAGTAATCTAGCTAGGTATGTGTTAGATTATGATTTCTTTAAATGGCTGAGAAAAGAATTGTGCTGAATAGAATAACTATTTCTGTCTGTGTATCTTTTTTGTAACTTAAGGTTTTGCCTAGAGGGGTTCTCTATGTTTTTGAATCTAATTACCCTGTAAGATATCTACCATCCTGATTTTACAGGGGGGATTTCTTTATTTCTATTTACTTCTATTTTTATTAAAAGTCTTCTTGTAAAAAACTGAATGCTTTTTCATTGTTCTCAGATCCAAGGGTTTGGGTCTATGGTCACCTATGCAAATTGGTGAGGCTTTTTATCCAACATTTCCCAGGAAAGGGGGGGTGCAAGTGTTGGGAGGATTGTTCATTGTTCTTAAGATCCAAGGGTCTGGGTCTGTAGTCACCTAGGCAAATTGGTGAGGCTTTTTACCAAACCTTGTCCAGGAAGTGGGGTGCAAGGTTTTGGGAAGTATTTTGGGGGGAAGGACGTGTCCAAACAGCTCTTCCCCAGTAACCAGTATTAGTTTGGTGGTGGTAGCAGCCAGTCCAAGGACAACGGGGGGAATATTTTGTACCTTGGGGAAGTTTTTGACCTAAGCTGGTAAAGATAAGCTTAGGAGGTTTTTCATGCAGGTCCCCACATCTGTACCCCAGAGTTCAGAGTGGGGGAGGAACCTTGACACGGGGCATGGGATTCTTCTGTCCTAAGTGCAGGACTCTTCACTTGTCCTTGTTGAACATCATCAGATTTCTTTTGGCCCAATCCTCTAATTTGTCTAGGGACCTCTGTTTCCTGTCCCTACCCTCCAGTGTATCTACCTCTCCTCCCAGTTTAGTGTCATCTACAAACTTGCTGAGGGTGCAATCCACACCATCCTCCAGATCATTTATGAAGATATTGTACAAAAGTGGCCCCATAACCGACCCTTGGGGCACTCCACTAAATACCAGCTGCCAACTAGACATGGAGCCGTTGATCATTACCCATTGAGCCCGACAATCTAGCCAGCTTTCTATCCACCTTATAGTCCATTCATCCAGCCCATACTTCTTTAACTTGCTGGCAAGAATACTGTGGGAGACAGTGTCAAAAGCTTTGCTAAAGTCAAGGAAGAACACGTCCACTGCTTTCCCCTCATCCACAGAGCCAGTTATCTCGTCCTAGAATGATGGTTCGTTTGAAAGTCAGGACACCCGGGTCCTGTTCCCAACTCTATCCCGACAAGTTGTGTGGTGGAAGACAAGACCCTTCGCCTTTCTCAGCCTTCGTTTCTCCCTCTGTCAGTTCGGAGAACAATCCTCTCACACCTGTCTCCTGGTGGGGGGAGGCTGGGGAGCTGTGGGGACCTGTTTGAGAGTGTCACTCGGAGCAGTGTATCGTAGGAGGTGTCCTATTGGGTTGAGTCATTCCAGAGGATGATGTCGTGCAGCAGAACCCCGTTTTCCCAACCTGGCGTGACACAGCTTTCCATGTGAACAGAACTAACGGCGCACACAGGTCCAGAAGCTGGCGATTTCTCCTTTGGCCACTAGATGGCGATGCAGGCTCCCACTTCCCCCTTCTCCTGGTCAGCGCAATGGGGGTTAGTCTCCCCAAAAAGAACGCCCGTCTCGCTTTGAACGTTCCTTGATGTGCACCCTGTGGACTGTCGGGATACGTGTCCAAAAGTTGCAGGGCTTGTTTCATGGTCTCCACAACGACAATCTTTCTTCCTTTTTAGACGTGACGACCTTTTTGGTCAAGATCCTTGATTATTCAGGGACTTATCCCGGAAGACCGAAAGAATTTGGGACATAAGACTTGTCTGGAAGGGTGCACAGGGCTAAAGTGTTTTTGGCCAAAGCAAGTTACTTGTCCGAAGAATGACGTCCATCCCCCTTCAAAAGAAGCCCCAAATGAGCTGTTACCAGAATTGCCCTTTACATTGGGGTACGCCCATTTGTTAGGATTACTCTTCTGGTGGGGGGAGATTCTGCAATTCTGTCAATGTGCTGCTTTTGTCACTTGTGTTTTCCTATGGATCGCTACTCCTTCCTTCTGCAAGTTCCCTCCCAATGGAGCTACCCTGCAGGACCTCGGTTCCACAGGGCTGGGGTCTTCCAGCCCCCAAATCTGATGAACACACACACACACGAACATAGCGTGTCTGAGAGGATTGGGTAATCATCACTCACGAGCTGACCCCTTATGTGTCCCGGGACTCAGTCGGCTGGATTGAACAGCAATTTAAAGCTGTTACCCTCATTTGTCCTTGGTCTCACGGGGCTGGGCTGAGCATCACCTTAATGTGCCACCGTCCTATGCCCCAGGTTCAGCACCTCCCTATCCCCACCTTCACACCACAACCATTCTGCTAGTAACCCACTTGATGAGCAAACCCCACAGGATTTTTGGGGCTGCAGGGATCTTTAGCTTCTGAACAAGGAGCGTTGCTGCAGAGTGAATGGAGAAGCCAAAAACACCCATGGGGTGAGGAGTAAGAGGGAGAGCAATCAGTTGAACCATGAAAGTTATTTATTTCCAGGTAGGAACCTTAGAAGAGGAGCCAAACAAAGAAAACCGTTCCAAGATTAAATCTAACTTCAATTTGATTACAAAAGTTAAGGCTAGCAAACGATAACTGATCACAGGAGGCAGGGTCAGCAGGCTATACCTAGAGAGAGACAGAGACACAGAAAGAGACAGATGGATCTCAGCACTCCTTGAATCTGGAATCGATCAGGGTTCCCAGGTGGCCTTGGTCGCTGAGGGACCGGAGTGCTCGAGCCAGGCAGAGCCCCCAGCACAATCAGTCAGGAAAAGCTAATGAGGAGGACTTGTGGCACCTTAGAAACTAACCAATTTATTTGAGCATAAGCTTTCATGGGCTAAAGCCCACTTCATCAGATGCATGGAGTGGAAAATATAGAAGGAAGATAGAGATATGTATAGAGAGAATATGAGAAAATGGGGGTTGCCATACCAGCTCTTAACGAGACCAATCAATTAATTGGGCTATTAGCAGCAGGAGAAAAAAACACTTTTGTTGTGATACCTTAATCGATTGGTCTCATTAAGAGGTAGAATGGCAACCCCCATTTTCTCATCTTCTCTGTGTATATATATCTGAATATCTTCCTGCTGTATATTCCACTGTATGCGTCTGATGAAGTGGGCTTTAGCCACTGAAAGCTTATGCTCAAATAAATTTGTTCGTCTCTAAGGTGCCACAAGTCCTCCTCATTCTTTCTGCTGAAACAAACTAACATGGCTATCACTCTGAAGCCACACCAAAGGCTCTTACGTAAATTAAGTTGTCATGGGATAAGAGGGAAGATCCTTTCATGGACTGAGAACTGGTTAAAAGACAGGGAACAAAGGGAAGGAATAAATGGTAAATTTCCAGAATGGAGAGGGGTAACTAGTGGTGTTCCCCAAGGGTCAGTCCTAGGACCAATCCTAGTCAACTTATTCATAAATGATCTGGTGAAAGGGGTAAACAGTGAGGTGGCAAGGTTTGCAGGTGATACTAAACTGCTCAAGATAGTTAAGACCAAAGCAGACTGTGAAGAACTTCAAAAAGATCTCACAAAACTAAGTGATTGGGCAACAAAATGGCAAATGAAATGTAATGTGGCTAAATGTAAAGTAATGCACATTGGAAAAAATAACCCCAACTATACATAGAATATGATGGGGGCTAATTTAGCTACAACTAATCAGGAGAAAGATCTTGGGGTCATCGTGGATAGTTCTCTGAAGATGTCCACGCAGTGTGCAGCGGCAGTGTAAAAAGCAAACGGGATGTTAGGAATCATTAAAAAAGGGATAGAGAATAAGATGGAGAATATCTTATTGCCCTAATATAAATCCATGGTACGCCCACATCTTGAATACTATATACAGATGTGGTCTCCTCATCTCAATAAAGATACTGGCATTAGAAAAGATACTCAATCTCAATAACTCTCATCTGATATAAATCTGATATAAATAAATCTCATCTAATAATCTCATTTATTAATCTCATCTCAATAAAGATACTGGCATTAGAAAAGGTTCAGAAAAGGACAACTAAAATGATTAGGAGTTTGGAACAGGTCCCGTATGAGGAGAGATTAAAGAGACTAGGACTTTTTGGCTTGGAAAAGAGGAGACTAACGGGGGATATGATAGAGGTCTATAAAATCATGAGTGATGTGGAGAAAGCGAATAAGGAAAAGTTATTTACTTGTTCCCATAATATAAGAACTGGGGACCACCAAATGAAATTAATGGGCAGCAGGTTTAAAACAAATAAAAGGAAGTTCTTCTTCACTCAGCGCACAGTCAACCTGTGGAACTCCTTGCCTGAGGAGGTTGTGAAGGCTAGGACTATAACAGGGTTTAAAAGAGAAATGGATAAATTCATGGAGGTTAAATCCATTAATGGCTATTAGCCAGAATGGGTAAGGAACGGTGTCCCTAGCCTCTGTTTGTCAGAGGGTGGAGATGGATGGCAGGAGAGAGATCACTTGATCATTACCTGTTAGGTTCACTCCCTCTAGGGCATCTGGCATTGGCCACTGTCGGTAGACAGGATACTGGGCTGGATGGACCTTTGGTCTGACCCAGTATGGCCATTCCTACGTTCTTATGTTCTTGTGTTTTCAAACAACAGGTCTTGGTTTTGTTTTGGTGTTTCTCCTACCTGACCACATTTTCATCAGCACCCTTTGGGAGCTCCCCTTCTTAGGGTGGCTAAAAATCACAACTAATATTTTTATTTAAATTATGACATTTAAATATAGGGTTTTTTTGAAAATTTACATCAAATTTCTTATTTACATATTGCTAGTTCTTCTCTTCCATTTTATGGTCTGAAATCGTCAAAGTGGATGTTTTCTACTTGTTTGGGTATTTTTAGTTTCCTAAGTGTTAATAAGATTTCGGATTTTATGTCGATATTTTTCTACTAAGAAGTTTCACACTTAAAATGCTCATCTGTGCTGAAAAAGACAAGCCCAAGGCCTCATTAATATCCCCTAATATGAGACTATACAGACACAGAATTAAAAATCAAGAAGCCTGTGCTCTGCGCCTCCTTGGTCAAGAGCTTTGAGATCTACTAGTGAAAAGCGACGTGGAAGAGTAAGAGGATTTCTTCCCAGGACACTGTACTTCCACAAGTAAAGAGCTGAAATGCTTCAACCATCAGGTTTTGCAGGTTGAAGTCAATAGGACTTGTGCCCTGAGCATGCTTGAAAACCCCTCCCTTAGGTGGCTAAAGGCAGGCAGAAGAGCCTAATTTGGGGCTCCACTTTTTGAAAACTTTGGCCTGTATAAAAAAATTGCTATTGTAAATTACTGAGAGTTTAAATAACTTTTTATTGTTAAAACAAAATTGTTTTACTGTTGAAGTGACAGATTTTATGCGACTACATGACAAGTTCTTAATGGAAATACACGGAGTCCCTGATGCGGCAAATGCTCACTGAACTTCGAACCATGGGACTGTTTCGGTGAATAAAGTTCTGTGTCTAAGTGTCTGCAGGACCCGGGAATTAATTTTCAATATTTGGATTTTTGCATATAGCAAATTTATAAATTATGAGACCCAGTGGCTGGGAGGTGTGGGGGCTGTGGGCTCTGGGGTGGGGCTGGGGATGAGGAGTTTGGGGTGCAGACAGGGCAAGATTAATGCAGGGGCTCTAGGGGCTGCAGCCCTGGGCTAAGGGGGACTCCTCAAAAAGATCTCCAGGCTGCCAGAAGTGCAGATCTTTTGGTGGGCCCCCTTAGCCCAGGATCCTGGACTGCAGCCACTAATGTCCCTGCGTCCGGCCCTTCCTAACGGGGAACAGGGAGGCGGCTTCGTGGACTGCTGTCCCTCCCCCACCGTGCTGGGCTGGAGCTGGAGCTGTGAGTGCCTGGAAGCTCTGCCCGCCTGCTGCCCTTGCCTGCAGGCTCCACCCCCACAGCTCCCATTGGCTGGGAACCGCAGCCAATGGGAGCTGTGGGGGCGGTGCCTGCAGGCAAACCTTTCCCCCCGCCCCTCTCCGGGGCCGCAGCCAGGGACATCCGTGCCTCCCAGACCCCCACCCCACCCCAACCTCCTGCCCTGAGCCCCCTCCCACATTCCAAACCCCTGATCCCCAGCCCTGCGCCAGAGCCCGCACCCCCAGTCGGCCCCCTCACCACCTTCCGCACCCACCCCCCTCCCTCAACCTGCAGCCCCTCCTGCACTCTGAACCCTGCATTTTTCACCACAGCCTGGAGCCTGGGGGGCCCACAAAATCGAATAGCCCTGGGCCCAAAGAGGCTGCGCGGGGGCTCGGGCCAGAGGACTCCCCCAAGCCGTCTCCCCACCAGCAGCACGGTGCTCCGGGGAGAAGGGGCCTCTCTCCCTTGCCGGGTGCTGGCAAGAGGGAGCTCTGGGGGAAGGAGCCTCTCTCCCCGTGCCGGGCGCTGGCAAGAGGGAGCTCCGGGGCCAGGAGAGAGGCCTGTGGCAGCCCTTCATCCCCAGCTAGCTCCCCTCCCATCTACCCCTCTCTTCTCCAGGCCCCTGCTGCGTGGCCCTTCATCGCTGGTGTGCGAGCGTGTGGCTGAGAGGGAACTTAGACTCCAACCTCCTGCTCGAAGCAGGGCCAAGCCCAACTAAATCATCCCAGCCAGGGCTTGGTCAAGCCGGGCCTTAAACACCTCGAAGGAAGGAGATTCCACCACCTCCCGAGGGAACCCATACCAGTGCTTCACCACCCTCCTAGTGAAATAGTGTTTCCTAACATCCAACCTCGACCTCCCCCACTGCAACTGGAGACCATTGCTCCTTGTTCTGTCATCTGCCACCACTGAGAACAGCCGAGCTCCATCCTCTTCAGGTCGTTGAAGGCTGCTCTCAAATCCCCCCTCACTCTTCTCTTCTGCAGACTAAATAAGCCCAGTTCCCTCAGCCTCTCCTCATAAGTCATGTGCTCCAGCCCCCTAATCATTTTCATTGCCCTCTGTTGGACTCTCTCCAATTTGTCCACATCCTTTCTGTAGTGGGGGGCCCAAAACTGGACACAGTACTCCAGGTGTGGCCTCACCAGTGCCGAAGAGAGGGGAAGAATCATTTCCCTCGATCTGCTGGCAATGCCCCTACTAATGCAGCCCAATAGGCCGTTAGCCTTCTTGCTGTTAGCCTTCATGTCCAGCTTCTCGTCCACTGTAACCCCAGGTCCTTTTCTGCAGAACTGCTGCCGAGCCACTCGGTCCCTAGTCCGTAGCGGTGCATTGGATTCTTCAATCCTAAGTGCAGGACTCTGCACTTGTCCTTGTTGAACCTCATCAGATTTCTTTTGGCCCAGTCCTCCAGTTTGTCTATCCAGCATAGGGGTAGGGTCCAACTTTTCATTTCTACTTGATAGCACGTTATTTAATAAAATGGATACATTCAGGAGCAGTAATGGTCTCGATGAGGTTTGAAATGCAATGTCCTGAGCTTGGCCTTGGGGTGACGGTTTACTTGTGATTTTCTTGCTGTGAAGGAGGAGGAAAAACATGAGTCTGGATTTCTCAGATTCATTCATCTGCAGAGGAGACGAATGTGAGAATGGGCCTTCATGGGGTGAGATGGGACCTTCAGGGAAGTCTCTTGACGTGTTTCTTTTAAATTACAGAGTCTAGCAGGGCTCTGCTGTTTATTCCCTGCAGGTATCATGCATTCCTCGATCTAGAAGGTTTAGCTCAGTGGTTCTGAACCCGTGGCCTGTGGGCCACTTCCAGCCCAATCAGCACACAGCTGTGGCTCATGTGACATCCTCAGGGGCATTCAGGTAGTATCTGTGTTGTGTGGATGCAGCCCACATAAGGAGGGGGCTCAGGACTGGGGCAGAGGGTTGGAGTGCTGGGGGGGTGGGCTCTGGGGTGGGGTTGGGACTGAGGGGTTTGGGGTGCAGGAGGGGGCTCAGGACTGGGGCAGAGGGTTGGAGTGCTGGGGAAGAGGGCTCCAGCTGGGGGGGGTGCGCTCTGGGGTGGGGTTGGGACTGAGGGGTTTGGGGTGCAGGAGGGGGCTCAGGACTGGGGCAGAGGGTTGGGGTACGGGGAGTGAGGGTTCCTGCTAGGGGCAGGCTCTGGGGTGGAGCCAGGGATGAGGGGTACAGGCTGCAGCGGGGAGTGAGGAGTCCCCCCAGCCCTCTCTCTGTGCAGCAGCCCGGGGCCAAGGGAGAGGCACCTCTCCCCACCTGCACGGCCTTGATAGCCTGCTGCACAGCCGCGCGGCTTAGAGGGAACTTAGGTAGCTGCCAGGCAGCATGAAGGAAACAGCACGGAGTGGTGCGATCCCCACAGTCATTGATACAAACAGGCTGCTCCACGTGTCATGGCAGTCACACAGCCAGACAGCTTTGGACGGGTTGGGAGACACCCCCAGTGATGCCCTGGATGTATGGCTGGTGGCGGAGGAGGAGGAAATTGGGCAGTTACCTCTGCATGACATTTTCCTGGAGTGGCTTCCCTGGGTGGAGTGCCACGTCTGGGCTTGGCCGACTAGCATGGGCTGGTGGGGCAGGAGAGTGCTGCAGAACTGGGAGGAACGGCTGTGGGAACCGGCCGTGGGGAGGTTGAAGTGTAGGTTCCTGGAGGCCTGTGCAGCGCTCAGCCCGGAGCTGCAGGGGTGGAGTCCTGACACGAGAGCTCCCCTCGGCCCCAAGAAGCATGTGGCCAGGGCCAGTCTTAGGGCAGGGCAGTGTGGGCCCCTGCCTAGAGTGCTGTAGCCAGGGGGCACCGTGGTGCAGAGGCTGCCTGCGGGGTGCAGCCTGGCGTGGCAAGAGCGTCTGCTTCCCTGCTCCTGAGCAGAGCCCCCCTGCTCCCCACTCCCAGGGTGTCCCTCCCAGTCTGGCTCCACGTTCTGCCCCTGCCCTCTGCCCCTGCGAGCCGGGTCTCCCTGTGACGTTGCACTCCGTATTCTTTACGGAAATGTGCTCACGAGTATGAATATGACGTAACTGGAATATGCTTTATGCAAACTGCCTCTTGTGACAGATCATTGAAAAAGTTCTCATCAACTGAATGAGTTCATCTTATTTGTATGCATGTGTCATTTCCATGTCTGAAGTTAGAAATATGAGGTATAAACGTGGATTACTAATGTCGTCAGACGAAGGGAGGGCCATTAATGGTATTTCAGGAACTGGATGGCTCCAGTTAACTAGAACTAGTTGTGAATGGTTTTGTTTTCCTGTAAGCCTTCCTGTGGATGTGTGGGCTAGCCCATAAAGTGTGGAGACTGGGGTCTGACAGGGATATGTGACCATGTCACCTGATACTGGACTCCACCTTAAACCAGGTACTTTTCCACAAGGAACTGGGAGGGTCAAGCTGAAATAAGGACTGCCGCCTTTTGCCAAATCTATATAAGGGGGTGAAAGAGGAGGGAAGCTGCGGCCAGTCAGCACAAAGCCCCTGCTCACCATCCAGGATGTCTGCTGGAACTAATATAAACTAAACAGGGGGAAGGATTGGGACCGGACTAGAAATGCGTCCAGTCTGTGAAAAAAAGCTCATTGGAACATCTTTGAGGGTGAGATACTGCATGGAGCCAGTTTCTTAGTGTATTAGGTTTAGCCTTTTGTTTGTTTTATTTTACTTAGTAACTTACTTTGTTCTGTCTGTTATCTCGTAGAAACACTGAAATCCTACCTTTTATACTTAATAAAATCACTTTTGTTCATTAATAATCCCAGTGTAAGTCATTGGTCCCTGGGGGGAGAGCAGTGTGTGCAGATCTCTCTTTACAAGGAGAAAGAGGGCGAATAATATGAACTCACACTGCGTACAACTTAGACAGGGTGAGAGGAGTTTATCTGGGGTTCAGGCTCCCGGGAAGGCGCTACACTGGGTGCTGGGACAAGACCCTGTTAACTGAGCCGCCCCAGGGCTGAGGGATTCTCCGTGTCTGTATTCGGCAGAGGGTGTGGCCCTATCTCTGGGTCTGTGCTGGAGGGGGCCTGCAGGGTCTGGCTCAGCAAGGCAGAGTCAAGGGGTGCCCAGGCTGGCAGAAGGGTTAGGCTCCGTGCTAGCTCAGGACATCAAGTGACAGTCCCAAGGGGGGCTCTACAAGTGAACACGCCATACTCCCCTTCCCCTCCCCCCACCACCCCAGATGGTCCCAGCCCTGCCGTTCCTCTTTCCATGGGCCCAATGGAAGATGAATGGGGCCAGCCAATGGGAGCGGGAAGTTGCCAGACTCTTCGAGGTTGGGAAGCGAGGGGAGGGGAAGGGAAGGGACTGGGAACTAAAACTGCAGAGCAGAGAGACCAGTAAATCTTAGGGGGTCCCGATCCAGTCCCCCAGCTTCTAGCCCACCCCCGCTCCCAGGGGACCTCTCCCTGTGCCCCAGCTCACACCCACCCAGCTTACAGGGCCCCCCCTGTGCCTCTAGGTCCCAGCCCACCCAACTCCCAGGAGGCCTCTCTCTGTGCCCCCAGAGCCAGGGGGACTCCTCCCTATACCCAGAGCTCCCAGCCCCCGGCCATGTCCACACAGCTCCCAGGAGGCCCCTTCCCTCTGCCCCACAGGTCCAAGCCTCCCAGTTCTCAGCCTCCTGCTGCAATTCTCCCCAGTTTTCAGGGTCCCCTGCTGCAGGCCACACTCTGACCCGACAGGTCCCCATGCTCCCCAGCTCTCAGGGGCTCCCCCTTTTTCTTACTCAGCCCAAAGAGACAGGCTAGTGCAGGGGGTTGGGGAGATTTCGGGAGTCAACCTTCCACCATCACCACCCACCCTAGCTCCCTCCATTGCGCTGAAGCATGTTAACCGCCCCCTCCCCCAATCACCCCCTGCTCTGGGCCGGGGGAGGGGCACTTGAACATTGGTGATGCTCAGCATTGGGGTGGGAGAAATCTGCCCTTCTGGAGCCCGCATGTCACTGCCCCCTCCCGGTATCCCCACACCAGTGTGAGTCTATCTAGCCACGTCCGGTTCCTTCCCCCCCGTTCTGGGGCTCTCAGGTCACCATGCGCCCCGGCCACCACAGCCCTCTGGTGCCCTCCTGTCACAGCGCCCCCCTTGGGCTGCGACCCTCTGGGCTCTGGCAGAGGAGCTGGATGCGGGGCTGAGTGGGAGAGGTTGGGAGGTGCAGGAGAGGGACGCCTGCCCCAGAGCCCGCTCGCCCTGTCGGAGCGCGGCCGAACGCCTGCTCCATCCTCTTGGCTGTCCTGCTCAGCGACCAGACGAGGGGTCCCTGTGGCACTGGCTGGGGGAGTCAACGTGACCGCTGTGGGGTTTCCCCTGGGGCCCGTCACCGTGGCATCCAGAGGTGAGTCACTGCGGGGCAAGACCGGCCCTCCGGGTGGGTGCCGTGGTCAGGGAGGTGCTGTGGTTAAGAGGCAAGAAGCAGGGTGGGCCTGGAGTGCGAGGTCACGGAAGGGAGTTGGGGCAATGTGGGGGTAGAGGCAGGGTGGACTGGGGGGAGAAGGGGAGCCTTGGAAGGCATCTACGGACGGGGTGCCAAAATGCAGGTTTGCCCAGGGTGCTGTTTCCCCTAAGTATGGCCCTGCACGTGGCCAGCGCCAGGCGGGAGCTCCCCACATGCGAGAGGCTCAGGCGTGTAGCTAACCAGTGCAGTGCAGCTGGATCGATGGCTGGGGACGCGTGTGCTGCTCCAGAGGGGTGCTGCTCGGCGGGGGCGTGAAGCTTGGCCCTGCACAGGAAGTTCCTGATGGCTTTGCCTGTCTGAGGTTCCTGAGTGGCATTGTGGGACTCATGTGCCTAATCCTTGCCCCCCGCACCAGCTCTTACAGCTTATCAAAGGCCTGGGCTATTTCTTCATGGTGCTGCAAGGCCTGGTTGGTCGCCCTGGCAAGGTCACCGGTATTCACGTGGGGTGGCCTGGACAGGTCGGTGGTGACAGGGGCTTCTGCTTTGTTTTCTGCCATGAAGGTGGGAACCTTTGCTCCCCAGGCGAGTGTGGACACTCAGGTGTTTGTGGTTCCCCCTGTGGTTCTGAGAGACCCACCTCACCCTCTGCTTCCCTGGCGCAGGAACCTTTCCCCGGAGAGGAGCCAGCAGCTCTGGACGATACGCTGGGGAGCTGCAGATGGACAGCTCTGTGCCAGGTGCTTCGGGGAGATCCGCGCTGGTGGGGGGGTGGCGGACGGGGAGAGATTTTCTGGAACAGGCAGAGAAGATGCCACTGTGTAACACCCGAAACAGGAAAGGAAATAGGGGCGTGAAGGTGCCGTGAATCCACCAAGGTGGAAGGGTGGGAAATGAATGTGCTGTAAGCAAAGAAATGACTGAAATATGTTGCAGTTTTGATTTTATTAGGAATTGATGTCTGGGGAATGTTACATATTGAAGGAAATATTCCAGACTGACTTTTTTTAGTAGAGTTGGACACTTAAAAAATACATAACACCAATTGATTAAAAAAGTTAACAAATAACATAGTGCAGAAAGAGCCAGATTAACTCTCCCGTGGGCTATTAGATGTTGTGGGGCTCCTGGAGGCTTGGAGTAGAAGAGCGGGCTCAGGGCCAGGGCAGGGGATTGGAGTGTGGGAGGGGGGGCAGCTCCAGCTGGAGTGGTGGGCTCCGGGGTGGGGCCAGGGACGGGACGGGGGTTGAGGTGCAGCAGGAGGTTTGGCGTGCAGTATCTGGGAGGGAGTTTGGGTGTTCTCGTATTGGAGGATTTTACCTTGAGGTATGTTCCAGAGAGGCAGGGAAGGGTCTTGTTCAGAAAGGCAATGGGTAAATCAGAAAGATTGGTAGCATTGCTATTTAGGAAGATGGTGCCCCCAGAGCTGGTGCAGGAGTGGAGGGGAAACACCCCCTGTCCTGCCAGCCGTTGCCGTGTGTGTCATGCCAAAATACAGCGCTGTCCGCCCCTTAGAGAAGAGAATTGAACACCCGAAGCACAAACAACCCTGCCAAATTAATGGACTTTTGCAATATTTGGTCTGAACCCAAGAGGTTAACGATTTCGCCACAAATGACTTATCTCTATGCATCATGAAATGTCTCTGTAGCCTCCTCTGGGCTAGTTGCCTCCCATGAGAGTGATTGCTTGAAGCTGTAAAGGGAGCTAAAGGCTCAGGGCACAGATCACCCTGTGAGCCAAAGGACTTTCTCTGTTGCTTTTCCTCTTTCCCTAGCTGCTGTTACGATAAACATGCCGGCTCTGCCCTGTGCTGGAGGTTTAACCCGCAAGGTGCTGCCCCCTTGCCCAGCGGAAGGAGGTCTGTTGCTCATGGGAGACGGCAGATCCGTGTCCAACTCCCTTCTTTGCCAAGCTGATCCAGCTCATTCCTCCATTCAGTCCAGCGACACTGAACACAGTTAATGGCAGCTGGGGGCCCTGCAGATGGAAGTGGACTTGAAATCTACGGCACCCCACCATACGAACAACGGCCTTGTCCCTTAGTCCCTCTGTGTGTCTGCGTATTATGGCACCCAGGGGCTATTGCCAGCCCCCGGCACCACATCATGAGCGCCAGGAGATGGACACAGGTGACGGGCAGCAATTTGGGAGAGGCAGACCCCACTCTGTGAGGATTTGCTATCTGAAGTCCAGGAAGGCCACACAGCCCCGACGGAGAGGGCAGCCTCATGGACTCTGGTCATTGGGACACACAGCCCTGGACAGAGAGGACGGCCACACTGACTCTGGTTGTTGGGCCACACAGCACTGCGTGGGAGGGCAGCCATTTTGACACTGGCCATTAGGCCAAACCACCCTGGGGCTAAGTGCAGTTATTTGATTTCAACCCTGGGACCTGGCCCCTTCACCCCTAAGGCATCGCTCATCTGTCACCATGAGACTGACCCCATGACATAAGACTTTTGGGATGAAGATGCAAACAGGAGTAGAAGCAAGGAGTGGCATGTGACCCCTCTAAGAGATCCTCCCACTCCTCTACCCATCTGGGGGTGTTTTATCTCCATCCATCTGCCTCAGGAATGGATTTGAGGAATTGGGGAATGTTCTGGGGCAGAGTGACCCATCTGGAAGTGGGTCACGTGACCCTGCAAGAGCTCCTCTGACTTGGGGTGGGCCTCAGCCCCTTAGGACCCACCAGAGAGGGGATATCACCAAACAGGTTAAGTGCCGTGGTGGTGACCTGCCCACAAGAGGGGTCCATCACCCCTCCATGAAATCCCCGCACCGTCCTCTGCTAATCAGTCAGGGTTTCGCACACACGCTGTCGGCCATCCCAGAAGGCAAACGTAACGATCAGAATAGGCAGTGCCCGAAGGTCTAGGCCAGAAGCCGCCGATCTCTGGAGCTCCATGTTTGCGTGGCTGGCAGCATCGTCCTGGAAGTTGCAACACAACACTGCGGGGAAGAGCCCGTCTCGTTCCAAGGATGTCTTTTGAAGAAACCGTGGCCTAGACCTTCAGGCTATACCTTATCTAGACTGGTACATGTTTCCCATCTGAGATGGCCTAAGGTGGGAGTGAAACCCTTGCCAACTGCTAGAAGGTGGTGTGGGGACGTTTTAGAGGGACCATGGGATCCTGTCGTGGGCAGGTCACTCCACTGCGGCACTTCCCTTATTTGGTCAAATCCCCTCTCGGGGTGGTCCTACAGGGCTGATGCCCATTTCATTTGGTAGAGGACACAGGGAGGAGTTCTCAGAGGGGATATACAACCCCCTTCTTCGTGGGTCACCCTGCCCCGCAACGTCCCCTGATTGGTCAAATCCAGTCTCCGGGTGTGTAAAATGCTGCTTGCCCCTGCCAAATTTTCCTAAAAGAAGGGAAGAGAGCCATGTACCTTTTGGGTTATCTGTCAGGTGGCCATCTTGGACTTGAGAAAAGAAGCTGGTGACCTTTAGCCATTCCGTATATTAGTTTGGGTTGGGGAGCACACTCCCACGCACGGATTGAATCTAACATCTAACATCTAGGGTCTAACATCCAGGCAGAGACGACGCAAAGAGGGATAGGGAGGGTTTTTAGTTCGGTCTACTCACCCATTCCTGTGTCCATCATGGAGTCCCTCCCTGGCGTCCAATGTCAAGAGAGCAGCAGCCGTCCATCGCTGTCCCTGCAAGAGAGGGGAGAGAGAACATCAACATGACCTCCTGGGTGTAATTGTTTGGGAGACTGGAGCACTTCCAGAGTTCAAGTTTTGTTAATCCACCCATTCTCTAGCCTAGCCTAGTCCTTTTCCCTCTCGTAAATAAAGTCTTGTTTGTGTGCTTACCACTGCCTGGCGTTATTTTCTTGTGCTAAGGCAAGCTCTGACAGACTGGCTTTACAAAGGGGACCATGTGGGAAGAATTTGCTGTAAGATTCCCTGCATCTTCTGAATGGGGTTTGGGTTCTGCCCTTTTGAAATGAAGGAAAAATCCTTCCAGGTGATCCTACGGGGCTGAAACCCACTGGCATTACTTAGTAATCTGTCCTCTTCACTACCATGTTTGTGACCCTCTGTGTCATAGGGAAGTAGCCCATGGCTCATCATGCATCTTTTGATTTAAAATGGACACGTGTGGTGTACAGATGAAGAAGGACAACTTTTCAAGTCCAGTGTGCACAGAAATGGGATGGACACTTCAAGGATTGAATACAATGCTTTGATCTTCCATCTGTTCATTAAAGAAAGACAAAGGTGCAGATTTGGGAGGCTCGGCACTGACTTCCCCAGGATCATTCCTCTCCGCGTAATTCCCATGATAAATCTCCTCTCAAGGAAGAGCCTGAGGAAGTGTGATCAGGGGAACTTCCCAGAGCACCAGACAAATCAGGGCCCTGAGCTGAGAAAAAGCAAGCCTCAGCCAGTTCACATTAATTCAGCTGTCCTCAGCACAGACACCCCTGAAGCACCCAAGGATTCCTTGAAAGGCTTTGAGAGGCTTGGCTCTGCAGAGCGAGAGATGAAGCCTATTACTGCAGGGAAATCAATGACAGAGCACTGTCCACAGCAGCACTTAGGTCGGTGTAACTTGTCTCACTCGGGGGGTGGCTTCTTCACACCCCTGAGCGACATACGTTCTACCGACACAAGGGGGAGTGTAGACGCAGCCTTAGCAGAGAAGCGATTTAGAAAACAGGTTTTGTTTTGGAGGAAATGCAGGAACCCTGGGTTTGTAATAACCAAAAGGATTGTCCGTCTTCTCCTTCCCCACTTTGCACTTGTCATAGAATCATAGAATATCAGGGTTGGAAGGGACCTCAGGAGGTCATCTAGTCCAACCCCCTGCTCAAAAGTAGGACCAATCCCCAATTAAATCATCCCAGCCAGGGCTTTGTCAAGCCTGACCTTAAAAACTTCTAAGGAAGGAGATTCTACCACCTCCCTAGGCAACGCATTCCAGTGTTTCACCACCCTCCCAGTGAAAAAGTTTTTCCTAATATCCAACCTAAACCTCCCCCACTGCAACTTGAGACCATTACTCCTTGTCCTGTCCTCTTCCACCACTGAGAATAGTCTAGAACCATCCTCTCTGGAACCACCTCTCAGGTAGTTGAAAGCAGCTATCAAATCCCCCCTCATTCTTCTCTTCCGCAGACTAAACAATCCCAGTTCCCTCAGCCTATCCTCATAAGTCATGTGTTCCAGACCCCTAATCATTTTTGTTGCCCTTCGCTGGACTATTTCCAATTTATCCACAACCTTCTTGTAGTGAGGGGCCCGAAACTGGACACAGTACTCCAGATGAGGCCTCACCAATGTCGAATAGAGGGAGACGATCACGTCCCTCGATCTGCTGGCTATGCCCCTACTTATACACCCCAAAATGCCATTGGCCTTCTTGGCAACAAGGGCACACTGCTGACTCATATCCAGCTTCTCGTCCACTGTCACCCCTACGTCCTTTTCTGCAGAACTGCTGCCTAGCCATTCGGTCCCTAGTCTGTAGCTGTGCATTGGGTTCTTCCGTCCTAAGTGCAGGACCCTGCACTTATCCTTATTGAACCTCATCAGATTTCTTTTGGCCCAATCCTCCAATTTGTCTAGGTCCCTCTGTATCCTAACCCTGCCCTCCAGCGTATCTACCACTCCTCCCAGTTTAGTATCATCCGCAAATTTGCTGAGAGTGCAATCCACACCATCCTCCAGATCATTTATGAAGATATTGAACAAAACCGGCCCCAGGACCTACCCCTGGGGCACTCCACTTGACACCGGCTGCTAACTAGGCGTGTGATGGGTCCCTGGGATAGTTGTTTTCTCTCAGCCTGTGCCCACTATCATGCCATGTGAAGGGGAAGGAGCCATGCACCAGTCTAGGGTGCTTCTGACATCCTAGAGGGGAGAAAGGAAAAAAGAGGCTCAGTCCCACATGCTACTCACACAGGGGGTGGGAACTTTTGTGGTCATTTCAGTCGAGTCAAGGGGCTCCAAAAGAGTCAAAGCTGCTAACGTGACCCTGTCCCTGTTGTTGGGGACACTGGGGCATGGCCACTAGGTAACTCGAGGGGATGGAAGACCACGAGTGTCGATGAAGCCCCCTCGCACTAGGGCCAAGTGTCCTTGGCCCCCCCGCCTGGAGGCACTCGCAGCAGTTATGCTGAGGATCTGCAACAATATGTTGCAGAGTCAGACTGCCTGAAACTAAGCAAGGCCAATCAGGGCAGATATGGAAGAACAATGCTGAATCAAGCAGCTTTATGTGTAGGTTAGCAAATGATACAAAAAACAAGGGAACTAGCTGGGAACTGGATTGGCTGGCTAGATGGATACTTAGGGCAGCTTGCTATTGGATAGGTATGCTGAAGAAAGGATGTATAAAAGCCTGTGTAACTTCCTGCTCTGGGTGCAGGATTGGAGATTCTATTCTCCCTGGACCTTTCTGAAGCTTCACATAAACTTTTCTGCTTCTCCACCCCATGGTGATTATTGGGTGACGCACACCGGGTAATGAACCCCTCCCCCCTGCTGTTGTTTTGCCTCTCGGCACTGGGTGCCGGCAACACTGTCCAACATTAAAGAGGTGAAACAAGGCTGGCAGTTCGGGCTGCTGGACAGAACAAGCCTTCAGGCTGAAAAGCCAACAACCTTTCTCCCCATTTCAGCAAAAAACAACATTCAACAAACCCCCACAAAAACATGCACCTGAAAAGTCCTGCCCCCGACTTCACCTTTCCAAGGTCTTCTCCGCACTCTCTCCCGCCCCGAGTGAGAATCCGACCCCTTGACCAACACACCACAGTGAGACCCGAATGCAGCTCTCCCTCTGCAGGCAGGATGGTGGAGAAAAACACAGGTGAAAAACCCTCCCGGCTCAGCTGCGCGCGGAGCCTTGGCAAGGACGTGGTGGAAAGGTGACGCCGGGATCTCTCGCACGGGAAAGGAGACTCGGGCCCGACCCCAACCAACCCTTTGGGAACTGGAAGGAAGCCGCATCCCACAGGCGTTTCCACAGCCCAGCCACCAGCCACACACCCAGGCCGGAGGGGCCGGGACACGGGAAGGGGCAGCAGCAAACGCCCCCGGGGGGAGGGCTGGGGCGGGAGCTGCAGCCAGGCCCCTGGACCCGCAGGGAGACGCAGACCCTGACAGCAACCAGCCACGTTTGCCCACGTGTGTGTGTGAGACACGTTTGTGTGTGTGTGATGTCTTGTGTGTGTGCTGTGTGTCGTGCAGAGTCTTGTGCTCAGTGTGTGTGTGCTGTGTTGTGTTTCGTGTTGTGTGTGTGTGGTGTGGTGTGTGTGAGTAGTGTTGTGTGACGTGTTGTGTGTTGTGTTCTGTGTGTTGAGTTGTGTGCCGTTTTGTGTGTTATGTTGAGTGTGTGTTGTGTGGTTGTGGTTTCATGAGACGTGTTGTGTGTGATGTGGTGTGTGTCGCACACACAGACACAACACATTGTACGCCGCAAGCACATGTCACGTGTAGCACGTCTCACACACACGTCGCACATCACACGCACAGCATGCTGCGTGTAGCACGCACACACAAAAAACATTGCACGTCGCACGCACACACACAACACATCGCCTGTTGCACGATGCAGATCGCACATAGCATGGACACACACAACACATTGCGCGTCGCACGCACAGCACCTCGCACCTCACACTCACAAACACGTCTCACACACGCACAACACGATACACACCACATCACACAGACAGAAAAAACTACACACGTCACACATACAGAAACACACACAAAGCGACACACAGCACGTCACATACACAGCACAACACACAAAATGGCACACAAGATAACACAGGCACACAACCTGACAGACAACACATCACAGACACTCACACAGACACACACACACACATACACCACGACACACAACGCGTCCCACACACACACAACACGTCACACAACAAGTCACACACACACCAACACACACAAGATGACACACAACGTGACACATGCTTCACACAAAACACGTAACATGACACCACACACACAACACCATACACACACTGAACACGACACAAAACGGCCCACAATACAACACAAACACACATCACACACAACACATCACACACACACACACACACCACACCACAAAGACACACACAGAGTACGTCACACACACACAACACTACACAATACACGTCTCACACAACCACACCCACACACCACGTCACATGTCACCACAAACACACAACCACACACAATCCATACAACTCTAGACCACACACAACACACACACGACACACAACCCGTCACACACATACACAGAACACGACACACACAACATGAGACAAATACACACAAAACATTTCACACAGACAACACGACACACAACCCGTCTCACACACACACATAACACAACATGACACACACACAATGCAACACACACAGAAACAAATCGCATGTCCCACACAACATGTTGCACGTTGCACGGATACACAGAACACATCGCATGCACACATGTATGCAAGTCGCACGACACACACGCAGAAACACGTCACACACACACATGTGACACACAACATGACACACAACACAAACACCTCTCTCACACACACACAAGACGACACAGAATCCGTCTGACACAGACACACAGACACACACAACACAACATGTAACACACAACATGACACACAACACGTCACACATACAACACATCGCACATCGTAGGGACACACACAACACATCGCACGTCACATGTTGCACGTCACACCTGCACACACAACACATCGCACATCGCATGTCACACACACAACACATCGAATGTCGGACACACAACACGTCGCACGTCACACGCACACTCAGCACGGCACACATCGCGCATTGCATGCCACACTTTGAACACACAACACGTCGTGTGTCGCATGTTACATACAAAAACGTTGCATGTCGCACACAGATGTTGCATGTCGCACACAGATGTTGCACGTCGCACATCGCACACACAACACATCGCATGTTGCACAAACAAACACACAATGCATCACAAACACAACACATCACACACACACAAACAGGTTTCTCACACACGCACAACATGAAATACAACACATCACACACACACAACACAACACACATGTCACACAGACACAAACACACACAACATGACATACAACATGTCAGACACACACCCCCACACGCCACATGACACCACAAACACACCACACACCACGTCACACACACACAAACACACAACACGACACACAACACATCATACAGATAGGCACAAACACATACAACATGACACACAACACGACACACCCAAGACTACGCAAAACACATCTCATACACACACACACACACACACACCCCATGTCACATGACACCACAAACACAACATCACACACACACTCAACACGGCAATCAAGAAGACGCACATGTGAAGTGTGAGGTGCGATGTCTTCTGTTTGCGTGTGCGACATGCAACATGCAACGTGCAACATGAGGCATGTTGTGTGTGTGTGACGTGCAATGTTTTGTGTGTGTGATGTGCGACGCAGGACGTGTTGTGTGTGTGACGTGCGATGTGCTCCGGGTGGGGTCTGTGTGTGTTTCTGCACAAGCTGATTGCGATGTCCCGGAGGCCAACAGCAAAGAGGGTTCGGCGTCAGCTTTCTTGCCCTGCCGTCCGTCTGCCACCGGGCTGGGGGGACAGCGGCTGGGGACCCCCGGAGCTGCTGAGAGACGCGGAGGATCCCTCGGAAGGGAGAAGACGACGGGAGAATCAGACTCTTCCAGCAACGAGCCACATTTGCCCAGTGCTGACGCTCTCAGGCCTCCGCATTTTGGGCCAGAAACCAACAGCCAAATTGAGCTGGAAAATTGAACCACTTGCAAATGGCCCTTCTAGCGTCTCACCAGACCGTCGGCGACCGTCTGGGGGTGAGCTGTGGGCTCCCGAGAGGTAGAATCCAGGGCCTGCCTCTTCGCTTCCCACGGCCAGGTATTTTCAGCCCCCAACAATGAGGGGAAGAACAGGGAGATGAAAAGCCAAAGAAAGTTTCAAGAGTTCTCCTTCCTGGCTGAGCTGGGGGCACTGTCCAGGTCACGGATGGTCATTCTGGGGAGGGATGTGGCTCTGGTCCACTTTGCAGGCGGTTGATCTGGGGAAGGATGTGGGTCTCAGATATCTGGAGGATTGGCCCAGAGCCCCGTCTTGTGGGGGCACAGCTGGTGGTCCTCATCCGCGTCTGTCTGCCTCTCTTCTGCCAGAGAAGGCAAGCCAGGCCAGTACGAATAATGATGCTGTCAATAAAATGGAATCAAGTTGTGGATGTTTTTTCTTTGAAAAAATATTTTCACACTTTTCAATCGGCCCCTGGTAGTTCCGATGAGAAATGTGAAGGATGAGATATTGGAACAGTTCCCTCTTCGTGGGAGCAACAGCTGGCTGGGGTTTTGGCTGCTCAGGCTTTTGTTCCCTGGTTTTACCCACTGTGGTTTCTTTTGAATGGATTTCATGTACCTGTGTGTAAGTTTTTGCCCAAAGGCACACAGCTGTACAGGTTTTATCTACAATCTTTACAAGTTGAAGTTGCAGATGGAGGGGGCTCCCAGCAATGGCAGCCTTAAGGGGGTGGGCGGCTAGAAGCTGGGGGACTGGATCGGGACCCCCCAACACTTACTGCTCTCTCTGCCCTGCAGTTTTAGTCCGCCCAGATTAGCCTGATTATCACAACAAAATTTTGTTTCTCCTGCTGCTAACAGCCCACCTTCATCAATTGGTCTCGTTAAGAGTTGTTATGGCAACCCCCATTTTCTCGTCTTCTCTGTATCGATATATCTATATCTTCCTGCTGTATTTTCCCCTGCATGCATCTGATGAAGTGGGCTTTAGCCCATGAAAGCTTATGCTCAGATAAATATGTTCGTCTCTAAGGTGCCACAAGTCCTCCTCATTCGCTTTTCCTGACTGATTGTGCTGGGGGCTCTGCCTGGCTCCAGCGCTCCGGTCCCTCCGCTACCAAGGCCACCTGGGGTCCCTGATCGAATCCAGCTTCAAGGAGTGCTGAGATCCATCTGTCTCTTTCTGTGCCTCTGTCTCTCTCTAGGAATAGCCTCCTGACCCTGCCTCCTGTGATCAGTTATCGTTTGCTTGCCCCCCACCCCACCTCCATGGGTGTTTTTGGCTTCTCCATTCACTCTGCAGCAACGCTCCTTGTACCCAAGCTAAAGATCCCTGCAGCCCCAAAAATCCTCGGGGGTTTGCTCAGCAAGTGGGTTACTAGCAGAATGGTTGTGGGGTGAAGATGGGGATAGGGAGGTGCTGAACCTGGGGGCAGAGGAGGGTGGCAGATTAAGGTGTTGCTCAGCCCAGCCCGCTGAGTCCAAGGACATAGGAGGGGACCAGCATTAAATTGCAGTTCGATCCAGCCCACTGAGTCCCGGGACACACCAGGGGTCAGCTTGCGAGTGCTGATGACCCAGTCCTCTCGGACATGCTATGATCATGTGTGTGTGCCTGTGTGTCTGTTCATGTTCATCACATTTGGGGGCTGGAAGACCCCAGCCCTGGGGAACCGAGGTCCTGCAGGGTAGCTCCATTGGGAGGGAACTTGCAGAAGGAAGGAGTATCGATCCATAGGAAAACACAAGTGACAAAAGCAGCACATTGACAGAATTGCAGAATCTCCCCGCACCAGAAGAGTAATCCTAACAAATGGGCGTACCCCAAGGTAAAGGGCAATTCTGGTGACAGCTCATTTGGGGCTTCTTTGGAAGGGGGATGGACGTCATTCTTGTGACAAGGCACCTGCTATGGCCAAAAACAATTTAGCCCTGTGCGCCCTTCCAGACAAGTCTTATGTCCCAAATACTTTGGGTCTTCCAGGATAAGTCCCCGAATAATCAAGGATCTTGACCAAAAAGGTCATCACGTCTAAAAAGGAAGAAAGATTGTCGTTGTGTACACCATGAAACAAGCCCTGCAACTTTTGGACACGTATCCCGACAGCCCACAGGGTGCACATCAAGGAACGTTCAAAGCGAGATGGGCGTTCTTTTTGGGGAGACTAACCCCCATTGCGCTGACCAGGAGAAGGGGGAAGTGGGAGCCTGCAGCGTCATCTAGTGGCCAAAGGAGAAATCGCCGGCTTCTGGACCTGTGTGCGCCCTTGGTTCGGTTCCCATGCAAAGCTGTGTCACGCCAGGTTGGGAAAACGGGGTTCTGCTGCCCGACATCATCCTCTGGAATGACTCAACCCGATAGGACACCTCCTACGATACACTGCTCCGAGTGAAGCTCTCAAACAGGTCCCCACAGCTCCCCAGCCTCCCCCCTCCGGGAGGCAGGTGTGAGAGGATTGTTCTCCCCAACTGACAGAGGGAGAAACAAAGGCTGAGAAAGGCGAAGGGTTTCGTCTTCCATCATACAACTTGTCGGGATAGAGTTGGGAACAGGACCCAGGTGTCCTGACTTTCAAACGAACCATCAGTCTGGAGTTTCACACACTGAAGGATCAGAATAAAGGGACCTGCAATGAGCTACAGACCAACAACCATTCACACTTTTAGAAGCACGAGAACACTAGCGAGAACCAGGAACGGCTCAGAGACAATCAGCAGCGAGAAGGAGAACAATTCACCAAGCAGATGATTGGTTCTGGCTTATTTGCTGGGCCTTAAAGGAGAACAACAAAGTCCTGAATCTCCTCCCTGCCACGAGACCCCCTGCTCAGCCAGTCAGCGTGGAGACTCTGGCGGTGGGCTGAGGGTTCCCCAGATGGCCCAGGGATGGCTCAGGTCACCGGTGAGGATCACTCTCAGAGCACGCTTCCTGTCCCATCTCTTTGGGAGGCCTCCCACCATGAGGGCTACAGAGCAGCCCCCTCCTCGCCAGTGGACAGAGGGAAGCAGGAAAAGGGAAACCAAAAAAGACAAACCCCAAGGACTCGAAGGGACAAAGGCCTAGCTGGGGGAAAATTGTCCCACCTCAACCTCCTGTTTTCCATGCCGAGAATTTGGCCAGCACCGGGCGGATCAGGCTGCCTCGGTACCCAACCTCTCTGGGGCTCTTCCCTTCTCCACAGGGACGTCTGTCTTCTCGCTCAATGAGCAGTGGGAAAGGAGAAAACTCCAGAGAGGCTCCACCTCGCGCTCACATACGAGACCCTGAATTCTCTCTCAGTCCTCAAGGAGACACCTCAAGAAGGAGACTCCCTGCAGCAAAGCCCCGGGGGTCTCTGAGATCCCCCTGCCCTGCAGCCTGTCCTCCCTGGCCGTTGTCGTGGACTCTCTGTGAGGTCACCGCATCCCAACCGCCTTTCACCAATCAGCTGAGTGCTGCAAAAGGCCCTTGAGATGTCACTGCCACCCCCACCCCTGCCCTGCAGGGCTCATGTCCTGCCCCGAGCCGGCTCCTGTGTGTGTTTGAGCTGCTCCCCCTGGGTCACCCCCACACACTCAGTGGTCGTGCAAGGGTTCACGCAGGCCACACGTGGAACCATCAGAGGATGCTCAATGTGCCGCACTCAGTTTTGCAGAGATTTGGAGACTTGAAGGCCAGAAGAGACTGTTAGATCATCTCATCTGGCCCCCCTACACATCACAGGCCTCCTGCATGGCGCAGTAGCGAGTTTTGGATCAAAGCAGACTCCAGAAAGGCATCTCATCAAGGGATGGAAGAAGCACCACTTCCCTTGGGAGTCTGGAGGAAATTGATGCTGTGGGGGGCAGGGAATTGACCCCAAGGCTACATTGGTGAGTCTATATCATAACACACATGCACAACAGCACTGCGCAAAGTATATACACCTCACCTTAACTCTGATGTTTCCTAATGTTTAAAGGCCTGGCCTCCAGGGTGTTCTTTGTGCTTATAGATCGATTTTGGGGAGAGATGCACTAATTTATTTCAGAGTGGTAGCCGTGTTAGTCTGTATCAGCAAAAACCCCCCAAAAACGAGGAGTACTTCTGGCACCTTAGAGACTAACAAATGTATTTGGGCATAAACTTTCATGGGCTAAAACCCACTTCATCGGATGCATCCACTGGTGTTAAGGTTCCTTCCCCACTCTGAACTCTAGGGTACAGATGTGGGGACCTGCATGAAAACCTCCTAAGCTTACTCTTACCAGCTTAGGATAAAACTTCCCCAAGGTACAAACTATTTTACCCTTTGCCCTTGGACTTCCACTGCCACCACCCAAAGTTTATCTGGGTTACTGGGAAAGCGTTGTTTGGAAACGTCTTTCCCCCCAAAATCCTCCCAACTCTTGCACCCCACTTCCTGGGGAAGGTTTGGTAAAAATCCTCACCAATTTGCATAGGTGACCACAGACCCAAGCCCTTGGATCTTAGAACAATGAAAAAAGCATTCAGTTCTTGAAAAGAAACATTTTAATAAAAGAAACAGTAAAAAAAAAAAAAAAGGATCACCCCTGTAAAATCAGGATGGTAGATACCTTACAGGGTAATTAGATTCAAAACATAAAGAATCCCTCTAGGCAAAACCTTAAGTTACAAAAAAGACACACAGACAGGAATATTGATTCTCTTCAGCACAGCTATTTTCTCAGCCATTTAAAGAAATCATAATCTGACACATACCTAGCTGGATTACTTACTAAATTCTAAGGGTATGTCTACACTACGAAATTAGGTTGAATTTATAGAAGTCATTTTTTTAGAAATCCTTTTTAGGTAGTCGATTTGTGTGTGTCCCCACACAAAATGCTCTAAGTGCATTAAGTGCATTCACTCGGCGGAGTGCTTCCACAGTCCCGAGGCTAGCGTCGACTTCCGGAGCGTTGCACTGTGGGTAGCTATCCCGCAATTCCCGCAGTCTCCGCTGCCCATTGGAATTCTGGGTTGAGATCCCAAAGCCTGATGGGGCTAAAACATTGTCTCAGGTGGTTCTGGGTCCATATCGTCAGGCCCCTGTTCCCTCCCTCCCTCCGTGAAAGCAACAGCAGACAATCGTTTTGCACCTTTTTTCTTGAGTTACCTGTGCGGACGCCATACCACGGCAAGCATGGAGCCCGCTCAGCTCACTTGGGCAATTAGGATCACATTAAATACCACACGCGTTACCCATCATGGTGCACCATGGTGCTAATGGGGCAGGTTCATGCAGTGGAACGCCGATTCTGGGCCCGGGAAACAAGCACAGACTGGTGGGACCGCATAGTGTTGCGGGTCTGGGACGATTCCCAGTGGCTGCGAAACTTTTGCGTGCGTAAGGGCACTTTCATGGAACTTTGTGACTTGCTTTCCCCTGCCCTGAAGCGCAGGGGTTTTTGTAACCTTTAAGCTGGACCCCAGAACGTCACTCTTGGTGCTGAATCCTTGCAGCTGCTCTTTTAATATCTAGCAACTGCCTGAGTCTCCACATGCTTGTTCTTTCATTCTTTCTTTCTTTCTTTCTTAATAAAATTTACCTTTTTGAAGACCATGCCTGTGTCTTTAGAGGTCCGTACACGTTTTTCAGTTAGTTGCTGGCAACAGCTGATTTCTTCTTCTTTTCCTTTTCTCAGCTCTTCCCCGGGGGTTGGGGGGGGGGGTGGAAGAGCTTGGGGGTACCCCACAGGAAGGAATTCCCGAATGTGCCTTCCTGGGTTCTCAGAGGGGTTCTGCATTTGGTGGCAGCATTTCCCAGCCCAAGGCCAGGGGGATCTGGAACCGTGGGAGTTTAATACAAGCCTGGAGTGGCCAGTATTAATGTGTAGAGACCTTGTGGATCCCCACCGTCTGCGCTCGAAGTGCCAGTGGGGAATCCGCCTTGACAGCCTCCCAGATGGGGAATTTCCCATGAGCCTGGCTCCCCAGACCAGGAGAGACCAGCCCAGGGCAGGATCCAAAACCCAGTGATACTAACGCCCACAGTGACCCTACTGCAGCATGGGGCAACCTTCACAGGCCCCGGAGCCTCGGAACCTCCTCTCCCCGCCAGAGGAGGAGACGCACCAAAAAGAGTTCCCAGAAATGATGTAAACAGCCGAGTGACCGGCAAAAGCAGAGAAAATAAAGGGGTTAGGTCATCATCTGCCTGTGCCTAGATCAGGGGGCTGGAGCCCGGACTCCTGGGTTCTCTCCCTTGCTCCGGGAGGGAAGTGGGGTCTAGGGGGTAGAGCAGGGGGCTGGAGCCCGGACTCCTGGGTTCTCTCCCTTGCTCCGGGAGGGAAGTGGGGTCTAGGGGGTAGAGCAGGGGGCTGGAGCCCGGACTCCTCTCCCCATGCCCGGGGGGGTGGCGGCGCTGGGGAGGTGCCGGGATGACTGTGTCTCACTCCCCCAAGGGGAGAGAGGGGCGGGCGCTTCGTTCACCGGCCCCGCGGAGCGGTTCGAGCCCCTCGCCGGCCGGAGCAGCGGCCGAGCTCCGGGAGAGCGGCGAGAGCCCCGGCCCCGGGGCCCCCGGACCGAGCGGAGCCCGAGCTGCCGCGGCCCGTCCCCCGCGGGCTGCGGGGCCCCTGGAGGCTCGGGGGGGTCCCCGGCCGGGGGCGGGGGGACAAGGGGGGGCGGGGCCCGGCCCGAGCTGTGACCCCCCCCTCTCCCGCCGGCCGCCCCCAGCCGGGGGGTGCGGCCCCCCCAACCTCCAGCCTCGGCATCCATGGAACAGCGACCTCGGCCGGGGAGCGAGTCGCGGCTCCGGGCCGGGCAGCCCCGAGGCCACGGTCCCCGCCGCGCCGAACCCCCCGCCCGTCCTCTCCCGCTCGGACTGCCCCTTCCCCCCGCCTGCCGGCCCCGCCGGGCTCTGCCCAGCGACCGGTGACGGCGCCGGGGCTCCGCGTCGCGATTGGCGGGATGCTCGGGGGCAGGAGCTGGCTCCGCCCCCCGCGGCGTTCTCAGGTCACGGGGGCCGCATCCGGCCGCGCTGCGGGGGGTCCGGGCATGGCGCTGGCGCTGCGCCTCCTGCTGCCGCTGCTGGGGGCTGCAGCCCTGCCGGGGGCCCGATCCCGTGAGTATCGGGGGGGCAGGACGGGGGCAGCCGGGCTGGGGGGAGCTGGGTGCCGGGGGGGGCAGTTCTGGGCTCTGCGTTCAGAGGTGTCGGGAGACCCCCCCCGACCCCCCCCCCGGCACTGAGCGGTCGCTGACAGGGATCAGTGGCGTTGCTATAGTGACCGGGGGGGGGGGGTCCTGGCCCCTTGTGCCCGGCGCTGCCGGGGGCTGCGGGGACAATGTGCCGTGGGGGGCGGAGCGCCCCTGACCCGAGCGGTGACCCCGGCGTCTCCCGCCGACCGCCCCCAGCCGGGGGTGCGGCCCCGCTCGGACCGGCACCCATGGGTGCTGCACCCGCCGACGAGCCCCTCGCGGCCCCGTGCGGCTCCCGGGCTGCGGGGCATCCCCGGGGCCAGGCGCTGCCCAGGCTGGGTCCCTGCCCGCGTCTCCGGTCCGGGCGGGGCTCTCAGACCCGCGTCCTGTGGGCAGAGCCGGGCTGAGGGTCAGCGGGGGGAGTAAACTGACCCCCCAGACAGACCAGGGTTCAGTGACGGGAAAAGGCTTCTCGGGTCTCTCGCACCTTTAATGGCTCCCAGACGGTTCCTCACGCCGGGTTTCACCCCAGGGCCCGGGACTCCCGAGTGCGGCTTGTCCTCGGCTCCGTCCAGCCGGGCGTCCGTCCAGCCGGGCTCCGTCAGCACCAGTCTAGTCCCACCCACAGTCCCCAATGGGTCCTGTCTGTCCTGGAAGCAGGTCCTTCGAGGCGTCATCCCAGGGAGGAGATGTCAGCCCCGCTCTCTCTCTGGCCGCGTGTTGGCACCCCGGGGTGGTGGGAGAGTTTGGAGCCCCTGGATCTGTGCGTTAGTCAGGTCTTCGTTTGGGCGAGGTGAGCTCCCGCGGCAGAGCCCAGAACAGCTGCTGCGTTTGTGCGGTTGGGGTCTCCTGAACCTGCCGGATAAAGAGCTTCCGGATCCCTGCAGGGTGGGGTGAGGAGAGGGGAAGGCCCATCCTGCTTTTCCTAGCGTGGACTTGAATCTTCCTTGTTCCCCAGGAGGCAGCAGCTCAGACCCTGGGGAGCTCAGGAGCCCGTATTGAGCTGGGTGAGGCTGCGGGGTGGGTTTGGGGTTCGTTTGAAATGGTTTAAGGCACACTGGTGCCCTTGTGTCACCTCAGGAACAGGCTTGTTTTGACTTAAAGAGGGTTAGGCCCCAGTGCAGCCTGGCCCTACAGGATCATAGGACCATGGAAGACATGGGTTGGAAGAGACCTCAGGAGGTCATCTAATCCAACCCCCTGCTCAAAGCAGGACCAATCCCCAACTAAATCATCCCAGCCAGGGCTTTGTCAAGCCTGACCTTAAAAACTTCTAAGGAGGGAGATTCCACCACCTCCCTAGGTAACCCATTCCAGTGCTTCACCACCCTCCTAGTGAAATAGTGTTTCCTAATATCCAACCTAGATCTCCCCCACTGCAACTTGAGACCATTGCTCCTTGTTGTGTCATCTGCCACCACTGAGAACAGCTGAGCTCCTTCCTTTTTGGAACTCCCCTTCAGGTAGTTGAAGGCTGCTGTCAAATTCTCCCCTCACTCTTTTCTTCTGCAGACTAAATAACCCCAGTTCTCTCAGCCTCTCCTCATAAGTCATGTGCCCCAGCCCCCTAGTCATTTTCGTTGCCCTCCACTGGACTGTATCCAATTTGTCCACGTTTTTTGTTTAGTGGGGGGGGACCAAAACTGGCCGCAATACTCCAGATGTGGCCTCACCAGTGCCGAATAGAGGGGAATAATCTCTTCCCTCGATCTGCTGGCAATGCTCCGACTAATGCAGCCCAGTATGCCGTTGGCCTTCTTGGCAACAAGGGCACACCACTGACTCATCTCCAGCTTCCCATGCACTGTCATCCCCCGGTCCTTTTCTGGAGAATTGCCACTTAGCCAGTCGGTCTGCAGCCTGTAGCGGTGCATGGGATGCTTCCATCCTAAGTGCAGGACTCTGCACTTGTCCTTGTTGAACCTCATCAGATTTCTTTTGGCCCAATCCTCTAATTTGTCTTGGTCACTCTGGACCCTGTGCCTACCCTCCAGCATATCTACCTATCCCCCTAACTTAGTGTCATCCGCAAACTTTCTGATGGTGCAATCCATCCCATCATCCAGATCATTAATAAAGATGTTGAACAAAACCGGCCCCAGGACTGACCCCTGGGGCACTCTGCTTGATACCGGCTGCCAGCTAGACATCGAGCCATTGATCCCTACTCGTTGAGCCCGACGATCTAGCTAGCTTTCTATCCACCTTATAGTCCATTCATCCAGTCCATACTTCTTTAACTTGCTGACAAGAATACTGTGGGAGACCGTATCAAAAGCTTTGCTAAAGTCAAGGAATAACACGTCCACTTTTTTCCCCATATCCACAGAGCCAGTGCTCTCATCATAGAAGGCAATCAGGTTGGTCAGGCATGACTTGCTCTTGGTGAATCCATGTTGACTGTTCCTGATCAGCTTCCTCTCCTCCAAGTGCTTCAAAATGGATTCCTTGAAGCTCTGCTCCATGATTTTTCCAGGGACTGAAGTGAGGCTGACAGGTCTGTAGTTCCCTGTATTCTTGTTCTTCCCTTTTTTAAAGATGGACACTATATTTACCTTTTTCCAGTCGTCCGGCACCTCATCCCAATGGCCTCAGGTTTTCAAGGATAATGGCCAATGACTCTGCAATCACATCAGCCAACTCGGCACCCTTGGAGGCACTAGATCCGACTCTATGGACTTGTGCATGTCCAGCTTTTCTAAATAGTCCTTAACCTGTTCTTTTCACCATTGAGGGCTTCTCACCTCCTCCCCATACTCTGCTGCCAAGTGCAGCAGTCTGGGAGCTGACCTTGTCTGTGAAGACCGGCAGAAAAAGCATTGTGAGTACTTCAACTTTTTCTACATCATCTGTCACTAAGTTGCCTCCCCCATTCAGTAAGAGTCCCACACTTTCCCTGACCGCCTTCTTGTTGCTAACATACGTGTAGAAACCCGTCTTTTTACCCTTCACATCCCTTGCTAGCTACAACTCCAATTGTGCTTTGGCCTTCCTGATTACACCCCCGCATGCTCGAGCAATATGGTTATACTCCTCCCTAGTCATCTAGTTTCCACTTCTTGTAAGCTTCCTTTTTGTATTTAAGTTTACCGAAGATTTTCACTGTGAAGCCAAGCTGGTCACCTGCCATATTTGCCATTCTTTCTGCACATCGGGTTGTTTCTTCCTGTGCCACCCACTTCTACTTCCTCTACCAATTCTTCCTTGTTGGTGAGCAGGTCAAGAGGAGCAGGGCCCCTAGTTTGTTCCTCCAGCACTTGCACCAGGAAGTTGTTCTTAACACTCTCCAAAAACTTCCTGGATTGTCTATGCACTGCTGTATTGCTCTCCCAGCAGATGTCAGGGTGATTGAAGTCCCCATGAGAACCAGGGCCTGTGATCTGGAAACTTGTTAGTTGTCTGAAGAAAGCCATCAGTGTCTGAAGAAAGTTGTCTACCTCATTCTCCTGATCTGGTGGTCTATAGCACAAGCCCACCACGACATCACTCTTGTTGCTCTCTCCTCTAAACTTAACCTAACCATTAGAGAATGGAAAGTTACAGCAAGTCCATCTGGGTCTGTCCAGAACTTTCTCTTTTGTTCCAGTCCAGAAGCTTCTCCTCCCTCCAGCAGCCCACACTTAGCCCCAAGGGGCCCCTCCTTAGTCTTTTGTTCTTGTTTCTGCCAAACATTGTCATCTGGACTCGTCTTCGGCTCTTTGTTTTTCAGCTGGTCACAGCTGGTTGGCTTCCTGCAGAGAATGGGTCATCCATCGTCATTAGTTGCTTGGTGCCAAATGTCCAGGCAGTTGTCTTCTGGGACTCCCCATCAGCATGGGGCTCAGACCCCAGATAGTGAGGCATCAGTCACACCTGGATCTCTGCAGCGTAAACAACCTTTTCCCCCACCTTGATAACCATGCAGCTTATAGGGGAAACTGAGGCACACACATTACAAATCATTGGGAGAGGTGATTGGTGGGTGATGCTGAGAAAGACCAGGTGATGATCAGAGCAGAGGAGTCTGCACCGGAGAGCTCAGAGAGCAGGGCTTGGTGAACCCAAGTCCAGTGCATGGCCCTTCTGGAGAGTCGGGGAGCTGACCCAGGGCAGCCAGGTGAATGCAGAGGGGAGGGTGAGGAGATGGGGAGCAGAGGGTCGGATGGGCCATCGCCTTGGAAGCTGAAGTTACTGAGGACGAGTGTGGGAAGCTGAGGAAAGAGAGGGAGAGCTGGGGTGGGGACCATGGAGGGTGACTGAGGGGAGGAGCGGGGTGGATGGCAGATGACAGCAGCGTGGAGAGAAGAAAAGAGAGAAATTAAGTGCAGGGCCCTGTAAAAGAAGAGATGGAGTGAGGAGGGGAGAGGGAGGGGCTGGAAGCAGCAGGCGAGTGGGGAGCAGAGGCCGCTGCAGGGCAGTGTCAAGAGGCAGGGAGCCAGATCTCTGAGAGGCAGGAGCGGGATCAGACTCTGATCCGTAGTGTCCCTGTTGCACCCATCACTTCAGTGTCCAAGGGCTAGAGCCATAAAGGGGCTAAGGTGCCTAAATCCCAGAATCAGGCCCCCCAGTGTTCACAGTTGTGGGTCCCACGCTGCAGGCCAGTCAGCCTCACCTCAGTCCGTGGAAAAATCATGGAGCAGGCCCTCAAGGAATCAATTCTGAAGCACTTAGAGGAGAGGAAAGTGATCAGGAACAGTCAGCATGGATTCACCAAGGGCAAGTCATGCCTGATTAACCTGACTGCCTTTTATAATGAGATAACTGGCTCTGTGGATGAGGGGAAAGCAATGGACGTGTTATTCCTTGACTTCATTGTTCGCTTTGTCTTATTTCCAGAGTGAGTTTATCGAAGGTCAGATTCCTCTTCACTCTGCAGAGTGAGGGTCTGACATTGACTTGGGCTGGAGAGTTAGTGAGAGAATCAGCCCCTGCAACGTGCAGAGACTCCCGGGCTTCCTTACTCCCGGCAGCACAAACCCCAGCCTGTGTCCACTGGTTGGAGCCCTTGGGGTCAGGCAGGTTCCCCTGCACACTATCGATAAATGTGTAAAGAGCCGTTCTTCCTGCTCAGCCTTATATATGGGGTGTAGCCCCTTGGCCAGGCCCCTGGATTGGGCTGTCTCACTTAGCACGGGGATGATCCATAAGCGTTCAGTGCCTGTCACTGCTGAACTATTCCTGGCAGGTGAGGGTCTCTGATGTAATTGCTCTGCCCTTCCTGACAGGAATTTTCACTCGCCAGTCCCGTGATTCCCCTGTGTCAGTGGTACTGGCCTGTCACATTGGTCCTCACCCAGGAGTGTCCCCAACCCCTTGTTATAGCACCCCCCGGCCTGCCCGAATCCCTCCTGGCTCCCAGCACTGAGACAGCAGCAATGAGAACTAATTCCCATCCTCTCATGGACACCTGGGTTCCTGGTGGCGCTGCCCCATGGCTAAGCGACAGGGTGGAGGGTTGTCAAGTGTCTGCCCCCCTAGTGTGGGAGCCCCTTCTGTAGCTAGTTTAACCCTCTCCTGACTAGTCTCACCCATTGGTCCCCGGCTGCTGAGACTCCAACCTGACCTGCTCACACGGACACTTGCCTCCCCAGTGTTAAGAAAGGGGCTCCGCTCGCCTGCCCCTAACCCTGCGGTGGGGAGCTGCTGTTCTGTCCCCGCAGCCCCCTCCCGAACCACTGTCCTGACTGCCCCCTCCTGCCTTCCTCCCCCCATTTACCCCCTCCTCGCAGTCCTCGGGCTGCCAGGTCACCAGAGACTGTCCTGAGTCCTGCATCCTGGCCACCAACGCTGTTCCCCTCTCTAGCTGTGTCTGCCCCCAACACGCATATGGGGGAATTCGGAGTCTGGTCCCTCTGAGACCCCATCGGTGCCCCCACCCTGCTCATCCCTGTGGAGATCAGCATAGAGGAGAAGAGGGATGTGTGGGGCTGCTTGCTTCTCTCATTACTCCATCCCTTTTCCCCTCAGTTGTTTTTCTCACTTTTTGACTTCAGTTGACTGGAATAAATAGTTAGTTGGACTCTCATAGCAGAGTTTCTTCTGGTCCTGAAACTGGGCATGCCTCGGTCTCCGGGCTTCAAACCCGGGACCTTCTGCGGCGAGCCCATGCCTTTGAGCGACCGGCACTCTAGCTGTCTAAAGTGCGTGGATGAGACTCCTCTTGCGGATCTCTGTCAGCTCTGCCACCAGTTCAGTCCACATGTGAAACAGGATAGGGAGGCCACGCTGAAGTTGTGACAGGTTTGGTCACAGAGACTCCCCTCGAGACTGTCACTCGATGTGCTGAGATACCAATGAAAACAACCCTGCGAGAATAGGCTCCCCTCTACTCCTGTCTTGCTGAGTTAGACACCCCAGTCATCTCCAGCACAGACACAGAGGTTGGGCCACAGAAACTGAGTTTCACTCAGCCCTGGGGCTTCTCAGTTAACAGGGACTTTCCCAGCACCCAGTGTTCAGCCTTTCTGGGAGCCTGAACCCCAAATAAATCCGTTTTACTCTGTATAAAGCTTATACAGGGTAAATTCATAAATTGTCCACCCTCTATAACACTGCTAGAGAGAGATGGAAAGCTGTTTGCTCACCAAGGTATTAATCACTTACTCTGGGTTTATTAATAAACAAAAGTGATTTTATTAAGTATAGAAAGTAGGATTTAAGTGGTTTCAAGTAATAACAGACAGAACAAAGTAAGTCACAAAAGCAAAATAAAACAAACTCGCAAGTCTAAGCCTAATACATTAAGTAACTGATTACTGGAAATATCTCACCCTCAAAGAAGTTCCAAAAAATTTCTTTCACAGACTAGACTCCTTCCTAGTCTGGGCCCAATCCTTTCCCCTGGTACAGTCTTTGTTAGATCCAGCAGACAACTCAGGTGGTAAGCAGGGGTTTTCTCATGACTGGCAGCCCCCTTTGTCCTGCTCCACCCCCTTTTATAGCTTTGGCACAAGGTGGAAACCTTTTGTCTCTCTGGGTCCCCACCTCTCCTGCTAAATGGAAAAGTATGAGATTTAAGATGGATTTCATTACCAGGTGATATGGTCACTGTAAGACCCCTAGTCTCCATTCTTCCTGGGTTGGCCCTCACATGCACAGGAAGGCTTGCAAGTATACGGAGCCATTCACAGTTCATTGACTCTGAAGCATCCTTAATGGTTTCCAATTAATATGTTTACATTAGTGATACAAGTTTATATCTTATTCTCCTAACTCCAGAGATGGAATTAATACATGCAAACAAATGGGATGAATACACTTAGTAGATTACAAGCTTTCTAATGATACCATACAAGAGACCTTTTGCATAAAGCATATTCCAGTTACGTCATATTCACATTCATAAGCATATTTCCGTAAAACACATGGAGTGCAACGTCACAGAGGTCCCTCCTGATGGAATCAGCACTCAAACCTTCTTCAGAGCTGAGCCAGTCAAACTTGGCACCATGTACCTCAGTGTTGGTATGAAGAGCTGCTGCAGAGAGAGTCCATACAGGACTCTTGGCACCATTCCCCATGCCCAGTACCAAGAAAGAAACATAAGCAGCAGCTGCCTGAGAGGTTCCTCATCTCTAAGAATGGACAAGCGTGGGGAGTGCCGGGGAGTGCGACCAGCGTCTGGCCACTCCTCTGCCCCTGCTCCACAGCGATACCGTTGACTCCGCCCTTTCCACAGGCCCTATGGAGTCCGGTGCCCGACCAGCTGCCGGCACCAGAGGGGCAGAGAGGCACAGCAGGGTCGCGGTGCCGTCCATCCCGGAGGGGTTTGCGGTGGCCAAGGACTGGCTGGCATGGTCGCTACCACCCTTGCTGGCAGTACAAGAGTTGGTGCCAGCAGTGGGGGAAGCAGAAGGGAGCATGTTGCCCCGAGCTCCCGTCTGGTACAGGCCCCTTGCTCTCTGCTTATGTCGAAGCAGGCTTCCCCATCTCGGCCCGATCCCTGGATCCTCAGCACCGTCCCTTGGAGCCGACGGGTACCACACCCCCCTCGTCCCCACAAGATGACTCATCAACCAAGTTGGAGTTTGAATCTTGCACCCAACCGAGGGATTGGTACCAGTACCCCAGCAACCAGCCCTATGCAATGGTGGATCCCGGGGTGGGGGTTCCTCCGATTGCCTGGCTCAGTGGGCAATGGCCCATGCAGATACAGTGGCCTTTTCAGAACCCCTAGGGTTTTCCTCCACTGCCTGGCCCCCCGTCTAGGTGCTCCTACTCAGTGGTGTCTGAGAGAAGGCTGCCTCCTCCTCCCCAGAAGAGGCAGGGATGGGTGTTTTGCCACCCCAGGACACTTCAAGGCTCACCAGGAGTTATGGAAGAAGGTGGCCTCAAACTTAGGGCTGAAAGTGGAGGTAGTTTAAAAAAAATCCTCCAACAGCTTTGTCAACATCTGGGCTGCAGTGGTCCTGTTGAAGGTAGCTCTGCCTTTCAATAAGGCCATAGTGGGTCCAGTTAAAACCCTATGGCAGACCCCTTCCTCACTGCCCCCCATGTCAAAGAAGGCAGATAGGAAGTACTATGTTTCCACCAAAGGGTAGGAGTACATAGGTTCCCATCCCCCTCCCGGATCCTTGGTCGTCTCGGCAGCCAATGAGAGGGAAAGGCCAGGGTTATGAGGGGCCACCCCCAAGTCAAAAGACTAAAAAAAGCAGGACTATTTTGGTAGGAAAATGTATTCTACCAACGGTCTATGGCTCCACAGCGCCAGCCAACAGGCACTGCTGGGCAGATATGACTTTCATACCATGTTGAAATTTAAAGACTCATTTCCCCAAGAGTCCAGGCAGAGGATTGTTGCTGTGGTGGAAGAAGGGAAGGCAGTGGCCAGGGCTTCCCCATAAGCCACCCTTGACAGAGTGAATGCGGCAGCCGGGGCTATGCCGTCACCAGTGGCCATGCAAAGGGGCTCCTGGCTTCAGTCCTCTGGCCTACAGACAAAGGTCCAGCAGTCTCTTCAAGACCTTCTGTTTGAAGGGACTTTGCTCTTCTCAGAGCAAACGGATGCCAGACTCCACTGCCTGAAGGACTCCAGAGCCATCCTCAAGTCCTTGAATCTCCATGTCCCGGTGCCTTTGAGGAAAGAATTCAAACCCCAACAACCTGCCCACTTCCCAGGCCCGCCGCCTTGTCAAGACCTGTTCAAAAAGCAGAACAGCAGTTGTAGATGCAGACAGGCGCCCCCATCTGCCTCAGCCTCGCTGTTTGGCCCTCATGGATACTCAGAGGGTTCCAAGCAAAACTTTTGATGGGGCACCCAAGGGCATTACACCAGTCCACATACCAGATCCTGCCCCCCTTTTGTTTTTGGACCATCTCTCCTGCTTCAGTTTGGCATGGTCCCTTATCACCACAGACCATTTGGTGCTGAGTACGGTGGAGGAGGGATTATACAAAGCAGTTTGTTTCCATTCCTCCCTCCTACCCCTCATCCGTGTCCCTCTTCAGGGACCCTTCTCATGAGCAACTTTTAGCCCAGGAGGTGCAAGCCCTTCTCTGGGTCGGAGCCATGAAGGAGGTGCCTTGGAACTTAAGAGGGAAAGGGTTTCACTCCTGTTATTCCTGTGGTGGATTCTGTCACAGAGATCCCCTTGGGACTGTCACTGATATACTGAAATCATCTCTGAGCCAGTTTTCCCTGCCAGCTTGGGAATTCCAGAACCCTGTCTTGTTGAGCCAGGCATGCTAGTCTGTTTACATAGACCCAGGGTCCGGGCCACGCTCCCAAAGCTGCAGGCTTTAGCTGAAAGCTGTTCTGCAGGTTACCTGTCTCCAGTGCCCAGACACCCAGTTCCCAATGGGATCCAAACCCCAGATAAATCTGTTTTACTCTGTATAATGCTTATACAGGGTAAATTCATAAATTGTCCGAACCCTATAACACTGATAGCGAGATACGCACAGCTGTTTGCTCCTCCAGGTATTAATCACCTACTCTGCGTTTATTAAAAAACAACAGTGATTTTATTAAGTATAAAAGGTAGGATTTAAGTGATTTCAAATAATAACAGACAGAACAAAATGAAACAAAACACGCAAGTCTAAGCCTAATACATTAAGAAACTGATTACAGGAAATATCTCACCCTCAAAGATGTTCCAATAAGTTTACTTCACAGACTGGACTCTTTCCTCGTCTGGGCCCAGTCCTTTTCCCCGGTACAGTCTTTGTTAGATCCAGCAGACATCTCAGGTGATAAGCAGGGGTTTTTTCATGACTGGCACCCCATTTTATAACTTTGGCACAAGGCGGGAATCTTGTGCGTCTCTGGGTCCCTGCCCCTCCTGCTAAATGGAAAAGTACCAGATTTAAGATGGATTTCACGACCGGGTAACATGGTCACCTATCTCTGAGACCTCAAGTCTCCATTGCTCCTGGAAAAAGAAAAGGAATACTTGTGGCACCTTAGAGACTAACGAATTTATTTGAGCATGAGCTTTCGTGAGCTACAGCTCACTTCATCGGATGCATATGCATACCCCTTCAGATGCATATGCATCTGATGAAGTGAGCTGTAGCTCACGAAAGCTCATGCTCAAATAAATTGGTTAGTCTCTAAGGTGCCACAAGTACTCCTTTTCTTTTTGCGAAGACAGACTAAGACGGCTGTTACTCTGAAACCTGTCATTCCTCCTGGGTTGTTCCCCAGGTACACAGGAAGGCTTTCAGGTTGATAAACCATTTACCATCAATTGTTCTAATTAATTGGAGCCATCAAGTTCCTAATGCCCCATTGACGACCCTCACCTGGTGTGACTACAACTGTGATACAAGTTTATATCTTATTTCCCCAACTCCAGACATATAAATAATACATGCAAACAAATAGGATGAACACACTCAGTAGATTACAAGCTTTCTAATGACATCATACAAGAGCCCTTTTGCGTAAAGCATATTCCAGATACATCATATTCACATTCATAAGCGTATTTCCATAAAGCATATGGAGAGCAAAATCACAATTCATTAATCCTGAGTGTCAAAGGGCGTCTCTGACCCATTCTAGCCCTGCAACACCTCAAAGGCTGAAGTTGTGCATTGTCTCCCTGGCCTCCATCATTCCTTCCCTGGATCCAGGGGACGGGGACGCTGCCCTCGATTTGAAAGATGCCTATTTCTACATCTCTATTTTCTGAGACCACAGAAGGTTTCTCAAGACTGTTGTGAACCAGGCTCATTACCAGTTTGCTATCCTCCTGTTCATCCTGTCAGCAGCCAAAGGGGTCTTTATGAAATGCATGGTAATAGTGGCAGCCTTCCTGAGAAGGTGAGGGGTGCAGGTGTATCCGTATCTCAGTGACTGGCTGGTCAAGGGCCAGTCCAAGTGCCAGGTAGAAGCCAGTATCCACCTCGTCCAAGCAACCTTTCGAGCACTGGGCCTGCTGATAAACGAGCAGAAGTTTATTGAAGCAGTGCTCTATTATACCCAGGCCAGGGCCTTCCTCCCAGAAGCCCACTTCCAGTCAGTGTCATCACAGGTCAAGGCCCTCTCAGGCTGTTGGGTCACAAGGTCTTCTACATATACGTGGTGCGATATGCGAGGTTGCACCTCAGACCCCTTCAGGGTTGGCTGGCCTTGGTGTACTGGCCAAACAGCCATCATTTGGACTCGGTGCTCATGGTGCCTGCCCATCTCAGGCACCTCAGGACACAAGGTCGGTGGTCCCAGCAGGAAGTCTTGCTACGGATGAACATCAGAGAGCTCAGGGCGGTCCGCCTAGCACGTCAGGTGTTCTTACCCCCCATCGCAAGCAAGGTGGTGCAAGTTCTTACAGAGAATATGGCAGCCATGTTTTACATCGACAGGCAGAGAGCGGCCCGCTCTTCTCCCCCCGTGTCAGGAGGCCATTTGCTTGTGGGAGTTCTGCATAAAGCACTCGAGCCACCTCGAAGCTTCTCACCCTTCGGGAGCCCAGAACGAGCTGGCAGATCAGCTCTTCTCACTGTGAATGGTCCCTATGCCCCGACATAGCAAAGGCTATTTTCCAGTGGTGGGGTGCTCCCCTCGTAGAACTGTTCACAACCAGACAGGAAGGGGAAATGTCAGCAGTTCTGCTGTCTGCATGACTGCAACCTGGGCTCGCTCCCAGATGCCTTCTTACTCCCTTGGAGAAAGCACCTGTTCTGCGCCTTCCCCCCCCATTCCTTTTGTGCACAAGGTCTTGCTGAGGTCAGGGGCGAAGGTTATTCTCATAGCCTCAGCCTGGCCACGTCAGCACGAGTCTGGCTTATTTCTAGACCTGTCAGTAGCTACTCCAATGCCGCTCCCTCCCCTTCTGAACCTGATCTCGCAAGATCATGGCCAAATGCTCCATCTGCCTGACAGCTCCATGGTGAAGCCTGAAGAACTGGCCTGTGCGGAGCAAGTCTGCTAGGTCTTGCTAGGCAGTCGGAAACCATTTACCAGAGCTACTTACCTCCCCGAGTGGAAGCGTTTCTCCATTTGGTCGACCCAGCAAGGCCTCTCACGGGGGTGCCAGAACCTCCCTATGAGTGGGGGGGCCCCCCCAGGGCTGAAACTGTGACTCCGCCTCTTCCCCTGATGCCCCCCCATGCTCCGCCTCTTCTCCTGAGGCTCTGCCCCCTTCCCCCTGCTGCTGAAGTGGCAGGGCCGTGGCCCCTCGGTCCCCCTGTGCGGGCACCCCTGCCTCTCACCGGCTGAGTCATCTCTCAGATGAAGCAGATTCTCCAGAACAGTCTGGGAACAGCCAGGTCTAGCGAGTCCATCTGTTGAGGTGCACCTAGCCGCCATCTCCGCATTCGACCCCCAGGTGGGTGGGTGGGTGGTTAGTTTTTTCATATGAAATGTCCCTTCACTTCCTGAAAGGCTTTATCCGCGAATCTGGGAACCCGTCTGTGATAAATGAGGGTGGGTAGCACCCTTATGTAACTCCCCAACCATTCAGTTAGCCTTAGAATCCTCCTTAGCCGCTGCACCCTAATTGCCTTACCTGTGAAGGGGTAAGAGGTAAACGTCAAATGAGTTGGCACCTGACCAGGGGAACCAATAAGGAAGCTGTACCCTCTCGAATTGGGAAAGACTGCTGGGTGTGTGGGTCTTTTGTTCTCTCGGCTGCAGAGGGACAGGGCAGCAGTCATGCTGTAAAAAGCTCTGGGCCAGGTATGAAAAGTCATCTGGATCATGCCTAGAAACTATTCATTTGGAACCACAGATATGGAAGTAGAACAGGAAAGGGTCAGGTAGACGCAATTAGGCTTGTCTCTTTTCATGGCTTGTGGACTCCTCTGTGCTGACCCCAGGTGCTTTTGTTTTGTTGTAACCTTTAAGCTGGACCCCAAGAAAGCTACTCTCAGTGATTAATCCTTGCGGTTGCTCTTTTAAGATCTAGCAATAACTTTAGTTTTCCAAACGTGTTCTCTTTCTTTTTTATTTTTTAATAAAATTTCCTTTTTTTAAGAACATGATTGGATTTCTATGTCTTTTGAGGTGAGGAGATTGTGCATATCTTAATCTGCCAATACAACAGCTGGGTTCCCCTTTTCTTTTGTTTCCTTTCTCGGCTTCCCCGAGGAAGGGGTGGAAAAGCCGAGGGGCCCCAGAAAATCTTCCCAAGTGAGTTTTTCTGGATTGGCAAAAGTCAGATTTTCACTTGGGTGGTGGCAGCATTACCAGCCTGGAGTGGCCAGTATTAATTTTTAGAGTCCTTGCAGGCCCCCACCTTCTGCACTCGAAGTGCCAGAGTGGGGAATCAGCCCTGACACCATCCCCCTGGGGGACTTAAACATGGTCCTGTCAGAGCTCACAGGGCCTCCCTTTGAGCCACTGGCATTGTGCCCTCTGTTGTACCTTTCCTGGAAGGTCGCCTTTCTGGTAGCAATTACCTCAGTCAGGAGGGTCTCAGAGATCAGAGCTCTTATGTCAAAATCTCCGTATACAGTGTTCTTTAATGACAAGGGTTGCCCCCACCCTTGTTCCTCCCGAAGGTAGTCTTGGAGTTTCCTAGTAATCAGGCTATTTTCCTGCCCATTTTCTTCTCGAAGCTGCACAAGAATAGGGAGGAAAGACATCTCCATACTTTTGGATGTTAGGCAGGGCATCCTAGTGTTCTGTATAGAAAGGACTATATAGAAAGTCGATCCATAAATCCACACAGCTCTTTGTGGCAGTAGCTGATAGGATAAAAGCCCCACCCATTTCAGCTCAGAGAATTTCATTGTGGATCACACTGTGTATTCACATGTGGTACGAGCAGGCAGGTGTCCCACCACCCGCCTTCCTGGCAGCCCAGTCTATGAGAGCACAAGCTTCCTCCGTGGTGTTCATGGCCCAGGCTTGATCCAGGACATTTGTAAAGCAGCGACCTGGGCGTCAGGACATACTTTTTCTTCCAACTACGCCATCACCCAGCAAGCTAGAGATGACACTGGCTTTGGTTGGCCCACCTCTTACGGTACTGGAAGGGAGTCACCAAACGTGGCATGAACGTGTGCAAGCAGCTGAAGAAGAAAAAATGGTTACAAACCATTCTGTAACTCTTGGTCTTAGAGACGTGTTGCAAACGTCCATTCCACGAGCCACCATCCTCCTCCTCTGTTGGAGTTGCTGGCAACAAGGAACTGAGAAGGTGCGGGGTCGACTGGTCCTCTTATACTGCGCCATGAGCGCATGGTACCAGAGGGCACGAGAGGCGACCTGACGGGTACCACTGAGAGAGAAATTTCTGGCGACTGTGTGCAGGGCCCGCACACCTAGCGTGGAATGGACGTGTGCAGCACAGCTCTGAGAACAGCCGTCACAGGAAGGTTAGTAACCGGTTTTTGCCCAAGCCTGGGGCATGGTTCAGGGACACAGCTCAGTGGGCTCGGCTCTCACCTGTGGCTGTGACCCCAAGTGGTATTTTAATCCCTTGGCCGACGTTTTTCCAAACGTGATTCGTGATTTTTTGGGTGTCTGAGATTCAGCGGCCGGGTGCCCCCATGTTCTGATCAGGCCCCTTTAAAAGGTCTCAGTTGGGCACCCAAAATCACTAGTGATTGCTGAAAATCTAGGCATTTACCTCGGTGTATCTAATGCATGATGGGGGAGGGGTGTAAATACTTGGGACCCTGTGTGGGGTATTTTTGTGCCCCCACATTCTGCCCTGTTTGCCAAGCGAGGGGTCTGATCCGTTCCCCACGCGTTTCAGTCTTCCTCGTGATCCTCACAGTGTTCTCTGTTCATCACAGCCTCCCTCCCTCTCTCCTAAATTCTCCTTCCTGTCCCCATCTCCCTTCCCTCCCCCCTAGTCTCCCTCCCTGCCTCCTGTCAGCCCAGGGGTGGCTGTATTAACTGAGTCTGCTCTTGGTTGTGTGCGAGATGGTGGCCGTTGTTGTGAAGATTAGCCTGGCTGTGGGAAAATGGTGGCCAGTTGAACTAAAGGCCGTCAATGGCCTGATCCTTACAGGGAATCACCTTGAGACAGTGGCCGTGTGAAAAAGAGGCCAAGCATCCGAAGTCGGTGCTTTGCCGTTCCTAGATTGAGCTGGAGACACGGGGAAGATGGGGCAGGGAAACAGAGGGACCCTGGGGATTCTGTGAGGTCATTAAACCAGAGCAGAAGTTAGTGTGGGGGACAGATCTCCTGTATCCCTTCCCTACAGGGACATGCGGGTAATGTGAATGGAGGAGGTGGGGGACCAAGTCACCCTGAGGATCCTGCAAAATTAATACAACCAGAGCAGGAGAGAGTGGGGTATAGACACCCCGAACTCTCTCTCTTCTCCAGAATGACCCTGATTACCAGAACTGGGGGACTCCTCAGAGAGCAGAAGAGAGCTGGAGGGGATAGACCTCTGTAATATGGACTATATGGTGGATAGAAAATTGGTCCTCTGGCCGGTTTTGTTCAATATCTTCATTAATGATCTGGAGGATGGTGTGGATTGCACCCTCAGCAAGTTTGCAGATGACACTAAACTGGGAGGAGAGGTAGATACGCTGAAGGGTAGGGATACGATACAGAGGGACCTAGACAAATTGGAGGATTGGGCCAAAAGAAATCTGATGAGGTTCAACAAGGACAAGTGCAGAGTCCTGCACTTAGGATGGAAGAATCCCATGCATCGCTACAGACTAGGGACCGAATGGCTCGGCAGCAGTTCTGCAGAAAAGGACCTAGGGGTTACAGTGGACGAGAAGCTGGATATGAGTCAACGGTGTGCCCTTGTTGCCAAGAAGGCCAATGGCATTTTGGGATGTATATGTAGGGGCATTGCCAGCAGATCGAGGGACGTGATCGTTCCCCTCTATTCGACATTGGTGAGGCCTCTTGTGGAGTCCTGTGTCCAATTTTGGGCCCCACACTACAAGAAGGATGTGGACAAATTGGAAAGCATCCAGTGGAGGGCAACAAAAATGATTAGGGGACTGGAACACATGACTTATGAGGAGAGGCTGAGGGAACTGGGATTGTTTAGTCTGTGGAAGAGAAGAAGGAGGGGGGGATTTGATAGCTGCTTTCAACTACTTGAAAGGGGGTTCCAAAGAGGATGGTTCTAGACTATTCTCAGTGGTGGCAGATGACAGAACAAGGAGTAATGGTCTCAAATTGCAGTGGAGGAGGTTTAGGTTGGATATTAGGAAAAACTTTTTCACTAGGAGGGTGGTGAAACACTGGAATGCGTTCCCTAGGGCGGTGGTGGAATCTCAGGGAACATACAAGAACAAGCAGCAGTGAGGTGATCCTTGAAGGTTGTGAGCTCTCTATAGTGAGGGGTCTTTAGTGTACAAAGACCCAACAGATGGAGCGTGGGCCCCCTGTGGGTTTGGCTTCCCTCCTGAAAGGAGCTGGGAGGGTGTAGGACCCAGCAGCATAAGTGGGAACCCCATTTCTCAGGGGAGGGAGGGCCCAGTAGCAAGGGGAGGACCCAGTGGTCTACCTGCAATGGGGTCTTGGTGAGATTTCAGAGAGAGGCTGCTGCTGACCCTCAGCTGTGTTTCAGGGTTTCACATTATCCAGACGATATACGGCTGTGATCTCCGGGAAGACAACACCACTTGGGGGTTTTACCAGGATTCATATGACGGACGCGACTTTCTTACCTTCGATAAGGAGACCATGACTTGGGTAGCAGCAGATATTGGGGCTCAGATCTCCAAGAGGAGATGGGATGCTGAAGTACTTGACAACCAGCGGTGGAAACGCTACCTGGAGGAGAAATGTATTCCCTGGCTAAGGAGTTCTCTAGAGTACGGGAAGGAGACTCTGCAGAGGAAAGGTAAGATGGGGGACAAGCCCCACCCAAGAGGTCACTACAAGTTACATCTCCATTCCCCAGCCCCAGTTCCAAAATGGAGCCGGGGAGTAAGGGGCAATTCAGCGAACCTTGCACCAGGGATGGGTGGGGAAAGAACCCCTTCCCCGCCAGCGCTGCTGGAAAAAAAGATAAGAAATTGAAAATGTTAAAAGCAACTCACTGTAGAGAAGCTGATCAAATGAGCCCAAATTTGCAGCACACATTCTAGCTCTTCCCCTGGTGTGACACAGCAGTTATCAAGGCAATCTGCCAATGCGTGTGCATGTTAGAGCACTTTACTTAATTATGGAAGAGCCACCACTTCTCTGGACACCAGCTTCATTCACCATGTAATTCTTCCTCATTCACTGTCTGCACCATCATATTTTCTTGTGTTACCCCCAGCCCCTGTGTTCCACCAATGACGGTAGCTTTGTTCTTGTTGCCTTTGTCCAAACTTCTCCCATAGTCATTTATGTGCTTTCTTCCATGCCATCCCCTACATGTGGAATTGCCCTCCCCATACTAATCTGGAAGAAGGCACCCCTTGTCCTTAAAGTTTTCCCCCTCAAGACCTACCTTTGCTGCAACACCCTCTTACTTATTCCTTGATTCTTTTATCAATAAGACATCTGATAATCACACTCAAATTTATCAAAGCTTTTTCATTAAAGATTAATCAGCACAAACATAGAAGGGAAGAGGTTAAATGCTTTACCACTCCGACTCAGGAGGACAGTTGCAGCGTAGTCTGCTTCAAAATGTTAACTCGCTATTACCCACATATGTACCTTGTGTGTTACCATGTACACACATTTCCCAGATTAGTTAGCATCATTACACACCCTAATATTTCCCTTCCCAAGCAGTTTGCACTTGCTTTTCAAAGTTACTTGAAATTTGTACCCAGTTTTTTGCAACATACTAGTTACTTATTTCTCTCAGGAACCTCAGCAGAACATTATCTTGTCAATTGCCATCTTTACAAATGCCAAGAAGTAAAAGCCATACACAGCAGTCTAATGTATATTTCAGTGCCAACGGGCTGGGAAACAGATTTTTCAACATAAGAGTAAATGCATTTGAAATCCATAATATTGGGGTAAATAGATTTGGTAACAACCTACAAGAAATTAGCCAATTAATATTAGTTAATTTGAGGGGCAATTTAGCACTGTCACTTTTTGTTTAATGGGCCCTTTCCATCTCTAATTGGTCATTTTATCTAGTTCATTTTTTTGCTCCCTGGCCAGGGCAAGATTCTTCTCTCTTTCATATCCAGGGACTGAGAGGAGATGGGCACAAACCTAGCACATGATTGACACCTGTATCTGGAGCTTAGTGAAGCCTTTCAAGGTACTTGTGTCACTGTGGTTGGGAGCAGAGGCCAGGTCAGGGACCTGGATTTGTGGTTCACCGTTGCTGATGCTGTGAATTGGGCACAGGAATTCTCTAACATGGTGGCTCTCTCTCATCAGAGGGATTCCGTCTCATGGACTTTCGTCCTCTCCCACTCCTGGGGTCTCAGAATTTCATGCTGCAAAGCTCCAGCAAAGGCTGCCTGGATTAGAGCTTGAAAATAACTAACTTCAGTTTCTTCTTTTTCCCAGTGCGCCCAACAGCTAGAGTGAGCGACAGGTCATCTCATGACGGCCTCACCACCCTCTCCTGTAAGGTCAGTGGGTTCTACCCCCGGGACATCACTGTGACCTGGCTGAGAAATGGGGAGAGCAGACAGCAAGAGACCTACTCTGAAGGCATCCTACCCAGTGGGGACGGGACCTACCAGACCTGGGTGACAATGGAGATTGATCCCAAGATCAAAGGCCATTATTCATGTCACGTGGAGCATGAAAGCCTATCAGAGCCACTCTCCGTCTCCTGGGGTAAGGCATTTGTGTGTGTGTCTCTTTTTTCCTTGTGGGAGAGGGGGAATCCATTAAACTCAACCCCTGAAAAATTCTCATTTGGATTTATAGGCTGAAGCTGGAATTTCCTCAGGGTCTGTGAGGCCCTGTCCCCTTTGGCCCTGTCCCTCTGCATCAAGTTCTTGTGCTAGAGTTGGGACCCACAGTGCCTGGGGCTCATGCCTTGCTCTCCAGTTTGCTGCCTCTGGGGCTGTTCGATACATCTCAGCAATACACTGTCTCTGAAGGGAGAAGATTAGTAATCGGACATTAAGGCCTGAAGGGACCATTCTAATCATCTGATCTGAGCTCCTGCATAGCCCAGGGCAGGGGGGAATCACACCAGGGACCCCAGCATCCAGTCTGGTCATCTGTGAGCAAACTAGAGCTCATCCTTCAGAAAGAGATGCCCATTCCAGATGTAAAGTCTCCAAGGGATGGAGAATTTACCACATCCCAGGGGAAGCTCAAATCTGCCCCTTATTTCCAGACAGAATTGGTCTTGCTTCAGCTTGCAGCCCGGTGTCAGAGAAAAACACAGTTCTCACTCTCAGGTTGGGTGCAGCAAGTCAGGTACACTTTATTATCTCAAGCAATTGCACAGAGGGAGAGAGTGCCCTAGGACACAGGGTTTCCCACACCTAGACAGGTCTCTCTACAGATAAACAATTAGAGCAAGTATTTATACCTTTATTACAGACAATAATAAGCAACAGCTGCATATTGTTTATACATATTCCTTCATGATATCTCATTTTGCTCAATTTCTCTTATAGTCTATGTTCTATTCTTATCTAATACTAGGTCACAACAGCCTCTTTCACAGTTCTTTTCCACTCGCTTTGCACTATCCCCGCTTCTACAAATCTTGCGTTATTAAAGCTAGAGTTAGCCTGACTTCTGTTCATTTCAGAGGCCTGCATCCAAATTCCCTTTATATACTTCCACATCGGTCTCAACTTCATGCACTTGTGGTCCTGCCATGAGTGCAGGGGACGGGACTAGATGACCTCTCGAGGTCCCTTCCGGTCCTCTGATTCAGCAGGTTCTCAGAAACACGGCTCTACGGGCCCTTCATTCTTGCCCATGTGGCCAGAGAGAGAGGTTTAATGTTGGGAGCAACTTGTTTCTGTGCGCAGTGATGCTGGAAGGGAGGTGTGGCCTTGGAATGGAGCGAGGAGGCAGATTAGAGCCCTGCATCACGGGGGAGAGTCTCCTATGCCCCTAGCACAAGTCTAAAAATAATTTATTACAGATGGAGCTGCCTTCCAGCCATATTTTTGCTTAGTTAAATGGGATGTGCAAAAATGCAGCATTTGGAAGTGCAAACAATTTCTGAGAGGGCAGCCTGCACCGGGACTCTCGTCAGCAGATGGTTTCACATCAAAATCCTGCTACCACGTCCCCTGCCAATTTTTGTGTCATAACCCACATTTCCTTATTCTCTTCGAAATATTTTTCTTTTTGCTGTATTATCATGTGGCTCTTTCAGACAACAGGAGAAGCTGATTAATGAAACTGAAAGTGTGTACAGAACACGGGGTTTAACAGGTTTATATAAACCAAAAACAGTATTAATATTTCTGTCCTCCCCTCTTTACTTCCTGCCCCCTCAAAAAACACGCATTGTGTCTGTAACTCCATTCATGGCAGAGAAATCCACAGCTTTGAAGTCAGTTTCCAGTTTGGCACCAGATTCCCACTGTTCCATTAGTCATGAAAGTCAGCATGGTCAAGGGGGGTTAGGGGCTGGGAGCCAGGACTCCTGGGTTCTGTCTCTGGAAGGGGAGTTGGGGTTAGGGGGTTAGAGGAGGAGGGGCTGGAAGTCAGGATTCCTGGGGTCGATTCCTGGCTCTTGCACTGCCTCACTGTGTGATCTTCAGCAAGTCTCCCCCCTTTCCCGTGTAGGGACGATACTGACATCCATGCTCTCCCACAGTTCTGAGGATTGGTTAATGTTATAAAAGTCTTCGAGTTTAAGTGCTAAATATTTATTATGACTGGAAGTGGTAGAGACTGTGTCCAGGACTTCCTATGGTGGGGTGCAATGCCTGGTGGTTGCACTGGAAGGGGTGGAGCGTTGCAGGACTCAGCCCTAACTTGGGGAGCTGACTGACGGATCCCTGCAGTGGGATGAAAGGGGGATTTTAGTGGTGGGGGGAGGGGGATTTTTCCCCATTGATCATTCTCTCCATTCCATTTCAGAACCAAATAACAATCTGATTCCCACTGTGGCTGGAGTTATCACTGCAGCTGTCCTGATTGGTGTTATAATCGGAGTAGTAGTCGTCGGGAAAAAGAAACGCCCAGGTAAAGAGCCTGGGATGGGGGGATTCTCTGGACTTGCCGGGCCCTGCACACCCGCCTAAGGGCAACAGCAGTTCAGGAGCCTGTGTCAGTCCGGTGTAACTGCCCCATTGCGGGACTGAGCTAATGACCCCCAAAGGGAGCTGCTGGAGGGCCAGACCCAGATACTGGGTGCGGGTTACAGTTTATATGGGGCTAGGTTTTCCATAGAGCTCAGCACCCAGTGCGCCGAGGTCTGTGGAAACTGTCTCATTGTGTCCTTCTCTCCTGCCAATTGTGAGCGCCTGGGACCTTGAGTCCATTACTGAGCGCCAGGGGGCTGTGCTGGGCCAGGGGCCCGGTTTCTGAGCTGTGGACACAGATCGGAGTCGGTTCCTGCCTTGGGAGCTGAATTCACTGAAATTTGCCCTCTCTCTGCAGGGAAGAAGGGAGATGGCTATGCTGTAGCTCAGGGTAAGTGACAAGAGACCCATCACCTCTTTTCAAGTGGCCACCTCTGAACGGCCATCAGTATTTGCTTGTGGATTTTAGCCTGGAGCCACTGACAGGAGATCCTCGCTCCCACTCATAGGCCTTGTCTACACTGAGGATTTTAGGGAAATCTCCAACTATTGCTCTAGTACCATAGAATCGTAGGACTGGAAGGGACCTTGAGAGGACACCTCGTCCTGTTCCCTGCACTCATGGCAGGACTAGGTATTATCTAGACCATCCCTGAGTAACCTGCTCTTAAAACCCTCCAATGAGGGAGATTCCACAACCTCTCTAGGCAATTTATTCCAGTGCTTAACCACCTCTTCCAGTCCTCTCTCCCATCTTTCATGACTTTTCAGAGCTATTGACTCAGATATCTCCTCTGTCAGTTCCTTGACTATTCTAGGATGCTCTTCATCAGGCCTTGGTGACTTGAAGACCTCTAACTTGTCTAAATAATTTTTAACTTGTTCTTTCCCTATTTTAGCCTCAGATTCTACCTCAATTTCACTGGTGTTCACTATGTCAGACATCCAATCGCTATGACACGTTTGGGTGAAAACTGAAACAAAGAAATCATTTAGCCCTCTTCCCATTTTCACATGTTCTGTTATTGTCTTTCCTTCCTCATTGACTAATGGGCCTACCCTGTCCTTAGTCTTCCTCTTGCTTCTAATGTATTTGTAGAATGTTTTCTTGTTACCTTTTATGTCTCTAGCTAGTTTGATCTCATTATGCACCTTGGCCTTTCTAATTTTGCCTCTACATACTTGTGTTATTTGTTTACAGTTTTCCTTTGTAGTTTGATCTAGCTTCCACTTTGTGTAGGACTCTCTTTTGATTTTTAGATCATTGAAGATCTCCTGGTTAAGCCAGCGTGGTCTCTTGCCATCCTTCATTTCTTTCCTGTGCAGTGGAATAATTTGCACTTGTGCTCTTGATAATGTCTCCTTGAGAACTTTTCAACTCTCCTGAACTGTTTTTCCCCTTAGACTTGCTTCCCATGGGATCTTACCTTAGCAAACTCAGGGAGTTGCTAAAGTCTGCCTTCTTGAAATCCATTATTTTATTGTGTTGTTTTCCCTCCTACCATTCTTTAGAATCATGAATTCTGTCATTTCATGATCACATTCACCCAAGCTTCCTTCCACTTTCAAATTCTCAACCGGTTCCTCCCTATTTGTCAAAGCCAAATCTAGAACAGCCTCTCCCCTAAAAGCTTTCTCCACATTCTGAAAGAAAAATTGTCTCCAACACATTCCAAGAACTTGTTGGATAATCTGAGCCCTGCTGTGTTGTTTTCCCAGCAGAGGTCGTCTTCAGTAGTGTAGCGTGGCTGTAGACACGTGTTCTCTAACCTTGCTCCGAGGAAGTCCTAGACGATACAAGGGTTAAAAACACCTGAACCCCATCTCCTCGATTGCTCCACCCCTGCTCTCTCTGGTGGAACTGCATGGCTTGCGGGCATGGGTCCCAATTTCAGTAGTGTAGACAAGGCGATAGTCAGGAATGTATACGGTGGTTTGGGGCTGAATTATTATCCCCCTAGAGCTGTGCTGTGTGTGGCTGAGTGTGACCCTGAAGGTGTCTGACCTGCTTTTAATGTTACACTTCTTTTGACTTACCTGAAAGTTGGTTTGGTGCTTGTGAAATCTGGGCCTAATCCAAAGCCTGTTGAAGCCAATGGGAGTCTTTCCACTGACTTCAGATCAGCACCACTCTGTCGCCTCGATGACAACAAGTTCAAATCCCCTCCTCAATTGTCTCCTGTAATTAGCTTTACCAACAGGACCATAAAATTATGGGAAATATTTACATACATTATTGACTGCATCTGAGGCTCTCTAATGTCTGGTATGAAGAGCCAGTATAAAGTGAACAGATCTGCCGGTCCCTGCTAGGGTGTAGTCATCCAGCTCTCTCTCTATGCTCTCAGGGGTCCCCCAGCAGGTAACAGAGGGGGTTTGAGAAGTGCCAACAAAACCTCCGCAGAGCACCACCCTTCCTCCCGCAGCTGGCCCTCAGTCGTGCCTCCCTCCCTCCTCCTCGTTACTCCAGAACAACAGAAATTCACATGCAAGAACTTTGTTAATGGGAGTTAAGGTGGCAGGTGCTCAGCCCTGCCCTGGGCTCCCTGTGTCCTTTCAGAATGGGAGTGTTTAATTCCCAGAAGTCAAAGGTTGGCAAACCAGGATATGCAGAGGTATTATGGCCAAATTCACAGCCATAAAAAATGCATCACGGACCATGAAATCTATACAGATTTCACAGGGGAGACCAGCATTTCTCAAACTGAGGGTCCTGACCCAGAAGAGGGTTGTGGGGGGAGGAGGTGGTTTGCAAGGTTATTGGAGGGGATCACAGTATTGCCACCCTTACTTCTGTGCTGCCTTCAGAGCTGGGGAGCCAGAGAACGGTGGCTGCTGGCCAGGCACCCAGCCCTGAAGGCAGTGCCCCCCCAGCAGCACCCTAAACGTAAGGGTGGCAATGCCGTGACCCATCGACAGTAACCTTGCTGCCTCCCTCCCCCCAGCCCCTTTTTGGTCAGGACCCTACAGGTACAACACTGTGAAATTTCAGATTTAAATAGCTGAAATGATGAAAATAACAATTTTCTACATCCTGTGACTGAAATTGACCAAAACCGACCGTGAATTTGGTAAGGTCTTAATTATGATGCTTCCCACGCAACTCAAACTCTGCCCCAGTGGGTCTGGGAATAGGAACAGGAAGTAGACCAGCACCGTGCCAAACCAAACTTGCCCTTGTCTGTGTGCCCAGCACCGCCCCAAATCCGCATTCCTCTTCATACCGTCCACACTGTTCGGTGCAGCGCAATTGATTAAGGCGGGAATTGCTGTTCATTGGCGGGGGAGGGTAACATCTGTGGTCTGCGTGAGGGACCCCTCTGGGCACAGACCAAAGGAGGCAGAGTTGAGGTTGTTTGGCAGGAGTATCCTTAGCCCAGCATCTCCTGCTTTGCCAGCCGTTGAATGTTGAGTAGTCTGGGCTCTCGCTCTGACGAGGCATGAAGAGCACAGAGCAGTGCTGTCCCCCTACAATGGTGACGTTTTTCGCACGTGAATAATGGAAATCCTGGGCAGCTGCCCTGTAGGCTGGTCTGTGCACCAACCAGCTCACTGCTCAGGAAGAGTGAGGTGATGACTGTTCCCTTTGGATAGGAGTCCCCGTATCTACTAACTACACTGAAACCCTGCCCTGTGAGAGACGCTAATACACTCTCTCTTCTCCTCCTCCTCCTCTGCACAGCAAACGACCAAGGATCTAGTGGCTCTGACCTATCTGCCCAGGGTAAGTGAGGGGGGCTCTAGCCTAGGGGTTCACTGCTCTCACTGAGGCCTCTGGAGAGAGAGACCTAGTCCAAGTCATTGGACCCTGACTCTCCCTGGCCCGTCCCCTCGAGCAAACCAGCCCCAAGGAGCAGAACAGGGGAGTTCTGGATCACTTATTTCCCTTTTATTCACACTGGGGGTGCAGGAACAGGTTTGCAGCCAAATCCCCCTTGTTTTCTCTGCCATGACTTTAGGTGTGAAAGACTCTAATGAGAGGGATTTCTCTGTGGCTGCTGACACAGCGTGGGCTGAGCTCAGCTTTTGCAGTGATAACTCCAGCTGCTTCAGAGAACAGTCTCCAGTGAACTGCAGGGAGGAAGCAGCAGGGACAGAGCCCAGCACTTGGGGCTCCAGGAACCTGGGTCTCTGACCCTGGAGCTACAAGCTTTGTCAGCGGGGTTAGAGATTTTGTCCACTGAACCCTGCAGCCACTCGGGCGACCGCCCCGACCGCAGCGTGCACTGTCATTGCAAAACATGATGGCAGGTTCCCTTTGACAGACGTTGCCTGTGTTTAACTTCTGCAGCTTAACAGAGCCTGGTGGAGTCCGTGCCACGGCCTGAGGGGACCCCCGAGAGGAAGACGGATGAGCTCCGCTCTGTCTCCTTACAAGAACCAGTCAACCCCTCCCTAGCTTTCCTCTGGCACTTGGAACGTCCCGTGTGGGATTTCCAGCCTCGTCTCTCTGCTCACTGAACCACGTTTTGCTTTTCAGGTGTCATAGTTTTCTGTAATAATGTTTTATTTGCACAAAATAATTTCCAACATTTTAATGGATAAAATCTCTGTTAGTCAGAGTTCAGTGTTTGCCCCATTTAGTGTGGGCACACCGTCCTCTGGCTGCGCGGTGCTGCGGTCTGCACACCCTGGACGGGGCGCTAGGTCTGTCAGCAGTAACTGCTCATGTGTCTGTGGTGGGGACGGCTTTTTTTCCTGCCGAATTTCATGATTATAACGCGGTAAATGGCCGGGTCTACTCGCAGCTGGTCACGCTGTTGCCATCATCAGCTGAGGGCGTCTGTTGGACAGGAATAAGTGTCTGTGTTTAGTTTGTAAGTGCCTCTAATGTCCTTTTCACCATTCATAGAGCCATAGAAATGCTGGGCTAGAAGGGCCCTCAAGAGTTCATCAAGTCCAGCCCCAATCTCAGGCAGCACCAAGTTAACCTAGACCATCCCTGACAGGTGTTTGTCCAACCTGTTCTTAAAAACCTCCAACGACAGGGATTCCACATCCTCTCTAGGCAACCTGTGTGACGAAGTGGGATATTTTCCTAACATTGCGTATGTATACTGTGTGCCTCAGTTTCTCCCATGTGCTGCATGTCTAACCCAGGTGGGAGGGAGTGTCTGTTGTAGAGGACCAGGTGTGATCCAGTCTAGCAGCCTGGACTCCAGACCATGGCCTGGGCACTTTGTAACGTAGCGACTGATGATCTGAAGGCCCATCCCAACTTGGAGCCAGCCAGTTATGGGCAGCGGAAAGAACAAAGAGCTGAAGAGAGAGTCACCTGGAGACCTGTTTGCCCGGGAAAGAAGACCGATGGAGGTGGGGCCTTGGAGGTGATATGGGGTGGGCTGCAGAAAGGAGGATTCACTTCTGGTCTGGGAACAAAGAGTGGCCTGAGCCCACCTGGATGGGGACAGACCCAGATGGACGCCCCTGAGAATGTCTTGTGCTGTGCTCCAGACGTACAATAAACCCTTCTGTGCTGCGCTGGCTGAGAGTCGCTGCAGGCTCGAGAGAGGCAGGCATGCTGGAGGCTCAGACGGGCGGTACTGGGAGGCGGAGGAGAAGCCTACAGCTTAAACCCTGAGCAAAGAGTGTGACCTCATGTAGGCTCAATACTCTGAAAGGCCGGTTTCCCCCGGGGCCATACGGAGCCAAGAGGGCACTGGCCTGTGAGTCTGTGACAACCTGTCCCACAGTGAACTGTCCTTAGAGCTAGAGAGTTTTCCTAATGTCTAACCTAAATCCCCCGTCTCCTACTATCAGTGCACCTGGAGAACACATGATCACCGTCCTCTTCAGAACAGCCCTTAATGCCGGGGTAGATAATTATTTTTTGTTAAGGTCCAAATTTCTTGGTCAAGATATAGCCACGGTCCAGACTCAAGAGAAGCATTTTTCACACCACAAGTGCCCCTGTTCAGCGAACCCCTGCAATGCTGTGAAATGTGCCCAGGGCCTATATTGTTTATATTCTTAGTGCCTTAAATGAAAAATAAAATCAAGCCATGGTATAGCCTGAAAATAACCTCCAAGAAAGATAACGAGGCATCTGGTGGCACCTTAAAGACTAACCGATTTGTTTGGGCATAAGCTTTCATGGGCCCACGAAAGCTTATGCCCATACAAATCGGTTAGTCTTGTTGAAGACCCCAGGGCATGGCCACTAGTTAAGTCGAGGGGATGGAAGGTCATAAGGGTCGAGGAAGTCTCCCTGCTGAAGGCCGAAAGGCTTCTTCTCAACCCCCCTTAAAAGAATTCAGGCCTGGCTGGTTTTGAGTAAGCTCTTTTGCTCTTAAAACAATGTTGCAGCTGCAGATAATGCCTCATTGTGTAAGGTTTGCTGACGCCAAGTTAAAGATAATAGGAGAGAGAACTACAAGGCCAGACAGAATGTGCTGGTTGTTTAAGTTGCTAGGAATGCTTGTTAGCGGTTGCAGGAAGTAAACATTGTTGTAACCCATATAAGGAAGGCAGAGTATTTGTGTAAAGTTTTAATTGGATGATGTGTAGTGCAGTAGCATTAAGGAATATAAAAGTGTGTGTAATGACCTGCTCTGGGTGCAGGATTTGAGATTTTATTCTCCCTGCACCTTGTTTGCAGCTGCAAATAAACTTTTCTGCTTCTCCACCCCGTTGTGATTATTGGGTGAAGCACACCGGGTAATGAACCCGTTCTGTTGTTTGGCCTCTGGGCACTGGGTGCCGGGAACAGGTTTTGGCGTCCCAACGTGGGGCGACGAGGCTGCAATTTAGCCTTGCCCGGACCCCTCCTGGAGGTCGAGGATTGCAGCTACAACCGATGCCCAGCGCGCACCAGGTGAGTTCATCGGGGGCCTCGGAGGAGACGCAGTTTGATCGACCCTGGAGGGCACAACGGTGCAACGCACTCATATAGTGGAGAAGCAGCTGTGGGCAACGGTGAGGAACCAGTCCCTTGCACGTAGGGGAGGAGCAGCTGTGGGCGACGGTGGGGAACCGGTCCCTTGGATAAGATAGGAACCTTTTAAAATCCGGATTGTATGCGCTGTTGGAACCTGGGGATGCCTGGAGTCACCCTGTAGGTATGGGACAGGAACAGAGCACGGGAGGTAGGGTACGGTGCACGCCCCTAGAGTGTATTTTAGTAAATTGGAAGGTACTTGGATCAGATCCAATGACTAAGGGTAAATTGAAGCGATTTTGTACGGTTGACTGGCCTCAGTGCAAATTAGAGGACCAGGAACAGTGGCCTCCCGGAGGATCGCTAAATCATAATACAATCCTCCAATTACTCCTGTTCTGTCAGCGAACGGGGAAGTGGAATGAGCATTCGTATGCTTACTTGTTTATGATCTTGTGGTCTTGTACTGATATTTTACAACGCTGTAATTTAACCCCGATTGGCCCGGTAGCAATTAATGTCAGTCCCCGGACCCCCACCCCAAATGTAATGGCAGATCCGGTGTTTCCTTCGGCCCTTACACCCACACAGAGTGTGTCCCCTTCGGCCCCTACACCCACACAGAGCGAGGCTCGGAGTAAGATTCCTAGTGAAGCTCATAGTGAGGTTCGAGCTCCATCTGCTGGACTATACCCGTTACTTACCGAGACTAAAATTGCCAGTAATGCAATAGAAAGAACAAGCTGCTCTTACTATGCAGGTCTATACTCATACACCTTTTAATCCTATGGAACTGGCCGCTTTCAAAGCACAGGCTGGAGAATTTTCTATCAACCCAAGCAAGTTTGTATCGGTTTTTGAGGGATGTCTTAGCAGCTATAAGCCAGACTGGGGTGATTGTAATGTCCTTCTGCAAACATTGTTGACTGAGGTTGAATGAGAACAGGTTATTGCTTCCTCCCTTGCTTTAGCTAAGAGGCGATATGACCAGGACCGTAACAATATCCCGACCCCAGATGATCAGGTTCCCGTAAAGGATCCTAGGTGGGACCCAAATGACAATCAGGCTATGACCCACCTCACCTCCTATAAGGAGCTGCTACTGTATGGACTCCGTCATGCAGCTGTCAGACAGAATAATTGGACTAAACCATATGAGGTAGTGCAGGACCCAAAGGAAAGCCCTGGAGCCTTTTTACAGCGCATTCGAGACACGATCCGACAGTATACCAATGCAGATCCCAATGATCCGCAAACTGAGGCAAATATTAAAGGAGTATGTACAAGCAGGGCAGCCCCCGAGATTAAGAGAAAGCTACAGAAAAAGGAGGATTTGATGGGTATGACCATGGCACAGATTTTAGAAGCAGCAAATCGAGTGTATAGTTTAAGAGAAGTGGAGAAGGAGAAGAAGCAAGTGAGACTGATGGTAGCGGCGGTGCAGGCAGGCACGAAGGGAAGTGAACGAGAAGGAAGGGGCCGTGGACGCGGACGTCCAGGCCCGCGGGAGAGACGACTGGGGCGCAATCAGTATGCCCTGTGTAGGCAAGAGGGACATTGGAAGAATGAGTGCCCAAACAAGAAGGAAAGGGGGGGTACCTCTATGATGGCGATAGAAGAACAGGAATAGGGGTGTCAGGGGAGACGGATCATCCTTCCCCCGGAACCCCGAGTAAAAATGTGGGTGGGAAATGAAGAAATAGATTTTTTTAGTGGACTCTGGAGCGACGCGAACTGCTGTAAATCAGCCCCTTCAGTTGTCAGTAGCAGACTCCCTCACTGTGACAGGAGCCACAGGCAAAGATACCAAGTGCCTAGTGTATGCCCCAGCAGAATGTGCTTTGGGAAACAGAACCATATCCCATAAGCTGGTATACCTCCCTGAATGCCCAACACCGTTGCTGGGATGGGACCTGCTGTGTCGCCTAGGTGCCACCCTGCATTTTACTCAAGATGAAATAACCCTTACCTTGCCCCCTGAAAATGCACGGATTATGGCCCTTGCAGTTGAACCCTCGGCTATGCAAGCCCCAGAATGGGACCAGTGGGAAGTCCAAGTCCTTGTGTGGGCATCAGGGATCCCAGGAAAAGCTACTCACCAAACCCCCATTCATGTCCAGCTCATTCCCGGGAAAGGCCCGGTGTGGGTAAAGCAATATCCCATCAAGAAGGAAGCCAGAGAGGGGGGTTACAGGAAACCATATATCGATTTCTAACGTACGGTATTCTCCGGGAATGTCAGTCAGTCTGGAACACTCCCATTTTACCCATACAGAAACCTGATGTCATGTACCGTCTGGTACAAGACCTAAGGGCAGTTAATGAACGGGTTAAGACTCTGCACCCTCTTGTCCCTAACCCGTATACCCTATTAGTGTCTATAGGGGGACAGTATACCCATTTTTCAGTTCTTGATTTAAAAGATGCTTTTTTTGCCATCCCAGTTGACACCTCATCACAGGAGATTTTCTCCTTCGAATGGGAGGACCGGGACAGAGTTAAAAAGCAACTTTGCTGAACAGTGTTAGCCCAGGGGTTTAAAAATTCCCCCACCCTCTTTGGCCAGGCTCTGGCCAGGGACCTAAAGAAGTAGAATAATGAGGAAGCCCTCCTTTTGCAATATGTAAATAATCTGTTAATTGCCACTGTGGGCTTAACTCCTTGCCTTAAAGCCACCGTAAGTCTCCTGAATTTTGTGGGACTCCGAGAATGTCGGGTAGCACGAAGTAAGGCTCAGATTGCTCTCCCGCAGGTACAGTACCTCGGGTTCTACATACGGCAGGGGGAACGCCCGCTTTCAAATGAGAGGAAGGAAGTCATATGCCAAGTTCCTATCCCGAGTAATCGCAAGCGACTCAGAGCATTTCTGGGGGTGGCAGGCTTCTGTTGAATATGGATCCCAAAGTTTGAACTATGGGCTAGACCCCTGTACAACTGTGTAAAAGGAGCAAACCATGACCCCTTTCATTGAACCCCAGAGGCTGACAGGGCATTTAAAATCCTGAAAAGAAAGCTGATGGAAGCCCCGGCTCTAGGTCTGCCAGATCTCTCCAAGCCATTTCAGTTGTATGTACATGAACGAAAGGGGGTGGCCCTGGGAGTACTCACACAGCTGCTAGGAGCATGGAGACGTCCGGTGGCATATTTTTCTAAACAACTGGACCAAGCAGCCAAGGGCTGGCCAGCGTGCCTGCGGGCAGTGGCAGCCACCGCCCTGACCCTGGCAGAAGCAGAGAAACTGACACTAGGGGGAACAATACAGGTTTTTACACCACACATGGTATGCGCTTTACTGGATGTTAAGGGTGGCCTCTGGCTCACACAAGCGCGTATAACAAGATACCAAGAAAGCTCTTAGAGAACCCTGAGATCGCGCTGCAGCCTTGTCCATCCCTTAACCCTGCCACCCTCTTACCAGAAACTGAGAAACAGGAACATGACTGTTTGGAGATCATAGATGTCCAATATTCTAGCCGCCCGGACTTGAAGGATGTGCCCCTCCCAAATGCAGATGATGAGTGGTACACTGATGGTAGCAGCATGGTGATAGATGGGCAAAGGAGGGCGGGTTATGCTATTGTGACCCTCAATGACACCGTGGAAGCTGAAAGTTTGCCCGCTGGGACCTCTGCCCAGTTGGCTGAGCTAGTGGCCCTGACCCGTGCACTCAAACTGTCCAAAGGAAAACGAGTCAATATTTTCACTGATTCCAAATATGATTTTGGTGTGGTGCATGCTCATGCTGGCCTGTGGAAGCAGAGGGGAATGCGGACAGCCCAAGGCTCCCCAGTCAAGTACGGGCCCCAAATCCTCCGGCTTCTAGAGGCCGTGCAACTCCCTTCGGAAGTGGCGGTGGTACACTGTAAGGCCCATCAGAGGGAGTATCAAGATGTGACCAGGGGTAATGTCAGGGCAGATAGAGAGGCGAAGCATGCTGCTACCCTGACGTCCCTTCAGACTGAGAACACCTATATGCATGCCCTTATCCCAACAGTGAGGGAGCTCCTGACCCCTCAGTATTCTGGGGAGGAGAAACAGCTAGCTGACAGACTTGGTCTCCAGGAAAAGGAGGGATGGCTTCATTCCCCGGAAGGGAAAGTCCTCTTACCAAAGGGCCTAATTCTGCTAGTATTACAGAAATTACTCATGCTGGCAGGGAGGCACTTATCCAACTAATGGGAAAGTACTTCATAACCTCCAGACTCAGACCCCTGGCTGCCCAGGTACAGGCAGAATGCCTAGTCTGTCAAAAGAATAACCCCCACCAGGACACCCAGTACCACCAGCGGCCCTGGAAGCCACTCCAGGCCCTGGACGGGTGTGGCAAATAGACTTTACTGAGTTTCCCCAGACCCAAAGGTTCAAGTATCTCCTTGTCATAGTGGATAGATTCAGCGGATGGCCGGAAGCCTTTGCATGTCGGAATTGCACTGCCAGGACAGTGGCTCTCAAGTTAGTTAAGGAGATCATTCCTCGCTTTGGACTTCCCCAGTGGATGGAATCTGACAATGGAACACACTTCACGTCAAAAATCGTCCAAAGCATCTCAGACGCCTTACAGATTCCCTGGAAACTCCATACACCCTGGAGACCGCAAGCCAGTGGGGTAGTGGAGCGGACCAATCAGACCCTTAAGCGACATTTCTCAAAAGTATGCCAGGAGGCCTCCCTACGGTGGCCTTATGCCCTGCCCCTAGTTCTGCTCCGCATCCGTGCTCTCCCAAAGGGTAGATTAGGGCTCAGTCCCTTTGAAATTATGTTTGGAAGGGCATGGCCTATGAATGGTACACCGGCTGTGTCAGGGGGAGAGTGGGAATTGGGGAATGGGTTTCTGTCTCAGTATATGTGTTCCCTGTCTGCTGTTCTTTTGTCTCTTCGCAGGTATACTAAGGATTCCCAGCCTCTACCCTTGAACTCGTCCATCCACTCCCTGCAGCCTGGTGATTCAGTGCTCGTACGTACCTGGAAAGACGAGCCCCTCCAGGAAAAGTGGAAGGGACCCTATACCGTCCTGCTGGTCTCCCACACGGCAGCAAAGGTCGAGGGACACAAGAATTGGATTCATTATACCTGGCTGAAAGTGGTGTAACCCCCCCACCCCGGCCCCGACTGAAAGGTGCATTCAGCCCCCTCCACTGAAGATCTTGGACTAAAATTATTATTTAAATGGCAGCCCGCCGGGAAGGCAGGAAAATAGATGGGAGGGTATATTTTATTCCCCCTCTTGGCCATGTGCCTAACTGGTACTGCTGTTTCAGGCATTGTACCCGTAAATACCTGGCTGGCACTGGCCCAGAGTGCAGTGAACGCAACGTCGTTTTGTTTGCCACATACATTTTCAGTGGGTGCAATCATGGAGACTTGTTTTATTGGTGTATGTGCAGCCCCAACCCTGGTTCAGCATTATTCCCTGTTAAAAAACGGTAAATAAAACATTTACTTATACTGATTTATATACCCTTGGATCTGCCCAGTATAAGTTAGATGCCTGCATGTTTTCTTATTACCTAGCCAATACAACCCTTGCCCCCTCTTGTATGAGGTTTGTAAATGCTACCCACATTGGGGAAAACCTCACCAATGAAAAACTTAAATGTAATAACAGTGTGGAAATCTTCTTTGCCTACGGGCACATGAAATTGCCAGCAGGGTGGTTCCTTATATGTGGCAGACATGCGTATTCCTATGTCCCGGCCAATAGTTCTGGGGGTCCCTGCTCTCTTGGTCATGTGGCCCCATTGATTTTTCCATACCCTCTGCAGTTATCTGTCCGTCATAAAAGGGATGCTATTCCCCTTGATTCCACCTGTAGGTCAGAGGTAACCTTCTTCTCAGAGAGTGAGGCAGCAGCTCTGGCCTTTTCCTTAGTTGGTGTTCCTGGGCTTGTGGTGCATAATTATCACGCAGTAGAGCACCTTGCCTGCACGGTGGCAAAGGCCATTAACTTACCTCAACCGTCCTGGCCCAACTCTCACATGAGTTAGGGGAAGTATGTCAGGGTATGCTACAGAACAGGCTGGCTGTGGACTATTTGCTTCTACGCCATGGTCATCTATGCCAGGAGTTTGCGGGCATGTGTTGCTTTAATATAACAGATGCAGGGCCATCCGTAGAAGCTGATTTACAACGCCTAAAGCAGCTGGTAAAGGGCATTCATCAGCAAACTGGGGAGGATTGGCTAGGCTCTCTATTTTCTGGTTGGGGCCTTTCCCCGTGGCTTGTCCAAGTGGGTTGTTTAGCCTATTATTTAAGTTTTTTTTCCCTGTATTAATCATGTTATGTTTACTGTGTTGTATGTGGTCCTGTGTAAAAATGCTTATTTTGCACAGTTTTGAACATTTTAATTTTATGCATAGCCCGCTAGTAAGTAAATAAAGATGAGAAGACTCAAGCAATAGAAATGAGTATTCTCAAAGAAGGGAATTGTTGGAGACCCCAGGGCATGGCCACTAGTTAAGTCGAGGGGATGGAAGGCCATAAGGGTCGAGGAAGTCTCCCTGCTGAAGGCCGAAGGGCTTCTTCTCAACGCCCCTTAATAGAATTCAGGCCAGGCTGGTTTGAGTAAGCTCTTTTGCTCTTAAAACAATGTTGCAGCCGCAGATAATGCCTCAGAGTGTAAGGTTTGCTGACGCCAAGTTAAAGATAATAGGAGAGACAACTACAAGGCCAGACAGAATGTGCTGGTTGTTTAAGTTGCTAGGAATGCTTGTTAGCAGTTGCAGGAAATAAACATTGTTGTAACCCATATAAGGAAGGCAGAGTATTTGTGTAAAGTTTTAATTGGCTGATGTGTAGTGCAGTAGCATTAAGGGATACAAAAGTGTGTGTAACTTCCTGCTCTGGGTGCAGGATTTGAGATTCTATTCTCCCTGGACCTTGTTTGCAGCTGCACATAAACTTTTCTGCTTCTCCACCCCGTTGTGATTATTGGGTGAAGCACACCAGGTAACGAACCCCCCCTGCTGTTGTTTTGCCTCTCGGCACTGGGTGCCGGCAACAGAAGGGGCAATAGGTCCGGGGGGCAGGCAGGAAGGAGAGGGGGGGTTGGATGGGATGGTGGCGGCTGTTAGGGGCGGGGGGATCTGGGGCCCCTCAGGGAACAGAGGGGTTGGATGGGGCCGGAGGCCCAGGGCGGCCGTCCGGGGTTGAGAAGCGGGGGTCAGATGGGGGCGGGGGCCGGACCATGTCTTGCTGTTTGAGGAGGCCCAGCCTCCCCTAACTGTCCCTCCGTAGAATTTCTGAAACCCGATCCGGCATCAGGCCAAAAGTTTGCCTGCCCCTGGCTTAGGGCCTGATTTATGCATAGACCCATTGGGAATGTGTGAACACTGCCCCATTTCTGAAACTGGAAACAGCCCCCTGCACAGGGCTGGGAAAACAGAGCAGAGCGCTGGAGCCTGAACCCCCTCGCCAGAGACTGCGTTGAAATCCTCTCAGGCATGGGCATCCTGACAGCAGGGTTATCTGGCTGGGTCGACTCTCTCCTCAGGCCCGGCGCGACCATCACATCTAGCCAATGCCTGAGATGATGGGGCATCCAGGATTTCCAGGTATATGGATCTTGGGTAGCAGATAGAAGACCCCTGGTCGGGGTTCCAGGGGCGGGTCTGTGCAGATTTGTTCTTGTGCTTTTTCAGGGAGTTTCTTGAGCAGATGGTGCAGTTTCTCTTGGTCACCCTGAGTGGGATCAGAGGGGAATGGGCTGGAGAATGTGGAGTTGGAGAGCACCAGGGGGCAAGGTGCGGGGGAGGGGTGGGGTAGAGGCAGGGGAGTTCGGGGGGTGGTCAGGGGCTCGGGGGCGGGGCGGTGAGAGGGCGGGGAACAGGGGGATGAAGGGGGCCGGAGGTCCCGGGGTGATCAGGGAGAAGGGGTGGTTGGATGGGGCAGGAGGTCCGGGGGGCAGACAGGAAGGAGAGGGGGGGTAGGATGGGGTGGTGGGAGGCTGTTAGGGGCAGGCGGATCTGGGACCCCTCAGGGAAGAGAGGGGTTGGATGGGGCTGGAGGCCCCGGGAGGCCATCAGGGGCGAGAAGTGGGGGTCGGATGGGGGCGGGGGCCGGGCCATGCCTTGCTGTTTGAGGAGGCACAGCCTCCCATAACTGGCCCTCCGTACAATTTCTGAAACCTGATCTGGCATCAGGCCAAAAATTTGCCTGCCCCTGTCTTAGGGCCTAATTTATGCAAAGACCCATTGGGAGTGTGTGAACATTGCCCCATTTCTGAAACTGGAAACAATCCCCTAGACAGGGCTGGGAAAACATAGCAGAGAACTGGAGCCTGAACCCCCTCGTCAGAGACTGCGATGAAATCCTCTCAGGCATTGGCATCCTGACAGCAGGAGTATCTGGCTGTGTCGACTCTCTCCTCCGGCCCTGCGCGACCAGCACCCCTAGCCAATGCCTGAGATGACGGGGCGTCCAGGATTTCCCAGTTTATGGATCTTGGGTAGCAGATAGAAGACCCCTGGTCAGGGTTCCAGGGGCGGGTCTGTGCAGATTTGTTCTTGTGCTTTTTCAGGGAGTTTCTTGAGCAGATGGTGCAGTTTCTCTTGGTCACCCTGAGTGGGATCAGACGGGAATGGGCTGGAGAATGTGGAGTTGGAGAGCTGCCGAGCAGCCTCTTGTTCATATTCCGACCTATTCATGAAGACGACAGCACCTCCTTTGTCAGCCTTTTTGATTCGGATGTCAGAGTTGTTCCTGAGGCTGTGGACGGTGTTGTGTTCTGCACGGCTGAGGTTATGGGCTGTCATAAATATAAAGGGAAGGGTAAACCCCTTTGAAATCCCTCCTGGCCAGGGGAAAGCTCCTCTCACCTGTAAAGGGTGAAGAAGCTAAAGGTAACCTCACTGGCACCTGACCAAAATGACCGATGAGGAGACAAGATACTTTCAAAAGCTGGGAGGAGGGAGAGAAAGAAAGGGTCTCAATCTGTCTACATGCTGTTTCTGCCGGGGATAGACCAGGAATGGAGTCTTAGAACTTTTAGTAAGTAATCTAGCTAGGTATGTGTTAGATTATGATTTCTTTAAATGGCTGAGAAAAGAATTGTGCTGAATAGAATAACTATTTCTGTCTGTGTATCTTTTTTGTAATTTAAGGGTTTGCCTAGAGGGGTTCTCTATGTTTTGAATCTAATTACCCTGTAAGGTATCTACCATCCTGATTTTACAGAGGTGATTTCTTTACTTCTATTTACTTCTATTTCTATTAAAAGTCGTCTTGTAAGAAAACTGAATGCTTTTTCATTGTTCTCAGATCCAACGGTTTGGGTCTGTGGTCACCTATGCAAATTGGTGAGGCTTTTTATCCAACATTTCCCTGGAAAGGGGGGGGTGCAAGTGTTGGGAGGATTGTTCATTGTTCTTAAGATCTAAGGGTCTGGGTCTGTGGTCACCTAGGCAAATTGGTGAGGCTTTTTACCAAACCTTGTCCAGGAAGTGGGGTGCAAGGTTTTGGGAAGTATTTTGGGGGGAAAGACGTTTCCAAACAGCTCTTCCCCAGTAACCAGTATTTGGTGGTGGTAGCGGCCAATCCAAGGATAAAGGGTGGAATATTTTGTACCTTGGGGAAGTTTTGACCTAAGCTGGTAAAGATAAGCTTAGGAGGTTTTTCATGCAGGTACCCACATCTGTACCCTAGCGTTCAGAGTGGGGAAGGAACCTTGACATGGGCCAAGTGATGCTGCTTTTCGACCACTTCAGCCCGTGCTTGTCAGCTGAAGCACTCGAGTTGAAGTCCAGTCTGCTGTTTCGACCTTCAGGCAGAATCCTTCTTTTTGTCATGTTGGTAGGATGGTCTCTGTGGATTAGTGTGTTGTTCAGAGGTGTGTTGGAAATATTCCTTCTGTCGGAGATGTGGAAAGTCACATTCCAGGTCACCGCAGAACTGTATCATGTTGGTGGGGGTGGAGGGGCAGAAGGAGAGGCCACCCAAGACACCCACTTCCTGGGCACTAGAGTGTTAATAAGCAATGGTCACATAAACACCACCCTCTCCTGGACCGCTATACTTACCTACATGCCTCCAGCTTTCATCCAGACCACATCACATGATCTGTTGTCTACAGCTAAGCTCTAAGATACAACCGCATTTGCTCCAATCCCTCAGACAGAGAAAAACACCTCCAGGATCTCTATCCAGCATTCTTCAAACTACAATCCCCACCTGCTGAAAGGAAGAATACCCAGCAGTCACCTACTCTAGGACAGGCCCAACAAAGAAAGGAATAGAACGCCACCAGCCATCAGCTTCCGCCCCCAACTAAAAGATCTCCAGGGCAGGATCAAGGATCTACAATCTATTCTGAAGGACGATCCCTCAATCTCACAGATCTTGGGAGACAGGCCAGTCCTCACTTACAGACAGCCCCCCAACCTGAAGCAAATACTCACCAGCAACCACACAACAAAAATACTAACCCAGGAACCTATCCTTGCAACAAACCCATTGCCAACTCTGTCCACATATCTAGTCTAGGGACACCATCCTCGGACCTAATCACATCAGCCACACCATCAAATGTGCCCAAATACATTTGTTTGTCTCTAAGGTGCCAGAACTACTCCTCGTTTTGTTTTGTTTTTTTGCTGATACAGACTAACACGGCTCCCACTCTGAGCTAAATGATTGCATCTCTCCCCAAAATAGATCTAGAAGCACAAAGAACACCCTGGAGACCAGGCCTTTAATCGTTAGGAAACATCAGAGTTAAGGTGACGTGTACACACTTCGTGCAGTGCTGTTGTGCATGTGTGTTATGATACAGACTCACAAGTGTGGCCTTGGGGTCAATTCCCTGCCCCCCACAGCATCAATTTCCTCCAGACTCCCAAGGGAAGTGGGGCTTCGTCCATCCCTTGATGAGATGCCTTTCTCAAGTCTGCTTTGGTCCAAAACTCGCTATTGCGCCATGCAGGAGGCCTGTGATGTGGAGGGGGCCAGATGAGATGATCTAACAGTCTCTTCTGGCCTTCAAGTTTCCAAATCTCTGCAAAACCAAGTGCAGCACATTGAGCATCCTCTGATGGTTCCACGTGTGGCCTGCGTGAACCCTTGCACTACCACTAAGTGTGTGGGGGTGACCCAGGGGGAGCAGCTCAAACACGCACAGGAGCCGGCTCGGGGCAGGACATGAGCCCTGCAGGGCAGGGGTGGGGGTGGCAGTGACATCACAAGGGCCATTTGCAGCACTCAGCTGATTGGTGAAAGGAGGTTGGGAGGCGGTGACCTCACAGAGAGTCCACGACAACGGCCAGGGAGGACAGGCTGCAGGGCAGGGGGATCTCAGAGACCCCCGGGGCTTTGCTGCAGGGAGTCTCCTTCTTGAGGTGTCTCCTTGAGGACTGAGAGAGAATTCAGGGTCTTGTATGTGAGCGCGAGGTGGAGCCTCTCTGGAGTTTTCTCCTTTCCCACTGCTCATTGAGCGAGAAGACAGACGTCCCTGTGGAGAAGGGAAGAGCCCCAGAGAGGTTTGGTACCGAGGCAGCCTGATCCGCCCGGTGCTGGCCAAATTCTCGGCATGGAAAACAGGAGGTTAAGGTGGGACAATTTTCCCCCAGCTAGGCCTATGTCCCTTTGAGTCCTTGGGGTTTGTCTTTTTTGGTTTTCCTTTTCCTGCTTCCCTCCATCCACTGGCGAGGAGGGGGCTGCTCTGTAGCCCTCATGGTGGGAGGCCTCCCAAAAAGATGGGACAGGAAGCGTGCTCTGAGAGTGATCCTCACCGGTGACCTGAGCCATCCCTGGGCCATCTGGGATCCATGCTGATTGGCTGAGCAGGGGGTCTCGTGGCAGGGAGGAGATTCAGGACTTTGTTGGTCTCCTTTAAGGCCCAGCAAATAAGCCAGAACCAATCATCTGCTTGGTGAATTGTTCTCCTTCTCGCTGCTGATTGTCTCTGAGCCATTCCTGGTTCTCGCTGGTGTTCTCGTGCTTCTAAAACACTTGCTGAAGAATCAGTGTGAATGGTTGTTGGTTTGTAGCTCATTGCAGGTCCCTTTATTCTGATCATTCAGTATGTGAAACTCCAGACTGATCATAGAATCATAGAATATCAGGGTTGGAAGGGACCTCAGGAGGTCATTTAGTCCAACCCCCTGCTCAAAGCAGGACCTATCCCCAACTAAATCATCCCAGCCAGGGCTTTGTCAAGCCTGACCTTAAAGACTTCTGAGGAAGGAGATTCCACCACCTCCCTAGGTAACGCATTCCAGTGTTTCACCACCCTCCTCGTGAAAAAGTTTTTCCTAATATCCAACCTAAACCTCCCCCACTGCAACTTGAGACCATTACTCCTCATTCTGTCATCTGCTACCACTGAGAACAGTCTAGATCCATCCTCTTTGGACCCCCATGGCAGGTAGTTGAAAACAGCTATCAAATCCCCCCTCCTTCTTCTCTTCCGCAGACTAAACAATCCCAGTTCCCTCATCTTCTCCTCATAAGTCATGTGTTCCAGTCCCCTAATCATTTTTGTTGCCCTCCGCTGGACTCTTTCCAATTTTTACACACCCTTCTTGTAGTGTGGGGCCCAAAACTGGACACAGTTCTCCAGATGAGGCCTCACCAGTGTCGAATAGAGGGGAACGATCACGTCCCTCGATCTGCTGGCAATCGCCCCTACTTATACATCCTAAAATGCCATTGGCCTTCTTGGCAACAAGGGCACACTGTTGACTCATATCCAGCTTCTCATCCACTGTAACCCCTAGGTCCTTTTCTGAAGAACTGCTGCCTAGCCATTCGGTCCCTAGTCTGTAGCGGTGCATGGGATTCTACCATCCTAAGTGCAGGACTCTGCACTTGTCGTTCTTGAACCTCATCAGATTTCTTTTGGCCCAATCCTCCAATTTGTTTAGGGCCCTCTGTATCGTATCCCTACCCTGCAGCGTATCTACCTCTCCTCCCAGTTTAGTGTCATCTGCAAACTTGCTGAGGGTGCAGTCCACGCCATCCTCCAGATCATTAATGAAGATATTAAACAAAACTGGCCCCAAAGTATTTGGGACCCGAAGTATTTGGGACATAAGACTTGTCTGGAAGGGCGCACAGGGCTAAAGTGTTTTTTGCCATAGCAGGTTCCTTGTCCCAAGAATGACGTCCATCCCCCTTCCAAAGAAGACCCAAATGAGCTGTTACCAGAATTGCCCTTTACCTTGGGCATTTGTTACCATTTGTTAGGGTTACTCTTCTCGTGGGGGGAGATTCTGCAATTCTGACAATGTGCTGCTTTTGTCACTTGTGTTTTCCTATGGATCGCTACTCCTTCCTTCTGCAAGTTCCCTCCCAATGGAGCTACCCTGCAGGACCTCGGTTCCCCAGGGCTGGGGTCTTCCAGCCCCCAGATGTGATGAACATGAACAGACACACAGGCACACACACATGAACATAGCATGTCAGAGAGGACTGGGTCATCAGCAGTCACAAGCTGACCCCTGATGTGTCCCGAGACTAAGTGGGCTGGATTGAATGGCAATTTAAAGCTGGTCCCCTCCTATGTCCTTGGACTCAGCTGGCTGGGCTGAGCAACACCTTAATCTGCCACCCCCCTATGCCCCAGGTTCAGCACCTCCCTATCCCCGCCTTCACACCACAACCATTCTGCTAGTAACCCACTTGCTGAGCAAACCCCCGAGGACTTTTGAGGCTGCAGGGATCTTTAGCTTGGGTACAAGGAGCGTTGCTGCAGAGTGAATGGAGAAACCAAAACCACCCATGGAGGTGGGGTGGGGGGGCTAGCAAACTATAACTGATCACATGAGGCAGGGTCAGGAGGCTATACCTAGTGAGAGACAGAGGCACAGAAAGAGACAGATGGATCTCAGCACTTCTCGAAGCTGGAATCGATCAGGGTTCCCAGGTGTCCTTGGTAGCTGAGGGACCGGAGCGCTGGAGCCAGGCAGAGCCCCCAGCACAATCAATCAGGAAAAGCTAATGAGGAGGACTTGTGGCACCTTAGAGACTAACCAATTTATCTGAGCATAAACTTTCATGGGCTAAAGCCCACTTCATCAGATGCATGCAGTGGAAAATACAGCAGGAAGATATAGATATAGATATATCGATACAGAGAAGATGAGAAAATGGGGGTTGCCATACGAACTCTTAACAAGACCAGTCGATGAAGGTGGGCTGTTAGCAGCAGGAATAAAAGACACTTTTGTTGTGATACCTTAATCCATTGGTCTCGTTAAGAGTTAGAATGGCAACCCCCATTTTCTCATCTTCTCTGTGTATATATATCTATATATCTTCCTGCTGTATTTTCCACTGCATGCATCTGATGAAGTGGGCTTTAGCCTATGAAAGCTTGTGCTCAAATAAATTGGTTAGTCTCTAAGGTGCCACAAGTCCTCCTCGTTCTTTCTGCTGAAACAGACTAACATGGCTATCATTCTGAAGCCGCACCAAAGGCTCTTACGTAAATTGAGTTGTCATGGGATAAGAGGGAAGACCCTTTCATGGATTGAGAACTGGTTAAAAGACAGGGAACAAAGGGTAGGAATAAATGGTAAATTTCCAGAATGGAGAGGGGTAACTAGTGGTGTTCCCCAAGGGTCAGTCCTAGGACCAATCCTATTCAACGTATACATAAACAATCTGGAGAAAGGGGTAAACAGTGAGGTAGCAAAGTTTGCAGGTGATACTAAACTGCTCAAGATAGTTAAGACCAAAGCAGACTGTGAAGAACTTCAAAAAGATCTCACAAAACTAAGTGATTGGGCAACAAAATGACAAATGAAATGGAATGTGGCTAAATGTAAAGTAATGCACATTGGAAAAATAACCCCAACTATACCTACACTATGATGGGGGGCTAATTTAGCTACAACTAATCAGGAGAAAGATCTTGGAGTCATCATGGATAATTCTCTGAAGACGTCCACGCAGTGCGCAGCGGCAGTCAAAAAAGCAAACGGGATGTTAGGAATCATTAAAAAAGGGATAGAGAATAAGATGGAGAATATCTTATTGCCCTTATATAAATCAATGGTGCGTCCACATCTTGAATACTACGTACAGATGTGGACCCCTCATCTCAAAAAAGATATACTGGCATTAGAAAAGGTTCAGAAAAGGACAACTAAAATGATTAGGAGTTTGGAACTGGTCCCGTATGAGGAGAGATTAAAGAGGCTAGGACTTTTTGGCTTGGAAAAGAGGAGACTAACGGGGGATATGATAGAGGTCTATAAAATCATGAGTGGTGTGGAGAAGGTGAATAAGGAAAAGTTATTTACTTGTTCCCATAATATAAGAACTAGGGGCCACCAAATGAAATTAATGGGCAGCAGGTTTAAAACAAATAAAAGGAAGTTCTTCTTCACTCAGCGCACAGTCAACCTGTGGAACTCCTTGCCTGAGGAGGTTGTGAAGGCTAGGACTGTAACAGGGTTTAAAAGAGAACTGGATAATTTCATGGAGGTTAAGTCCATTAATGGCTATTAGCCAGGATGGGTAAGGACTGGTGTCCCTATCCTCTGTTTGTCAGAGAGTGGAGCTGGATGGCAGGAGAGAGATCACTTGATCATTACCTGTTAGGTTCACTCCCTCTAGGGCACCTGGCATTGGCCACTGTCGGTAGACAGGATACTGGGCTGGATGGACCTTTGGTCTGACCCAATATGGCCTTTCTTATGTTCTTATGCTCTTGTGTTTTCAAAGAACAGGTCTTGGTTTTGTTTTGGTGTTTCTCCTACCTGACCACATTTTCATCAGCACCCTTTGGGAGCTCCCCTTCTTAGGGTGGCTAAAAATCACAACTAAAATTTTTATTTAAATTATGACATTTAAATATAGGTTTTTTTTTTTAAAATTTACATCAAATTTCTTATCTACATATTGTTATTTCTTCTCTTCCATTTTATGGTCTTTAATTGTCAAAGTGGATGTTTTCTACTTGTTTGTTTTTTTCGTTTCCTAAGTGTTAATAAGATTTCGGATTTTATGTCAATATTTTTCTACTAAGAAGTTTCACACTTAAAATGCTCATCTGTGCTGAAAAAGACAAGCCCAAGGCCTCATTAATATCCCCTAGTATGAGACTATACAGACGCAGAATTGAAAATCAAGAAGCCTGTGCTCTGCGCCTCCTTGGTCAAGAGCTTTGAGATCTACTAGTGAAAAGCGATGTGGAAGAGCAAGAGGATTTCTGGCCAGGACACTGTACTTCCACAAGTAAAGAGCTGAAATGCTTCAACCATCAGGTTTTGCAGTTTGAAGTCAATAGGGCTTGTGCTCTGAGCATTCTCGAAAACCCCTCCCTTAGGTGGCTAAAGGCAGGCTGAAGAGCCTAATATTGGGCTCCACTTTTTGAAAACTTTGGCCAGTATAAAAAAATTGCTATTGTAAATTACTGAGAGTTTAAATAACTTTTTATTGTTAAAACAAAATTGTTTCACTGTTGAAGTGACAGATTTTATGCGACTACATGACAAGTTCTTAATAAAAATACACGGAGTCCCTGACGCTGCAAACTCTCACTGAACTTTAAACCACGGGACTGTTTCTAGAGTAAAGTTCTGTGTCTGTTTAAGTGTCTGCAGGATCCGGGAATTAATTTTCACTATTTGGATTTTTGCGTATAGCAATTTTATAAATCATGAGACCCAGTGGCTGGGAGGTGTGGGGGCTGCGGGCTCTGGGGTGGGGCTGGAATGAGGAATTTGGGGTGCAGACAGGGCAGGATTAATGCAGGGGCTCTAGGGGCTGCAGCCCTGGGCTAAGGGGACTCCTCAAAAAGATCTCCAGGCTGCCAGAAGTGCAGATCTTTTGGTGGGGCCCATTTAGCCCGGGACCCTGGACTGCGGCCACTAACGTCCCTGCGTCCGGCCCTTCCTAGCGGGGAGCAGGGAGGCGGCTTCGTGCACTCCTGTCCCTCCCCCACCGTGCTGGGCTGGAGCTGGAGCTGTGAGTGTCTGGAAGCTCCGCCCGCCCGCTGCCCTCGCCTGCAGGCTCCACCCCCACAGCTCCCATTGGCCCGGTACTGCAGCCAATGGGATCTGTGGGGGCGGTGCCTGCAGGCAGACGCAGGGCAGCACAAGGAGCAACCTTCCCCCCCCGGGGCCGCAGCCAGGGACATCCGTGCCGTGCCGGCAGCTGCAGGGTCACTCCGGGAGGAGCAGCGCAGGGCCAGGGCAGGCAAGGAGCCTGCCTCAACCCCAGTGCACCCCCAAATGGGAGCCGCCCCAGGCAAGCACCCCGCTCCTCAAGCCCCAGCCCTGAGCCCCCTCCTGCACCCTAACTCCCTTTCAAACCCCATACCCCCACCCCAACCTCCTGCCCTGAGCCCCCTCCTGCACCCTCACTCTCTCCCAGATCCCCACCCCAACCCCCTGCCCTGAGCCCCCTCCCGCACCCTAACTCTCTCCCAGACCCCACCCCAACCCCCTGCCCTGAGCCCCCTCCCGCACCTTAACTTCCTTTCAAACCCCACACCCCCCACCCCAACCTCCTGCCCTGAACCCCCTCCTGTATCCTAACTCTCTCCCAGAGCCCACCTCCACCCCAACCTCCTGCCCTGAGCCCCCTCCCGCACCCCAACTCCCTCCCAGACCCCCACCCCAACCTCCTGCCCTGAGCCCCCTCCCGCACCCTAACTCCCTCCCAGACCCCCACCCCTACCCCAACACTCCTGCCTTGAACCCCCTCCCACACCCTAACTCTCTCCCAGAGCCCCACCCCCACCCCAACCACCTGCCCTGAGCCCCCTCCCACATTCCAAACCTCTCATCCCCAGCCCTGCCCCAGAGCCCGCACCCCCAGTCGGCCCCCTCACCACCTTCCGCACCCACCCCCCTGTCTCAACCTGCAGCCCCTCCTGTGCTCTGAACCCTGCATTTTTCACCACAGCCTGGAGCCTGGGAGCCACAATATCGAATAGCCCTGGGCCCAAAGAGGCTGCGCGGGGGCTCGGGCCAGAGGACTCCCCCAAGCCCTCTCCCCACCAGCAGCACGGTGCTCCGGGGGGAAGGGGCCTCTCTCCCCCCATGGGCAGCAGCGAGCTCCGGGGCCAGGAGAGGGGCCTGTGGCAGCCCTTCATCCCCAGCTGGCTCCCCTCCCATCTACCCCTCTCCTCTCCAGGCCCCTGCTGCGTGGCCCTTCATCGCTGGTGTGTGAGCGTGCGGCTGAGAGGGAACTTAGACTCCAACCTCCTGCTCGAAGCAGGGCCAAGCCCAACTAAATCATCCCAGCCAGGGCTTGGTCAAGCCGGGCCTTAAACACCTCGAAGGAAGGAGATTCCACCACCTCCCGAGGGAACCCATCCCAGTGCTTCACCACCCTCCTAGTGAAATAGTGTTTCCTAACATCCAACCTCGACCTCCCCCACTGCAACTGGAGACCATTGCTCCTGTTCTGTCATCTGCCACCACTGAGAACAGGCGAGCTCCATCCTCTTCAGGTCGTTGAAGGCTGCTCTCAATTCCTCCCGCATTCTTCTCTGCAGACTAAATAAGCCCAGTTCCCTCAGCCTCTCCTCATAAATCATGTGCTCCAGCCCCCTAATCATTTTCATTGCCCTCTGTTGGACTCTCTCCAATTTGTCCACATCCTTTCTGTAGTGGGGGGCCCAAAACTGGACACAGTACTCCAGGTGTGGCCTCACCAGTGCGGAAGAGAGGGGAAGAATCATTTCCCTCCATCTGCTGGCAATGCCCCTACTAATGCAGCCCAATAGGCCGTTAGCCTTCTTGCTGTTAGCCTTCATGTCCAGCTTCTCGTCCACTGTAACCCCAGGTCCTTTTCTGCAGAACTGCTGCTTAGCCAGTCGGTCCCCAGCCTGTAGCGGTGCATGGGATTCTTCCGTCCTAAGTGCAGGACTCTGCACTTCTCCTTGTTGAACCTCATCAGATTTCTTTTGGCCCAATCCTCCAGTTTGTCTATCCAGCATAGGGGTAGGGTCCAACTTTTCATTTCTATTTGATAGCACGTTATTTAATAAAATGGATACATTCAGGAGCAGTAATGGTCTCGATGAGGTTTGAAATGCAATGTCCTGAGCTTGGCCTTGGGGTGACGGTTTATTTGTGACTTTCCTGCTGTGAAGGAGGAGGAACAACATGGGTCTGAGTTTCTCAGATTTATTCATTTGCAGAGGGGAAGAATGTGAGAATGGGCCTTCATGGAGTGAGATGGGACCTTCAGGGAAGTCTCTTGACGTGTTTCTTTTAAATTACAGGGTCTAGCAGGGCTCTGCTGTTTATTCCCTGCAGGTATCATGCATTCCTAGATCTGGAAGATTTAGCTCAGTGGTTCTGAACCTGTGGCCTGTGGGCCACTTGCAGCCCAATCAGCACACAGCTGTGGCTCATGTGACATCCTCAGGGGCATTCAGGTAGTATCTGTGTTGTGTGGATGCAGCCCACATAAGGAGGGGGCTCAGGACTGGTGCAGAGGGTTGGAGTGCTGGGGGAGAGAGCTCCAGCTAGGGGGTGGGCTCTGGGGTGGGGTTGGGGCTGAGGGGTTTGGGGTGCAGGAGGGGGCTCAGGACTGGGGCAGAGGGTTGGGGTGCAGGGAGTGAGGGCTCCTGGTGGGGGTGCAGGCTCTGGGGTGGATCCAGGGATGAGGGGTACAGGATGCAGCGGGGAGTGAGGAGTCCCCCCAGCCCTCTCTCTGTGCAGCAGCCCGGGGCCAAGGGAGAGGCACCTCTCCCCACCTGCACGGCCTTGATAGCCTGCTGCACAGCCCCGCGGCTTAGAGGGAACTTAGGTAGCCTCCAGGCAGCATGAAGGAAACACCACTGAGTGGTGCGATCCCCACAGTCATTGATACAAACAGGCTGCTCCACGTGTCATGGCAGTCACACAGGCAGACAGCTTTGGACGGGTTGGGAGACACCCCCAGTGATGCCCTGGATGTATGGCTGGCGGCGGAGGAGGAGGAAATTGGGCAGTTACCTCTGCATGACATTTTCCTGGAGTGGCTTCCCTGGGTGGAGTGCCACGTCTGGGCTTGGCCAACTAGCATGGACTGGTGGGGCAGGAGAGTGCTGCAGAGCTGGGAGGAACGGCTGTGGGAACCGGACGTCGGGAGGTTGAAGTGTAGGTTCCTGGAGACCTGTGCAGCGCTCAGCCCGGAGCTGCAGGGGTGGAGTCCTGACACGAGAGTTCCCCTCGGCCCCAAGAAGCATGTGGCCAGGGCCAGTCTTAGGGCAGGGCAGTGTGGGCCCTGCCTAGAGTGCTGTAGCCAGGGGGCACCGTGGTGCAGAGGCTGCCTGCGGGGTGCAGCCTGGCGTGGCAAGAGCGTCTGCTTCCCTGCTCCTGAGCAGAGCCCCCCTGCTCCCCACTCCCAGGGTGTCCCTCCCAGCATGGCTCCAAGTTCTGCCCCTGCCCTCTGCCCCTGCGAGCCGGGTCTCCCTGTGACGCTGCACTCCGTATTCTTTACGGAAATGTGCTCAGGAGTATGAATATGACGTAACTGGAATATGCTTTATGCAAACTGCCTCTTGTGACAGATCATTGAAAAAGTTCTCATCAACTGAATGAGTTCATCCTATTTGTATGCATGTGTCATTTCCATGTCTGAAGTTAGAAATATGAGGTATAAACGTGGATTACTAATGTCGTCAGACGAAGGGAGGGCCATTAATGGTATTTCAGGAACTGGATGGCTCCAGTTAACTAGAACTAGTTGTGAATGGTTTTGTTTTCCTGTAAGTCTTCCTGCGGATGTGTGGGCTAGCCCATAAAGTGTGGAGACTGGGGTCTCACAGGGACATGTGACCATGTCACCTGATACTGGAATCCATCTTAAACCAGGTACTTTTCCATAAGGAACTGGGAGGGACTGCCGCCTTTTGCCAAATCTATATAAGGGGGTGAAACAGGAGGGAAGCTGCGGCCAGTCAGGAGAAAGCCCCTGCTCACCATCCAGGATGTCTGCTGGAACTAACATAAACTAAACGGGGAAGGATTGGGACCGGACTAGAAATGCGTCCAGTCTGTGAAAAAAAGCTCATTGGAACATCTTTGAGGGTGAGATATTACATGGAGCCAGTTTCTTAGTGTATTAGGTTTAGCCTTGTGTTTGTTTTATTTACTTAGTAACTTACTTTGTTCTGTCTGTTATCTCCTATAACCACTGAAATCTTACCTTTTATACTTAATAAAATCACTTTTGTTCATTAATAATCCCAGTGTAAGTCATTGGTCCCTGGGGGGAGAGCAGTGTGTGCAGATCTCTCTTTACAAGGAGAAATAGGGTGAATAATATGAACTCACACTGCGTACAACTTATACAGGGTGAGAGGAGTTTATCTGGGGTTCAGGCTCCCAGGAAGGCGCTACACTGGGTGCTGGGACAAGACCCTGTTCACTGAGCCGCCCCAGGGCTGAGTGAATCTCCATGTCTGTGTTCTGCAGAGGGTGTGGGCCTATCTCTGGGTCTGTGCTGGGGGGGCCTGCAGGGTCTGGCTCAGCAAGGCAGAGTCAAGGGGTGCCCAGGCTGGCAGAAGGGTTAGGCTCCGTGGTAGCTCAGGACATCAAGTGACAGTCCCAAGGGGGGCTCTACAAGTGAACCCGCCACACTCCCCTTCCCCTCCCCCCACCACCCCAGATGGTCCCAGCCCTGCCGTTCCTCTTTCCATGGGCCCAATGGAAGATGAATGGGGCCAGCCAATGGGAGCAGGAAGTTGCCAGACTCTTCTAGGTTGGGAAGCGAGGGGAGGGGAAGGGAAGGGACTAGGAACTAAAACTGCAGGGCAGAGAGACCAGTAAATCTTAGGGGGTCCCGATCCAGTCCCCCAGCTTCTAGCCCACCCCCGCTCCCAGGGGACCTCTCCCTGTGCCCCAGCTCACACCCACCCAGCTTCCAGGGGCCCCTCCTGTGCCTCTAGGTCCCAGCCCACCCAACTCCCAGGAGGCCTCTCTCTGTGCCTCCACAGCCAGGGGGACTCCTCCCTATACCCAGAGCTCCCAGCCCCCGGCCATGTCCACACAGCTCCCAGGAGGCCCCTTCCCTCTGCCCCACAGGTCCAAGCCTCCCAGTTCTCAGCCTCCTGCTGCAATTCTCCCCAGTTTTCAGGGTCCCCTGCTGCAGGCCACACGCTGACCCGACAGGTCCCCATGCTCCCCAGCTCTCAGGGGCTCCCCCTTTTTCTTACTCAGCCCAAAGGGACTGGCTAGCGCAGGGGGTTGGGGATATTTCGGGAGTCAACCTTCAACCATCACCACCCACCCTAGCTCCCTCCATTGCGCTGGAGCGTGTTAACCGCCCCCTCCCCCAATCACCCCCTGCTCTGGGCCGGGGGAGGGGCACTTGAACATTGGTGATGCTCAGCATTGGGGTGGGAGAAATCTGCCCTTCTGGAGCCCGCATGTCACTGCCCCCTCCCGGTATCCCCACACCAGTGTGAGTCTATCCAGCCATGTCCGGTTCCTTCCCCCCGTTCTGGGGCTCTCAGGTCACCATGCGCCCCGGCCACCACAGCCCTCTGGTGCCCTCCTGTCACAGCGCCCCCCTTGGGCTGCGACCCTCTGGGCTCTGGCAGAGGAGCTGGATGCGGGGCTGAGTGGGAGAGGTTGGGAGGTGCAGGAGAGGGACGCCTGCCCCAGAGCCCGCTCGCCCTGTCGGAGCGCGGCCGAACGCCTGCTCCATCGTCTTGGCTGTCCTGCTCAGCGACCAGACGAGGGGTCCCTGTGGCACTGGCTGGGGGAGTCAACGTGACCGCTGTGGGGTTTCCCCTGGGGCCCGTCACCGTGGCATCCAGACGTGAGTCACTGCGGGGCAAGACCGGCCCTCCAGGTGGGTGCCGTGGTCAGGGAGGTGCTGTGGTTAAGAGGCAAGAAGCAGGGTGGGCCTGGAGTGTGAGGTCATGGAAGGGAGTTGGGGCAATGGGGGGGTAGAGGCAGGGTGGGCTGGGGGGAGAAGGGGAGCCTTGGAAGGCATCTACGGACAAGGGTGCCAAAATACAGGTTTGCCCAGGGTGCTGTTCCCCTAAGGATGGCCCTGCACGTGGCCAGCGCCAGGCGGGAGCTCCCCACATGCGAGAGGCTCAGGCGTGTAGCTAACCAGTGCAGTGCAGCTGGATCGACGGCTGGGGACGCGTGTGCTGCTCCAGAGGGGTGCTGCTCGGCGGGGGCGTGAAGCTTGGCCCTGCACAGGAAGTTCCTGATGGCTTTGCCTGTCTGAGGTTCCTGAGTGGCATTGTGGGACTCATGTGCCTAATCCTTGCCCCCCGCACCAGCTCTTACAGCTTATCAAAGGCCTGGGCTATTTCTTCATGGTGCGGCAAGGCCTGGTTGGTCGCCCTGGCAAGGTCACCGGTATTCACGTGGGGTGGTCTGGACAGGTCGGTGGTGACAGGAGCTTCTGCTTTGTTTTCTGCCATGAAGATGGGAACCTTTGCTCCCCAGGCGAGTGTGGACACGCAGGTGTTTGTGGTTCCTCCCGTGGTTCTGAGAGACCCACCTCACCCTCTGCTTCCCTGGTGCAGGAACCTTTCCCCGGAGAGGAGCCAGCAGCTCTGGACGATACGCTGGGGAGCTGCAGATGGACAGCTCTGTGCCAGGTGCTTCGGGGAGATCCGCGCTGGTGGGGGGGTGGCGGACGGGGAGAGATTTTCTGGAACAGGCAGAGAAGATGCCACTGTGTAACACCCGAAACAGGAAAGGAAATAGGGGCGTGAAGGGGCCGTGAATCCACCAAGGTGGAAGGGAGGAAATGAATGTGCTGTAAGCAAAGAAAGGACTGAAATATGTTGCAGTTTTGATTTTATTAGGAATTGATGCTCTGGGGAATGTTACATATTGACGGAAATATTCCAGACTGACTTTTTTTAGTAGAGTTGGACACTTAAAAAATAATAACACCAATTGATTAAAAAAGTTAACAAATAACATAGTGCAGAAAGAGCCAGATTAACTCTCCTGTGGGCTATTAGATGTTGTGGGGCTCCTGGAGGCTTGGAGTGGAAGAGCGGGCTCAGGGCCAGGGCAGGGGATTGGAGTGTGGGAGGGGGTGCAGCTCCAGCTGGTGGGGTGGGCTCTGGGGTGGGGCCAGGGACGGGACGGGGGTTGAGGTGCAGCAGGAGGTTTGGCGTGCGGTATCTGGGAGGAGTTTGGGTGTTCTCGTATTGGAGGATTTTACCTTGAGGTGTGTTCCAGAGAGGCAGGGAAGGGTCTTGTTCAGAAAGGCAATGGGTAAACCAGGAAGATTGGTAGCATTGCTATTTAGGAAGATGGTGCCCCCAGAGCTGGTGCAGGAGTGGAGGGGAAACACCCCCTGTCCTGCCAGCCGTTGCCGTGTGTGTCATGCCAAAATACAGCGCTGTCCGCCTCTTAGAGAAGAGAATTGAACACCCAAAGCACAAGCAACCCTGCAAAATTAATGGACTTTTGCAATATTTGGTCTGAACCCAAGAGGTTAACGATGTCACCACAAATGCCTTATCTCTGTGCATCATGAAATGTCTCTGTAGCCTCCTCTGGGCTAGTTGCCTCCCATGAGAGTGATTGCTTGAAGCTGTAAAGGGAGCTAAAGGCTCAGGGCACAGATCACCCTGTGAGCCAAAGGACTTTCTCTGTTGCTTTTCCTCTTTCCCTAGCTGCTGTTACGATAAACATGCCGGCTCTGCCCTGTGCTGGAGGTTTAACCTGCAAGGTGCTGCCCCCTTGCCCAGCGGAAGGAGGTCTGTTGTTCATGGGAGACGGCAGATCCGTGTCCAGCTCCCTTCTTTGCCAAGCTGATCCAGCTCATTCCTCCATTCAGTCCCGCGACACTGAACACAGTTAATGGCAGCTGGGGGCCCTGCAGATGCATGTGGACTTGAAATCTCTGGCACCCACCACACGAACAACGGCCCTGTCCCTTAGTCCCGCCGTGTGTCTGCGTATTATGGCACCCAGCGGCTATTGCCAGCCCCCGGCACCACATCATGAGCGCCAGGAGATGGACAAAGGTGACGGGCAGCAACTTGGGAGAGGCAGACCCCGCTCCATGAGGATTTGCTGTCTGAAGTCCAGGAGACGGGGACGGGTGGGTGGGATGTAGCAAATGCTGACAGCAGAGCAAAAGGGAGGATCTCGTGCCAGCGTCTGCTACTGGTAGCAAATGGTGCCAGGGAGCAGTCTTGGGACGAGCCTCGTAGGAGCCCATCCCTCGTGCTGCTCAGCAGATCAGAGGTTGAACTTCCTGTTTCAGGGTCCACCCCTGCTGCCTTTATTGCCCTGGTTTTCAACCCATTTCCCATTGTGGGTCGTATACAGTATTACCTGTATGGCCCGGGGATGTCACATGGGTCGCCGTCGTGTGTAGACTGGGCCACAATCGGCCCATGGGCTGCGGGTTGAGAACTTCTGCTTTAATGGGATCCAGGAACCGGGCTGAGCCGCTGCTGCTCCCCCGTGGGGTGTGAGCAGGGAGCGCCCTTCCCTAGCACCCCTCTGTGCCCTGCCGGAGGGAGGTTCTCCGGGCGGGGGCTGGAACCAGCCCCTCGGGCAGCCCCAGGCTCTGCCAACACCAGCTCCTGAGCTGCAGACTCCAGGTGAGGGGAGAGACGTTTGGGAAAGAGCTGGGGCTGGGCAGGAAAGTGACTCTGCACCAATGGCCCCTCCTCACCCCAGCTCTGCTCCCCGGCAGGGGTCTGCCAGTCCCAAAGCTGCTGCCCTCCCTGACACCCCCAGGCTCTTACCCAACCCCTCCTTCCTGGACAGGAGAGTGACTGCTGTGCCAGATTTATAATCAGAGATGTGGGGAACCCAGGATATCTGCAGCGTGACAAGGTGAAGGAGGGAGGATGTGGGAGGGATGGCCCTGAGTTGGGGAGCTGTGGGGTTATGGGAGAGCCAGGAAGTAACAAAGGAGGTGATGTCGTCATCATGAACAGATTGGATTATGAACAGGAGGCCACTAGACAACAAACACATTTTACAGGCCACTATCCTCTGATCCCACTGAGGAGTACCAAAAGAGACTACACCATCTGCTCAAGAAACTCCCTAAAGATACACAGGAACAAATCCACACAGACACACCCCTAGAGCCCCGACCAGGGGTATTCTATCTGCTTCCCAAGGTCCATAAACCTGGAAATCCTGGACGCCCCATCATCTCAGGCATTGGCACCCTGACAGCAGGATTGTCTGGCTATGTTGACTCCCTCCTCAGGCCCTACGCTACCAGCACTCCCAGCTACCTTCGAGACACGACTGACTTCCTGAGGAAACTACAGTCCATCGGTGATCTTCCTCAAAACACCATCCTGGCCACTATGGTTGTAGAAGCCTCCACACCATCATTCCACACAAAGATGGACGAGAAGCCGTCAGGACCAGTATCTCCGATAATGTCACGGCAAGCCTGGTGGCTGAACTTTGTGACTTTGTCGTCACCCATAACTATTTCACATTTGGGGACGATTTGTCCCTTCAAATCAGCGGCACTGCTATGGGTACCCGCTTGGCCCCACAGGATGCCAACATTTTTATGGTTAACTTAGAACAACGCTTCCTCAGCTCTCGTCCCCTAACGCCCCTAATCTACTTGCGCTACGTTGATGATGTCATCATATGGACCCACAGGAAGGAGGCCCTTGAAGAATTCCCCTGGGACTTCAACAATTTCCATCCCACCATCAACCTCAGCCTGGACCAGTCCACACAAGAGATCCACTTCCTGGACACTACCATGCAAATAAGTGATGGACACATAAACACCACCCTTGTTACTAGAAACTTACTGACCCCTATGCTTACCTACATGCCTCCGGCTTTCATCCAGAACGCAGCGCACGATCCATCATCTACAGCCAAACCCTAAGATCCAACCACATTTGCTCCAATCCCTTAGACAGGGACAGACACCTTCAGGATCTCTTTCAAGCATTCTTAAAACTACAATACCTACCTGGGGAAGTGAGGAACCAGACTGACAGAGCCAGACAGGTACCCAGAAATCACCTACTACAGGACAGGCCCAACAAGGAAAATAACAGAATGCCACCAGCCATCACCTTCAGCCTCCAGCTAAAACCTCTCCCAGTGCGTCATCAAGGATCTACAACCTATCCTGGAAGACGATCCCTCACTCTCAGAAACCTTGGCCAGTCCTCGCTTACAGACAGCCCCAAAACTTGAGGCAAATACTCACCAGCAACTAAACACCACACCACAGAAACAGTAATCCAAGAACCATCCCCTGAAACAAACCCCGTTGCCAACTCTGTCCTTATATCTACTCAAGTGACATCATCACAGGACCTAACCACATCAGCCACACCATCAGGGGCTCGTTCACCTGCACATCCACTAATGTCATATATGCCATCATGTGCCAGCAATGCCCCTCTGCCATGTACCTTGGCCAAACCGGACAGTCTCTATGCAAAAGAATAAATGGAGACAAATCTGACATCAAGAATAGGAAAAAGAAAAGGAGTACTTGTGGCACCTTAGAGACTAACCAATTTATTTGAGCATGAGCTTTCGTGAGCTACAGCTCACTTCATCGGATGCATACCGTGGAAACTGCAGCAGACTTTATATGCACACAGAGAATATGAAACAATACCTCCTCCCACCCCACTGTCCTGCTGGTAATAGCTTATCTAAAGTGATCATCAAGTTGGGCAATTTCCAGCACAAATCCAGGTTTTCTCACCCTCCACCCCCCCACACAAATTCACTCTCCTGCTGGTGATAGCCCATCCAAAGTGACAACTCTCTCCACAATGTAGCTCATGAAAGCTCATGCTCAAATAAATTGGTTTGTCTCTAAGGTGCCACAAGTACTCCTTTTCTTTTTGCGAATACAGACTAACACGGCTGTTACTCTGAAACCTGTCAAGAATGGGAACTTTCACAAATTTCAGTCTCCCTGGAGAGCATTTCAATCTCCCTGGACACTCAGTGACAAACTTGAAAGTTGCCATTCTTAAAAAAACCCTTCAAAACCAGACTTCTATGTGAAACTGCTGAGCTGGAATACATTGGCAAGTTTGATTGTATCACACTCGGACTGAATAAAGACTGGGGATGGCTGGCTCACTACAAAAGATTTTCTCCCTCTTCTGGTATTCACAGCTTCTCATCAACAGTTAGTAATGGGCCACATCCCCCCGATTGTATTGGCCTCTGCACAGTAATGCTTCACACCCATCTCTGTAAGCATATATTTATTCCCCTGCCAAACTCCAGCTTGCACTTCTGTATCCAAAGAAGTGGGCTGAAGCCCACAAACGCTTATGCTCTAATAAATGTGTTAGTCTTTAAGGTGCCGCAAGGATCCTCGTTGTTTTTCCAGGAAGTAAAGTTATTATTTATATTATATAGCTAATATTATATCATTAATATATAGAATCATAGAATCATAGCACTGGAAGGGACCTCGAGAGGTCATCAAGTCCAGTCGCCTGCACTCATGGCAGGTCCAGAACCATCTATAACATCCCCGACAGGCATTTGTCTAACCTGCTCTTAAAAATCTCCAATGATGGAGATTCAACAACCTCCCTAGGCAATTTATTCCAGTGCTTCACCACCCTGACAGTTAAGGAATTTTTCCTTATGTCCAACCTAAACCTCCCTTGCTGCAATTTCAGCCCATTGCTTCTTGTCTTATCATCAGAGGTTAAGGAGAATAATTTTTTCCCTCCTCCTTGTAACAACCTTTTAGGTACTTGAAAACTGTTCTCATGTCCCCTCTCAGTCTTCTCTTTTTCAGACTAAACAAACCCAATTCTTTCAATCTTCCCTCACAGCTCATGTTTTCTAGACCTTTAATCATTTTTGTCACTGTTCTCTGGACCATTTCCAATTTGTCCACATCTTTCCTGCAATGTGGTGCCCAGAACTGGACACGATGCTCCAGTTGAGGCCTAATCCACACAGAGTAGAGTGGAAGAATTACTTCCCGTGTCTTGCTTACGACACTCCTACTAATACAGCCCAGAATGACGTTCCCTTTTTTTGCAACAGTGTCACGCTGATGACTCATATTTAGCTTGTGGTCCACCATGACCCCTAGATCCCTTTCTGCAGCATTCCTTCCTAGGCAGTCATTTCCCATTCTGTATGTGTGTGGCTGATTGTTCCTTCCCAAGAGGAGTCCTTTGCATTTGTCTTTATTGAATTTCATCCTGTTTACCACTGACCATTTCTGCAGTTTGTCCAGATCATTTTAAATTTTCATCCCATCCTCGAAATCATAGAAATGATTAATATCACGGAATAAATGCCAACAGCCAGTGTTCCATATCGGGGATATGTGCAAATGTAAACCAGATTGATTGTGTAATGTTACACTCCATATTCTTTATGGAAATATGCTTATGATATGGATATGGCATAACTGAGATGTACTTTATGCAGAATGGCTCATGGAAGATATCATTGAAAAGGTTACGATTTGTTGAATGTGATTATCCAGTTTGTGTGACTGTATCATTTCTGTATCTGAAGTTAGAAATATTGACCACGTATCTGTATTTCCAATGGTTTACTTTGGGTGTCACCCACAACTAGACCTGCAGGTACAACAGTGACAAGCCAGACAGGCTGATGGCCCATTAGCAAAGACAATGGACTGTGAAAGGCTTAGTCTTCCTGTGGATGCTCCAGACAGCTTGAGAGTAATGGCTGCCACAGCCCTGCAGAGACCTGGGTCCGAGTCACCTGGTACTGGACCCTCCCCGCCCTTTTGAATGCCAGTGTTTTTCCACTGGAAGACAAAAGGTTCCCACCATACACAAGAGCTATATAAGGCAGGGGAGTGACCTCGTGGTTTTCCTCTGCCTCCCCACCCAAAGAGACACTGAAAAGCACCTGGAAGCAAGAACTGAACTGGGGGGAGAAGGGTTGAGCCCAGGCTGGAAGGGCATCTAGCTTGTGAGCAATAATGCCTGAAATCTCAGGCTGCACACAGATGCTGCTGGCTTTCAAGACTTTCTGTAATCTGCCTGTGACAATATTTAGGTTGACCAGGTATTTTGAGATACTAGGGAATTAGATTCAATATCTTTTCTCTGTCATGATTCTGAAGTGAACATTTTGATATTTTTTTCTGATCAGTGCCTGTATGAAAAAAGGAAGTAGAAAGCTAATCAGAAAAGAAATATATTGTAGTTAATGCATCTGGATTCTGAATGTCTGCGGATTAATCCCCCAACCCTTTGGAGTAGGTACAAGAAATGGGGTCATGGATTTCACATTCTTAGTCCAGGGCTTTGTAGAGGAGACATGTATCATAAAGGAGACTACAGACCCATGATAGTGGCAGTGTGTAACTCTACGGGGAACAATCAGCACCTCAGTCATCTAGATATCCCGTCTAGATCTAGGAATGCATGGTACCTGTAGGGAATAAACAGCAGAGCCCCCTTAGACTCTGTAATTTAAAAGAAACACATCAAGAGACTTTCCTGAAGGTCCCGTCTCACCCCAGGAAGGCCCATTTTCGCATTCTTCTCCTCTGCAGATGAATGATTCTGAGAAACTCAGACCCATGTTATTCCTCCTCGTGAAAAGCAAGAAAGTCACAAGTAAACCATCATCCCCACTCAGCCTAGGTCAGGACATTGCATTTCAAACCTAGTGGAGACCATTTTTGCTCCTGAATGTATCCATTTTATTAAATAATTTATTGTCAAGTCTAAATGAAAAGTCACAGAGAATAAGATAATAAGGTTGTAGCTGCATGGCAGCAGAAATCTCTTTTCTTCTCTATCGGTCCTCATACCATGTTCCTCCCTACAGTATCTGATCACCTTTCAGTAGTGTGATAAGCAACCTTCTGTCCCATGTTTTTTGTTCTTTCATCCTTTCTGGGGGAGAAGTGTGTGCAGGGGAAGAGTTCTGCTATGTTTGTTGCGATAAGTGAACGTGTTGATAGGTATTTATACTAGAGAAAGCAAAGTCCAAGCACTAGGAGTAAATGATGGTCAGGTTGGTGACGATCCTTAGTTCCTGGGGGAGTTCATTGCACCACCTGAGCCCGGCCACAAAAACAGTTCTCTCTCCTGCACAAATAAACGTTACAGTCATTGTGGCCTGTTCATGGTGCTTGAGTTGCAATGCAAGTTGCTGTCTGTGGTCTTCATCACAGAGCTTTAGGGAGTTTTTATATAACCTCAGCTGAGGCCATGGAGCACCCAGGAGACAAGGACCAAGATCTTGAACATAATTTGACATTCGGTGGGCAGGCCATGCAGGGAGTGGAGGACAGGCGTGATATGCTCACAGGAGCTTGTGTTGCAGAGGAGATGCACTGCAGCGTTCTGTACTAGCTGAAGGTCCCCCGGCATTGATGGTTTCATGGCCAGGCAGATCACATTGCTGTAGCCCTGCTGAGGGGTGACAAAGCTGTAAGTAACTGAGGCCAGATGTTTGTCTGCCAGGAAGGAACAACATCTCCAAGCCAAGGGGAGATGATAGAGACCATTACTTGTGGATGCCGCTATGTCGGAGCTTAGTGTTAGCCAGTGCTCCTCGACTATGGCCTGAACTGACAAATTGTGTTGATGGAGGAGTTGATCAGAGGACAGTCAGAGGTTCTTGAAAAATCATAAACAAATCCCATCACAATGTGGGAATCTTATCTCAGCCTCTTGCCCTACACGACTCTGTTCCAGGAATGTGATTTATTCTCTACTTTATAACCATTGCATAGCCTCATTAAACAGCCACTCCAGCCTGGCCTGATGCTCTGAAGTTCATGGGAAATGGCAAAGATGATATTCACTTGGTGAATCCCTAGTCAGGGCACTTTTAGGATTTCTTGCCTGTGTGCAGAAAGAATAGCAAATATGTCAGGTGACCAGATTGACTGAACAGGAAGGCCAAAGCACAATTGGATTTGCAACTAGCAAGGGATGTGAAGGGGAAGAGGACGGGCTCCTACAGGTATGTTAGCAAGCAGAAGAAGGTCAGGGAAAGTGTGGGACCCTTACTGAATGGGGAGGCAACCTAGTGAGAAATGATGTGGAAAAAGCTGAAGTACTCAATGCTTTTTTTGCCTCGGTCTTCACAGACAAGGTCAGCTCCCTTGGGGAGGAGGTGAGCAGCCCACAGTGGTGAAAGAACAGGTTAAGGACTATTTAGAAAAGCTGGACATGTACAAGTCCATGGGGCCGGATGCGTTGCATCTGAGAGTGCTAAAGGAGTTGGTTGATGTGATTGCAGAGCCATTGGCCATTATCTTTGAAAACTCCTGGCGATCGGGGGAGGTCCCGGACGACTGGAAAAAGGCAAATATAGTGCCCATCTTTTTAAAGGGAAGGAGGAGAATACGGGGAACTACAGACTGGTCAGCCTCACCTCAGTCCCTGGAAAAATCATGGAACAGGTCCTCAAGGACTCCATTTTGAAGCACTTGGAGGAGAGGAAGCTGATCAGGAACAGTCAACATGGATTCACCAAGAGCAAATCATGCCTGACCAACCTGATTGCTTTCTAGGATGAGATAACTGGGTCTGTGGATATGGGGAAAGCAGTGAACGCGATATACCTTGACTTTCGCAAAGCTTTTGATACGGTCTCCCACTGTATTCTTGCCAACAATATAAGAAATATGGGTAGGATGAATGGACTATAAGGTGGACAGAAAGCTGGCTAGATTATTGGGCTCAATTGGTAGTGATCAATGGCTCGATGTCTAGTTGGCAGCCGGTATCAAGCGGAGTGCCCCAGGGGTTGGTCCTGGGGCTGGTTTTGTTCAACATTTTCATTAATGATCTGTCTGGATGTTGGGTTGCATTGCACCTTCAGCAAGTTTGTGGATGACACTGAACTGGGGGGTAGAGAGGTAGATATGCTGGAGGGTAGGGATAGGGTCCACAGTGACCTAGGCACATTGGCGGTTTGGGCTGAAAGAAATCTGATGAGCTTCAACAAGGAAAAGTGCAGAGTCCTGCACTTAGGATGGAAGAATCCCATGCACTGCTACAGGCTGGGGACCAACTGGCTAGGCAGCAGTTCTGCAGAAAAGGACCTGGGGATTACAGTGGACGAGAAGCTGGAGATGAGTCAGCAGTGTGCCCTTGTTGCCAAGAAGGCCAACAGCATATTGGGCTGAATTAGTAGGAGCATTGCCAGCAGATGGAGGGAAATTATTATTCTCCTCTATTCAGCACTGGTGAGACCACATCTGAAGTATTGTGCCCAGTTTTTGGGGACCCCACTACAGAAAGGATGTGGGTAAATTGGAGAGAGTCCAGCAGATGCCAACAAAAATAACTAGGGGGCTGGGGCACATGACTTATGAAGAGAGGCTGAGGGAACTGGGGTTACTTAGTCTGCAGAAGAGAAGAGTGAGGGGGGATTTGAGAGCAGCCTTCAACTACCTGAAAGGGGGATCCAAAGAGGATTGAGCTCGGCTCTTCTCAGTGGTGGCAGAAGACAGAACAAGGAGCAATGGTCTCAAGTTGCAGTGGGGGAGATCTAGGTTCACTAGGAGGGTGGTGAAGCACTGGAATGAGTTACCTCGGGAGGTGGTGGAATCTCCCTCCTTAGAGGTTTTTAAGGCGTGGCTTGACAAAGCCCTGTTTGGGATGATTTAGTTGGTGTTGGTCCTGCTTTGAGCAGGGGGTCGGACTAGATGCCCTCCTGAGGTCTCTTGCAACCCTGATATTCCATGATTCTATGATTCTGATGTTTAATCAGGTCTGTGCTAAAATGCAATTTTTTACCACAGTTCAGGGAGGCATTTATAGGGTTTCCCTCTTGTGTGTATTCTCTGATGTGCAATAAGGTCTGAGCTCTTCCTGCAGCTTTTCCAAATATCACATTTGAAGGGCTTCTCTCCAGTGTCACCCTCCAATGCCTATTAAAGCTGTCATTGTAGCTTTCCCCACACTCAGGGCATTTATAAGGTTTCTCTCCCGTGTGTTTTCTCTTATGTGTGAGAAGGTTTGAACTGTCCTGGAAGCTTTCTCCACAGGGTTGTTCACTGTGTGGATTCTCTGATGTACAACAAGCTGTGAGTGCCGAGCAAAGCTCGTCCCATACTGGGGGCATTTGTAGGGCTTCAATCCTGTGTGGATTCCCTGATGGTTAATGAGGGCAGTGCTGCGAGAGAAGCATTTCCCACAGGCAGGGCATCCACAGGGTCTCCCTCCGGTGTGCTGTCTCTGATGTGAAAGAAGCTGGGAGCTCCGACCGAAGCTTTCCCTGCACTCTGCACATCAATAGCGTTTTCCTCCCATGTGGATTGTCTGCTGTGCGGAGTAATATGGGCTGAAGTCCCAGCAAAGCTTTTCCCACAGTCACCAAGCATACTGGATCTGTCCCAGTGGGGATTCTTTGGTTTTTCCAACCCTTCTGCTCTGGTGAGAGGATTCACCCTGTCTCTGCCCCGGCTGTTTCCCTGTTGCCCTGTGTTGTGGGCTGAGACTTCCAAGTTCTTCCCATGCCTGGTCTCCAGCAAACGTTCCCTTTGGCTCTTCCCAAACTGTCCTGTGTGGTTCCACTTCCTCAGGACTCCCAGTGACAGAGTGATTTCATATAGCTGCCTTCACTTCCCCTCTAGGTCACAGGTTTGCTTTCTGCTTTATGGTTTTGTTTGTTTGTTTGTTTACCAGTGTAACCCCCAAGGAGATGACCTGAGGCTCTGCCTGCTGGCAGCTCCGGGAGGGGCACTGTCCCTGGCAGGGTGGGGGAGCCAAGACAGACTCAGAGAGGCCCTTCCCAGGGAGCTCAGGAAAGGGGAGAAGCCATTTTTGGAGTCAGTGTGGAGCCAGGCAGGGCAAGGGCAGGCCTGGCTGTGTGGTCAGCTGGGGAGTCCCAGGCCCCCATGCAGGGTTCCCCCAAGAACTGGCCTCTAGGGACCTGACAGCAAGATCCCTCTGCTGGGCTTTTCCCTCTCCACTGATGACTCCCAGTTTGTAGAGTTTTGCTGGGAAACTTCCCCAGCCAGGCTGAGTTCGCCCCCAGCTCCCTAGGGGAGACCAGTCACCACATGGCCAGCTCTGCTCTGGCTGCTAGTCCAGGGCTGGCCTGCCGGGAGTGTGCCTGGACGCTGGGCTAGGAGATGACAGTTTGGAGGTTAGTCCAGTTCTGTAATCTGCACCTTGAGCCCTGCACCCCTGTGTGGCGAGGGGAAATCCTGGGACAAAGCCACCTGATTCCTGCCTGAAGAGGCTCCCTGCCAGCAGAGATCAGCCCCTCTGCCGTGACCGAGGGGTCCAGAGTCATCTCTGAACCTGAGGATCATTCATGGAGTTCGTGCGTGCACCATCTTTTAGTTCGTCAGTCCAGGAATTTGTTTTGGGGACCCCCTACTCCCTGAACTGTGTCCTCAGGCCAGGGAGTACGGGTTTGGGGATTTTATCACCAGCTGCATAGTAAACCTGTGGAGGGACTGACCACCTCCTCCCACTTGTGAGTCCTTTGGGCTGCACTGAGCCCAGTCAGCCACCCTGCTAAACCACTGCAGGGAAGATGTCGTGGGCATAGGTCATCAAGGGCCCCAACAAAGCACACGTACCAACGGGACACTGATCTTACATTGGCTACATCAGGTCACGTGACTGGGGAAAGTCACGGGGATTGTCAGCATGGGCACGAAGAATAGTGTTTCACCCTGTTTTGTTATATTTGTCTCCTGTTTAATATAATTACTGTGTTGAGTATATTCTGTGTATTTGTGTGATTTCTTGGGAGTCTCCGACTTTCTGGCAGGTAAGTGGGGGTTACCCTGGGGTTGGCATTTTCCTCCCAAGCCGTCCTGGGGACCCTGCCAGGAAGGAGTGAGGGTGGTGGAGACATCGCCAAATACATCCACAGGGAAACACAAAGATACACCCTGCTGGGTGGGTGGCGGGACCCAGAAGAACCCAGACCTCTCCATCAAAACCTGTAAGCAGACTGGCATTAAAGAAGGTAACCAGGTGGAGAGGGGGCGTGACGCGAATACAAGAAACACTAGATGGAGACAGACAGAGGAGCCCAAGGAAGCAATGGGACAACACTGGTCAGCACGATCAGCTGTGATGACAGGACACCAGCAACCTCACCATGGTCAGGTTTTTTGCAGACGTCTTGGAGGGATTTGAAGGAGGCTAATAAGGACTCTGGAGTTCCACTCCCTACGACTAAAGTATGATACTTGACACCCTGCGAGGCACTGCATTTAGCCGCATGGAGTGGAAATCCATCAGCCTCATGAAGAGACTTGCGCAAGTGCAGCCTCGTTATCCCTAGCCTGATTCTTGCTTCATATTTACACCCGCCTCTGGAAATTTCCACTCCCTGCCTCCGACGACAGGGGTATTCGCCCACGAAAGCTCATGCTCCAGGACGTCTGTTAGTCTACGAGGTGCCACAGGACTTTTTGCCACTTTTAAGTGGTTACTAACATTTCAACTTTGCACCTTTCCCCAAATTCAAAGCTGTTAAGGACAGAAGGCCCCATTCTGATCAGCTCACCTGCCCTTTGAGACAGGCTAGATTAGGAAAGTGAGACACGAGGGGACATTTTAAGAAATGATTGGTTGTGAACCCTATATTTAGCCAATTTTCCCCCAGAAAATTCAGCTGCCCTGTGAGTGCTGTTGGGCCGGAGCTGGAGTCTCTGTGTGAGGATCACACTGCGGGAGAGGCAGGTCAGTCCTGCTCTTTGTGCATTTTCCAGCACAGGCTGGGGACAGAACCAGGACTCAGGACCCCGGAGACAGGAGCTGGAGTACAGGTCTGCCAGGAGGTCGCTGCTGCCCTCTGCTGGCTCCAGGAGGCCTCACACCTCCCTCCCCGCACTCCAGATCCCTCTGCCCACAGAACTGTCCTTTATCCTGTGTTTACCATCGGGGCCATGGGCATGAACCAGGGTCCCGCTGCGCTCGGCGCTGTACAAACACAGAACCGACTATCCCTGGTTTCTTCGTCAGGCGCTATTAAACTGTCTTAGTTGCATTACAGTTTGACCAGCATTGGCTGTGATAATGAAGGCAAAAGCCATGTTATAATGGGGGCTGGGAGGCAGGAATTATGGGGGGAGCTGGTCAGATCCTGGAATTTCTATTTTAGGGGGAATTTTAACATATTGAAGTTTGCTTTTGATACAATTCAGAATGAAAACAATTTTTTTTTGAAACTGCCAATGAGAGAGAATTAAAAAAAAAGAAAAAAAATAATTTTAGAAAATATAATTTTGAAGTTTCATTTACTTATTTTAGAAGATTATTTTTACATGGTTTCTTGTATTTCACGGCTACTGGCATATCAGAATAGACTATGTAAAACATTCTCTTTTATAAAATCATTAAGGGCAGCTGCTACTTAGGTACCAGTAGAAACATTTTAACTTTCTAGATCAGCAGGTCTCAAACTGTGGTTTGGGACCCCAAAGTGGGCCGTGAACCCATTTTAGTGGGGTCACCAGGCTGGCTTAGATGTGCCTGAGGGCTTCGGTGATGGGGATCAGGTTACAGGACCCCTGCCTGGGGCTGAAGCCTTGGGGCTTCGACTCCCGGACCCAGAGCAGTGGGGCTCAGGCAGGCTTGGACTTCAGCTCCCCCTCCTGGGGACATGTCGTAGTTTTTGTTGTCAGAAAGGGGTCATGGTGCAGTGAAGTTGGAGAACTCCTGTTCTAGATCAAACATCCCGTCAGCCGCTCCCTCACCCAGAGCCCCTGGGCTGCCTGAAACCGGCACAATCATCCTCACAGCCACAACAGAGTGAAACTACACCGGATCACAGCAGCTGCAAGAGCCCTCCATCAAGAAGGGAACTCATCACGCAGAGAGGAGGCAGCCCCAGCTCCTGGGAGACCGCAGGGGGCTATGGATGAGCCTGGAGTGGGCTCTGGGGTGGGGGATATGGACAGGGAGCTCCCCAACCAACACCAGCCCCCCCCCCCCCCCCCATCCCCACACCAACTAGTGCAAATCGCTGTCCACGCAGCTCAGACGCTATTCATCTCTTAAAGGAAGATTTGAGGGGGATTTCTGACCTTTCAACTCTGGAGAAATAGGGGTAGTAAGGGTACAAGGCCCTGCCCAGAGTGAGCTGTTTGATGCCAGCTCACGCCCTGCGATGGGCCAGGAATCAGCTCCCTTTTGGGTGAAGGTGCCTGGCTCAGAGGCATCTTTAAGCCCAGCCACCCATGAGCAGAGGGGAAGGCTATACAGTTTGCACTGGCTGCTCCTGTGCTCTCTGCCACCAGGAGAGATGAACCCTGGGCACCAAGCACCCAAATTCCCCAGGGAGGAGCCACCAGCACGTCCCCGTTACACTGTGGTACGATCCAGTCTCACCCCGGAGGTGAGAGTTAAACCCAGCAAGCCCTGCAGGCTGCATGGGACAGGCAGAGGGGCTTGGCCCCGTCTGTGGAGGCTGGTCAGGGAGGGGTCTCCAGGCCATCTGTGCCTCTCACCTGCCGCCCTCCCCAGCCTGCGGTGGGTCCAGGCAGCCCCACGACGGGGGAGGGAACAAGGCAGCTCCCCTGCTGTGCTCCTGAGCGCAGGGACAAGGAATGCCAGGGGCAGCTGCAGCATCACTCCCCGGGACAGACCCAGGAACGTCACAGAGCGACTAGACCGGGAGGGAGGACGGACCCGCTGCCCTGGCGTGTCTGCAAGGCTCTGACTGGGCGCCCGTGGGAGTTTGAGTTAAAAGTTGCTTCTGCTGATAAGCAGAAATTATAAGGTTTTGCTGTTGCTAGAGAAATTGCTTTAGTCCTTGAGGGGTTATGATTGGTGAGACATCTAGTCATGCTTTGAGTAAAACACTTGGCGAAGAAGGTATTGTAAGAAGAACTCTCATTTTAACTCTATCCGGAGGGTGAGAAAACAAGCTCATTGGAACGTAACTCCGGGATACGGCTCAAGGCCAGAACGGCTCGGATTTTTAACCCTTGCATGACCAGACCGTGGAGAAGCCAGAGCCCCAGATGACACAACGCTGACTGGCCATTAGGAGAGGTCTGTCTGCTTTATTGGGAGTGGTGAGCATTAGATGCTCGGTGAGTGTATTCTGCTGATCAGCTGCTGATTGCTAACAAATACATGTACATGTTTAAGAATATTCACAGTGTGATAAAGGCTCTTTCACTGGAAAAAGTCCTGTTAACCCGTAGAGGGTCATTGCACCCCGAGGGGGAGGAGAGAGCTGTAAATTGTGAGGGCAAAAGAGGTGGTCTTAAGTGGGGTTCTCCAGGGATCTGTTCTGGGTCCAGTGTTTAACATTGTTATAAATGACCTGGATGTAGGTTCAGAGAGCAGACTGATCAATGATGCAGATGACACAAAGCTGCGGGGTGGGGGGAAGGAGGTTGCCAGCACTTTGGAGGATAGAGCTAAAATTCAGAGGGACTTGGATAAATTGGAGAACTGGGCAACAGACGACAAAATGAAATTCAGCAAAGACCAATGTGAGGTGCGCCATGTAGGGAAGGAAAACCAGATGCACAAATACAGAATGAGGCAAACTGGCTCGGCGCTGAGAAGGATCTGGGAGTGGTGGTGGGTGGGTGTTTGTTCATGGAAAGGCTTGAATCATAAAAGATGAAGAGTTCAGGTGTACTAAGTGTTTCTTTCAAACTCTGATACTGATGGTAAATAAACCACAAACGGCTGAAAAAGTTTTGAATCTGTTTCTCTCTCTCTGTGCGGATACGCCTACAATAACTGTATTTGACAAAACTCACACAAAACTTAAACCTGTTGCCTGAAAGTATTTTTAATGCTAATAGTTGCATCTATTTGACATTTTTCTAAACACTTTCTCAATGTTTCAGATAAATTACATCTTTCTTGGAGACAAGTATCAGGGGGGAGCTGTGTTAGTCTGTATCCCCAAAAACAACGAGGAGTCCGGTGGCACCTTAAAGACTGTTGCCGGCACCCAGTGCCCAGAGGCAAACAACAGCAGGGGTTCGTTACCCGGTGTGCTTCACTCAATAATCACAACGGGGTGGAGAAGCAGAGAAGTTTATGTGCAGCTGCAAACAAGGTCCAGGGAGAACAGAATCTCAAATCCTGCACCCAGAGCAGGTCATTACACACACTTTTATATCCCTTAATGCTACTGCATTACACATCAGCCAATTAAAACTTTACACAAATACTCTGCCTTCCTTATATGGGTTACAACAATGTTTATTTCCTGCAACCGCTAACAAGCATTCCTAGCAACTTAAACAACCAGCACGTCCTGTCTGGCCTTGTAGTTCTCTCTCCTATTATCTTTAACTTGGCGTCAGCAAACCTTACACTCTGAGGCATTATCTGCGGCTGCAACATTGTTTTAAGAGCAAAAGAGCTTACTCAAACCAGCCAGGCCTGAATTCTATTAAGGGGGTTTGAGAAGAAGCCCTTCGGCCTTCAGCAGGGAGACTTCCTCGACCCTTATGGCCTTCCATCCCCTCGACTTAACTAGTGGCCATGTCCTGGGGTCTCCAACAAGACTAACCGATTTATTTGGGCATAAGCTTTTGTGGGCCCATGAAAGCTTATGCCCAAACAAATCGGTTAGTCTTTAAGGTGCCACCAGACTCCTCGTTATCTTTCTTGGAGGTTATTTTCAGGTTATACCATGGCTTGATTTTATTTTTCATTTAAGGCACTAAGAATATAAACAATATAGGCCCTGGGCACATTTCACAGCATTGCAGGCGTTCATTGAACAGGGCACTTGTGGTGTGAAAAATACTTCTCTTGAGTCTGGACCGTGGCTACATCTTGACCAAGAAATTTGGACCTTGACAAAAAATAATGATCTACCCCGGCATTAAGGGCTGCTCTGAAGAGGACGGTGATCAAGTGTTCTCCAGGTGCACTGACAGTAGGAGACGGGGGGATTTAGGTTAGACATTAGGAAAACTCTCTAGCTCTAAGGACAGTTCACTGTGGGACAGGTTGTCACAGACTCACAGGCCAGTGCCCTCTTGGCCCCGTATGGCCCCTGCGGGGATCCGGCCTTTCAGAGTATTGAGCCTACATGAGGTCACACTCTTTGCTCAGGGTTTAAGCTGTAGGCTTCTCCTCCGCCTCCCAGTACCGCCCGTCTGAGCCTCCAGCATGCCTGCCTCTCTCAAGCCTGCACCGATTCTCAGCCAGTGCAGCACAGAAGGGTTTATTGTACGTCTGGAGCAGATTACAAGACCTTCTCAGGGGCGTTCATCAGGGTCTGTCCCCATCCAGGTGGGCTCAGGCCACTCTTTGTTCCCAGACCAGAAGTGAATCCTCCTTTCTGCGGCCCACCCCATATCACCTCCAAGGCCCCATCTCCATCTGTCTTCTTTCCCGGGCAAACAGGTCTCCAGGTGACTCTCTCTTCAGCTCTTTGTTCTCTCTGCTGCCCAAAACTGGCTGGCTCCAAGTTGGGATGGGCCTTCAGGTCATCAGTCGCTACGTTACAAAGTGCCCAGGCCATGGTCTGGGGTCCAGGCTGCTAGACCGGGTCACACCTGGTCCTCTACAACAGACACCCCCCCTCCCACCTGGGTTAGACATGCAGCACACGGGGGAAACTGAGGCACACAGTATACATACACAATGTTAGGAAAATATCCCACTTCGTCACACAGGTTGCCTAGAGAGGATGTGGAATCAACATCCTCGGAGTTTTTTTAGGACAGGTTGGACAAACACCTGTCAGGGATGGTCTAGGTTAACTTGGTGCTGCCTGAGATCAGGGCTGGACTTGATGACCTCTTGAGGGCCCTTCTAGCCCAGCATTTCTGTGGCTCTATGAATGGTGAAAAGGACGTTAGAGGCACTTACAAACTAAATGCAGACACTTATTCCTGTCCAACAGACGTCCTCAGCTGATGATGGCAACAGCGCGACCAGCTGCGAGTAGACCCGGCCATTTACCGTGTTATAATCATGAAATTCGGCAGGAAAAAAAGCCGTCCCCACCACACACACAGGAGCAGTTACTGCTGACAGACCTAGCGCCCCGTCCAGGGTGTGCAGACCGCACCGCGCAGCCAGAGCACGGCGTGCCCACACTGAATGGGGCAAATACTAAACTCTGACTAACAGAGTTTTTATCCATTAAAATGTTGGAAATTATTTTGTGCAAATAAAACATTATTACAGAAAACTATGACATCTGAAAAGCAAAACGTGGCTCAGTGAGCAGAGAGACGAGGCCGGAAATCCCACACGGGACGCTCCAAGTGCCAGAGGAAAGCTAGGGAGGGGTTGACTGGTTCTTGTAGGGAGACAGAGCAGAGCTCATCCGTCTTCCTCTCGGGGGTCCCCTCAGGCCGTGGCACGGACTCCACCAGGCTCAGTTAAGCTGCAGAAGTTAAACACAGGCAACGTCTGTCAAAGGGAACCTGCCATCATGTTTTGCAATGACAGTGCACGCTGCGGTCGGGGCGGTCGCCCTAGTGGCTGCAGGGTTCAGTGGACAAAATCTCTAACCCCGCTGACAAAGCTTGTAGCTCCAGGGTCAGAGACCCAGGTTCCTGGAGCCCCAAGTGCTGGGCTCTGTCCCTGCTGCTTCCTCCCTGCAGTTCACTGGAGACTGTTCTCTGAAGCAGCTGGAGTTATCACTGCAAAAGCTGAGCTCAGCCCACGCTGTGTCAGCAGCCACAGAGAAATCCCTCTCACTAGAATCTTTCACACCTAAAGTCATGGCAGAGAAAACAAGGGGATTTGGCTGCAAACCTGTTCCTGCACCCCCAGTGTGAATAAAAGGGAAATAAGAGATCCCGAACTCCCCTGTTCTGCTCCTTGGGGCTGGTTTGCTCAAGGGGACGGGCCAGGGAGAGTCAGGGTCCAATGACTTGGACTGGGTCTCTCTCTCCAGAGGCCTCAGTGAGAGCAGTGAACCCCTAGGCTAGAGGCCCGCTCACTTACCCTGGGCAGATAGGTCAGAGCCACTAGATCCTTGGTCGTTTGCTGTGCAGGGGAGGAGGAGAAGAGAGAGTATATTAGCGTCTCTCACAGGGCAGGGTTTCAGCGTAGTTCGTAGATACGGGGACTCCTATCCAAAGGGAACAGTCATCACCTCACTCTTCCCGAGCAGTGAGCTGGTTGGTGCAGAGACCAGTCTACAGGGCAGCTGCCCAGGATTTCCATTATTCACGTGGAAAAAATATCACCACTGCAGGGGGACAGCACTGCTCTGTGCTCTTCATGCCTCGTCAGAACGGGAGCCCAGACTACTCAACGTTCAAAGGCTGGCAAAGCAGGAGATGCTGGGCTAAGGATACTCCTGCCAAACAACCTCAACTCTGCCTCCTTTGGTCTGTGCCCAGAGGGGTCCCTCACGCAGACCACAGACGTCACCCTCCCCCCGCCAATGAACAGCAATTCCCGCCTTAATCAATGGCGCTGCACCGAACAGTGTGGACGGTATGAAGAGGAATGCGGATTTGGGGCGGTGCTGGGCACACAGACAAGGGCAAGTTTGGTTTGGCATGGTGCTGGTCTACTTCCTGTTCCTATTCCCAGACCCACTGGGGCAGAGTTTGAGTTGCGTGGGAAGCATCATAATTAAGACCTTACCAAATTCACGGTCGGTTTTGGTCAATTTCAGTCACAGGATGTAAAAAATTGTCATTTTCATTATTTCAGCTATTTAAATCTGAAATTTCACAGCGTTGTACCTGTAGGGTCCTGACCCAAAAAGGGGCTGGGGAGAGGGGGGGCAGCAAGGTTACTGTCGATGGGTCACGGCTTTGCCACCCTTACGTCTGCGCTGCTGCTGGGGGGGCACTGCCTTCAGGGCTGGGTGCCTGGCCAGCAGCCACCGTTCTCTGGCTCCCCAGCTCTGAAGGCAGCACGGAAGTAAGGGTGGCAATACTGTGATCCCCTCCAATAACCTTGCAAACACCCTCTGCCCCCCACAACCCTCTTCTGGGTCAGGACCCCCAGTTAGAGAAACGCTGGTCTCCCCGGTGAAATCTGTATAGATTTCATGGTCTGTGATGCGTTTTTTATGGCTGTGAATTTGGCCATAATACCTCTGCATATCCTGGTTTGCCAACCTTTGACTTCTGGGAATTAAACACTCCCATTCTGAAAGGACACAGGGAGCCCAGGGCAGGGCTGAGCACCTGCCACCTTAACTCCCCATTAACAAAGTTCTTGCATGTGAATTTCTGTTGTTCTAGAGAAACGAGGAGGAGGGAGGGAGGCACGACTGAGGGCCAGCTGTAGGAGGTAGGGTGGTGCTCTGCGGAGGTTTTGTTGGCACTTCTCAAACCCCCTCCGTTATCTGCTGGGGGACCCCTGAGAGCATAGAGAGAGAGCTGGATGACTCCACCCTAGCAGGGCCCGGCAGATCTGTGCACTTTATACTGGCTCTTCATACCAGACATTAGACGGCCTCAGATGCAGTCAATAATGTATGTAAATATCTCCCATAATTTTATGGTCCTGTTGGTAAAGCTAATTACAGGAGACAATTGAGGAGGGCATTTGAACTTGTTGTCATCGAGGCGACAGAGTGGTGCTGATCTGAAGTCAGTGGAAAGACTCCCATTGGCTTCAACAGGCTTTGGATCAGGCCCAGATTTCACAAGCACCAAACCAACTTTCAGGTAAGTCAAAAGAAGTGTAACATCAAAAGCAGATCAGACACCTTCAGGGTCACACTCAGCCACACACAGCCCAGCTCTAGGGGGATAATAATTCAGCCCCAAACCACCGTATACATTCCTGACTATCGCCTTGTCTACACTACTAAAATTGGGACCCATGCCCGCAAGCCATGCAGTTCCACCAGAGAGAGCAGGGGTGGAGCAATCGAGGAGATGGGGTTCAGGTGTTTTTAACCCTTGTATCGTCTAGGACTTCCTCGGAGCAAGGTTAGAGAACACGTGTCTACAGCCACGCTACACTACTGAAGACGACCTCTGCTGGGAAAACAACACAGCAGGGCACAGATTATCCAACAAGTTCTTGGAATGTATTGGAGACAATTTTTCTTTCAGAATGTGGAGAAAGCTATTAGGGGAGAGGCTGTTCTAGATTTGGCTTTGACAAATAGGGAGGAACTGGTTGAGAATTTGAAAGTGGAAGGAAGCTTGGGTGAATGTGATCATGAAATGACAGAATTCATGATTCTAAAGAATGGTAGGAGGGAAAACAACACAATAAAATAAAGGATTTCAAGAAGGCAGACTTTAGCAACTCCCTGAGTTTGCTAAGGTAAGATCCCATGGGAAGCAAGTCTAAGGGGAAAAACAGTTCAGGAGAGTTGAAAAGTTCTCAAGGAGACATTATCAAGAGCACAAGTGCAAATTATTCCACTGCACAGGAAAGAAATGAAGGATGGCAAGAGACCACGCTGGCTTAACCAGGAGATCTTCAATGATCTAAAAATCAAAAGAGAGTCCTACACAAAGTGGAAGCTAGATCAAACTACAAAGAAAAACTGTAAACAAATAACACAAGTATGTAGAGGCAAAATTAGAAAGGCCAAGGTGCATAATGAGATCAAACTAGCTAGAGACATAAAAGGTAACAAGAAAACATTCTACAAATACATTAGAAGCAAGAGGAAGACTAAGGACAGGGTAGGCCCATTAGTCAATGAGGAAGGAAAGACAATAACAGAACATGTGAAAATGGGAAAAGGGCTAAATTATTTTTTTGTTTCAGTTTTCACCCAAACGTGTCATAGCGATTGGATGTCTGACATAGTGAACACCAGCGAAATTGAGGTAGAATCTGAGGCTAAAATAGGGAAAGAACAAGTTAAAAATTATTTAGACAAGTTAGAGGTCTTCAAGTCACCAAGGCCTGATGAAGAGCATCCTAGAATAGTCAAGGAACTGAGAGAGGAGATATCTGAGTCAATAGCTCTGAAAAGTCATGAAAGATGGGAGAGAGGACTGGAAGAGGTGGTTAAGCACTGGAATAAATTGCCTAGAGAGGTTGTGGAATCTCCCTCATTGGAGGGTTTTAAGAGCAGGTTACTCAGGGATGGTCTAGATAATACCTTGGCCTGCCATGAGTGCAGGGAACAGGACGAGGTGTCCTCTCAAGGTCCCTTCCAGTCCTACGATTCTATGGTACTAGAGCAATAGTTGGAGATTTCCCTAAAATCCTCAGTGTAGACAAGGCCTATGAGTGGGAGCGAGGATCTCCTGTCAGTGGCTCCAGGCTAAAATCCACAAGCAAATACTGATGGCCGTTCAGAGATGGCCACTTGAAAAGAGGTGACGGGTCTCTTGTCACTTACCCTGAGCTACAGCATAGCCGTCTCCCTTCTTCCCTGCAGAGAGAAGGCAAATTTCAGTGAACGCAGCTCCCAAGGCAGAAACCGACTCTGATCTGTGTCCACAGCTCAGAAACCGGGCCCCTGGCCCAGCACAGACCCCTGGCGCTCAGTAATGGACTCAAGGTCCCAGGCGCTCACAATTGGCAGGAGAGAAAGACACAATGAGACAGTTTCCAAAGACCTCGGCGCACTGGGTGCTGAGCTCTATGGAAAACCTAGCCCCATCTAAACTGTAACCCACACCCAGTTCCTGGGTCTGGCCCTCCAGCAGCTCCCATTGGGGGTCATTAGCTCAGTCCCGCAATGGGGCAGTTACACCGGACTGACACAGGCTCCTGAACTGCTGTTGCCCTTAGGCGGGTGTGCAGGGCCCGGCAAGTCCAGAGAATCCCCCCATCCCAGGCTCTTTACCTGGGTGTTTCTTTTTCCAGACGACTACTCCGATTATAACAACAATCAGGACAGCTGCAGTGATAACTCCAGCCACAGTGGGAATCAGATTCTTATTTGGTTCTGAAATGGAATGGAAAGAATGATCAATGGGGAAAAATCTCCTTCCCCCCACCACTAAAATCCCCCTTTCATCCCACTGCAGGGATCTGTCAGTCAGCTCCCCAAGTTAGGGCTGAGTCCTGCAACCCTCCACCCCTTCCAGTGCAACCACCATGCATTGCACCCCACCATAGGAAGTCCTGGACACAGTCTCTACCACTTCCAGTCATAATAAATATTTAGCACTTAAACTCGAAGACTTTTATAACATTAACCAATCTTCAGAACTGTGGGAGAACATGGATGTCAGTATCATCCCTACACGGGAAAGGGGGGAGACTTGCTGAAGATCACACAGTGAGGCAGTGCAAGAGCCAGGAATCGACCCCAGGAATCCTGGCTCTCAGCCCCTCCTGCTCTAACCCCCTAACCCCAACTCCCCTTCCAGAGACAGAACCCAGGAGTCCTGGCTCCCAGCCCCTAACCCCCCTTGACCATGCTGACTTTCATGACTAATGGAACACAGTCCCACTGTGGGAATCTGGTGCCAAACTGGAAACTGACTTCAAAGCTCTGGATTTCTCTGCCATGAATGGAGTTACAGACACAATGCGTGTTTTCTGAGGGGGCAGGAAGTAAAGAGGGGAGGACAGAAATATTAATACTGTTTTTGGTTTATATAAACCTGTTAAACCCCGTGTTCTGTACACACTTTCAGTTTCATTAATCAGCTTCTCCTGTTGTCTGAAAGAGCCACATGATAATACAGCAAAAAGAAAAATATTTCTAAGAGAATAAGGAAATGTGGGTTATGACACAAAAATTGGCAGGGGACATGGTAGCAGGATTTTGATGTGAAACCGTCTGCTGACGAGAGTCCCAGTGCAGGCTGCCCTCTCAGAAATTGTTTGCACTTCCAAATGCTGCATTTTTGCACATCCCATTTAACCAAGCAAAAAGATGGCTGGAAGGCAGCTCCATCTGTAATAAATTATTCCTAGACTTTCTTGTGCTAGGGGCACAGGAGTCTCTCCCCCATGATGCAGGGCTCTAATCTGCCTCCTCGCTCCATTCCAAGGCCACACCTCCCTTCCAGCACCACTGCGCACAGAAACAAGCTGCTCCCAACATGGAACCCCTCTCTCTGGCCACATGGGCAAGAATGAAGGGCCCGCAGAGCCATGTTTCTGAGAACCTGCTGAATCAGGGGACCGGAAGGGACCTCGAGAGGTCATCTAGTCCCGTCCCCTGCATTCATGGCAGGACCACAAGTGCATGAAGTTTAGACCGATGTGGAAGTATATAAAAGGAATTTGGATGCAGGCCTCTGAAATGAACAGAAGTCAGGCTAACTCTAGCCTTAATAACGCAAGATCTGTAGAAGCGGGGATAGTGCAAAGCGAGTGGAAAAGAACTGTGAAAGAGGCTGTTGTGACCTTGTATTAGATAAGAATAGAATGTAGACTATAAGAGAAATTGAGCAAAATGAGATATCATGAAGGAATATGTATAAACAATATGCAGCTGTTGCTTATTATTGTCTGTAATAAAGGTATAAATACTAGCTCTAATTGTTTATCTGTAGAGAGACCTGCCTAGGTGTGGGAAACCCTGTGTCCTAGGGCACTCTCTCCCTCTGTGCAATTGCTTGAGATAATAAAGTGTACCTGACTTGCTGCACCCAACCTGAGAGTGAGAACTGTGTTTTTCTCTGACACCGGGCTGCAAGCTGAAGCAAGACCAATTCTGTCTGGAAATAAGGGGCAGATTTGAGCTTCCCCTGGGATGTGGTAAATTCTCCATCCCTTGGAGACTTTACATCTGGAATGGGCATCTCTTTCTGAAGGATGAGCTCTAGTTTGCTCACAGATGACCAGACTGGATGCTGGGGTCCCTGGTGTGATTCCCCCCTGCCCTGGGCTATGCAGGAGCTCAGATCAGATGATTAGAATGGTCCCTTCAGGCCTTAATGTCCGATTACTAATCTTCTCCCTTCAGAGACAGTGTATTGCTGAGATGTATCGAACAGCCCCAGAGGCAGCAAACTGGAGAGCAAGACATGAGCCCCAGGCACTGTGGGTCCCAACTCTAGCACAAGAACTTGATGCAGAGGGACAGGGCCAAAGGGGACAGGGCCTCACAGACCCTGAGGAAATTCCAGCTTCAGCCTATAAATCCAAATGAGAATTTTTCAGGGGTTGAGTTTAATGGATTCCCCCTCTCCCACAAGGAAAAAAGAGACACACACACAAATGCCTTACCCCAGGAGACGGAGAGTGGCTCTGATAGGCTTTCATGCTCCACGTGACATGAATAATGGCCTTTGATCTTGGGATCAATCTCCATTGTCACCCAGGTCTGGTAGGTCCCGTCCCCACTGGGTAGGATGCCTTCAGAGTAGGTCTCCTGCTGTCTGCTCTCCCCATTTCTCAGCCAGGTCACGGTGATGTCCCGGGGGTAGAACCCACTGACCTTACAGGAGAGGGTGGTGAGGCCGTCATGAGATGACCTGTCACTCACTCTAGCTGTTGGGCGCACTGGGAAAAAGAAGAAACTGAAGTTAGTTATTTTCAAGCTCTAATCCAGGCAGCCTTTGCTGGAGCTTTGCAGCATGAAATTCTGAGACCCCAGGAGTGGGAGAGGACGAAAGTCCATGAGACGGAGTCCCTCTGATGAGAGAGAGCCACCATGTTAGAGAATTCCTGTGCCCAATTCACAGCATCAGCAACGGTGAACCACAAATCCAGGTCCCTGACCTGGCCTCTGCTCCTAACCACAGTGACACAAGTACATTGAAAGGCTTCACTAAGCTCCAGATACAGGTGTCAATCATGTGCTAGGTTTGTGCCCATCTCCTCTCAGTCCCTGGATATGAAAGAGAGAAGAATCTTGCCCTGGCCAGGGAGCAAAAAAATGAACTAGATAAAATGACCAATTAGAGATGGAAAGGGCCCATTAAACAAAAAGTGACAGTGCTAAATTGCCCCTCAAATTAACTAATATTAATTGGCTAATTTCTTGTAGGTTGTTACCAAATCTATTTACCCCAATATTATGGATTTCAAATGCATTTACTCTTATGTTGAAAAATCAGTTTCCCAGCCTGTTGGCACTGAAATATACATTAGACTGCTGTGTATGGCTTTTACTTCTTGGCATTTGTAAAGATGGCAATTGACAAGATAATATTCTGCTGAGGTTCCTGAGAGAAATAAGTAACTAGTATGTTGCAAAAAACTGGGTACAAATTTCAAGTAACTTTGAACAGCAAGTGCAAACTGTTTGGGAAGGGAAAGATTAGGGTGTGTAATGATGCTAACTAATCTGGGAAATGTGTGTACATGGTAACACACAAGGTACATATGTGGGTAATAGCGAGTTAACATTTTGAAGCAGACTACGCTGCAACTGTCCTCCTGAGTCGGAGTGGTAAAGCATTTAACCTCTTCCCTTCTATGTTTGTGCTGATTAATCTTTACTGAAAAAGCTTTGATAAAAGATAAATTTGAGTGTGATTATCAGATGTCTTATTGATAAAAGAATGAAGGAATAAGTAAGAGGGTGTTGCAGCAAAGGTAGGTCTTGAGGGGGAAAACTTTAAGGACAAGGGGTGCCTTCTTCCAGATTAGTATGGGGAGGGCAATTCCACATGTAGGGGATGGCATGGAAGAAAGCACATAAATGACTGTGGGAGAAGTTTGGACAAAGGCAACAAGAACAAAGCTACCGTCATTGGTGGAACACAGGGGCTGGGGGTAACACAAGAAAATATGATGGTGCAGACAGTGAATGAGGAAGAATTACATGGTGAATGAAGCTGGTGTCCAGAGAAGTGGTGGCTCTTCCATAATTAAGTAAAGTGCTTTAACATGCACACGCATTGGCAGATTGCCTTGATAACTGCTGTGTCACACCAGGGGAAGAGCTAGAATGTGTGCTGCAAATTTGGGCTCATTTGATCAGCTTCTCTACAGTGAGCTGCTTTTAACATTTTCAATTTCTTATCTTTTTTTCCAGCAGCGCTGGCGGGGAAGGGGTTCTTTCCCCACCCATCCCTGGTGCAAGGTTCGCTGAATTGCCCCTTACTCCCCTGCTCCATTTTGGAACTGCGGCTGGGGAATGGAGATGTAACTTGTATTGACCTCTTGGGTGGGGCTTGTGCCCCATCTTACCTTTCCTCTGCAGAGTCTCCTTCCCGTACTCTAGAGAACTCCTTAGCCAGGGAATACATTTCTCCTCCAGGTAGCGTTTCCACCGCTGGTTGTCAAGTACTTCAGCATCCCATCTCCTCTTGGAGATCTGAGCCCCAATATCTGCTGCTACCCAAGTCATGGTCTCCTTATCGAAGGTAAGAAAGTCGCGTCCGTCATATGAATCCTGATAAACCCCCCAAGTGGTGTTGTCTTCCCGGAGATCACAGCCGTATATCGTCTGGATAATGTGAAACCCTGAAACACAGCTGAGGTTCAGCAGCAGCCTCTCTCTGAAATCTCACCAAGACCCCATTGCAGGTAGACCACTGGGTCCTCCCCTTGCTACTGGGCCCTCCCTCCCCTGAGAAATGGGGTTCCCACTTATGCTGCTGGGTCCTACACCCTCCCAGCTCCTTTCAGGAGGGAAGCCAAACCCACAGGGGGCCCACGCTCCATCTGTTGGGTCTTTGTACACTAAACACCCCCCACTATAGAGAGCTCACAACCTTCAAGGATCACCTCACTGCTGCTTGTTCTTGTATGTTCCCTGTAGGGGGTGCAGGGTGGCACAACCCCAAAGGGAGTACTCTGGATATTAATAGAATCATAGAATATCAGGGTTGGAAGGGACCTCAGGAGGTCATCTAGTCCAACCCCCTGCTCGAAGCAGGACCAATCCCCAACTAAATCATCCTAGCCAGGGCTTTGTCAAGCCTCACCTTAAAAACTTCTAGGGAAGGAGATTCCACCAACTCCCTAGGGAACGCATTCCAGTGTTTCACCATCCTCCTAGTGAAAAAGTTTTTCTTAATATCCAACCTAAACCTCCTCCACTGCAATTTGAGACCATTACTCCTTGTTCTGTCATCTGCCACCACTGAGAATAGTCTAGAACCATCCTCTCTGGAACCCCCTTTCAGGTAGTTGAAAGCAGCTATCAAATCCCCCCTCATTCTTTTCTTCCACAGACTAAACAATCCCAGTTCCCTCAGCCTCTCCTCATAAGTCATGTGTTCCAGTCCCCTAATCATTTTTGTTGCCCTCCGCTGGATGCTTTCCAATTTGTCCACATCCTTCTTGTAGTGTGGGGCCCAAAACTGGACACAGTACTCCAGATGAGGCCTCACCAGTGTCAAATAGAGGGGAACGATCACGTCCCTCGATCTGTTGGCAATGCCCCTACATATACATCCCAAAATGCCATTGGCCTTCTTGGCAACAAGGGCACACTGTTGACTCATATCCAGCTTCTCGTCCACTGTAACCCCTAGGTCCTTTTCCGCAGAACTGCTGCCTAGCCATTCGGTCCCTAGTCTGTAGCGGGGCATGGGATTCTTCCGTCCTAAGTGCAGGACTCTGCACTTGTCCTTGTTGAACCTCATCAGATTTCTTTTGGCCCAATCCTCCAATTTGTCTAGGTCCCTCTGTATCGTATCCCTACCCTTCAGCGTATCTACCTCTCCTCCCAGTTTAGTGTCATCTGCAAACTTGATGAGGGTGCAATCCACACCATCCTCCAGATCATTTATGAAGATATTGAACAAAACCGGCCCGAGGATCAATTTTCTATCCACCATATAGTCCATATTGCAGAGGTCTATCCCCTCCAGCTCTCTTCTGCTCTCTGAGGAGTCCCCCAGTTCTGGTAATCAGGGTCATTCTGGAGAAGAGAGAGAGTTCGGGGTGTCTATACCCCACTCTCTCCTGCTCTGGTTGTATTAATTTTGCAGGATCCTCAGGGTGACTTGGTCCCCCACCTCCTCCATTCACATTACCCGCATGTCCCTGTAGGGAAGGGGTACAGGAGATCTGTCCCCCACAATAACTTCTGCTCTGGTTTAATGACCTCACGAATCCCCAGGGTCCCTCTGTTTCCCTGCCCCATCTTCCCCATGCCTCCAGCTCAATCTAGGAACGGCAAAGCACCAACTTCGGATGCTTGGCCTCTTTTTCACACGGCCACTGTCTCAAGGTGATTCCCTGTAAGGATCAGGCCATTGAAGGCCTTTAGTTCAACTGGCCACCATTTTCCCACAGCCAGGCTAGTCTTCACAACAACGGCCACCATCTCGCACACAACCAAGAGCAGACTCAGTTAATACAGCCACCCCCGGCCTGAGAGGAGGCAGGGAGGGAGACTAGGGGGAGGGAAGGGAGATGGGGACAGGAAGGAGAATTTAGGAGAGAGGGAGGGAGGCTGTGGTGAACAGAGAACACTGTGAGGATCACGAGGAAGACTGAAACGCGTGGGGAACGGATCAGACCCCTCGCTTGGCAAACAGGGCAGAATGTGGGGGCACAAAAATACCCCACACAAGGTCCCAAGTATTTACACCCTTCCCCCATCATGCATTAGATACACCGAGGTAAATGCCTAGATTTTCAGCAATCACTAGTGATTTTGGGTGCCCAACTGAGACCTTTTAAAGGGGCCTGATCAGAACATGGGGGCACCCGGCCGCTGAATCTCAGACACCCAAAAAATCACGAATCACGTTTGGAAAAACGTCGGCCAAGGGATTAAAATACCACTTGGGGTCACAGCCACAGGTGAGAGCCGAGCCCACTGAGCTGTGTCCCTGAACCATGCCCCAGGCTTGGGCAAAAACCGGTTACTAACCTTCCTGTGACGGCTGTTCTCAGAGCTGTGCTGCACACGTCCATTCCACGCTAGGTGTGCGGGCCCTGCACACAGTCGCCAGAAATTTCTCTCTCAGTGGTACCCGTCAGGTCGCCTCTCGTGCCCTCTGGTACCATGTGCTCATGGCGCAGTATAAGAGGACCAGTCGACCCCGCACCTTCTCAGTTCCTTGTTGCCAGCAACTCCAACAGAGGAGGAGGATGGTGGCTCGTGGAATGGACGTTTGCAACACGTCTCTAAGACCAAGAGTTACAGAATGGTTAGTAACCATTTTTTCTTCTTCAACTGCTTGCACACGTTCATGCCACGTTCGGTGACTCCCTTGCAGTACCGTAAGAGGTGGGCCAACCAAAGCCAGTGTCATCTCTAGCTTGCTGGGTGATGGCGTAGTTGGAAGAAAAAGTATGTCCTGACGCCCAGGTCGCTGCTTTACAAATGTCCTGGATCAAGCTTGGGCCATGAACACCACTGAGGAAGCTTGTGCTCTCATAGACTGGGCCGCCAGGAAGGCGGGTGGTGGGACACCTGCCTGCTCGTACCACATGTGAATACACAGTGTGATCCACAATGAAATTCTCTGAGCTGAAATGGGTGGGGCTTTTATCCTATCAGCTACTGCCACAAAGAGCTGTGTGGATTTATGGATCGACTTTCTATATAGTCCTTTCTATACAGAACACTAGGATGCCCTGCCTAACTTCCAAGAGCATGGAGATGTCTTTCCTCCCTATTCTTGTGCAGCTTCGAGAAGAAAATGGGCAGGAAAATAGCCTGATTACTATGAAACTCCAAGACTACCTTCAGGAGGAACAAGGGTGGGGGCAACCCTTGTCATTAAAGAACACTGTATACGGAGATTTTGACATAAGAGCTCCGATCTCTGAGACCCTCCTGACTGAGGTAATTGCTACCAGAAAGGCGACCTTCCAGGAAAGGTACAACAGAGGGCACAATGCCAGTGGCTCAAAGGGAGGCCCTGTGAGCTCTGACAGGACCATGTTTAAGTCCCCCAGGGGGATGGTGTCAGGGCTGATTCCCCACTCTGGCACTTCGAGTGCAGAAGGTGGGGGCCTGCAAGGACTCTAAAAATTAATACTGGCCACTCCAGGCTGGTAATGCTGCCACCACCCAAGTGAAAATCTGCCTTTTGCCAATCCAGAAAAACTCACTTGGGAAGATTTTCTGGGGCCCCTCGGCTTTTCCACCCCTTCCTCGGGGAAGCCGAGAAAGGAAACAAAAGAAAAGGGGAACCCAGCTGTTGTATTGGCAGATTAAGATATGCACAACCTCCTCACCTCAAAAGACATAGAAATCCAATCATGTTCTTAAAAAAGGGAAATTTTATTAAAAAATAAAAAAGAAAGAAAACACGTTTGGAAAACTTAAGTTATTGCTAGATCTTAAAAGAGCAACCGCAAGGATTAATCACCGAGAGTAGCTTTCTTGGGGTCCAGCTTAAAGGTTACAACAAAACAAAAGCACCTGGGGTCAGCACAGAGGAGTCCACAAGCCATAAAAAGAGACAAGCCTAATTGCGTCTACCTGACCATTTCCTGTTCTACTTCCATATCTGTGGTTCCAAATGAGTAGTTTCTAGGCATGATCCAGATGACTTTTCATACCTGACCCAGAGCTTTTTACAGCATGACTGCTGCCCTGTCCCTCTGCAGCCGAGAGAACAAAAGACCCACACACCCAGCAGTCTTTCCCAATTCGAGAGGGTACAGCTTCCTTATTGGTTCCCCTGGTCAGGTGCCAACTCATTTAACGTTTACCTCTTAACCCTTCACAGGTAAGGCAATTAGGGTACAGCGGCTAAGGAGGATTCTAAGGCTAACTGAATGGTTGGGAAGTTACATAAGGGTGCTACCCACCCTCATTTATCACAGACGGGTTCCCAGATTTGCGGGTAAAGCCTTTCAAAGCCTTTCAGGAAGTGAAGGGACATTTCATGTGAAAAAACTGACCACCCACCCACCCACCTGGGGGTAGAATGCAGAGATGGCGGCTAGGTGCACCTCAACAGATGGAATCGCTAGACCTGGCTGTTCCCAGACTGTTCTGGAGAATCTGCTTCATCTGAGAGATGACTCAGCCGGTGAGAGGCAGGGGTGCCGGCACAGGGGGACCGAGGGGCCAGGGCCCTGCCACTTCAGCAGCAGGGGGAAGGGGGCAGAGCCTCAGGAGAAGAGCTGGAGCGGGGGGGAGGGTGTCAGGGGAAGAGACGGAGTCACAGTTTCAGCCCTGCGGGCCCCCCACTCATAGGGAGGTTCTGGCACCCCCGTGAGAGGCCTTGCTGGGTCGACCAAATGGAGAAACGCTTCCACTCGGGGAGGTAAGTAGCTCTGCTAGAAGGTTTCCTACTGCCTAGCAAGACCTAGCAGACCTGCTCCGAACAGGCCAGTTCTGCAGGCTTCACCATGGAGCTGTCAGGCAGATGGAGCATCTGGCCGTGATCTTGCGAGATCAGGTCCAGAAGGGGAGGGAGCGGCATTGGAGTAGCTACTGACAGGTCTAGAAATAAGCCAGACTAGTGCTGACGTGGCCAGGCTGAGGCTATGAAAATAACCTTCGCCCCTGACCTCAGCAAGACCTTGTGCACTAAAGGAATGGGGGGGAAGGCGCATAACAGGTGCTTTCTCCAAGGGAGTAAGAAGACATCTGGGAGTGAGCCCAGGTTGCAGTCATGCAGACAGCAGAACTGCTGACATTTCCCCTTCCTGTTTGGTTGTGAACGAGGGGAGCACCCCGCCACTGGAAAATGGCCCGTGCTATGTCAGGGCATAGGGACCATTCGCGGTGAGAAGAGCTGATCTGCCAGCTCACTCTGGGCTCCCGAAAGGTGAGAAGCTTCGAGGTGGCTCGAGTGCTTTATGCAGAACTCCCACAAGCAAATGGCCTCCTGACACGGGGGGAGAAGAGCGGGCCGCTCTCTGCCTGTCAATGTAAAACATGACTGCCATATTCTCTGTAAGAACTCGCACCACCTTGTTTGCAATGGGGGGTAAGAACACCTGACGTGCTAGGCGGACCGCCCTGAGCTCTCTGATGTTCATCTGTAGCAAGAGTTACTGCTGGGACCACTGACCTTGTGTCCTGAGGTGTCCGAGATGGGCAGGCACCATGAGCACCGAGTCCAAATGATGGCTGTTTGGCCAGTACACCAAGGCCAGCCAAGCCTGAAGGGGTCTGAGGTGCAACCTCGCATATTGCACCACGTATATGTAGAAGGCCTTGTGACCCAACAGCCTGCGAGGGCCTTGACCTGTGACGACACTGACTGGAAGTGGGCTTCTGGGAGGAAGGCCCTGGCCTGGGTATAATAGAGCACTGCTTCAATAATCTTCTGCTCGTTTATCAGCAGGCCCTGTGCTCGAAAGGTTGCTTGGACGAGGTGGATACTGGCTTTTACCTGGCACTTGGACTGGCCCTTGACCAGCCAGTCACTGAGATACGGATACACCTGCACCCCTCACCTTCTCAGGAAGGCTGCCACTATTACCATGCATTTCATAAAGACCCATTTGGCTGCTGACAGGATGAACAGGAGGATGGTAAACTGGTAATGAGCCTGGTTCACAACAGTCCTGAGAAACCTTCTGTGGTCTCAGAAAATAGAGATGTAGAAATAGGCATCTTTCAAATCGAGGGCAGCGTACCCGTCCCCTGGATCCAGGGAAGGAATGATGAAGGCCAGGGAGACAATGCACAACTTCAGCCTTTGAGGTGTTGCAGGACTAGAATGGGTCAGAGACGCCCTTTGACACTCAGGATTAATGTATTGCAATTTTGCACTCCATATGCTTTATAGAAATATGCTTACGAATGTGAATATGATGTAACTGGAATATGCTTTACGCAAAAGTGCTCTTGTATGATGTCATTAGAAAGCTTGTAATCTACTGAGTGTGTTCATCCTATTTGTTTGCATGTATTATTTCTATGTCTGGAGTTGGGGAAATAAGATATAAACTTGTATCACTGTTGTAGTCACACCAGGTGAGGGCCCTCAATGGGGCATTAGGAACTTGATGGCTCCCATTAGTTAGAACAATTGATGGTAAATGGTTTATTTACCTGAAAGCCTTCCTGTGTATGTGGGGGACAACCCAGGAGGAATGGAGACTAGACAGGTGACCATGTTACCCGGTCGTGAAATCCATCTTAAATCTGGTACTTTTCCATTTAGCAGGAGGGGCGGGGACCCAGAGACACACAAGATTCCCGCCTTGTGCCAAAGTTATAAAATGGGGTGCCAGTCATGAGAAAACCCCTGCTTATCACCTGAGATGTCTGCTGGATCTAACAAAGACTGTACCAAGGGAAAAGGACTGGGCCCAGACAAGGAAAAAGTCTAGTCTGTGAAGTAAACTTATTGGAACATCTTTGAGGGCGAGATATTTCCTGTAATCAGTTTCTTAATGTATTAGGCTTAGACTTGCGTGTTTTGTTTCATTTTGCTCTATGACCTACTTTGTTCTGTCTGTTATTATTTGAAATCACTTAAATCCTACCTTTTATACTTAATAAAATCACTGTTGTTTTTTAATAAACCCAGAGTAGGTGATTAATACCTGGAGGAGCAAACAGCTGTGCATATCTCGCTATCAGTGTTATAGGGTTCGGACAATTTATGAATTTACCCTGTATAAGCATTATACAGAGTAAAACAGATTTATCTGGGGTTTGGATCCCATTGGGAACTGGGTGTCTGGGCACTGGAGACAGGTAACCTGCAGAACAGCTTTCAGCTAAAGCCTGCAGCTTTGGGAGCGTGGCCCAGACCCTGGGTCTGTGTAAACAGACTAGCATGTCTGGCTCAACAAGACAGGGTTCTGGAATTCCCAAGCTGGCAGGGAAAACTGGCTCAGAGATGATTTCAGTATATCAGTGACAGTCCCAAGGGGATCTCTGTGACAGAATCCATCACAGGAATAACAGGAGTGAAACCCTTTCCCTCTTAAGTTCCGAGGCACCTCCTTCATGGCTCCGAGCCACAGAAGGACTTGCACCTCCTGGGCTAAAAGTTGCTCATGAGAAGGGTCCCTGAAGAGGGACAGGGATGAGGGGTAGGAGGGAGGAATGGAAACGAACTGCTTTGTATAATCCCGCCTCCACCGTACCATGCCAAACTGAAGCAGGAGAGATGGTCCAAAAACAAACGGGGGGCAGGATCTGGTATGTGGACTGGTGTAATGCCCTTGGGTGCCCCATCAAAAGTTTTGCTTGGAGCCCCCTGAGTATCCATGAGGGCCAAACAGCGAGGCTGAGGCAGATGGGGGCGCCTGTCTGCATCTACAACTGCTGTTCTGCTTTTTGAACAGGTCTTGACAAGGCGGCGGGCCTGGGAAGTGGGCAGGTTGTTGGGGTTTGAATTGTTTCCTCAAAGGCACCCGGGACATGGAGATTCAAGGACTTGAGGATGGCTCTGGAGTCCTTCAGGCAGTGGAGTCTGGCATCCGTTTGCTCTGAGAACAGCAAAGTCCCTTCAAACAGAAGGTCTTGAAGAGACTGCTGGACCTTTGTCTGTAGGCCAGAGGACTGAAGCCAGGAGCCCCTTTGCATGGCCACTGGTGACGGCATAGCCCCGGCTGCCGCATTCACTCTGTCAAGGGTGGCTTGTGGGGAAGCCCTGGTCACTGCCTTCCCTTCTTCCACCACAGCAACAATCCTCTGCCTGGACTCTTGGGGAAACGAGTCTTTAAATTTCAGCATGGTATGAAAGTCATATCTGCCCAGCAGTGCCTGTTGGCTGGCGCTGTGGAGCTATAGACCATTGGTAGAATACATTTTCCTACCAAAATAGTCCTGCTTTTTTTAGTCTTTTGACTTGGGGGTGGCCCCTCATAACCCTTTCCTTTCCCTCTCATTGGCTGCCGAGACGACCAAGGATCCGGCAGGGGGATGGGAACATATGTACTCCTACCCTTTGGTGGAGACATAGTACTTCCTATCTACCTTCTTTGACGTGGGGGGCAGTGAGGAAGGGGTCTGCCATAGGGTTTTAACTGGACCCACTATGGCCTCATTGAAAGGCAGAGCTACCTTCAACAGGACCACTGCAGCCCAGATGTTGACAAAGCTGTTGGAGGATTTTTTTTAAACTACCTCCACTTTCAGCCCTAAGTTTGAGGCCACCTTCTTCCATAACTCCCGGTGAGCCTTGAAGTGTCCTGGGGTGGCAAAACACCCATCCCTGCCTCTTCTGGGGAGGAGGAGGCAGCCTTCTCTCAGACACCACTGAGTAGGAGCACCTAGACGGGAGGCCAGGCAGTGGAGGAAAACCCTAGGGGTTCTGAAAAGGCCATTGTATCTGCATGGGCCGTTGCCCACTGAGCCAGGCAATCGGAGGAACCCCCACCCCGGGATCCACCATTGCATAGGGCTGGTTGCTGGGGTACTGGTACCAATCCCTCGGTTGGGTGCAAGATTCAAACTCCAACTTGGTTGATGAGTCATCTCGTGGGGACGAGGGGGGTGTGGTACCCGTCGGCTCCAAGGGACGGTGCTGAGGATCCAGGGATCGGGCCGAGATGGGGAAGCCTGCTTCGACATAAGCAGAGAGCAAGGGGCCTGGTACCAAACGGGAGCTCGGGGCAACATGCTCCCTTCTGCTTCCCCCGCTGCTGGCACCAACTCTTGTACTGCCAGCAAGGGTGGTAGCGACCATGCCAGCCAGTCCTTGGCCATCACAAACCCCTCCGGGATGGACGGCACCGCGACCCTGCTGTGCCTCTCTGCCCCTCTGGTGCCGGCGGCTGGTCGGGCACCGGACTCCATAGGGCCTGTGGACAGGGCGGAGTCAACGGTATCGCCGTGGAGCAGGGGCAGAGGAGTGGCCAGACGCTGGTCGCACTCCCCGGCACTCCCCATGCTTGTCCATTCTTAGAGATGAGGAACCTCTCAGGCAGCTGCTGCTTATGTTTCTTTCTTGGTACTGGGCATGGGGAATGGTGCCAAGAGTCCTGTATGGACTCTCTCTGCAGCAGCTCTTCATACCAACACTGAGGTACACAGTGCCAAGTTTGACTGGCTCAGCTCTGAAGAAGGTTTGAGTGCTGATTCCATCAGGAGGGACCTCTGTGACGTTGCACTCCATGTGTTTTACGGAAATATGCTTATGAATGTGAATATGACGTAACTGGAATATGCTTTATGCAAAAGGTCTCTTGTATGGTATCATTAGAAAGCTTGTAATCTACTAAGTGTATTCATCCCATTTGTTTGCATGTATTAATTCCATCTCTGGAGTTAGGAGAATAAGATATAAACTTGTATCACTAATGTAAACATATTAATTGGAAACCATTAAGGATGCTTCAGAGTCAATGAACTGTGAATGGCTCCGTATACTTGCAAGCCTTCCTGTGCATGTGAGGGCCAACCCAGGAAGAATGGAGACTAGGGGTCTTACAGTGACCATATCACCTGGTAATGAAATCCATCTTAAATCTCATACTTTTCCATTTAGCAGGAGAGGTGGGGACCCAGAGAGACAAAAGTTTTCCACCTTGTGCCAAAGCTATAAAAGGGGGTGGAGCAGGACAAAGGGGGCTGCCAGTCATGAGAAAACCCCTGCTTACCACCTGAGTTGTCTGCTGGATCTAACAAAGACTGTACCGGGGAAAGGATTGGGCCCAGACTAGGAAGGAGTCTAGTCTGTGAAAGAAATTTATTGGAATTTCTTTGAGGGTGAGATATTTCCGGTAATCGGTTACTGAATGTATTAGGCTTAGACTTGCGAGTTTGTTTTATTCTCCTTTTGTGACTTACTTTGTTCTGTCTGTTATTACTTGAAACCACTTAAATCCTACTTTCTATACTTAATAAAATCACTTTTGTTTATTAATAAACCCAGAGTAAGTGATTAATACCTTGGTGAGCAAACAGCTTTCCATCTCTCTCTAGCAGTGTTATAGAGGGTGGACAATTTATGAATTTACCCTGTATAAGCTTTATACAGAGTAAAACGGATTTATTTGGGGTTCAGGCTCCCAGAAAGGCTGAACACTGGGTGCTGGGAAAGTCCCTGTTAACTGAGAAGCCCCAGGGCTGAGTGAAACTCAGTTTCTGTGGCCCAACCTCTGTGTCTGTGCTGGAGATGACTGGTGTGTCTAACTCAGCAAGACAGGAGTAGAGGGGAGCCTATTCTCGCAGAAGGGTTGTTTTCATTGGTATCTCAGCACATCGAGTGACAGTCTCGAGGGGAGTCTCTGTGACCAAACCTGTCACAACTTCAGCGTGGCCTCCCTATCCTGTTTCACATGTGGACTGAACTGGTGGCAGAGCTGACAGAGATCCGCAAGAGGAGTCTCATCCACGCACTTTAGACAGCTAGAGTGCCGGTCGCTCAAAGGCATGGGGTCGCCGCAGAAGGTCCCGGGTTTGAAGCCCAGAGACCGAGGCATGCCCAGTTTCAGGACCAGAAGAAACTCTGCTATGAGAGTCCAACTAACTATTTATTCCAGTCAACTGAAGTCAAAAAGTGAGAAAAACAACTGAGGGGAAAAGGGATGGAGTAATGAGAGAAGCAAGCAGCCCCACACATCCCTCTTCTCCTCTATGCTGATCTCCACAGGGATGAGCAGGGTGGGGGCACCGATGGGGTCTCAGAGGGACCAGACTCTGAATTCCCCCATATGCATGTTGGGGGCAGACGCAGCTAGAGAGGGGAACAGCGTTGGTGGCCAGGATGCAGAACTCAGGACAGTCTCTGGTGACCTGGCAGCCCGAGGACTGCGAGGAGGGGGTAAATGGGGGGAGGAAGGCAAGAGGGGACAGTCAGGACAGTGGTTCGGGAGGGGGCAGCGGGGACAGAACAGCAGCTCCCCACCGCAGGGTTAGGGGCAGGCGAGCGGAGCCCCTTTCTTAACATTGGGGAGGCAAGTGTCCGTGTGAGCAGGTCAGGTTGGAGTCTCAGCAGCCGGGGACCAATGGGTGAGACTAGTCAGGAGAGGGTTAAACTAGCTACAGAAGGGGCTCCCACACTAGGGGGCAGACACTTGACAACCCTCCACCCTGTCGCTTAGCCATGGGGCAGCACCACCGGGAACCCAGGTGTCCATGAGAGGATGGGAATTAGTTCTCATTGCTGCTGTCTCAGTGCTGGGAGCCAGGAGGGATTCGGGCAGGCCGGGGGGTGCTATAACAAGGGGTTGGGGACACTCCTGGGTGAGGACCAATGTGACAGGCCAGTACCACTGACACAGGGGAATCACGGGACTGGCGAGTGAAAATTCCTGTCAGGAAGGGCAGAGCACTTACATCAGAGACCCTCACCTGCCAGGAATAGTTCAGCAGTGACAGGCACTGAACGCTTATGGATCATCCCCGTGCTAAGTGAGACAGCCCAATCCAGGGGCCTGGCCAAGGGGCTACACCCCATATATAAGGCTGAGCAGGAAGAACGGCTCTTTACACATTTATCGATAGTGTGCAGGGGAACCTGCCTGACCCCAGGGGCTCCAACCAGCGGACACAGGCTGGGGTTTGTGCTGCCGGGAGTAAGGAAGCCCGGGAGTCTTTGCACGTTGCAGGGACTGATTCTCTCACTAACTCTCCAGCCCAAGTCAATGTCAGACCCTCACTCTGCGGAGCGAAGAGGAATCTGACCTTCGATAAACTCACTCTGGAAATAAGACAAAGCGAACAATGAAGGAGGCTCACTGGTGAGCAGCTTCTCCCCAGGGCTGGGTGAATGCAGCACTGCCTGCTCTTGTGACTTTACCGTGCGTCTCATGATGCTGGGTGGTTTTATTAAATCCCTAGTTCCTGGACTCATGAGATTAGAGGAGAGTCTCAGCTCTCTTCTTACAGCAGTAACTTCTAGTCCTTCTAGGAGCAGGGAAAACCCCGGAAATGTGTCCCCTAAAGGCTCAGACCAGAGGGCAAATAAAAATAACCTCCAATACTATTCCCAAAATACTGACGACATTTAAGCCAAACTCAGGATTTTGGGGGCCTGACTCGTGATGTCTCAACACTTGGGGCTGCCGATACTGGGATTCCCCATCACTCGGTGTCTGGGAATTGAGACAAGACGTCCCAAAGCCCTGTTCTAGCTCTAGGGTCTGACAGCGTCACTGTCGTAGCCGAGAGGAACAAACCCCTCCGTGCAGGAATTGCTGGGTACGATTCTCTGGCCTGGGTGACCAGGAGGTCAGACTAGCCGGGTCTGACGGGAACTTCTGGCTTTCGCACCTCTGCCGCTCTGCCCAGGAAATGACCACACACGAGGGGCGGGGGGTCCCCCGAAGGGCAGCCGAGGAAGCTGCAAGTGGGACTGGTAGCACAAATCTGGGGTGTCTGGGGAGGGGACAGTATGAGAGTCCCACTTTGGAGGGTGTCAAAACATGTCTTTCGCATGAACCCTCCATCCTGCAGCCCCACCCCCCGCCCCATGTCCCTTTGTCCCCCACATTCACACGGACTCCAGCGAGAAAATGCCCCTGGGGGCTGTCCCTTCCCCCCATCCCCAACATGCATCCCTGTGTCCCTTCACCCTGTTTACATCAACCAGGCCCCCCACCCCATGTCCCTGCATCCCTAGGTCGGGTCGGGTCCCGCACTCACCCTCACTCTGGTTGTAGAGCTGACCCAGGGTGGTCAGACTCACATTGTACCATTTCTGGAAGCGCAGTCCCCACCAGGTCACCTCGTCCCAGAACTCCAGACCCTCGTTCTGCGCCATCCACACTGTGTAGGGCTCCGCCCTCTTCATCCCGCTGGTGTAGACGTAGGTGACCTGATCGTCCACGTACACAACACGGCTGTACCAGGGAAGCCCCGGGCCGGGCTCCGACACCACCGTGTCCAATACACGCCTGGAGTGCAGGCCTGGGGGGAAAGATTGGGGGCAGGGAGGTCAGATCAAACCAGACCCTGCCAGGGAGCCCCTGGCAATACACAGGAGCGCTCCTGTGGGAGGGAGACCTGGGGAAGGGCTCACAGAACGGCCTGACTGGGGAGCAAGAGATGGTGTGGTACGAGGAGAAAGGGAGGCAGGGCTGGAGGGGGAGTGAGGAGGGGAAGGGGTGGGGAGGTACAGGGCGGCTGGAGCATGTGTGAGGAGGAGGGGAGTATATGGGGAGAATGTATTGGGCGTGCAGGGAAGTGTGAAGAAGGAAAGGGGGCCCAGGAGGAGGGGCAGGGCTGGAGTGCGGTGTGGGGAAATGGAAGGCGGTGTTATGGGAGAGGGTGGGGCAGGAGGACTGGGGGATGGGAGATGCAGGAGCTGAAGCTGGGGAAGGCAAGGTGGGCAGGGGGATGTGTCCAAGATACAGGTGGGATCCAGGACACTGGCTGTGCACACAATTTACTATAACTTATTCAGAACATAAGAACGGCCAGACGGGGTCAGACCAAAGCTCCACCTAGCCCAGTGTCCGTCTGCTGACAGTGGCCACTGCCAGGTGCCCCAGAGGGAATGAACAGACAGGAATCATGCCGGGATTGTCGCCCCATTCCCAGCTTCTGACAAACAGAGGCTAGGGACACCATCCCTGCCTCATCGTGACTAATAGCCACTGAGACATGTGTCCTCCATAAACAAACTAACACAGCTACCGCTCTGAAACTGCACATTGAGTGCATGTTTTCAGAGAACTATCCACAATGACTCTGGTAACAGCTAATTTAGACCCTGTCACTTTATATGTATAGTTGGGATTATGTTTTCCAGTGTACATTACTTTGTGTTTATTCACACTGAATTTCATTTACCATTTTGTTGCCCAGTCACCCAGTCACCCAGTTTTGTAAGATCATAGAATCATAGAAGATTAGGGTTGGAAGAGACCTCACGAGGTCATCTAGTCCAACCCCCTTCCCAAAGAAGGACCAAACCCAACTAAATCATCCCAGCCAGGGCTTTGTCAAGACGGGCCTTAAAAATCTCTAAGGAAAGAGATTCCACCAGCTCCCCAGGTAACCCGTTCCAGTGTTTCACCACCCTCCTAGTGAAATAGTGTTTCCTAATATCCAACCTAGTCCTCCCCCACTGCAACATGAGACCATTGCTCCTTGTTCTGTCATCTCCAACCACTTAGAACAGCCTAGCTCCATCCTCTGTGGAACCCCCTTTCAGGCAGTTGGGGCTGCTATCAAATCCCGCCTCACCCATCTCTTCTGCACACTAAATTAACACAGTTCCCTCAGCCTCTCCTCAGAAGTCATGTGCCCCAGCCCCCAATCATTTTCGTTACCCTCCACCGGAGTCTTTCCAATTTGTCCAAATCCTTTCTGTAGATGGGGAATCAAAACTGGACACAATACTCCAGATGCGGCCTCACCAGTGCTGAACAGAGGGGAACAATCACATCCCTCGATCTGCTGGCAGCGCTCCTACTAATGCAGCCCAATATGCCATTAGCCTTCTTGGCAAGAAGGGCACACTGCTGACTCGTCTCCAGCTTCTCGTCCATTGTAATCCCCTTTGTAACTCTTCACAGTCTGCTTTGGTCTTCACTTATTCATGCTGTGGCTGCACACCAGGTCCCCTGTAGGGATCGGGACCCTTGTCGTGCCAGTCACTGCACAGGCCCTGCCCCACAGACTTCACAGGCTGATCCCCCGGCCCCACAGATCCACAGGCAGGATCAGGGCCAAAGGGGATGGGGAAGGACGACAGCTCCCAAACCGCCTGATGATGCAGAGACTGAATCCCTGATCCCTTCACCCATATGAGTGTCCCACTGACGTCAGACATGGCTCAGGGGAGTTACACACACGTCTGGGGGTGGGTCAGGACCTCGGGGGGTGGGGGGGCAGGCTTACGCAGGCTGGTAACTTATTTGGTCCCGTTAGTTCCTCAATGTCTCAGGGATTATTTAGTCTCAGATCCTGCAGCCTCGCAGTGTGGACCCTCACTCACTCTCACAGCCCCCTGGAGCCTTCCGTCACCTCAGTAACGTGACACACAGCGTCTGCAGGATCGGGGCCTTGCTCCCTAGTTCCTAATGGCCAGTTACAGACCAGAGGGCCGCCCCCCGTGCTGGACGCTGGACACACACAACAGGGACAGCCCTGACCTGGCTTATGTATGAGCTGAAGAACAGACGGATCTAATGGGGACGGAGCTCTCCCCTTTTCTTCCCCTCAGCTCCTCCAGCTGTGCACCAGCCACTGTCCATTTCACTCCCCTTCAGTCACAATCAGACGCCGGATCCGGCGAGCAGGGCTGCTGATGCTGCTTCTCCCTGGCTAACTAATTAAAGAGAGTCAGTGGAGCAGGGGGACTGGACCCAGGGTCTCCAACCACCCGGCTCCAGAGCCATTCTCAAGCCCCTGCTCTCTGGCCCAGTTCTACTTTTCCCCAGTGGAATAGCTCCCACAGGAGCGATGGAGGGGGCCCCACAGCAGAGTACCCCACAGCGCAGGGACTAAGGCACCCTGTGAGGTGGCAGAGCCTTGCTCAAATCCAGTCTCCCGCACAGGCAGAGGGAGCCTGAAACCAGGTGTCTCCTACCCGCGAGGTGATGCCCAAATCACTCAGTTCCTCCCACACTGTTGTGTGAGCTCATAGAATATCAGGGTGGAAGGGACTTCAAGAGGTCATCTCGTCCAACCTCCAGCTCAAAACAGGACCAACCCCAACTAAATCATCCCAGCCAGGGCTTTGTCAAGCCGGACTCATAGACTCTAGGTCAGAAGGGACCATTATGATCATCTAGTCTGACCTCCGGCACAAAGCAGGCCACAGAATCTCACCCACCCACTCCTGCAATAAACCTCTCACCTATATCTGAGCTACTGAAGTCCTCAAATCACGGTTTAAAGACTTCAAGGTGCAGAGAATCCTCCACCAAGTGTCCGGTGCCCCACACTGCAGAGGAAGGCGAAAAAACCCCAGGGCCTCTGCCAATCTGCCCTGGAGGAAAATTCCTTCCCGACCCCAATTATGGCAATCAGCTAAACCCTGAACATGTGGGAAAGACTCACGAGCCAGATACCCAGGAAAGAATTCTCTGTAGTAACTCAGATCCCCCGCAACATCCCATCACAGGCCATTGGGCCTATTTACCACTAGTAGACAAAGATCAATTAATAGCCAAAATCATGTTATCCCATCATATCATCTCTTCCATAAACTTATTGAGTTTAATCTTGAAGCCAGATAGGTCTTTTGCCCCCGCTGCTTCCCTTGGAAGGCTGTTCCAGAACTTCACTCCTCTGATGGCTCGAAACCTTCATCTAATTTCAAGTCTAAACTTCCCAGTGACCAGTTTATAGCCATTTGTTCTTGGGTCCACATTGGTACTGAGCTTAAATAATTCCTCTCCCTCTCCGGTATTTATCCCTCTGATATATTTAGAGAGAGCAATCATATCTCTCCTCAGCCTTCTTTTGGTTAGGCTAAACAAGCCAAGCTCCTTGAGTCTCCTTTCATAAGACAGGTTTTCCATTCCTCGGATCATCCTAGTAGCCCTTCTCTGTACCTGTTCGAGTTTCAATTCATCCTTCTTAAACATGGGAGACCAGAACTGCACACAGTATTCCAGGTGAGGTCTCACCAGTGCCTTGCATAATGGTACTAAAACCTCCTTATCTCGACTGGAAATACCTCGCCTGGTGCACCGAAGACCGCATTAGCTTTTTTCACGGCCATATCACATTGGCGGCTCATAGTCATCCTGTGGTCAACCAGTACTCCAAGGTCCTTTCCCTCCTCCGTTACTTCTAATTGATGTGTTCCCAGCTTATAACTAAAATTCTTGTTATTAATCCCTAAGTGCATGACCTTACACTTCCCACGATTAAATTTCATCCTATTAATATCACTCCAGTTTACAAGATCATACAGATCTTCCTGTATGATATCCCGGTCCTTCTCTAAATTGGCAATACCTCCCAGCTTTGTGTCATCCGCAAACTTTATTAGCACACTCCCACTTTTTGTGCCGAAATCAGTAATAAGATTAAATAAGATTGGTCCCAAAACCGATCCCTGAGGAACTCCACTGGTAACCTTCCTCTAGCCTGACATTTCACCTTTGAGCAGGACCCGCTATAATCTCCCTGTTAACCATTTCCTTATTCATCTTTCAATTTTCATATTGATCCCCATCTTTGCCAGTTTAACCAATAATTCCCCATGTGGCACCATATCAAACGTCTTCCTGAAATCTTGGTCAATTAGATCCACTGCGTTTCCTTTGTCTAAAAAATCTGTTACTTTCTCAAAGGAGATCAGGTTGGTTTGGCATGATCTACCTTTTGTAAAACCATCTTGTATTTTGTCCCATTTACCACTGACCTCAATGTCCTTAACTACTTTCTCCTTCAAACATTTTTCCAAGACCTTGCATACTACAGATGTCAAACTAACAGGCCTGTAGTTACCCAGATCACGTTTTTTTCTCCTTTCTTAAAAATAGCTCACTCCTCACCAAAAACAAATCTAGAATGGCACCCCCTCTTGTCGGTTCAGCAACTACTTGATGAAGGAATCGATCGGCTATTGCATCTAGGAACATCTGAGCCCGATTATTATTAGTAGCACTTGTCCTCCAGTCTATATCTGGGAAGTTAAAGTCTCCCATGATCACGCAGTTCCCATTAGTATTTACTTCATTAAAAACATTAAAGGCGTCTCTATCCATATCCAAATCAGATCCCGGTGGTCTATAGCACACTCCAAGCACTATCCCAGGGGAGGCTCTAGTAGCTTTCTTTCCCAACGTGATTTCTGACCTTAAAAACCTCTAAGGAAGGAAATTCCACCACCTCCCTAGGTAACCCATTCCAGTGCTTCACCACCCTCCTAGTGAAAGTGTTTCCTAATATCCAACCTAGACCTCCTCCACTGCAATTTGAGACCATTGCTCCTTGTTCTGTCATCTGCCACCACTGAGAACAGTCTAGATCCATCCTCCTTGTAACCCCCTTTCAGGTAGTTGAAAGCAGCTATCAAATCCCTCCTCATTCTTCTCTTCTGCAGACTAAATAATCCCAGTTCCCTCAGCCTCTCCTCATAAATCATGTACTCCAGCCCCCTAATCATTTTTGTTGCCCTCCGCTGGACTCTTTCCAATTTTTCCACATCCTTCTTGTAGTGTGGGGCCCAAAACTGGACACAGGATTCCAGATGAGGCCTCACCAATGTCTAATAGAGGGGAATGATCACGTCCCTCGACCTGCTGGCAATGTTCCTACTTATACAGCCCAAAATGCCATTTGCCCTTGTTGCCAAGCAGGGCATACTGTTGACTCATATCCAGCTTCTTGTCCACTGTAATCCTTAGGTCCTTTTCTGCAGAACTGCTGCCTAGCTACTCGGTCCCTAGTCTGTACCAGTGCATGGGATTCTTACGTCCTAAGTGCAGGACTCTGCATTTGTCCTTGTTGAACCTCATCAGATTTCCTTTGGCCCAATCCTCTAATTTGTCTTGGTCACTCTGTGTCCTATCCCTACCCTCCAGCATATCTACCACTCCTCCCAGTTTACTGTCATCTGCAAACTTGCTGAGGGTGCAATCCATGCCATCCTCCAGATCATTCATGAAGATATTGAACAAAACCGGCCCCAGGACTGACCCTTGGGGCACTCCACTTGATACAGGTTGCCAGCAAGACATGGAGCCATTGATCGCTACCCATTGGGCCAGATGATCTAGCCAACTTTCTGTCCACCTTATAGTCCATTCATCCAGCCCACACTTCTTTAACTTGCTGGCAAGATACTGTGGGAGACTGTATCAAAAGCTTTGCTGAAGTCAAGGAATAACACGTCCACTGCTTTCCCCTCATCCACAGAGCCAGTTATCTCATTATAAAAGGCAGTTAGGTTAATCAGGCATGACTTGCCCTTGGTGAATCCATGCTGACTGTTCCTGATCACTTTCCTCTCCTCTAAGTGCTTCAGAATTGATTCCTTGAGGGCCTCCTCCATGATTTTTCCACGGACTGAGGTGAGGCTGACTGGCCTGCAGCGTGGGGCCCACAACTGTGAACACTGGGGGGCCTGATTCTGGGATTTAGGCACCTTAGCCCCTTTATGGCTCTAGCCCTTGGACACTGAAGTGATGGGAGCAACAGGGACACTACGGATCAGAGTCTGATCCCGCTCCTGCCTCTCAGAGATCTGGCTCCCTGCCTCTTGACACTGCCCTGTAGAGGCCTCTGCTCCCCACTCGCCTGCTGCTTCCAGCCACTCCCTCTCCCCTCCTCACTCCATTTCTTCTTTTACAGGGCCCTGCACTTAATTTCTCTCTTTTCTTCTCTCCACGCTGCTGTCATCTGCCATCCACCCCGCTCCTCCCCTCAGTCACCCTCCCTGGTCCCCACCCCAGCTCTCCCTCCCTTTCCTCAGCTTCCCACACTCCTCCTCAGTAACTTCAGCTTCCAAGGCGATGGCCCATCCGACCCTCTGCTCCCCATCTCCTCACCCTCCCCTCTGCATTCACCTGGCTGCCCTGGGTCAGCTCCCCGACTCTCCAGAAGGGCCATGCACTGGACTTGGGTTCACCAAGCCCTGCCCTCTGAACTCTCTGGTGCAGACTCCTCTGCTCCGATCATCACCTGGTCTTTCTCAGCATCACCCACCAATCACCTCTCCCAATGATTTGTAATTTGTGTGCCTCAGTTTCCCCTATAAGCTGCATGGTTATCAAGGTGGGGGAAAAGGTTGTTTACGCTGCAGAGATCCAGGTGTGACTGATGCCTCACTATCTGGGGTCTGAGCCCCATGCTGATGGGGAGTCCCAGAAGACAACTGCCTGGACATTTGGCACCAAGCAACTAATGACGATGGATGACCCATTCTCTGCAGGAAGCCAACCAGCTGTGACCAGCTGAAAAACAAAGAGCCGAAGACGAGTCCAGATGACAATGTTTGGCAGAAACAACAACAAAAGACTAAGGAGGGGCCCCTTGGGGCTAAGTGTGGGCTGCTGGAGGGAGGAGAAGCTTCTGGACTGGAACAAAAGAGAAAGTTCTGGACAGACCCAGATGGACTTGCTGTAACTTTCCATTCTCTGATGGTTAGGTTAAGTTTAGAGGAGAGAGCAACAAGAGTGATGTCATGGTGGGCTTGTGCTATAGACCACCAGATCAGGAGGATGAGGTAGACGAGGCTTTCTTCAGACAACTAACAAGTTTCCAGATCACAGGCCCTGGTTCTCATGGGGGACTTCAATCACCCTGACATCTGCTGGGAGAGCAATACAGCAGTGCATAGACAATCCAGGAAGTTTTTGGAGAGTGTTGGGAACAACTTCCTGGTGCAAGTGCTGGAGGAACCAACTAGGGGCCCTGCTCCTCTTGACCTGCTCACCAACAAGGAAGAATTGGTAGAGGAAGTAGAAGTGGGTGGCAACCTAGGCAGCAGTGACCATGAGATGGTCGAGTTCAGGATCCTGACAAAAGGAAGAAAGAAGAGCAGCAGAATACAGACCCTGGATTTCAGAAAAGCAGATTTTGACTCCCTCAGGGAATTGATGGGCAGGATCCCCTGAGAGGCTAATATGAAGGGGAAAGGAGTCCAGGAGAGCTGGCTGTATTTTAAAGAAGCCTTATTGAGGGCACAGGAAGAAACAACCCGATGTGCAGAAAGAATGGCAAATATGGCAGGTGACCAGCTTGGCTTCACAGTGAAAATCTTCGGTAAACTTAAATACAAAAAGGAAGCTTACAAGAAGTGGAAACTAGATGACTAGGGAGGAGTATAACCATATTGCTCGAGCATGCGGGGGTGTAATCAGGAAGGCCAAAGCACAATTGGAGTTGCAGCTAGCAAGGGATGTGAAGGGTAACAAGACGGGTTTCTACAGGTATGTTAGCAACAAGAAGGCGGTCAGGGAAAGTGTGGGACTCTTACTGAATGGGGGAGGCAACTTAGTGACAGATGATGTAGAAAAAGTTGAAGTACTCACAATGCTTTTTCTGCCGGTCTTCACAGACAAGGTCAGCTCCCAGACTGCTGCACTTGGCAGCAGAGTATGGGGAGGAGGTGAGAAGCCCTCAATGGTGAAAAGAACAGGTTAAGGACTATTTAGAAAAGCTGGACATGCACAAGTCCATAGAGTTGGATCTAGTGCCTCCAAGGGTGCCGAGAGAGTTGGCTGATGTGATTGCAGAGTCATTGGCCATTATCCTTGAAAACCTGAGGCCATTGGGCTGAGGTGCCGGACGACTGGAAAAAGGTAAATATAGTGTCCATCTTTAAAAAAGGGAAGAACAAGAATACAGGGAACTACAGACCTGTCAGCCTCACTTCAGTCCCTGGAAAAATCATGGAGCAGAGCTTCAAGGAATCCATTTTGAAGCACTTGGAGAAGAGGAAGCTGATCAGGAACAGTCAACATGGATTCACCAAGAGCAAGTCATGCCTGACCAACCTGATTGCCTTCTATGATGAGAGCACTGGCTCTGTGGATATGGGGAAACCAGTGGACGTGTTATTCCTTGACTTTAGCAAAGCTTTTGATACGGTCTCCCACAGTATTCTTGTCAGCAAGTTAAAGAAGTATGGACTGGATGAATGGACTATAAGGTGGATAGAAAGCTAGCTAGATCATCGGGCTCAACGAGTAGGGATCAACGGCTCGATGTCTAGCTGGCAGCCGGTATCAAGCAGAGTGCCCCAGGGGTCAGTCCTGGGGCCGGTTTTGTTCAACATCTTTATTAATGATCTGGATGATGGGATGGATTGCACCGTCAGAAAGTTTGCGGATGACACTAAGGTAGGGGGATAGGTAGATATGCTGGAGGGTAGGCACAGGGTCCAGAGTGACCAAGACAAATTAGAGGATTGGGCCAAAAGAAATCTGATGAGGTTCAACAAGGACAAGTGCAGAGTCCTGCACTTAGGATGGAAGCATCCCATGCACCGCTACAGGCTGCGGACCGACTGGCTAAGTGGCAATTCTCCAGAAAAGGACCGGGGGATGACAGTGCATGGGAAGCTGGAGATGAGTCAGCGGTGTGCCCTTGTTGCCAAGAAGGCCAACGGCATACTGGGCTGCATTAGTCGGAGCATTGCCAGCAGATCGAGGGAAGAGATTATTCCCCTCTCTTCGGCACTGGTGAGGCCACATCTGGAGTATTGCGGCCAGTTTTGGTCCCCCCCCACTAAACAAAAAACGTGGACAAATTGATAGAGTCCAGTGGAGGGCAACGAAAATGACTAGGGGGCTGGGGCACATGACTTATGAGGAGAGGCTGAGAGAACTGGGGTTATTTAGTCTGCAGAAGAAAAGAGTGAGGGGAGAATTTGACAGCAGCCTTCAACTACCTGAAGGGGAGTTCCAAAAAGGAAGGAGCTCAGCTGTTCTCAGTGGTGGCAGAAGACACAACAAGGAGCAATGGTCTCAAGTTGCAGTGGGGGAGATCTAGGTTGGATATTAGGAAACACTATTTCACTAGGAGGGTGGTGAAGCACTGGAATGGGTTACCTAGGGAGGTGGTGGAATCTCCCTCCTTAGAGGTTTTTAAAGTCCAGCTTGACAAAGCCCTGGCTGGGATGATTTAGTTGGGGATTGGTCCTGCTTTGAGCAGGGGGTTGGATTAGATGACCTCCTGAGGTCTCTTCCAACCCATGTCTTCCATGGTCCTATGATCCTGTAGGGCCAGGCTGCACTGGGGCCTAACCCTCTTTAAGTCAAAACAAGCCTGTTACTGAGGTGACACAAGGGCACCAGTGTGCCTTAAACCATTTCAAACGAACCCCAAACCCACCCCGCAGCCTCACCCAGCTCAATACAGACTCCTAAGCTCCCCAGGGTCTGAGCTGCTGCCTCCTGGGGAACAAGGAAGATTCAAGTCCACGCCTGGAAAAGCAGGATGGGCCTTCCCCTCTCCTCACCCCACCCTGCAGGGATCCGGAAGCTCTTTATCCGGCAGGTTCAGGAGACCCCAACCGCACAAACGCAGCAGCTGTTCTGGGCTCTGCCGCGGGAGCTCACCTCGCCCAAACGAAGACCCGACTAACGCACAGATCCAGGGGCTCCAAACTCTCCCCCAGCCCCGGGGTGCCAACACGCGGCCAGAGAGAGAGCGGGGTTGACATCTCCTCCCTGGGATGACGCCTCGAAGGACCTGCTCCCAGGACAGACAGGACCCATTGGGGACTGTGGGTGGGACTAGACTGGTGCTGACGGAGCCCGGCTGGACGGAGCCGAGGACAAGCCGCACTCGGGAGTCCCGGGCCCTGGGGTGAAACCCGGCGTGAGGAACCGTCTGGGAGCCATTAAAGGTGCGAGAGACCCAAGAAGCCTTTTCCCGTCACTGAACCCTGGTCTGTCTGGGGGGTCAGTTTACTCCCCCCGCTGACCCTCAGCCCGGCTCTGCCCACAGGACGCGGGTCTGAGAGCCCCGCCCGGCCCGGAGACGCGGGCAGGGACCCGGCCTGGGCAGCGCCTGGCCCCGGGGATGCCCCGCAGCCCGGGAGCCGCACGGGGCCGCGAGGGGCTCGTCGGCGGGTGCAGCACCCATGGGTGCCGGTCCGAGCGGGGCCGCACCCCCCGGCTGGGGGCGGTCGGCGGGAGACGCCGGGGTCACCGCTCGGGTCAGGGGCGCTCCGCCCCCCACGGCACATTGTCCCCGCAACCCCCGGCAGCGCCGGGCACAAGGGGGCCAGGACCCCCCCCCCGGTCACTATAGCAACGTCACTGATCCCTGTCAGCGACCGCTCAGTGCCGGGGGGGGGTGCGGGGGGGGTCTCCCGACACCTCTGAACGCAGAGCCCAGAACTGCCCCCCCCGGCACCCAGCTCCCCCCAGCCCGGCTGCCCCCGCCCCGATACTCACGGGATCGGGCCCCCGGCAGGGCTGCAGCCCCCAGCAGCGGCAGCAGGAGGAGGCGCAGCACCAGCGCCAGGCCCGGACCCCCCGCAGCGCGGCTGGATGCGGCCCCGGGACCCGAGAACGCCGCGGGGGGCGGAGCCAGCTCCTCCCACAGCAGCCTCCAGCCTGCAGGGATTGGCTGGGGAGGGGGCATCCCGCCAATCGCGACGCGGAGACCATTCTCGTCATCAGTCGCTGGGCAGACTCCGGCGGGGCCGGCAGGCGAAGGGAAAGCGAAAGTCCGTGCGGGAGAGGAGGGGCGGGTTCGGCTCGGGACCCGAGAACGCCACGGGGGGCGGAGCCAGCTCCTGCCCCGAGCATCCCGCCAATCGCGACGCGGAGGCCCGGGGTCGTCACCGGTCGCTGGGCAGAGCCCGGAGGGGCCGGCAGGCGGAGGGGAGGGACAGTCCGAGCGGGAGAGGACGGGCGGAGGGTTCGGCGCGGCGGGGACCGTGGCCTCGGGGCTGCCCGGCCCGGAGCCGCGACTCGCTCCCCGGCCGAGGTCGCTGTTCCATGGATGCCGAGGCTGGAGGTTGGGGGGGCCGCACCCCCCGGCTGGGGGCGGCCGGCGGGAGAGGGGGGGTCACAGCTCGGGCCGGGCCCCGCCCCCGGCCGGGGACCCCCCCGAGCCTCCAGGGGCCCCGCAGCCCGCGGGGGACGGGCCGCGGCAGCTCGGGCTCCGGTCGGTCCGGGGGCCCCGGGGCCGGGGCTCTCGCCGCTCTCCCGGAGCTCGGCCGCTGCTCCGGCCGGCGAGGGGCTCGAACCGCTCCGCGGGGCCGGTGAACGAAGCGCTCGCCCCGCTCTCCCCTTGGGGGAGTGAGACACAGTCATCCCGGCACCTCCCCAGCGCCGCCACCCCCCCTGGGGATAGGGAGAGGAGTCCGGGCTCCAGCCCCCTGCTCTACCCCCTAGACCCCACTTCCCTCCCGGAGCAAGGGAGAGAACCCAGGAGTCCGGGCTCCAGCCCCCTGCTCTAACCCCTAGACCCCAATTCCCTCCTGGACCAAGGGAGAGAACCCAGGAGTCCGGGCTCCAGCCCCCTGCTCTAACCCCTAGACCCCACTTCCCTCCCGGAGCAAGGGAGAGAACCCAGGAGTCCTGGCTCCAGCCCCCTGCTCTATCCCGCTAGACCCCACTTCCCTCCCAGAGCCAATGGAGACAACCCAGGACTCCGGACTCCAGCCCCCTGATCTAGGCACAGGCAGATGTTGACCTAATCCCTTTATTTTCTCTGCTTTTGCCGGTCACTCGGCTGTTTACATCATTTCTGGGAACTCTTTTTGGTGCGTCTCCTCCTCTGGCGGGGAGAGGAGGTTCCGAGGCTCTGGGGCCTGGGAAGGTTGCCCCATGCTGCAGTAGGGTCACTGTGGGCGTTAGTATCACTGGGTTTTGGATCCTGCCCTGGGCTGGTCTCTCCTGGTCTGGGGAGCCAGGCTCATGGGAAACTTCCCCATCTGGGATGCTGTCAAGGCGGATTCCCCACTGGCACTTCGAGCGCAGAAGGTGGGGATCCACAAGGTCTCTACACATTAATACTGGCCACTCCAGGCTTGTATTAAACTCCCACGGTTCCAGATCCCCCTGGCCTTGGGCTGGGAAATGCTGCCACCAAATGTAGAACCCCTCTGAGAGCCCAGGAAGGCACATTCGGGAATTCCTTCCTGTGGGGTACCCCCAAGCTCTTCCACCCCCCCCCCCCCCCAACCCCCGGGGAAGAGCTGAGAAAAGGAAAAGAAGAATATCAGCTGCTGCCAGCAACTAACTGAAAAACGTGCACGAACCTCTAAAGACACAGAAATCCAAGCATGGTCTTCAAAAAGGTAAATTTTGTTAAGAAAGAAAGAATGTGGAGACTCAGGCAGTTGCTAGATATTCAAAGAGCAGCTGCAAGGATTCAGCACCAAGAGTGAAGTTCTTGGGGTCCAGCTTAAAGGTTACAAAAACCCCTGCGCTTCAGGGCAGGGGAAAGCAAGTCACAAAGTGCCCTTACGCATGAGAAAGTTTTGCAGCCACTGGGAATCGTCCCAGACCCGCAACACTATGCGGTCCCACCAGTCTGTGCTTGTTTCCCGGGCCCAGAATCGGCGTTCCACCGTATGAACCTGCCCCATTAGCACCATGATGCCCACATTGGCAGGGCCCCTGCTTTGAGAGAAGTCTGCGTCCATGTGCTCATCACTCACGCCACCGCGCTGACGTCGCCTACTCGCCCGGTATCGCGTTGCCAGGTTCTGGTGCTGCATATACTGCTGGGTAACGCATGTGGTGTTTAATGTGCTCCTAATTGCCCAAGTGAGCTGAGCGGGCTCCATGCTTGCCGTGCCATGGCGTCCGCACAGGTAACTCAAGAAAAAAGGTGCAAAACGATTGTCTGCTGTTGCTTTCACGGAGGGAGGGAGGGAACGGGGGCCTGACGATATGGACCCAGAACCACCCGCGACAATGTTTTAGCCCTATCAGGCATTGGGATCTCAACCCAGAATTCCAATAGGCAGCGGAGACTGCGGGAACTGTGGGATAGCCACCCACAGTGCAACGCTCCGGAAGTCGACGCTAGCCTCGGTACTGTGGAAGCAGTACGCCGAGTGAATGCACTTAATGCACTTAGAGCATTTTGTGTGGGGACACACACAAATCGACTATCTAAAAACGATTTCTAAAAAACTGACTTCTATAAATTCAACCTAATTTCGTAGTGTAGACATACCCTTAGAATTTAGTAAGTAATCTAGCTAGGTATGCGTTAGATTATGATTTCTTTAAATGGCTGAGAAAAGAATTGTGCTGAAGAGAATGACTATTTCTGTCTGTGTGTCTTTTTTGTAACTTAAGGTTTTGCCTAGAGGGATTCTTTATGTTTTGAATCTAATTACCCTGTAAGGTATCTACCATCCTGATTTTACAGAGGTGATCCTTTTTTTTTTTACTGTTTCTTTTATTAAAATGTTTCTTTTCAAGAACTGAATGCTTTTTTCATTGTTCTAAGATCCAAGGGCTTGGGTCTGTGCTCACCTATGCAAATTGGTGAGGATTTTTACCAAACCTTCCCCAGGAAGTGGGGTGCAAGAGTTGGGAGGATTTTGGGGGGAAAGACGTTTCCAAACAATGCTTTCCCAGTAACCCAGATAAACGTTTGGTGGTGGCAGTGGAAGTCCAAGGGCAAAGGGTAAAATAGTTTGTACCTTGGGGAAGTTTTATCCTAAGCTGGTAAGAGTAAGCTTAGGAGGTTTTCATGCAGGTCCCCACATCTATACCCTAGAGTTCAGAGTGGGGAAGGAACGTTAACACCAGTGGATGCATCTGATGAAGTGGGTTTTAGCCCATGAAAGTTTATGCCCAAATACATTTGTTAGTCTCTAAGGTGCCAGAAATACTCCTCGTTTTTGGGGTTTTTTTGCTGATACAGACTAACACGGCTACCACTCTGAAATAAATTAGTGCATCTCTCCCCAAAATAGATCTCTAAGCACAAAGAACACCCTGGAGGCCAGGCCTTTAAACGTTAGGAAACATCAGAGTTAAGGTGATGTGTACATACTTTGCGCAGTGCTGTTGTGCATGTGTGTTATGATACAGACTCACCAATGTAGCCTTGGGGTCAATTCCCTGCCCCACACAGCATGAATTTCCTCCAGACTCCCAAGGTAAGTGGTGCTTCTTCCATCCCTTGATGAGATGCCTTTCTGGAGTTTGCTTTGGTCCAAAACTCGCGACTGCGCCATGCAGGAGGCCTGTGATGTGTAGGGGGCCAGATGAGATGATCTAAGAGTCTCTTCTGGCCTTCAAGTCTCCAAATCTCTGCAAAACCAAGTGCGGCACATTGAGCATCCTCTGATGGTTCCACGTGTGGCCTGCGTGAACCCTTGAACGACCACTGAGTGTGTGGGGGTGACCTAGGGGGAGCAGCTCAAACACGCACAGGAGCCGGCTCGGGGCAGGACATGAGCCCTGCAGGGCAGGGGTGGGGGTGGCAGTGACATCACAAGGGCCTTTTGCAGCACTCAGCTGATTGGTGAAAGGAGGTTGGGAGGCGGTGACCTCACAGAGAGTCCACGACAACGGCCAGGGAGGACAGGCTGCAGGGCAGGGGGATCTCAGAGACCCCCGGGGCTTGGCTGCAGGGAGTCTCCTTCTTGAGGTGTCTCCTTGAGGACTGAGAGAGAATTCAGGGTCTCGTATGTGAGCGCGAGGTGGAGCCTCTCTGGAGTTTTCTCCTTTCCCACTGCTCACGTCCCTGTGGAGAAGGGAAGAGCCCCAGAGAGGTTTGGTACCAAGGGAGCCTGATCCACCCGGTGCTGGCCAAATTCTCGGCACGGAAAACAGGAGGTTAAGGTGGGACAATTTTTCCCCAGCTTGGCCTTTGTCCCTTTGAGTCCTTGGGGTTTGACTTTTTTGGTTTCCCTTTTCCTGCTTCCCTCCCTCCACTGGCAAGGAGGGGGTACTCTGTAGCCCTCATGGTTGGAGGCTTCCCAAAGAGATGGGACAGGAAGCGTGCTCTGAGAGTAATCCTCACCGGTGACCTGAGCCATCCCTGGGCCATCTGGGGAACCCTCAGCCCACCGCCAGAGTCTCCACTCTATTTGGCTGAGCAGGGGGTCTCGTGGCAGGGAGGAGTCTCAGGACTTTGTTGTTCTCTTTTAAGGCCCAGCAAATAAGCCAGAACCAATCATCTGCTTGGTGAATTGTTCTCCTTCTCACTGCTAATTGTCTCTGAGCCGTTCCTGGTGCTCGCTGGTGTTCTCGTGCTTCTAAAACACTTGCTGAAGAATCAGTGTGAATGGTTGTTGGTCTGTAGCTCATTGCAGGTCCCTTTATTCTGATCATTCAGTGTGTGAAACTCCAGACTGATGGTTCGTTTGAAAGTCAGGACACCCGGGTCCTGTTCCCAACTCTATCCCGACAGGTTGTGTGATGGAAGACAAGGCCCTTCGCCTTTCTCAGGCTTTGTTTCTCCCTCTGTCAGTTGGGGAGAACAATCCTCTCACACCTGCCTCCCGGTGGGGGGAGGCTGGGGAGCTGTGGGGACCTGTTTGAGAGCGTCACTCGGAGCAGTGTATCGTAGGAGGTGTCCTTTCGGGTTGAGTCATTCCAGAGGATGATGTCGTGCAGCAGAACCCCGTTTTCCCAACGTGGCGTGATACAGCTTTGCATGTGAACCGAACCAAGGACGCGCACAGGTCCAGAAGCCGGCGATTTCTCCTTTGGCCCCTAGATGGTGCTGCAGGCTCCCACTTCCCCCTTCTCCTGGTCAGCGCAATGGGGGTTAGTGTCCCCAAAAAGAACGCCCGTCTCGCTTTGAACGTTCCTTGATGTGCCCCCTGTGGACTGTCGGGATACGTGTCCGAAAGTTGCAGGGTTTGTTTCATGGTCTCCACAACGACAATCTTTCTTCCTTTTTCGACGTGACGACCTTTTTGGTCAAGATCCTTGATTATTCGGGGACTTATCCCAGAAGACCCAAACTATATGGGACATAAGACTTGTCTGGAAGGGCGCACAGGGCTAAATTGTTTTTGGCCATAGCAGGTGCTTTGTCGCAAGAATGACGTCCATCCCCCTTCCAAAGAAGCCCCAAATGAGCTGTTACCAGAATTGCCCTTTACCTTGGGGTACGCCCATTTGTTAGGATTACTCTTCTGGTGGGGGGAGATTCTGCAATTCTGTCAATGTGCTGCTTGTGTCACTTGTGTTTTCCTATGGATCGCTACTCCTTCCTTCTGCAAGTTCCCTCCCAATGGAGCTACCCTGCAGGACCTCGGTTCCCCAGGGCTGGGGTCTTCCAGCCCCCAAATGTGATGAACATGAACAGACACACAGGCACACACACATGAACATAGCATGTCAGAGAGGACTGGGTCATCAGCACTCGCAAGCGGACCCCTGATGTGTCCCGGTACTCAGTGGGCTGGATCGAACAGCAATTTAATGCTGGTCCCCTCATATGTCCTTGGACTCAGCGGGGTGGGCTGAGCAACACCTTCATCTGCCACCCTCCTCTGCCCCCAGGTTCAGCACCTCCCTATCCCCGCCTTCACCCCACAACCATTCTGCTTGTAACCCACTTGATGAGCAAACCCCCGAGGACTTTTGGGGCTGCAGGGATCTTTAGCTTGGGTACAAGGAGCGTTGCTGCAGAGTGAATGGAGAAGCCAAAAACACCCATGGAGGTGGGGTGGGGGGCTAGCAAACTATAACTGATCACAGGAGGCAGGGTCAGGAGGCTATTCCTAGAGAGAGACAGAGGCACAGAAAGAGACAGATGGATCTCAGCACTCCTTGAAGCTGGAATCGATCAGGGTTCCCATGTGGCCTTGGTAGCTGAGGGACCGGAGCGCTGGAGCCAGGCAGAGCCCCCAGCACAATCAGTCAGGAAAAGCTAATGAGGAGGACTTGTGGCACCTTAGAGACGAACCAATTTATCTGAGCATAAGTTTTCATGGGCTAAAGCCCACTTCATCAGATGCATGCAGGGGAAATACAGCAGGAAGATATAGATATAGATATACGGATACAGAGAAGAGAAAATGGGGGTTGCCATAGCAACTCTTAACGAGACCAATCGATGAAGGTGGGTTGTTAGCAGCAGGAGAAACAAAACTTTTGTTGTGATAATCAGACTAATTTGGGGGACTAAAACTGCAGGGCAGAGAGATGAGTAAGTGTTGGGGGGTCCCGATCCAGTCCCCCAGCTTCTAGCCGCCCACCCCCTTAAGGCTGCCATTGCTGGGAGCCCCCTCCATCTGCAACTTCAACTTGTAAAGATTGTAGATAAAACCTGTACAGCTGTGTGCCTTTGGGCAAAAAGTTACACACAGGTACATCAAATACGTTATGAAAGAAAACATGTAAAAGAAACCACAGTGGGTAAAACCAGGGAACAAAAGCCTGAGCAGCCAAAACCCCAGCCAGCTGTTGCTCCCACAAAGAGGGAAGAGTTACAATATCTCATCCTTCATATTTCTCGTAGGAACTACCAGGGCCTGATGAAATTGGGGCAGATTGAAAAGTGTGAAAATATTTTTGTGTGATGTAGTGTGTGTGTGTCATGTTGTGTGTTTGTGTTTGTGTGACGTTTTGTGTGATGTGTTGTGTGTGTGACGTGTTGTGTGTCGCATTCTGTGTGTGTTGTGTGTCATCAAGAGTGTTGTGTTGAGTGTTGAGTGTTGTGTTACAAACCCGGGGTTCCTGCCCTTCCTACAAAACAAAACCTGTTTTCTAAATAGCTTCTCTGCTAAGGCTGCGTCTACACTCCCCCTTGTGTCGGTAGAATCTATGTCGCTCAGGGGTGTGAAGAAGCCACCCCCCGAGTGAGACAAGTTACACCGACATAAGTGATGGTGTGGACAGTGCTACGTCGCTGGGAGAGTTTCTCCTGCCAACATGGCTACGGCTGCTGGCTGGGGGTGAAGAGCTCCCTCCCGTAGGCTTCCAGTGGCTACCCTAGAGAGCTTCCAGCGGGGCAGCTGCATGGGTGCTGCGAGGCCACTGTAAGCTCCCCAGTGCAGCCACATCCTTAGGGCAGGGACGATGCCCCCTGCGGGACTCTGGGGATACAGTCTGGGCCTGTCACCTCCAGGGCATCCGGTCCCCAGAGCTGGTCTCAGTCAATTGGGGCTGAAGCACATTGACGGGACACCTTGGGGAAGCTTGCCCAGCCATTGCTGGATCTGGAGCTATTCTGTGGCTGGATGCACAGAAATTCCTTCTCCCAGCCCCTCAATTCAGTGTTTCTCACTGGGAAGAAATTCAGAGTAAAATAGGGCAATCAAAGAAATCATGATGAATGGGGAAAAAAATGGTTTCTTTCTAGATGTGAAGAAGGGAAGTTCTAGCTACTGGAGGACACGTCTGCTGACCTGGAAATCAGACTTGGTTCTTGGTGCCAACAAACCAGTGCTCTAAAGGAGACGTTGAGGAAAATCAAAGGTACCGAGAAGGGAGTTAGGTGGGGAAACTGAGACACGCATCTGGGACTTTTGGAAGTGACAGGTTCTGACCAATTAGTTGCAATAGATGCGAACATCAAACTGAAACAAATGAGAGTGAACCAAGAAATCATCATTCCTGACTCAGGGGAAAAGTCTTGGGGGGATTTTCCAAGGCCACAACAACAAATGGTTCAAAATATGTAGTCATTTGAATGTGGTTCATTTGACCACTAACAATGACACTTGGCCCTTGCTCGAAATTCTTCCTGTATTTTCTCCATTTCACTCCCTGACTCTGTATCTCTGCCCCTTTCCCCCTGTTTGTTCCTCAGAATTAGAATTAGCCCTGGTCTACACTAGGAATTTAGATCGAATTTAGCAGCGTTAAATTGATGTAAACCTGCACCCGTCCACATGATGAAGCCCTTCTTTTCGACTTAAAGGGCTCTTAAAATCGATTTCCTTACTTCACCCCGACAAGTGTATTAACGCTTAAATCAGCCTTGCCAGGTCGAATTTGGGGTACTGTGGACACAATTCTGCGGTATTGGGCTCCGGGAGCTATCCCAGAGTGCTCCATTGTGACCGCTCTGGACAGCACTCTCAACTCTAGGAAAAGAACCGCGAACTTTTGAATCTCATTTCCTGTTTGGCCAGCGTGGCAAGCTGCAGGTGACCATGCAGAGCTCATCAGCAGAGGTGACTATGATGGAGTCCCAGAATTGCAAAAGAGCTCCAGCATGGACCGAACGGGAGGTACGGGATCTGATCGCTGTATGGGGAGAGGAATCCGTGCTATCAGAACTCCGTTCCAGTTTTCGAAATGCCAAAACCTTTGTCAAAATCTCCCAGGGCATGAAGGACAGAGGCCATAACAGGGACCCGAAGCAGTGCCGCTTGAAACTTAAGGAGCTGAGGCAAGCCTACCAGAAAACCAGAGAGGTGAATGGCCGCTCCGGGTCAGAGCCCCAAACATGCTGCTTCTATGATGAGCTGCATGCCATTTTAGGGGGTTCAGGCACCACTACCCCAGCCATGTTGTTTGACTCCTTCAATGGAGATGGAGGCAACACGGAAGCAGGTTTTGGGGACGAAGAAGATGATGATGATGATGATGAGGTTGTAGACAGCTCACAGCAAGCAAGTGGAAAAACTGGTTTTCCCGACAGCCAGGAACTGTTTCTCACCCTGGACCTGGAGCCAGTACCCCCCGAACCCATCCAAGGCTGCCTCCTGGACCCGGCAGGTGGAGAAGGGACCTCCGGTGAGTGTACCTTTTAAAATACTATACATTGTTTAAAAACAAGCATGTGAAAGGATTAATTTGCCCTGGCATTAGCAGCTCTCCTGGATGTACTCCCAAAGCCTCTGCAAAAGGTTTCTGGGGAGGGTAGCCTTATTGCGTCCTCCATGGTAGGACACTTTACCACTCCAGGCCAGTAGCACATACTCAGGAATCGTTGTACAACAAAAAGAAAAGGAGTACTTGTGGCACCTTAGAGACTAACCAATTTATTTGAGCATGAGTATCCGTTTGCATTAGGATGAGGGGGCTTGGGGGGAGGGTGTAAACTATTTCCCTGAATCAAGTTTCCACTGACAGCTCAGTCCACCATGTCAGCGAGAGAAGAGCTGTGGTCCCTGGACAATGGGCCCCCCGGGGCCTTTAACACCACAGCCCTGGGGAGGGGGTGCTGAGAGGGACCATCCAGTGAGGAACACAAGTCCTTCTACCATCCACCACACCCGCTTTTGGAACTGCTGCTGATGGCTCACCCCAACTGTGGAAACTGTTATCCCCTCTGCCACCCTCTCTCTCAGGGTTTTCTCTTCTGCACCTATCTGGCAGGGCAGCCCCTCTGTCTGAACCCCAATCCGCTCCCAGTTTTGTCCCTCTGCCCAGGACAGTTTAAACAGGAGTTTAAGGTGGGACAGTTTTCCCCCAGCTAGGCCTTTGTCCCTTTGAGTCCTTGGGGTTTGTCTTTTTTGGTTTTCCTTTTCCTGCTTCCCTCCATCCACTGGCGAGGAGGGGGCTTCTCTGTAGCCCTCATGGTGGGAGGCCTCCCAAAGAGATGGGACAAGAAGCGTGCTCTGAGAGTGATCCTCACCGGTGACCTGAGCCATCCCTGGGCCATCTGGGGAACCCTCAGTCCACCGCCAGAGCCTTGGTGCTGATTGGCTGAGCAGGGGGTCTCGTGGCAGGGAGGAGATTCAGGACTTTGTTGGTCTCCTTTAAGGCCCAACAAATAAGCCAGAACCAATCATCTGCTTGGTGAATTGTTCCCCTTCTCGCTGCTGATTGTCTCTGAGCCATTCCTGGTTCTCGCTGGTGTTCTCGTGCTTCTAAAACACTTGCTGAAGAATCAGTGTGAATGGTTGTTGGTCTATAGCTCGTTGCAGGTCCCTTTATTCTGATCATTCAATGTGTGAAACTCCAGACTGATCATAGAATCATAGAATATCAGGGTTGGAAGGGACCTCAGGAGGTCATCTAGTCCAAGCCCCTGCTCAAAGCAGGACCTATCCCCAATTAAATCATCCCAGCCAGGGCTTTGTCAAGCCTGACCTTAAAGACTTCTGAGGAAGGAGATTCCACCACCTCCCTAGGTAACGCATTCCAGTATTTCACCACCCTCCTCGTGAAAAAGTTTTTCCTAATATCCAACCTAAACCTCCCCCACTGCAACTTGAGACCATTACTCCTCGTTCTGTCATCTGCTACCACTGAGAACAGTCTAGATCCATCCTCTTTGGACCCCCCTGGCAGGTAGTTGAAAACAGCTATCAAATCCCCCCTCATTCTTCTCTTCTGCAGACTAAACATTCCCAGTTCCCTCATCTTCTCCTCATAAGTCATGTGTTCTAGTCCCCTAATCATTTTTGTTCCCCTCCGCTGGACTCTTTCCAATTTTTACACACCCTTCTTGTAGTTTGGGGCCCAAAACTGGACACAGTACTCCAGATGAGGCCTCACCAGTGTCGAATAGAGGGGAACGATCACGTCCCTCGATCTGCTGGCAATGCCCCTACTTATACATCCCAAAATGCCATTGGCCTTCTTGGCATCAAGGGCACACTGTTGACTCATATCCAGCTTCTAGTCCACTGTAACCCCTAGGTCCTTTTCTGAAGAACTGCTGCCGAGCCATTCGGTCCCTAGTCTGTAGCGGTGCATGGGATTCTACCATCCTAAGTGCAGGACTCTGAACTTGTCATTGTTGAACCTCATCAGATTTCTTTTGGCCCAATCCTCCAATTTGTTTAGGGCCCTCTGTATCGTAACCCTACCCTGCAGTGTATCTACCTCTCCTTCCAGTTTAGTGTCATCTGCAAACTTGCTGAGGGTGCAGTCCATGCCATCCTCCAGATCATTAATGAAGATATTAAACAAAACTGGCCCCAAAGTATTTGGGACCCAAAGTATTTGGGACATAAGACTGGGGGGCGCACATGGCTGAAGTGTTTTTTGCCATAGCAGGTGACTTGTCCCAAGAATGACGTCCATCCCCCTTCCAAACAAGCTTCAAATAAGCTGTTACCAGAATTGGCCGGGAACCGCAGCCAATGGGATCTGTGGGGGCGGTGCCTGCAGGCAAGCACAGAGCAGCGCAAGGAGCAACCTGCCCCGCCCGGGGCCGCAGCCAGGGACATCCGTGCCGTACCGTCAGCTGCAGGGTCACTCCGGGAGGAGCAGCGCAGGCCAGGGCAGGCACGGAGCCTGCCTCAACCCCAGTGCGCCCCCAAATGGCAAGCACCCCACACCGCAAGCCCCAGCCCTGAGCCCCCTCCTGCACCCTAACTCTCTCCCAGACCCCCACTCCCACCCCAACCTCCTTCCCTGAACCCCCTCCCACACCCTAACTTTCTCCCAGACCCCCACCACAACACTCTTGCCCTGAGCCCCCTCCCGCATCCTAACTCCCTCCCAGAGCCCACCCCACCCCAACCTCCTGCCCTGAGCCCCCTCCTGCACCCTCACTCTCTCCCAGACCCCCACCCCAACCCCCTGCCCTCAGCCCCCTCCCGCATCCTAACTCCCTACCAGAGCCCCACCCCTACCCCAACACTCCTGCCTGAGCCCCCTCCCTTACACTAACTCCCTTTCAAACCCCACACCCGCACCCCAACCTCCTCCCCTGAGCCCCCTCCCACACCCTAACTCCCTCCCAGACCCCACCCCCACCCCATCCTCCTGCCTGAGCCCCCTCCGGCACCCTAACTCCCTCCCAGACCCCACCCCTACCACAACCTCCTGCCCTGAGCCCCCTCCTGCGCCCTAACTCCCTCCCAGACCCCACCCCTACCACAACCTCCTGCCCTGAGCCCCCTCCCACGTTCCAAACCCCTGATCCCCAGCCCTGCCCCAGAGCCCGCACCCCCAGTCGGCCCCCTCACCACCTTCCGCACCCACCCCCCTGCCTCAACCTGCAGCCCCTCCTGCGCTCTGAACCCTGCATTTTTCACCGCAGCCTGGAGCCTGGGGGCCACAATATCGAATAGCCCTGGGCCCAAAGAGGCTGCGCGGGGGCTCAGGCCAGAGGACTCCCCCAAACCCTCTCCCCACCAGCAGCACGCTGGCAAGAGGGAGCTGTGGGGGAAGGGGCCTCTCTCCCGCCATGGGCAGCAGCGAGCTCCGGGGCCAGGAGAGAGGCCTGTGGCAGCCCTTCATCCCCAGCTGGCTCCCCTCCCATCTACCCCTCTCCTCTCCAGGCCCCTGCTGCGTGGCCCTTCATCGCTGGTGTGCGAGTGCGCGGCTCAGAGGGAACTTAGACTCCAACCCCCTGCTCCAAGCAGGACCAAGCCCAACTAAATCATCCCAGCCAGGGCTTGGTCAAGCCGGGCCTTAAACACCTCGAAAGAGGGAGATTCCACCACCTCCCTAGGGAACCCATCCCAGTGCTTCACCACCCTCCTAGTGAAATAGTGTTTCCTAACATCCAACCTCGACCTCCCCCACTGCAACTGGAGACCATTGCTCCTGTTCTGTCATCTGCCACCACTGAGAACAGGCGAGCTCCATCCTCTTCAGGTCGTTGAAGGCTGCTCTCAAATCCCCTCTCACTCTTCTCTTCTGCAGACTAAATAACCCCAGTTCCCTCTGCCTCTCCTCATAAGTCATGTGCTCCAGCCCCCTAATCATTTTCATTGCCCTCTGTTGGACTCTCTCCAATTTGTCCACATCCTTTCTCTAGTGGGGGGCCCAAAACTGGACACAGTACTCCAGGTGTGGCCTCACCAGTACCCAAGAGAGGGGAAGAATCATTTCCCTCGATCTGCTGGCAATGCCCCTACTAATGCAGCGCAATAGGCCGTTAGCCTTCTTGCTGTTAGCCTTCATGTCCAGCTTCTCGTCCACTGTAACCCCAGGTCCCTTTCTGCAGAACTGCTGCCTAGCCATTCGGTCCCTAGTCTGTAGCAGTACATGGGATTCTTCCGTCCTAAGTGCAGGACTCTGCACTTGTCCTTGTTGAACCTCATCAGATTTCTTTTGGCCCAGTCCTCCAGTTTGTCTATCCAGCATAGGGGTAGGGTCCAACTTTTTATTTCTACTTGATAGCACGTTATTTAATAAAATGGATACATTCAGGAGCAGTAATGGTCTCAATGAGGTTTGAAATGCAATGTCCTGAGCTTGGCCTTGGGGTGACAGTTTATTTGTGACTTTTCTCCTGTGAAGGAGGAGGAATAACATGGGTCTGGATTTCTCAGATTCATTCATCTGCAGAGGGGAAGAATGTGAGAATGGGCCTTCATGGGGTGAGATGGGACCTTCAGGGAAGTCTCTTGACGTGTTTCTTTTAAATTACAGAGTCTAGCAGGGCTCTGCTGTTTATTCCCTGCAGGTATCATGCATTCCTCAATCTGGAAGGTTTAGCTCAGTGGTTCTGAACCCGTGGCCTGTGGGCCACTTGCAGCCCAATCAGCACACAGCTGTGGCTCATGTGACATCCTCAGGGGCATTCAGGTAGTATCTGTGTTGTGTGGATGCAGCCCACATAAGGAGGGGGCTCAGGACTGGGGCAGAAGTTTGGAGTGTTGGGGGAGAGGGCTCCAGCTTGGGGGGTGGGCTCTGGGGTGGGGTTGGGGCTGAGGGGTTTGGGGTGCAGGAGGGGGCTCAGGACTGGGGCAGAGGGTTGGGGTGCAGGGAGTGAGGGCTCCTGGTGGGGGTGCAGGCTCTGGGGTGGATCCAGGGATGAGGGGTACAGGCTGCAGTGGGGAGTGAGGAGTCCCCCCAGCCCTCTCTCTGTGCAGCAGCCCGGGGCCAAGGGAGAGGCACCTCTCGCCGCCTGCACGGCCTTGATAGCCTGCTGCACAGCCACGCGGCTTAGAGGGAACTTAGGTAGCTGCCAGGCAGCATGAAGGAAACACCACTGAGTGGTGCGATCCCCACAGTCATTGATACAAACAGGCTGCTCCAGGTGTCATGGCAGTCACACAGCCAGACAGCTTTGGACGGGTTGGGAGACACCCCCAGTGATGCCCTGGATGTATGGCTGGCGGCGGAGGAGGAGGAAATTGGGCAGTTACCTCTGCATGACATTTTCCTGGAGTGGCTTCCCTGGGTGGAGTGCCATGTCTGGGCTTGGCCGACTAGCGTGGGCTGGTGGGGCAGGAGAGTGCTGCAGAGCTGGGAGGAACGGCTGTGGGAACCGGACGTGGGGAGGTTGAAGTGTAGGTTCCTGGAGACCTGTGCAGCGCTCAGCCCGGAGCTGCAGGGGTGGAGTCCTGACACGAGAGTTCCCCTCGGCCCCAAGAGGCATGTTACACAGCCCTTCAGGCCAGCCCTTGATGCGGTTGCACCACTCAGGGTGTGACAAGGGGTCTCTCTGTCCCAGAATCTTTCCACCCCGAATGTCTTCCCATTATCCACCCTTCACCTCCCACGAGAGTTCAGCTGTGTGTGTGAGCCCAAGAGAGTACAATAGCACATGTATACCAGTGCCTTGCCTGGGAGCCCCTCCGTCACTGTCCCGAGGAGTTGGCTGGGAGTCTGCTTTCCTCCAAATGTTCAGTCAGGTAGTTCATGCTCTGAGGTTGAGCTACAGGTCACCTGTCAGCCCCAGAGGCACAAGGAGGTGGCATTCCCTCTGGCTGGGCTCTCACCGAGTTAACCTGTTGAGCATTTCGCCCACTTAGGCCCTGGTTTTCTGCAGACATTACAGGTCAGGTCTCTGAGAGCCCTTGGACGAGGTCTCCCCGCATCAGCCGCTCCCCCCACATTGGGTTTATCTGAGTCCCTCTTCTGGGGTGCCCCCATCGGTTCCCTTTCCCAGTCCCCTTTGAGTCTCTCTCGATACCCAGAGCGACTGTCCCTAAACTCTTCTGCCAACCCGCCTGCACAACGCAGAGCCTGAGGCTTCTTGTCCACTAACCATCTTTTAAGCTAGTGGGGACAGAGCTCGTAGAGTTGTTCCAAAACAGCCCGATTATACAAATCCTCCAGGGTAGTGACACCTGCACCCTTACCTCATTTGTGGAGATACTCTCCCCTCAGAATGGTGGCTTCTTTATATGTCACACCCAGGGTCTTCTGCACACCCCAAGAGCTTTCCCTATAACCCCAGGTGCCAAGTCATACTTAATCAGTAAAGCCTTTTTGAACCGTTCATAGCCACCACTATCAACTCCATCCATTCGGCTGTATGCCTCCGTACCTTTAGGGCCAAGTAAAGTAGTGAGACTCCAGAGTTGTCTGCAGGATCAATCAGGTTCAAATCACATGCCTTCTCAAAGGCTATGAGGTAGGCATCCATATCCCCCCTCCTTATCTGGAGCAACCATTTAGGATCTAGGCTCCCTGTGGACTTGGCATCCCAGGGTCTTTCCCCACTTTCCCCTCTGTGGGTCCTCTTGCCCCTCCACTTCTCTAGCTGTAGTTCATGCTTTTCCTGCTTCTCCTCATGCTCTGCCAGCTCCTTCGCCTTCAGCTGCAGCTCCCACCTCTTCTAATCTATCAAAGGGGACCTGAATCATGAGGGCACCCTGCTGGACGGGGAACTGGCTCTTGGGGGCATCCTGCTGCCGCCTCTGTTGCTCTCAGGCCTCACTGGAAAACCCACCTGGGTCTGGAACCTGTTTCTTGGCCCTTTCATCTGTCTCTCCCTGGACAGGGTTTGTCATGCTCTTCCTAGGGAGGTGGCCTAACCAGCGCCGAACGAGGGCCTAGGTTATATGCCCTTTTCTTGTTGTTTCTTTTGACTACCCTTGTTTTACTGCTGCAAGTCACTTATTGCAAAGTACTACTGGTGCATTCAGCATCCCACTGCTGACACCAACTGTCCTGGATCCATGGGATCAGTTCTACACCCCTAGCTTTGGAACAGGCTCTAGGAGGAACCCCGTCAGTCTACCAGACCCCCCAGGGGGCCCACTCGGCCTGCAGGATAAGCAAAACTGCTTCACTGCCTCCTTCGATTGGACCTTTAGCACTGCTGGGTCACAGCGGGATTTCTGTTCAGCAAGTCCTACTGTGATAGACTACGTCCTGGTAGAGACTTGTCCGCTCCTCAGGGATTAATGCACCTCAGCAAGCATTTGCAGTGACACTCACATCATGTTGTCAAAACAGTCGGGTCTATTAATCATCTGGACTCAGCATAGGACGTCCTTAGGTTGGCACAGAGAACTGAAGGTTAAAGCACAGTTCAGGTCAATTCTGGCTAGCCCAGAGCCCAGCCAAGTTGTAGTGAACCCCATTGCTCAAGTTCTGTCTGTCTCTCAGTCTGACCTTCTTGGTCAGACTCCAGGGGAAAGCCCGACTCCTTCCAGCAACGAGCTTTGATCCCCCACCTCACACTTTTCCCATCTTTGTTCTCGAGCTGGGGGATGTTGCTCAGCTTCCCTGTTGTGAAGTGGGGAAATCCACCTCCTCTGGGTCATTGGTTGCTAGGCAACAATGTCTTGGTGATGGGCTTTGCCATTGTCTTCACACTGGGGCTTGCCTCAGTCAGTCTTTTCCCAATGACCCATTTAGTCTCAGCTAGGTAACATGTCTCTTAGCCTGCCCTGAGCGCAAACAATCCTCTGTCTCCCACTGGCATCAATGCAACATATAGGGGTCATGTAAATAGTACAGAACATTCCTGCTGCGTGATACAGCTCTCTGGTCAGACTGAGCTCTCCGGGGGCAGGGGCCTGTCTGTGCTCTTTGTCTGTGCAGCTCCTAGCACCACAGGGCCCCGATCCTGACAGGGGCCTCTAGGCACTGCTGTGCTGTAAACAAACAATACCAGTAATGGACTGATAATAACATGCAAGGGCTTGACCAAAGCTGTCCAACCTTTACCGAGACCCTTTCCACAGCATTCACCGTGGGGAGGAATACAAGGGTGGGAATTACACACACACACACACCCTCCAGAGTTTGTCCAGCTGTACTCGGAGATGGGTTGGGTGGCTGCACTGGACTGGTGCCCAGGAGAGGCTGCACAGTCCTGGGGGTAGGGGCTGCTTGTGGCCAGGTGGTATTAGAGCACATGGCCATGGTGAAGGGGCAGATCTGGGAGGGAACCTGTCCTGGTTACAGGGTTACGTGCACCTCTGGCCCCTCTCTGGGCTCTCTGAGTGAACCCGTCCAGTGTCCGGGCTTGTAATGGCATGGTGAAGTGTACTATGCAGTTCAGCCACTAGGCGGTGCTGTGTGTAACAGACCTTATATAAGCTAACCTCCGCCATGCCGGCCGAGCATGAAAGGATCTTGTGGCAGGCGCCTCTGTGGTGTCTCTCTGAGCCGGAGGCTCTGTAGCCAGGCCAGCTCTAGTACTGGAGCCTGCCATCTCCCAGGGGTACATGACAGGCCTTGTACCTGTGTGTCCATGTGTATATATATCTGCCCACTTGAAGTTTCCACTTCATGCATCTGATGAGGTGGGTTCCAGCCCATGAAAGCTTATGCCCAAATAAATTTGTTAGTCTTTAAGGCGCCACAGGATTCCTCATTGTTTTTGCTGAAACAGACTAACATGGCTATCCCCCTCAAACATGTTTAATAGTGAGGGTAATTAACTATTGGCACCATTTACCCAGAGTCGTGGTGGATTTTCCATCACTGACCATTTTTAAATCAAGAGTGGATGATTTTTTTAAAAAAAATGTCTGCTCTAGTTCGAGCAGGAATTATTGTGGGGCAGGTCCCTGGCCTGTGTTACACAGGAGTCCAGACAAGCTGATCACAACAGTCCCTTCTGGCCTTGAAATCTGTGAACCTGTGAAAACAATGATCAAATCCAGGGCACAACTGAGACTGACTCCATAAGTCGGTGGGTTAACAATGATGTTGGTTTGGGTCATCAGCTCCTTAAATCATCCAATTAATAGAGGAGATGATCAGATCCTGCGGCTAACATAAGAAAGCACTGCTTTCCTTTCATCCTGCAGCAGGAGATGGGAGAAGGCGGCTGTTTTGATTTAAGAAATCCTGTTTAGACACCAGAGACACTGGAACCGAGGTGGGTGGGGGTGGAGAAGGCTAGCGGCCCCTCAAGGGCAGTATTATGAGGCTGGGGAAGTATTATGAGACTGATCTAGTTTTTGCCCCCATGCTTTGTTCCGCTCAGGCTGGGTGGGCCTCCATGGCTTTGGCATGTAAGAGTCTAGTCTCCTGTGGGCTGCAATAGTTTGGTTTAATCTTCGATGTTGGGCTTGATGTGAGTGTGCTGGGTGTGTTGGTGGCCTGTGATATAGAGGAGGTCTGACTGGATGATCTCACGGTCCCTTCTGGCCTAAAACTCTACATGTAGCTGGTGTAGGACATACCTGTCATTTTGGGTTTAGGTTAAACCTTCCTGGATGCTGTGAACCCCATGATCAACACTCATCCAGAGAACCGGAGCTCCCTCCATTCCTCTGACTCCATTTCTTTCACCAATAATGTCACAGAACACGGCTACTGATTAGGAATCTGCTTTCTTGGAGCCTTTTATCCAGTTTGGACAATGTGATGTTTTGGGACAGGGTTTGACACATGTTCTTACCCGTTCCACTCATCAATGATGGTCAGTTGATAAATTACAGTAGTAAGAATCAGGAAACATTCATTGATTATGTGCAATGACAGGTGTTAATTAGAGCTGAACAAAAGTTTTCAGTCAAAAAATATCTTGAGGAAATTTGGCCGGTTTACAAAAAGAGATTATTTTGTGAAAACGTTTGGATTTTCTTGATTTTTTTTTTATTATTATTATTTTTTTTTGCATTATTACAAAATTTTCAACTTAAACCTTTTATTTGGGCAGAGGGGTCCTATGATGTATTATTTATTGGGTTCTGTTCTATTTTATGTAGCTTCTTACACCACACTCATCACCATAATATCAGGATTTCTTCTGCTTTGCCAATTTTGAGCCCTCAGCTTAGTCAAATTGTAGGATTTTCAAAACTGAAAATATTCATTCTGGAAAATTCCAAGTTTTGAGAAGAATAAAAAAATAATGGAAAATATTTAAAAATGAAAAATTAGTCCATTTCGGAAAACAACAGAACAAAAAATGTCTTTGACCAGTGAGAGGTGCTATCCCCACAATGCCATATCTCAGGGACGCAGCGTGATTGGGGAGTAGACCCAGAAGAAAAGGTGGAGCTGCCCAGTGAAAGAGGTGGTGAAAGTGTAGATTGGGGCCTCCATACCAGGATGATAAAATGACACCAGGCCCCACTCATAGTCCAGATACACTCCGATCTTCCCAGGGCTCCCAGTCAGGGACAGGAGGGTCTCTGGGGAGGTGCGAGCCCGGTAATGGCTCCCACACTGCTCCACGGCCCAGATCCTCTCCTCAAGAGAAAAGCAGATCCAGCCCTTCCTCCAGACAGATTCTTTGGCCACCCCCACAGCCAAGGCCCTACCACCTCCAATCTCTACCTCCCAGTAGCGTTTTCCCGAGGCAAACCCTTCCGAGCCCAGCACGCAGGTTTCACTGTCAAATCTCTCAGGGTTGTCAGGCACGTCCTGCTGCAGGCCCCTCCATTTCACAGATCGCCGATTCTCAGAGACCTTGAGGCTGGGATGAGCCGTGTCCGGACCAGACTCACCATCGCTGCAGAGATGGGGCAGAGCATCAGGGGCAAAGCCCAGCCCATCTGCATAGGTGCTGACTCCGTGGGTGCTACAGGGCTGGAGCATGCACGGGGAAAAATTAGTGGGTGCTCTGCACCCACCGGCAGCCAAGCTCCCCCCCCCACCTCACCTCACCTAAGCTCTGCCTCCTCCCCTGAGCACGCTGTGTCCCTGCTTCCCCTAGCTCCCAGTGCTTGCAGCCACAAAACAGCTGTTTCGCGGCGTAACAAGCTCTGGGAGGGAGGGGGGAGGAGCGGGAACGTGGCACACTCAGGGGAGGAGGCGGAGCCGGGGAGGGGATTTGGGGAAGGAGTCCAATAGGGGCAGGGAGGGGGCGGAGTTGAGGCGGGGACTTTGGGGAAGGGGTTGGAATGGGGGCGGGGCAGGGGTGGAGTCAGGGCAGGGCTGGGGGTAGAGGAGGGGTTGAGCACCCACTGGCACCAGCAGAAGTTGGTGCCTATGCCCATCGAGGCTGTTTCCCATCCTCCCGCCAGCTCTGTCTTGGCTAGGACACTCTCTGATTTCCCGCCTCTAACTCCCAGGGATCTGCTTCTCTGCATTTCACTGCAGCTCTCCTCCCAGGCAATAGGGGCAAATAGTTCCCCTGGAAGAGCTGGAGATGCCTCTAGCTCTCATTGGGCCTGTCTGTAACCTCTACAGAGGCCCCAATAAGGAACGAGCTCAGGTGTTACACACACGGACATCATTTCAACCATTAAAAGAACTCAGTAGTCACCTACCACAAAATCTGTGCTCTGGGGCTCCTACCACTTCTCCACAGCTAAGACAGCACCTGAGTTTCCAATCTACACCCGAGTTGGGAGCCCTCTGTTCTAATACCCACAAAGTCCTATCAGACTCAAATTTGGTAGATTTGGTCCAGGTCTGAGGTAGAATTTTTCTGCCATATTTGAACTGAATTAGCCAAAGGGCTACTGATTGACAACTCCATAAAAACAGAGATTTCACCATAGTCCAAAAAGCATTAAGATAATTACCCGCAGCCAGTTAAGGTAATTTACACAGTTTCCTAGAACCCTTCTAGTTCATGAAGTTAATTAATAACAACACAACACATGAGAATTCACCATATGTGTCCAGTAAAACCACAACTCTGAACCATAGTTACCAACGGCTGCGAGCACCTACCCCCCTGAATTGACAGCAGGTAAGTTCCCAGCCTTAGGAGCACTCTGAGTAATTGCAGTTACACTGGAGAGATCGGGATTCCATCCTTAAGTGTGAGCATTTGTTTTAGGCAAGTAAACTGGGGACGAATCTGGCATTTTCATTGACCATACTGCTCTTTCCCTGTGACTTCTGGCATGTGTGCATCTGCTGGGCAACAGAGTGGTGCAGGGGGTCTGACATTAAAATACCAGCTTCACTTACCTGCATTTTTGCAGACTTTACTCCAGCCTGAAATCAAACACACCAAGAGGTGAGCACTCCCCGGAGCACGGACTGCCGGCAAAGGACACAATGTCATATGGGGTGGGGGAAAGGGGACACATGGCACTTACCAAGTTCGGCCAGGGATTTCTCTGCAAACAGAGAGACATAGGTATGCAGTCAGTTCTACAACAGCTCCTGGGTTAGGGAATGTGCCTTTAAAGGACCACTTTGCCCTTTCCACTGTGCTCTCCACTGCCCTCTTTCTGCCCAGGTCTCCTGGCCTGAGCTCCATCCTCATAGAGCTCTTAGTGGCTTTGGGCTCTGTCGATTACACCCCCCTTCTTGGCATCTGACCCTCGCTGGGCTCCTATGGCCCTGCCCTAGCTGGGCTCACCTGTGGTGTAGTGTCCGCACTCCCCATGTGCCAGGCAGCTTGGAGAGGGGCTAGGCCCTGAAAACATGGAAGTGAGGGTTTAATGAGCTAACCCTTGGCCCTGGACACTGGATCTCAGCTCATGGGCCCAGCAACATTAGCTGGCTCCTTCTCACTGAGTTTGTGCCTCAAAGTGTCAGAGAGTGCTAGGAGACTTTGGGACTGCGCTGAGCCCCTGTTTCCAGGGCATCAGAATCCCCCCCACCCCTCCATTCCTTTAAATTCAGTAGCAAAAACGTACCTGGGCCCAGGCAGATCCACCAGTTTTGGATATGGACATTCCCCTGTGTGCAGATTTTAAAGGAAGGGGCTGAAATCAGGCTTATCATGGCAACTGAGCAGCAACCTTATCTATGGAGCAGTTACCCCACTCGATGATTAGTCAGAGCTCCCCGTCCGTTTGATTCCCAGAGCCTCTCCTAACAGATAGTGCAGAGACAAAAGCCAAAGTCTGTCTAACTATGGACAGTGAGAGAAACTTGTTCAAGCCTCCGGAGAGCCCAGACTTTTACCTCTCTCGTTCTCCAGCTCAGCGCGCAGGATCTCTGGAAGAGAAAAGGAAGAAAGAGGCGAGGTTTCATCTTGTTGCATTAACTGGGTTATTCCTACTGTTATTTCAGGGAACTTGTCCCAGGAACTTACCTCTCTCTTTCTCCAGTTCAGATCGCAGGTTTTCTAAAGAAAGAAGAGTGAAAGAGGTGAGATTCTGGGGGGCAATGGTCCCCTCTCATACTAGCAAAGAGCTGCCATTGTATAGAACATCATAGATTCACAGAGTTCAGGGCCAGAAGGATTGTAGTCTGACCTCCTGTACATCACAGACCTTAGACCCTCACTCAGTCACCGCTGTACCAGGCCTAAGGTTACAGTTCAGTCACGGGTATTTTTAGAGAAAGTTGTGGACAGGTCATGGGCAATAAACAAAAAAATTCCCCACCTGTGACCAGTTCATGATTTACACCGTACGTCCCCCTAAGTAAATCTCAGCGGGGCTGCTGCTGGAGGGGGAGCAGGGCCATTGGCACCAGCTGCCAGGGGCCACTGAGCAGCAGCTGCTTCAGCCGCCCGAGGGACCACTGCTCAGGCGCTCTCTGGGGCCAGCCCCACCGGCTGCTGGTCAGGTGGTCCCTGGGGCCAACTGCCCTAGGCCATTCCAGCAGTGTCTGGCAGTCAGTGCAGCTGGCCGTGGGGCTGTCGGAACAACTGGCTGACCTGATTTGGAAAAAGACGTTGAAAAACTGGAAAGGATGCAGAAAAGAGCCACAAAAATTATTTGAGGGCTGGACAAAATGCCTGACAGCGAGAGACTGACTTATAATAATGGGATTATTCACACACGTAAAGTTAAGCCTGTATCTAGCTGAACTGGGGCCCTGAGCTCTGTGGGCCTCAGTTCCCTGAGTATAAAGCGGGATAAAGAAAGGGTTCCTCGCCGTGTGCGGTAACTGCAGTTCTTCGAGGTGTGTGTTACTCCATGTTCTGTGTATTCACAGCCCGGCGCCTCACATCGGAGATTTCAGGTAGCCGTTTCTGTTCGGCCCACACATCCGCTCTCCCCATCTCGTGCTCCGCATTCGGTCAATCTAGCGCTGTGCAGACAAACTGCCCCCAGTTCCTTCTCCACCACAGAGCTCAGAGGTCAGAGCTCCAGAGCAGAGGGGAAGGAGGGCAAGTAGCGGAGCACCCACAAGGACACATCTCAGAGAGCGACAGGTACGGCACCAGGTGAGGGACCCTTTCTCCTTCTGGCAGCGGTGTCTCTGTGGGTGTCTCGGCGACTCGGCAGCCGTACCCGTGACGGAGGGGTGGGGTTTCAGAGTCGAGTCTAGTCCTGAGCATCAGACACTGGAATAAAATATAGCAGAGGATGCAGGGGTGCCGGAACTGGGGGGATCAAGGGGTCAGGCCCTCCCCCCACTTTTTGCCAGCTGTAAAGGCAAGTGACGGTGGGGAGAGGAGTGAGCAGCAGGCAGGGTCTTGGGGGGAAGAGGGAGTGATGCTGGGGTTTGGGGGAAGGGTTGGTGCAAGGTCAGGGGCTTGGGGAGAAGAGGTAGTGTGAGGTCAGAGCCTTGGGGGCAATGGGTGGCGTGAGCACAGGGAGAAAGGGAGGGCAGGGCCTCAGGCGGGGCATGGCATGTGGGGTGCAGCCACAGTTCAGGTGCCTGTGGGCCCCTCACACACTTCTAAGGGGCCTCTGCTGAGATGTGGGTGACTGCACGATGTTCAGCAAATGTGTGAGCAGATGTCCACGTTTCTGCTCTGCACATGTCTGTGATCGGAACATTCCTGAGTAAGGCTGTGTAAGTGGAGAGAGATCTCCTGGGGCGAGTTTGAACCGTACAGGAAGGTGGAATGCCATAATTGTGATAGCAAGGGGTAACGCAGTCTGATATCCATCTCGAGAGTCTTTGTTTAGTGATTGAGGCCCCCTTAGATCTGTCTGCAATGGAGAGAAGTAGTCTGCGAGATTTCCTGAAGGGCTTAATCCTCACCAAATAAAAGGACTCTCCTGACATTGAGAGTGTGTAGGGTCACCTCCCTTTTATCCTGGTGTGGTTTTGGAAAGAAAGTGGGGAGATGGATGAAACCGGTTTATGTGGAAGTGTGAAGATATTTTCAGTAGGAACGTGGGGTACAGTCATAATGTAACCTTATCTTTGAAAACAACTGTAAACGGGGTATACCAATAGAGCCCCTATCTCTCCCACTCTCCGTGCAGACATAATGGCCACTAGGATTGTAGTTTCCATAGAGAGGTGTAGAAGAGAGCAGGAGGCCATGGGTTCGAAGGGAAGTCTTGTAAGAAACCGAAGGACGTGGTTGAGGTCTCATGACAGTGTAGAACATCTGATTGTGAAGACTGCAAAGAGCTACAAAAGGATCTCACAAAACTGGATGACTGGGCAACAAAATGGCAGATTAAATGTTGATAAATGTTGATAAATGAAAAGTAATGCACATTGGAAAACATAATCCTAACTATACATGTACAATGATGGGGTCTAAATTAGCTGTTGCCACTCAAGAAAGAGATCTTGGAGTCATTGTGGAGCGTTCTCTGAAAACATCCACTCAATGTGCAGCGGTCGTCACAGAAGCAAATAGAATGTTGGGAATCATCAAGAACGGGATCGATAATATGACAGAAAATATCATATCACCTCTATATAAATCCATGGTACGTCCACATCTTGAATACTGCGTGCAGATGTGGTCGCCCCACCTCAAAAAAGATACATTGGAATTGGAAAAGGTTCAGAAAAGGGCAACAAAAATGATTAGGGGTATAGAACAGCTTCCGTATGAGGAGAGATTAATAAGACTGGGACTTTTCAGCTTGGAAATGAGGCGACTAAGGGGGGATATGATAGAGGGCTATGAAATCATGAGTGGTATAGAGAAAGTAAATAAGGGAAGTGTTATTTACTCCTTCTCATAATACAAGAACAAGGGGCCACCAAATGAAATTAATAGGTAGCAGGTTTAAGACAAACACAAGAAAGTATTTTTTCATGCAACGCACTGTCAACCTCCGGCACTCCTTACCAGAGGGTGTTGTGAAGGCCAAGACTATAACGGGGTTCAAAAGGGAGCTAGATAGATTCATGGTGGCTAGGTCGAACAATAGCTACTAGCCAGGATGGGCAGGAATGGTGTCCCAAGCCTCTGTTTGCCAGAAGCTGGGATTGGGTGAGAGGGCATGGATCACTTGAGGATAACCTGTCTGTTCATTCCCTTTGGGGCACCTGCCATTGGCCACTGTCAGAAGGCAGGATACTGGGCTAGATGGACCTTTGGTCTGACCCAGTATGGCTGTTCTTATGCTCTTATGTTCACACCACCATCTCAGCAGCTCACCTCTTGGGCACACAGAACACTCCTGCGGACACTCTCAGCAGGAACTTTTCCCAGGATCACAAATGAGAAATAGACCTTTCCATTCTCCACAGCATATTTCTATGTTGGGGAGTCCCAAAGATAGACTTATTCCCCACAGCCAGAAACAAGAAGTGCTCCCAGTTCTGCTCCGGAGCTGTCCTGAGTCATCACTCTCTCGGAGATGCCTTTCTCCTACATTGGAACACAGGTCTCCTCTATGCCTTCCCTCCAATTCCTCTAATGTTAAAGGTCTTGCTTGAGGAAAGAAAAGAAAGGGCCAGGGTTATACTTATAGATCCCTTGTGGCCATGACAAACATGATTCCCATACCGTACTCAACTGGCGATTTGCATGCCAATCACTCACCAGCCTGTTCCTCATCTCCCCTCTCAGGATACTGGCAAGGTCCATCACCCCAATCTACAGGTTCTCCAACTCAATGCTTCCAACGCTTAGAAATGACCTGCTCTGAGTATGTAAAGACCATGTCTACTCAATAGTGGAAGAGATTCCAGCTCTGGTGTGACTGGAAACATGTCACCCCTACATCCTCTCCACTACCACTTGTGGTAGATTGCATCCTAGAACTGAAAATGTCAGGGTTATCGCTACACCGCATGGAAGTGCATCTCGCTGCCATCACTGCCTTCCATCGTAAGACGACAACAAGAAGATGTCTCAGGGCATGAGTAAACCTTGCCACAAATAAGAACATAAGAACGGCCAGACTGGGTCAGACCAAAGGTCCATCAAGCCCAGTATCCTGTCCTCCAACAGTGGCCAATGGCAGGTGCCCCAAAGACCTCTATCATATCCCTCCTTAGTCACCTCTTTACCAAGCTGAAAAGTCCCAGTCTTATTAATCTCTCCTCATACGGAAGCCGTTCTATGGGGTGGTGAATGCACCAGGTCCAGAGTTTCACTGCCTTGGTACAAAGGGAAGGTGAGCCTGCTCTTCCCTAGTGATTTATGGAAAACATACATGCAGTGTTCTCTATCATAATCTTTATATGCTTGCCCCAGGCAGTGGGAGGAAATGTGAACAAGTTTCCTGACTGCTCTGAGTTCCAGTAAGTAGATATGCAATGTGGATTTGAAGGGGAACCATTTGCCTTGACTAATGTTGGTGTCCAGGAGGGCTCCCCATCCCAGTAGGTATGCATCTGTTGTTATTATTAACGTTGGGGGTGGTTGAGTGAAGGGAACTCCTGAGCAGACATTGTGAGGGTCTTTCCACCAGTTGAGGGAGTTTTTGACTGTTGAGGGCATCAATAGAAGTTTGTTTATACTGTGTGTGCTTGGTATGTGCTGAACCACCACTGAAGCCCATACATGTGGAGTGTCACGTGATTTATTACAAAGGTGCCTGCCACCATGTGTCCCGGTAGTTGAAGACTATTTCTGACCAAGGTTTGAGGGTTGGCCTGTCCTGTTGAGATTAAGTTGTCTCAGGTGTTGAACCTGCATAAGGGGAGGAAGGCTTTGGCCTCTGCTCCATCTAGGTAGGCCCCTATAAATTCCAGATGTTATACTGGAGTTAATATGGTCTTTTGGATGTCTACATTTAGAGCCAGTTGGAGGAATAGGTCCACAGTCTTTTGTGAGGGCATCAAAGCATCATCAAAGGAGCATGCCTTGAGCAGGCAATCATCCAGATACAGGGATATTATCACTCTTTGTTTGCGAAGGAGCACCACAACCATAGAAGGACCTTTGAGAACACTCTGGGTGCAGACAATGAAAGTGGTCTTGTCCCAGAGTGAATACTTCTGTGGATCGCGATATGGAAGTAAGCATCTTGTAGGTCAAGGGTCGAGAACCAGTCCCCATGGTCCAGAGAATGGATTACTGCTGCCAAAGTCACCTTCTTGAAGCGTTTTATCTTTACAAATCTGTTGAGTGATCTTAGATCCAGAATGTGTCTCCAATCACCATTCTTTTTCAGTATCTGGAAGTATTTGGAGTTGAAGCCCTTCCCGCTGTGTTGAGTAGGAACTGGTTCTATAGCACCTAGGTTCAGAAGATAGCTTGTTTCCTGATGTAAAAGCTGCTCATGAGAAGGGTTCCTGAGGAGGGTCGTAGGGGGGAGCGGTAGGCAGGAGTGAGGGAGGTAAAATGGATCAAATATCCTGTGGAGATGATCTCCAAAACCCACTTGGTCCCAGTTTTGATGAAAAAGAGTAAGGCAGTTGCCAAAGCAGTGGTGATGTTTGTGTTTTTGCAGCAAATTAAAATGGGGGTGGTAACTTGGGTCCTCAAACAACACATCAAAAATTAAAGGAGTACTTGTGGTACCTTAGAGACTAACCAATTTATTTGTGCATGAGCTTTCGTGAGCTACAGCATCCATGATGAATGCATCGGATGCATCTGATGAAGTGAGCTGTAGCTCACGAAAGCTCATGCTCAAATAAATTGGTTAGTCTCTAAGGTGCCACAAGTACTCCTTTTCTTTTTGCGAATACAGACTAACACGGCTGTTACTCTGAAACCTGACATCAAAAATTGTGCATAGATGTAGATGGCTGTGATGTTGATGACCGTGGGGGAGTTGATCTTTGCTTTTGTATTCATCGTGTTTTCTGTTGGGGTTCATAATGCCTCTGGGGAGGAGAAAATTGATCAGGCCGGGATCTCTGTGTCATCTGTGATTTATTATATCTTCTTTTTTGTGCAGGTGCATAAATTCTCAGTGAATGCAAAGTGGCTCTAGAGTCTTTTAGTATGTGGAGGGATTCGTCCATTTTCTCTGCAAATGATTTGGATCCTTCAATTGGAAGGTCCTCCACAGTAGACAGGACTTCCCTTGGAAAGCCAGAAAGGTGAAGCCAGGAAGCTCTGCATGCCCACTGCTGTTGAGATGAAGCAAGCAGCTGTGTCAGCGGTGTTTAGAGAGGGGCCTGCAACAATGTCCTGGCAAGAAACTGACCCTCAGTTGTGATCACCTGAAACTAATGGGAGATGGTCAATGAAGGTGTTTAATGTAGAATAATTGATATGGTTGTATTTTGCCATAAGAGCTTGGTAATTAGCAATCTTAAATTGCAGGGTCACCTAAGAATATGATTTTCAAGTTGTTTTAAGTTCTGTCATAGGGTGTTGATTTAGCATGGTGCTGTCTGCCATGTTCTTTTACAGCATCGATTACAAGGGATTTTGGGAATGGGTGGGAAAATAAAAAATCTGAGTCTTTAGAGGGAACATAATATTTTTATCCGCTCTCTTGCATGTGGGATGTACTGTGCCACATAGTCTTTGCTGGGTCCGCGATACCTTGTTAATAGTGAGTGCAATACAGGCTGATGAGGAAGGTTGTAGGATGCTGAACAGCTTGTGTTGCAACACCTTGACTTCTTCCAGTGGAATTTGTAGAGAATCCACTTCTCTCTTGATGAAGTCTTGAAATGGTTTGAAGTCATTTGCCAGAGTTGGTGGGGGAGGCATAACAGCTTCATCAGGAGAGGATGAAGAGACGTTAGTCACTGGAGTAACCCCTTTGTCTCATCTCACTGCCTGTTCTCCTCCTGTGGATCAGGAGACCTAGACAGAGATGCAGTAGGAGATTGCCTTCTCCTATCCTGATGAGCAACACTAGGGGCCCTCAAGAATTGGGGTCTATAGGCCAGTATGGCCACTGGGGTGGTGCAAAGGGCATTGATGGGTGCACCCAAGCGTGTCCATACCAACTGTGTGGGTCATGTCTCTCATGGTGGTAAGCTGGTTCTGCAGAGGTTTCCGGGTGATTCGCTCCCTGGTAGTGGGACAGAGAGCCTTCCAGGGAGACTGAGGAGAATCTGTCATCCTCCTCCTCCTCCTCGTCACTTGGAAGAGGTGGAGCTGTCATGGATGCTGTGGGAGATTCCATTGGTACTGCATGTGTGTCTGGGCACTGAGATGTGGTCAGTACCAAGAATGTGTCGGTGCTGAACCGGGGCGACTCAGGCATCTCTGAAACCAGCAAGTCTTTAGGCAAATGAAATTCCTGTGATACCAGAATAGCAGGTGACACCGCTGAGGTAAGCTGAGCAGACATTTTTCACCTTCCTCTGTAGCATGGGGCACGGGTCACTTGCTGGAGGATTCTCTGCTCCTTGAGGTCTTCAAACCCTGATTTGAGGACTTCAATGGCTCAGACATAGGTGAGAGGTTTTTCGCAGGAGTGGGTGGGTGAGATTCTGTGGCTTGCATTGTGCAGGAGGTCAGACTAGATGATCATAATGGTCCCTTCTGACCTTGATATCTATGAATTAAAAACCCCACAGTGTTTGTTGGGGCCTCCTGGAGCCGTGGTCCCTACCTGGAGATGCTGAAATCTCTCTATTGTCTCTCTCCTCCTCCCTCCGGCTCCAAGCCAGGCTCCGTACAGTTACGTGGTGAAGAGATGAACTGATGATAGTGGAAGGAAAAAATCAAAAACCAAAAGCGAAGGCAAAAGCGCAAGCCATGCAGGGAAGGCAAATCGCAGGCTGTTGCCATAGACTAGTCCTCCTGCTCCTCCAATAACCCACCCAAACCGGGACACCACAGACCCCATGGACCTCAAACCAACCACCTGGAAGCAGCAGCAAAAGGGCAGCAAGGAGACAGGCCAAGAGAGAGTGGAGGGAAAATCAAAAGGGAAAGAGCCCAGTCTTTGAAACCTTTTTTAGTTCTCTGCACATGCTCCCAGAAGAGGATGGGGCAACCGACAGCCAATCATGCTCTTGAGCAGCAGGAAAAAAAGCTACTCCTGGACCAACAACAAAGCAAAAGGAGAAGGAACGGGACAGTGAGCGGGAGAGAGAGATTGTTTCAAGTGAGATGGTAATTCATGAATTCCCTGGGTTACTTCCTGGCCATTTCTGTGACTTTAGTGCCATTAAGAAAAGTGTTCTCAAAATCTGTTGGTCTCCTTGCCATATGTTGTGCTTATGAAAGGTCCTTCTCAGCTCCTTTTACTTTTCTGCTTTCCAGTTAATGTAAATAAACCATTAACACAATTCTTCTTGTTTCTTCCACATTCATGTCCTAGTTCCAGTTGTTGGGGGCAGAGTCATGAGATGTGTTTGTGACACTCTACACCTTGGGGGAGCGTCTTATGCTGATAAGAAGCACACGGGATCTTTTCAGGGGAAAAGGCAATATGCCGCATTTCTTGAAAATACAACTCTTAGCATACGTATTTAATCACACACACACACACGTCCTACAGATGGTGTTACAGTTACCAGTTTGCTGTAGCTCTTGTCAATCTAATGGCCAGTTAGACTGAACACAAGCGAGGAGCTGGGCTCCGTCGGTCGTGATCTGATGCTCTGAGGCTTTGCAGGACTGAACCCAGAGTCTTATGGGAAAACACCCCAGCTTTAGACTTATAAATTCCCACTTTCGTTTACGGATTTTGCAATGTCATTCTGCAATCGTTAGTCCTTCAGTGGGGTTAATCTCCGGGTTTTCCGCTGTTATTGTTTGGTGGTTTTGTTGGCTTCCCACCCTTAGCTCTTCTTTGTCTTGCATTCAGGTTGCCTGCCTCGCCGCTGAGGTCATCAATGCTGCTAACATGTTTAGCGTCGGATACGGTGGATGTTTTCTGATTGTCTCCTGCTGTTTCCAGATCTCTCACGTCTTCTTGACCATCTGGACATTTGTGAGGCCTTTTCACAGACCTCAGAATCTGGCTGATTCACCTTTACCAATGGCACATGAGGCCGTTCCTTCCTGCTCTCAGAAAGGGTGGCTGGCAGAATATGGTCAAATCCTATCCTACATCAATCCATTTAATACATGATTATTCCTTCTCTTTCATTATGCAAAATGCAAACATCAAATCCTACTCCTCTAGGTGCCCTGTAACCCCCATATTCCTCATCTTGTATTGAATTGTGATGTTACCTTGCACGGCATGGTTTCCATGTATCCGGGGAAAGATTAGGAGGTACCAGCAAGGAAGGTCAGCAACCCCCAGGTGGGGTGTGAAACAACCCATCAAGAGCCATTGCCCAGCAAGGAAGTTCCCATTCAATGATTCACCTGCATGAGGCCACAGCAAGGGAATTGCACCACCTTGCTGGGAGATTGAGCAATGCCCCGCCCCCACCCCAGACATGCCTGGACTGGGGCTTCCCAAGCACATGGACTGAGGGTACAAAAACCAAACCCAAACCCAGGGGCCCATGCTTGCTCTCAAAGGCTGGCGTAGAGCCACTTTCCACTGCTGAAGTAGGGAAGCAATTCATACTATAGAGAGCCTATTCCTGAGATACAGGACTAGGAGCTGGGGGGATCCAGCTGGTGCCTCCCTGTGTGACTCAGGAGTGGCTCGGGGAGCATTCATGCGATCAAGCTGGGTGATAACAGCACATGGTGGGGGTGCTGCTGGTCACTAGCAGGGCATTGGGAGAGACAGCCCAGGCTGGAGAGGGTTCCGGGGGCACAGCGGTCCCTTGGTCCCAGGCTGCACCTCAGGGGGAACCCATCACATTGCCCCCCTCCAGCACTCACAGGGAATAGCGAGCCTTGAGGAGCAGCGTTTGGGCTTTGCTGAGAGGTGTCCCTTTCCAGTCTGTGCTCTGTCTCTTGTCCTGGACGCACCCCTGTCAATCAGGAATTGCTCAGCTGTGCTCTGCAGAGAGCTGACTGGTGACACAGGGCGCAGCCCAGGATGGGACGGAGGTGTGGCAATGCTGAGCGTCACAGGTCATGGGTTTAGACAGCTAGAAAATCACAGGAACAACACGGATCCACACAGCGGAGTTAGGTGCCGAAACTCCCCGTACAGTGCATGGGCCACAGAGGCACCATACAGTACAACTCCCGAAAGCCAGCTCACAGGGCAGGGAGCCAGCCAAGCCCTTGAATGGGAGAGACTGACAAGGGGGAGGTGTCCTAGCCCGACCCTTCTCTCACAGCACTCACCTGGGCTGTGTCCAGCTGCCTAGCGTAGCTCGGGGCGTGAGTATGAACCTCAGGGCAGAGTGTTACACACCAGGGCACACACCCCATGGGGATTGGGAGCTCGATAGTTTGATTTCACCCACCAAAAGCCAACTCCCCAGGCACGGCAACAGCCTGAAGAGGGAGTCCCAGACACTCCCCTTGGGCCCTCTGCTCTATCCTGCCACCAAGGCAAGCCTGCTTTTGGGCTCGATCTGTGGCTCAGGGAGGCCTGAGCAGGAGCTGGTGCTGCCAGCATCACCCCCCACTGTCTGCAGGGGAGGAAGGATTGAACCAGGGTCCCCATGTTTCAGGTCAGTGTGTGAAGCACGGTGCTGTGGTGGGGCTCTCTCCAGCGCTCCTGTGGAAGTTGGTTCCCTGAGGCTAAATAAGGAAAGAGCTCGGGCCAGGGGGATTGGATCACTGGGGTTTCCTAATTCCGACCTCTCCGGTGGGTTCCTGCTCCACTGGACAGTGTCATCCAAATAACATTGTTAGGAAATCAATCATGAAAAGATGCGGAATGACAGAAATCCAGGGGGTTTCAGGAGAGGGAGACCAATTCAGGCAATCAGAACAGCAGATATGTGACATTTTGAGCTCCTATGAGGCTCCAAGCAGACATGTTATAGAGACGGAAACTGGCCAGGAATTCTTTGAAACTGGGTTAATACTTATAAAAGTATCCATTTGCGTTATGGTGAGGGGGTTTGCGGGGAGGGTGTAAACTATTTCCCTGAATCAAGTTTCCACTGGCAGCTCAGTCCACCATGTCAGCGAGAGAAGAGTTGCGGTACCTGGGCATTGGGCCCCCCGGGGCCTTTAACACCACAGCCCTGGGGAGGGGGTGCTGAGAGGGACCATCCAGTGAGGAACACAAGTCCTTCTACCATCCACCACACCCTCTTTTGGAACGGCTGCTGATGGCTCCCCCCATCTGGGGTAACTGTTATCCCCTCTGCCACCCTCTATCTGGGGGTTTTCCCTTCTGCACCTATCTGGAAGAGCAGCTCCCGCCCCCCAACCCTGCATCTGAACCCCTGATCCTGTCCCTGTTTTGTCCCTCTGCCCATCCCTCCCCTCCCCTCCAATTTCCCCTCTTCAGCTTTTTCCCTGCCTTTATTTGCAGGGAGCAGATTCTGGTGGTGAGTGAGGGCAGTCACTTGCGGATGTCACTGAGCAGGTGATAAGAACAGAAGAGCAAAGAACAGCCAGACGGGGTCAGACCAAAGGTCCATCTAGCCCAGTGTCCGTCTGCCGACAGTGGCCAGTGCCAGGTGCCCCAGAGGGAATGAACAGACAGGAATCATGCCGGGATCCATCCCTTGTCTCACCATTCCCAGCTTCTGCAACTTTAGCAAAGCTTTTGACACTGTCTCCCACAGTATTCTTGTCAGCAAGTTAAAGAAGTATGGGCTGGATGGATGCACTATAAGGTGGGTAGAAAGCTGGCTAGATTGTCGGGCTCAACAGGTAGTGATCAATGGCTCCATGTCTAGTTGGCAGCCGGTATCAAGTGTAGTGCCCCAAGGGTCGGTCCTCGGGCCGGTTTTGTTCAATATCTTCATAAATGATCTGGAGGATGGTGTGGATTGCACTCTCAGCAAATTTGCGGATGATACTAAACTGGGAGGAGTGGTAGATACGCTGGAGGGGAGGGATAGGATACAGAAGGACCTAGACAAATTGGAGGATTGGGCCAAAAGAAATCTGATGAGGTTCAATAAGGATAAGTGCAGGGTCCTGCACTTAGGATGGAAGAATCCAATGCACCGCTACAGACTAGGAACCGAATGGCTAGGCAGCAGTTCTGCGGAAAAGGACCTAGGGGTGACAGTGGACGAGAAGCTGGATATGAGTCAGCAGTGTGCCCTTGTTGCCAAGAAGGCCAATGGCATTTTGGGTTGTATAAGTAGGGGCATAGCAAGCAGATCGAGGGACGTGATCGTTCCCCTCTATTCGACATTGGTGAGGCCTCATCTGGAGTACTGTGTCCACTTTTGGGCCCCACACTACAAGAAGGATGTGGAGAAATTGGAGAGAGTCCAGCGAAGGGCAACAAAAATGATTAGGGGTCTAGAACACATGACTTATGAGGAGAGGCTGAGGGAGCTGGGATTGTTTAGCCTGCAGAAGAGAAGAATGAGGGGGGATTTGATAGCTGCTTTCAACTACCTGAAAGGGGGTTCCAAAGAGGATGGCTCTAGACTGTTCTCAATGGTAGCAGATGACAGAACGAGGAGTAATGGTCTCAAGTTGCAGTGGGGGAGGTTTAGATTGGATATTAGGAAAAACTTTTTCACTAAGAGGGTGGTGAAACATTGGAATGCGTTACCTAGGGAGGTGGTAGAATCTCCTTCCTTAGAGGTTTTTAAGGTCAGGCTTGACAAAGCCCTGGCTGGGATGATTTAACTGGGAATTGGTCCTGCTTCGAGAAGGGGGTTGGACTAGATGACCTTCAGGGGGTCCCTTCGAACCCTGATATTCTATGATTCTATGATTCTGACAAACAGAGGTTAGGGACACCATCCCTGCCCATCCTGGCTAATCGCCATCGATGGACCGAGCCGCCAGGAATCTCTCTAGCTCCCTGTCAAACCTTTTGATCCCAGGACCCTGCTCAGGAACAGTGAAGTACCAAGTTCTAATAAAGAAGCAGCTTCTGATAGCAGGGGAGCTCCTCTTCCTCCTCCCCTCCCGTGGGAATGAGCAGCGCCCCCCTCCCCACTGAGCTGTCTCTCTGCCCCTGGCCCCCTTCACCTCATCACCCCTTTAGCCTCCCTCCAAATGTCCCCTTCCCCCCATCACCTCTTCAGCCCCCTTCAGCCTCCCCCAACTGCCCCGGTCCCCTTCCCCTCATCACAACCCCTCAACCTCAACCTCAACTCCCCCTGCCTCCCAGGATCCTCCCCAGCTGCCCTTTCAGTCTTCCCCTCCTACACCCAACTGCCCTCTTTCAGCCTTCCCCCCGAACCCCTCATCTAGCTGCCCCATCTGATCCACTTTAGCCTCCCTCCCCTGCAACTGCCCCTTCACCCCCTCACCCACTCCCCTCCCTCTGCCTCTCCCCAAATTCCCAGCTCCACCATGCTGAGGTTCCCTTCCCTACAACCATCCACTTCCTTCCCATGGGAAACAAGGGCAGGAAATGCTTTTGAAAAAACTTATGTCAAGTAAAATCTAAAACAAGCCAAGCAAGCCCCTCCCTTGCTTTGTGCTGGGCACCCAGTTGTGGGTTTGTGTGTGTTCGGCTGAGGAGGGGTTGTTCTGAGCACACTCCCTTCAGGGAAGGGGTTGAGTTGGCCAAAGGGGCACGTTGAATCCTTAGCAGAGAATTCCTTTCTCCACAATGTTAGCTAAGTGTTGCTGTTAAATGTCACCTGCCGAATGCAGCATTTGAAACAATCTCATGGTAAATCCCTTTTCCTTTCAGTTGCTGGAGTTCTCACACCCTCTGCTCTTGGGAGCTCACCACAGGACACGGTGTCTTATTTCCATAGCATCTTGGAGATTAGACGGGACCGAAGTTGATGAGGTAAAAAATGAAGCATAACCCCTTCCCTTCCCGCTTTTGACTTAGGAAAAAGAAATCCCATCACCTGCCCCAGTCCCAACCCGTCCCCATCGGAGCTGCTGCAGCCAGGAGAGAGGTGCCTCTCCCCTGGCCCTAAGCTGCTACGGTGAGAGAGGGCTGGGGGGAGTCCTCTCTCCCTGGGGCAACCTTCACCATAAATCCCAGCCCCTCACAACAGCCCACACCTCAACCCTCTGCCCCACCTGAGCCCCCTCCCATACTCCGAACCCTTCAGCCTCATCCTGCCACACACCGTCCATGTGCAGGATGAATTTTGCAATCTACACCAAGAGACAGGTGAGGGGTCACCCCTCACTTCCATATTGGTGCACAGAACAAAATTCATTCTGCACACGGACGTAACAAACTAGAGGAAACACTGCTCCTGACTTTCAACCGATCTGTCACATCTTGAATTTCATGCATTGACCGATGAGAATAAAGTGCTCTCAGGTGACCTACAGACCAACAATTGTTCACAGGAATTATTCAGCAAGTATTTTAGAAGACCTAGAACATTGGAGGAAATCATGAACTGCTGAGAGACAATTAATGGAGAGAAACAGCAAGATTAATCCCATACATTGAATTGTGACTTATTTCCCTGATTTGAAAAGAGACCAAAAGGACTTTAGTCTCCTCGCTGTCGGTAGCCCCCTGCTCGGCCAGTCAGCATTGAGACGCTGAGCGGTGGGAGGCTGAGAGGTCTCACCAGATGTCTCAAAGGACGGCCCTGGTCACCATCAGAGGGGATCACTCTCAGATCCGGACCCGCCCCTTTGGGAGGACCTCCCGCATTGCGAGCAACCCCCCCCCTCCCTCGCCCACATACCAGACACACCCCTCCTTGGCAGAGGGAGGAAGCAGGGAAAAGGGGGAAAGGAAGCAAGAGAAGAGGAGAAAGGAGGGAGGAAAGAGGAAAAGGGAAACCAAAAAGGATAAACTCCAAGGTCCCCAGTGATTCCAAGGGTCAAAGTCCGAGGTAGGAAATCAAATTCTGCCCCCTTAAGCCAGTGTTTTCTGTGCCGAGAATTCTGCCTGCAGCAGGTGCATCAGACCCAACAGGTTCCAAACCTCTCGGAGCCTCTGCCCTTGTCCAAGGAAAGTTCGTTTTCTGGCACAACCAGGGGGAGGAAAGGAGAAAACTCGGCAGAGGCTCCTCCTCATGCTCACAGACGTGACTCTTAATTCTCTCCCCATCCTCGAGGGGAGACCTGGAGAAGAAGACGTGCGGCAGCAAAGCAGGGGGGGTCTCAGAGACTGCCCTGGCCCTGCACCTCTGCCCTGCCCGGCTGATGTTGGGGTCTCTCTGTGAGGTCACCCCCTCCCCACCACCTTTGCCCAATGGGCTGAGTTCCTGCAAAAGGCCTTTGTGCCTTACTGCTCCACCCACCCCTCCCCTCCAAGCTGATGTCCTGCCCCTGCCCAGCCTCTGTGGAGGTTGGAGTTGTTGCCCCTGGATCTGGGGTTCCCAACTTTCGCACCCAGTTTTGTTGGGTTCCAGCCCGCTCACTCCATCTCCCTCCCCTCCATCGCTCCCTGTCATAAATATACAGGGAAGGGTAAACACCTTTAAAATCCCTCCTGGCCAGAGGAAAAATCCTCTCACCTGTAAAGGGTTAAGAAGCTAGGATAACCTTGCTGGCACCTGACCAAAATGACTAATGAGGAGACAAGATACTTTCAAAAGCTGGGGGGAGGGAGAAAAACAAAGGGTCTGGATCTGTCTGTGTGATGGTTTTGCTTGGGAAAGAACAAGAATGGAGTCTTAGAACTTAGTAAGTAATCTGTCTAGGTATGTGTTAGATTCTGATTCCTTTAAATGGCTGAGAAAATAAGCTGTGTTGCATGGAATGAATATTACTGTTTTTGTGTCTTTTTGTAACTTAAGGTTTTGCCTAGAGGGATTCTCTATGGTTTGAATCTAATTACCCTGTAAGGTATTTATCATCCTGATTTTACAGAGGTGATTCTTTTTACTTTTTCTGCTATTAAAATTTTTCTTTTAAGAATCTGATTGCTTTTTCATTGTTCTTAAGATCCACGGGTTTGGGTCTGTGGTCATCTACACAAATTGGTGAGGATTTTTATGAAACCTTCCCCAGGAAAGGGGGTGTATAGTTTGCGAGGATTTTGGGGGGAAAGACAATTCCAAATGGGCTCTTTCCCAGTCATATCCCTGTTAGACATTTGGTGGTGGCAGCAATAAATTTCAAGGGAAAAAGGCAAAAATAGTTTGTACCTTGGAGAAGTTTTAACTTAAGCTGGTAAAAGTAAACTTTGGAGGTTTTCATGCAGGTCTCCACATCTGTACCCTAGAGTTCAGAGTGGGGAAGGAACGTTGACATGGTGGCAGAGCAGTGTGATTAACTTGAAATCATTTTGAGATCAATTTGAGATTTTTTTGAACCAGAAGCACAGATTTTAAAAGGGATTTTTTTTCCCCTTTGGGCTTGTGGAAAGCAGGTTTTCAGCGGAAAGCAGTTAGAGGTGCGTTTTTTTTTCTCTGCTTGTGGGCCAGAGTAGAGACAAAAGGGGATTGTCTTTTGTGAACTAGAGTTTTCTCTACCTAAAGGCAGGGTAGTTAACCTCCTGCAGGGAAATTCTCAAGTCTTCACAGACCTGAAGAAGTTCTTTTTTTTCCTCAGAGCAACTAGAGGGGATTTCTGCCTATTTGCCTGGAGACAAAGGTGTTGTGTTTTTTTTTGTTTTGTTTTTTTTTTTTTTTTAAGGATTTCTCTGTAGGCTGACAATCACTATCAGAGAACACATGTATCTGGATAGCACAGCAAAATTTTACAAGCCAAGTTTTTTGTTTTGTTTTGTTTTCTTTCTAATTCTCGGGTGTAAAGTTAGTTAAAAACAGAGAGGTTAGGATGACAGACTGCACTGTTCAACAGAAGCTGGACTTAGCCAGATTTGAGGCTGAGGAAAAGCAAAAGGAATATGAAAGATGGATAGAACTCATACAGATGGAGATGGGCGCACATGCGGCCAGGGAAAAAGAAATGGGGGCTGCCCACAGGAGGGAAATGGAGGCAAGGGAAAAAGAAATGGAGGCAAGGGACAAAGAACTGGAGGAAAAGGAAAAAGAGAGGAAGCCTGTGGAGGAGGAGAAGGAAAAAGAGACAAAGCATGCACTGGAGATGGAGAAGGCAAAGGCTCAGCAGAATATACAAACAAACCCTAGCAATCCTTCTCCAGGTACCACTCCCCATCCCAGAAAGTTCCCCACCTACAAGGCAGGCGATGATACTGAGGCCTTCTTAGAAAACTTCAAAAGGGCCTGCCTTGGGTACAGCATCTCTACAGACCAATACATGGTACAGCTGAGGCCGCAGCTCCGTGGACCCTTAGCTGAGGTGGCGGATGAAATGCCTAAGGAACAAATGAACCAGTATGAACTGTTTAAAACCAAGGCGAGAATCAGAATGGGGCTAACCCCCAAGCATTCCTGTTGGCGGTTCAGAGCCCTAAGGTGGAAACCAGACGTGTCATTTACCCGACATGCCTACCACATTGTGAAACATTGGGATGACTGGATATCAGGAGCAAGTGTTAAATCTCCAGAAGATTTGACCATCCTAATGCAAATGGAGCACTTCTTAGAGGATGTTCCTGAGGAAATAGAAAGATACATCCTAGATGGGAAGCCCAAAACTGTAATCGAGGCAGGGGAGATTGGAACCAAATGGGTGGAGGTGGCAGAGAAGAAAAAAACTGGTCGCAGTTGGAGCGGAGACCAGAAGGGACAACCCCAGACCACACCCTATTACCGGGGGCAGCCCAAGGCTCCAACTACCCCCCAAGGAACCCTCCAGACCCCTTATCGTCCCACCACCCCGTTCTCCAGCAACCCACCTCACCCCAGGGACCCGTCAGCTGGACGATGTTTTAAACATAACGAGCCGAGGCATGTAAAGGCCAACTGCCCCAAGAACCCCAACAGATTACAGTTCATTGCACCGGAATAACACCAGAGGTCCTCAGATACCTCGGAGCAGAGGGAAACTGTGAGTGCGGGTGGGAAGAAGGTCACCACGTGGAGGGACACCGGAGCACAAGTGTCAGCTATCCATGCTTCTTTAGAGGACCCCAATTTAATCAACCCAGAGATCCAAGTGACGATTCAACCCTTCAAGTCCAACTCTTTCGATTTGTCTACAGCCAAGTTGCCTGTCCAGTACCAGGGCTGGTCAGGAACGTGGACTTTTGCAGTCTATGATGATTATCCCATCCCCATGCTGCTGGGGAAAGACTTGGCCAGTTGTGTGAAGCTAGCCAAGAGAGTGGGAATGGTCACCCGCAGCCAGGCTAAATCAGCCATCACACCTAGCACTGTTCCAGAAACTTCTACCAGGACCCAGACCACAGGCCAATGTCTGCAACAGCAGTCATGGATCCAGTCCCAGAGACCCAGACGGAACCAGTCCCAGAACCAGAACCGGCGGAACAACCAGCACCAGTCCCGTTGCCAGCACTGAACCCAGTACTTGCAACCCCAACACCAGAGGGCCCCACCAAACCTGAACCGGCAGCAGCCCATAACCCTACACAAGAGGCTCAGCCAGAGCCTGAACCCCAACACAGGGCACGAGCAAAGAGCGGTTCACAGTCAACGGAAACAGCCCCATCCCCTACATCGCTTCCAGAGGGACCAAGCCTAGGTCCACAATTCAATGAGGAACTAATGTCTTCAGCATCAAGGGAACAATTCCAGACAGAACAGGAAGCAGATGAAAGCCTCCAGAGAGCTTGGACAGCGGCACGGAGCAACCCACCGCCTCTCAGCTCTTCTAGTCGATCCAGGTTTGTTGTAGAAAGAGGACTTTTATACAAGGAAACTCTTTCTGGTGGACACTAGGAAGACTGGCATCCTCAGAAACAGTTGGTAGTTCCAACTAAATACCGGGCAAAGCTCTTGAGCTTAGCCCACGATCACCCTAGTGGCCATGCTGGGATGAACAGGACCAAAGACTGTTTGGGGAGGTCATTCCACTGGGAGGGAATGGGCAAGGATGTTTCTACCTATGTCCGGTCTTGTGAAGTATGCCAAAGAGTGGGAAAACCCCAAGACCAGGTCAAAGCCCCTCTCCAGCCACTCCCCATCATTGAAGTTCCATTTCAGCGAGTAGCTGTGGATATTCTGGGTCCTTTTCTGAAAAAGACACCCAGAGGAAAGCAGTACACACTGACTTTCATGGATTTTGCCACCCGATGGCAGGAAACAGTAGCTCTAAGCAAAACCAGCACTAAAAGTGTGTGCCAGGTATTAGCAGACATTTTTGCCAGGGTAGGTTGGCCATCCGACATCCTCACAGATGCAGGAACTAATTTCCTGGCAGGAACTATGGAAAGCCTTTGGGAAGCTCATGGGGTAAATCACTTGATTGTCACTCCTTACCACGATCAAACAAATGGCATGGTGGAGAAGTTTAATGGAACTTTGGGGGCCATGATACGTAAATTCGTAAATAAGCACTCCAATGATCGGGACCTAGTGTTGCAGCAGTTGCTCTTTGCCTATAGAGCTGTACCACACCCCAGTTTAGGGTTTTCACCAGTTGAACTTGTATATGGCCGTGAGGTTAAGGGGCTGCTACATTTGGTGAAGCAGCAATGGGAGGGATTTACACCTTCTCCAGTTACTAACATTTTGGACTTTGTAACCAACTGTCATAAATATAAAGGGAAGGGTAAACCACTTTAAAATCCCTCCTGGCCAGAGGAAAAATCCTCTCACCTGTAAAGGGTTAAGAAGCTAAAGGTAACCTCGCTGGCACCTGACCAAAATGACCAGTGAGGAGACAAGATACTTTCAAAAGCTGGGAGGAGGGAGAGAAACAAAGGGTCTGTGTCTGTCTGTATGCTGCTTTTGCCGGGGACAGAACAGAAATGGAGTCTTAGAACTTTAGTAAGTAATCTAGCTAGGTATGTGTTAGATTATGATTTCTTTAAATGGCTGAGAAAAGAACTGTGCTGAATGGAATGACTATTCCTGTCTTTCATACACATTGTAAGGAGAGTGGTCACTTTAGATAAGCTATTACCAGCAGGAGAGTGGGATGGGAGGAGGTATTGTTTCATGGTCCCTGTGTATATAATGTCTTCTGCAGTTTCCACAGTATGCGTCCGATGAAGTGAGCTGTAGCTCACGAAAGCTTATGCTCAAATAAATTGGTTAGTCTCTAAGATGCCACAAGTACTCCTTTTCTTATTCCTGTCTGTGTGTCCTCTTTGTAACTTAAGGTTTTGCCTAGAGGGATTCTCTATGGTTTGAATCTAATTACCCTGTAAGGTATCTACCATCCTGATTTTACAGAGGTGATTTCTTTACTTCTATTAAAAGTCGTCTTGTAAGAAAACTGAATGCTTTTCATTGTTCTCAGATCCAAGGGTTTGGGTCTGTGGTCACCTATGCAAATTGGTGAGGATTTTTACCAAACCTTCCCCAGGAAGTGGGGTGCAAGGGTTGGGAGGATTTTGGGGGGAAAGATGTGTCCAAACTACGTTTCCCAGTAAACCCAGTTAGAGTTTGGTGGTGGCAGTGGAGATCCAGGGACAAAGGATAAAATTAATTTGTACCTTGGGGAAGTTTTAACCTAAGCTGGTGAAAGTAAGCCTAGGAGGTTTTCATGCAGGTCCCCACATCTGTACCCTAGAATTCAGAGTTGGGAAGGAACCTTGAGATGGTGGCAGAGTGGTGGGATTAACCTGAAATCAATTTGAGATTTTTTTGAACTAGAAATACAGATTTTTAAAAAGGATTTTTTTTTCCTTTGGGGCTGCTGGAAAGGAGGTCCAACTGAAAGCAGCTAGTTTTTTCTCTGCTTTGGGGACAGATCAGAGACAAAAGGGGATTATCTTTGTGAATTGCAGGTTTTCTTTGCCTGGAGGCAGAGTAATTAACTCCTGCAGGGAAATTCAGTCTTCCAAACCAGAGGTTTTTTGTGTTTTTTTTTCCCCTAAAAGTAAACTGGGGGGGGGGGGAGGAGGATGTTCTGCCCATTTGCCTGGAGACAAAAGTGTCAGGGTTTGTTTTTTTTTTAGGATTTTGATTTTTTTTTTTTTTTTTTTTACAAGGAGCATAGGTTTGAAAAGGATTTTTTTTCCTTTGGGCTGCTGGTAAGCAGGTTTCCAAGTAGTTGGAGGTTTTTTGCTTTGATTTGGGGCCAGAGCAGAGACAAACGGAATTGTCTTTTTCTGTAGGCTGACAATCACTATCAGAGAATAGGTATCCTATTCCAGCACAGCAAAATTTTACAAGCCAAGTTTTGTTTATTTTATTTCTAACCCTCGGGTGTAAAGTTAGTTAAAAACAGAGAGGTAAAGATGACAGATACCAAGGCACTACACAAATTGGAGTTAGCCAAACTGGAGACAATGAAAGAAACCGAAAAAGCTCTAGAAGCTGCTCACAGGAGAGCAATGGAGGCAAAGGACAAAGAAAGGGAGGCAGCAAAAGAGGCAGAACAACACCAAGCGGCTGCTCAAAGGAGAGCTATGGAAGCAAGGTCCAAAGAACTGGAGGAGAAGGAAAAAGAGAGGAAGCATGTGGAGGAGATAAAGGCTCAGCAGAATATACCAACAAACCCTAGCAATCCTTCTCCAGGTACCACTCCCCATCCCAGAAAGTTCCCCACCTACAAGGCAGGCGATGATACTGAGGCCTTCTTAGAAAACTTCGAAAGGGCCTGCCTTGGGTACAGCATCTCTACCGAGCAATACATGGTAGAGCTGAGGCCGCAGCTCAGTGGACCCTTAGCTGAGGTGGCAGCTGAAATGCCTAAAGAACACATGAACAAGTATGAACTGTTTAAATCCAAGGCGAGAGTCAGAATGGGGATAACACCCAAGCATTCTCGTCGGAGGTTCAGAGCCCTAAGGTGGAAACCAGACGTGTCATTTACCCGACATGCCTACCACATTGTGAAACATTGGGATGCCTGGATATCAGGAGCCAGTGTTGAATCTCCAGTAAATTTGCCCTTCCTAATGCAAATGGAACAATTCTTAGAGGATGTTCCTGAGGAAATAGAAAGATACATCCTAGATGGGAAGCCCAAAACTGTAATCGAGGCAGGAGAGATTGGAGCCAGATGGATGGAGGTGGCAGAGAAGAAGAAAACTGGTCGCAGTTGGAGCGGAGACCAGAAGGGACAACCCCAGACCACACCCTATTACCAGGGGCCGCCCAAAGCCCCACCTACCTCCCAAAGAACCCTCCAGACCCCTTATCGTCCCACCACCCCGTTCTCCAGCAACCCACCTCGCCCCAGGGACCCGTCAGCTGGACGATGTTTTAAATGTAACGAGCTGGGGCATGGAAAGGCCAACTGCCCCAAGAACCCCAACAGATCATTGCACCGGAATAACACCAGAGGTCCGCAGGCCCAGATACCACCCAGATATCCTTGGAGCGGAGGGAAACTGTGAGTGTGGGCGGGAAGAAGGTCACAGCTTGGAGGGACACCGGAGCACAAGTGTCAGCTATCCATGCTTCCTTAGTGGACCCCAATTTAATCAACCCAGAGATCCCAGTGACAATTCAACCCTTCAAGTCCAACTCTTTCGATTTGCCTACAGCCAAGTTGCCTGTCCAGTACCAGGGCTGGTCAGGAACGTGGACTTTTGCAGTCTATGATGATTATCCCATCCCCATGCTGTTGGGGGAAGACTTGGCCAATCATGTGAAGCGGGCCAAGAGGGCGGGAATGGTCACCCGCAGCCAAGCTAAACAAGCCATGAGGCCTAGCTCTGCTCCGGAAACTTCTATCAGGACCCGGTCAGAGGTGATGGACCAGGACCCCAGGCCAATGTCTGCAACAGCAGTAGCGGATCCAGTCCCAGAGACCCAGGCAGAACCAGTCCCAGAACTGGAACCAGCGGGACAACGAGCGCCAGACCCATTGCCAGCACTGAATCCAGTACTTCCAACCTCAACACCAGAGGGCCCCACCGAACCTGAATCGGCAGCAGCCCATATCCCTACACAAGAGGCTCAGCCAGAGCCTGAACCCCAACATAGGGCACGAGCGAAGAGCGGTTCACAGTCAACGGAAACGGCCCCGTCCCCTACATCGCTTCCAGAGGGACCAAGCATAGGTCCACAATCAAATGAGGAACTGATGTCTCCAGCATCAAGGGAACAATTCCAGACCAAATAGGAAGCAGATGAAAGCCTTCAGAGAGCTTGGACGGCGGCACGGAGCAACCCACCGCCTCTCAGCTCTTCTAATCGATCCAGGTTTGTTGTAGAAAGAGGACTTTTATACAAGGAAACTCGTTCTGGTGGACACCAGGAAGACTGGCATCCTCAGAAACAGTTGGTAGTTCCAACTAAATACCGGGCAAAGCTCTTGAGCTTAGCCCACGATCACCCTAGTGGCCATGCTGGGATGAACAGGGCCAAAGACCATTTGGGGGGGTCATTCCACTGGGAGGGAATGGGCAAGGATGTTTCTACCTATGTCCGGTCTTGTGAAGTATGCCAAAGAGTGGGAAAACCCCAAGACCAGGTCAAAGCCCGTCTCCAGCCACTCCCCATCATTGAAGTTCCATTTCAGCGAGTAGCTGTGGATATTCTGGGTCCTTTTCCGAAAAAGACACCCAGAGGAAAGCAGTACATACTGACTTTCATGGATTTTGCCACCCGATGGCCGGAAACAGTAGCTCTAAGCAAAACCAGCGCTAAAAGTGTGTGCCAGGTATTAGCAGACATTTTTGCCAGGGTAGGTTGGCCATCCGACATCCTCACAGATGCAGGGACTAATTTCCTGGCAGGAACTATGGAAAACCTCTGGGAAGCTCATGGGGTAAATCACTTGGTTGCCACTCCTTACCACCATCAAACAAATGGCATGGTGGAGAAGTTTAATGGAACTTGGGGGCCATGATATGTAAATTCGTAAATGAGCACTCCAATGATTGGGACCTAGTGTTGCAGCAGTTGCTCTTTGCCTACAGAGCTGTACCACACCCCAGTTTAGGGTTTCCCCATTTGAACTTGTATATGGCCCTGAGGTTAAGGGGCCATTACAGTTGGTGAAGCAGCAATGGGAGGGATTTACACCTTCTCCAGGAACTAACATTCTGGACTTTGTAACCAACCTAGAAAACACCCTCCGAACCTCTTTAGCCCTTGCTAAAGAAAACTTACAGGATGCTCAAAAAGAGCAAAAAGCCTGGTATGATAAACATGCCAGAGAGCGTTCCTTCAAAGTAGGGGACCAGGTCATGGTCTTAAAGGCGCTCCAGGCCCATAAAATGGAAGCATCGTGGGAAGGGCCATTCACGGTCCGGGAGCGCCTGGGAGCTGTTAATTATCTCCTAGCATTCCCCACCTCCAACCGAAAGCCTAAGGTGTACCATATTAATTCTCTAAAGCCCTTTCATTCCAGAGAATTAAAGGTTTGTCAGTTTACAGCCCAGGGAGGAGACAACGCTGAGTGGCCTGAAGGTGTCTACTACGAAGGGAAAAGTGCTGGTGGTGTGGAAGAGGTGAACCTCTCCATGACCCTTGGGCGTATGCAGCGACAGCAGATCAAGGAGCTGTGCACTAGCTACGCGCCAACGTTCTCAGCCACCCCAGGACTGACTGAACGGGCATACCACTCCATTGACACAGGGAATGCTCACCCAATTAAAGTCCCACCTTACCGGGTGTCTCCTCAAGCTAAAACTGCTATAGAACGGGAGATCCAGGATATGTTACAGATGGGTGTAATCCGCCCCTCTGGCAGTGCATGGGCATCTCCAGTGGTTCTAGTTCCCAAACCAGATGGGGAGATACATTTTTGCGTGGACTACCGTAAGCTAAATGCTGTAACTCTCCCAGACAACTATCCAATGCCCCGCACAGATGAACTATTAGAGAAACTGGGACGGGCCCAGTTCATCTCTACCTTGGACTTAACCAAGGGGTACTGGCAGGTACCGCTAGATGAATCCGCCAAGGAAAGGTCAGCCTTCACCACACATCTCAGGCTGTATGAATTTAATGTACTCCCTTTCGGGCTGCGAAATGCACCCGCCACCTTCCAAAGACTTGTAGATGGTCTCCTAGCGGGATTAGGAGAATATGCAGTTGCCTACCTTGACGATGTGGCCATATTTTTGGATTCCTGGGCAGAACACCTGGAACATCTACAAAAAGTCTTTGAGCGTATAAGGGAGGCAGGACTAACTATTAAGGCGAAGAAGTGTCAAATAGGCCTAAACAGGGTGACTTACTTGGACACCAGGTGGGTCAAGGAACTATCAGCCCCCTACAGGCCAAAGTGGATGCTTTCCAAAAGTGGCCTGTCCCAAAGTCAAAGAAACAGGTTCAATCCTTCTTAGGCTTGGCCGGTTATTACAGACAATTTGTACCGCAATACAGCCAAATCGCCACCCCACTGACAGACCTAACCAAAAAGAAACAGCCAAATGCCGTTCAGTTGACCGAAGAGTGTCAGAAGGCCTTTTAACCAGCTTAAAGAGATGCTCATGTCTGACCCTGTGCTAAGGGCCCCAGACTTTGACAAACCGTTCCTAGTAACCACAGATGCGTCCGAGCGTGGTGTGGGAGCCGTTTTAGTGCAGAAAGGACCTGATCAAGAATTCCACCCTGTAGTGTTTCTCAGCAAGAAGCTGTCTGAGAGGGAAAGCAACTGGTCAGTGAAAAAGAATGTTACGCCATTGTCTACGCTCTGGAAAAGCTACGCTCGTATGTTTGGGGACGGCGTTTCCACCTGCAAACCGAGCATGCCGCACTACAGTGGCTTCATATTGCCACGGGAAATAACAAAAAACTTCTTCGGTGGAGTTTAGCTCTCCAAGATTTTGATTTTGACAGCCAACACATCTCAGGAGCTTCTAACAAAGTGGCTGATGCACTCTCCCATGAAAGTTTCCCAGAATCAACTGGTTAAAATCATCCTTGAGATGTGGAAAATATTGTTAGTCTTTATGTACTTGGTAATATATTTAGAGGTGCATGTGTCTTATTAACTCTGTTTTTCCTAGAGCTCCAGGAAGAAATCACAGCCAGCGTTTCACCCTAGCTGAGATTTGGGGGGCATGTCATAAATATAAAGGGAAGGGTAAACCACTTTAAAATCCCTTCCGGCCAGAGGAAAAATCCTGTTACCTGTAAAGGGTTAAGAAGCTAAAGGTAACCTCGCTGGCACCTGACCAAAATGACCAGTGAGGAGACAAGATACTTTCAAAAGCTGGGAGGAGGGAGAGAAACAAAGGGTCTGTGTCTGTCTGTATGCTGCTTTTGCCAGGGATAGACCAGGAATGGAGTCTTAGAACTTTAGTAAGTAATCTAGCTAGGTATGTGTTAGATTATGATTTCTTTAAATGGCTGAGAAAAGAACTGTGCTGAATAGAATGACTATTCCAGTCTGTGTGTCCTTTTTGTAACTTAAGGTTTTGCCTAGAGGGATTCTCTATGGTTTGAATCTAATTACCCTGTAAGGTATCTACCATCCTGATTTTACAGGGGGGATTTCTTTACTTCTATTAAAAGTCTTCTTGTAAGAAAACTGAATGCTTTTTCATTGTTCTCAGATCCAAGGGTTTGGGTCTGTGGTCCCCTATGCAAATTGGTGAGGATTTTTACCAAACCTTCCCCAGGAAGTGGGGTGCAAGGGTTGGGAGGATTTTGGGGGGGAAAGACGTGTCCAAACTACATTTCCCAGTAAACCCAGTTAGAGTTTAGTGGTGGCAGTGGAGATCCAGGGACAAAGGATAAAATTAATTTGTACCTTGGGGAAGTTTTAACCTAAACTGGTGAAAGTAAGCTTAGGAGGTTTTCATGCAGGTCCCCACATCTGTACCCTAGAGTTCAGAGTGGGGGAGGAACCTTGACAGCCTCGTACTCAACAAGGAAGCTCACGGCCTGTGAAGAGTACTACAGGGAGTACAGATGAGGAATTGAAAGCACTGACCGCTTACTCACAGCCAGTTATGCGGGAGGCAGAAAGCTGATGACTTCTTCACGTCTGCTTAGAAGGATGTCCAAGCTGCTCAGGTGCACTTCTGCCATATTCTCATCTGGCTAGGGCTCCTGGACAATTCCTCTGCGAAAGCAGCTGCAAAAGCCAAGCATGAGCCATCATTACACAAAGCTCAATTGGTGCTGGAAATCTTGCCCTCAGCCCTGCCTCACTCTTTCATCCCATCCACATCAGCCCCACTCAACGAACAGAGACGGAGTTAACACTGGGCAGCACAGCACGGGGAGGAGGTGGCCAGCCCTCTGTGAAGGAAGAAGTGGTTCGAGACTATTTAGAAAAACTGGACGTAAACAAGTCCATGGGGTCGGATGCGTTGCATCCGACAGTGCTAAAGGAATTGGCGGATGTGACTGCAGAGCCATTGGCCATTATATTTGAAAACTCATGGCGACCGGGGGAAGTCCCGGAAGACTGGAAAAAGGCTAATGTAGTGCCCATCTTTAAAAAAAGGAAGAAGGAGGATCCTGGGAACTATAGGCCGGTCAGCCTCACCTCAGTCCCCAGAAAAATCATGGAGCATGTCCTCAAGGAATCAATTCTGAAGCACTTAGACGAGAAGAAAGTGATCAGGAACAGTCAGCATGGATTCACCAAGGGCAAGTCACGCCTGACAAATCTAATTGCCTTCTGTGACAAGATAACTGGTTCTGTGGATGAAGGGAAAGCAGTGGACATGTTATTCCTCGACTTTAGCGAAGCTTTTGACACTGTCTCCCGAAGTATTCTTGTCAGCAAGTTCAATATCTTCATTAATGATCTGGAGGATGGTGTGGATTGCACCCTCAGCAAGTTTGCGGATGACGCTAAACTGGGAGGAGAGGTAGATACGCTGGAGGGCAGGGATAGGATACAGAGGGAGCTAGAGAAATTGGAGGACTGGGCCAAAAGAAATCTGATGAGGTTCAACAAGGACAAGTGCAGAGTCCTGCACTTAGGACGGAAGAATCCCATGCACTGCTACAGACTAGGGACCGAATGGCTCGGCAGCAGTTCTGCAGAGAAGGACCTAGGGACTCGTATCCAGTGGACGAGAAGCTGGATATGAGTCGACTGTGTGCCCTTGTTGCCAAGAAGGCCAATGGCATTTTGGGGTGTATAAGTAGGGGCATTGCCAGCAGATCGAGGGACGTGATCATTCCCCTCTATTCGACATTGGTGAGGCCTCATCTGGAGTACTGTGTCCAGTTTTGGGCCCCACACTACAAGAAGGATGTGGAGAAATTGGAGAGAGTCCAGCGAAGGGCAACAAAAATGATTAGGGGTCTGGAACACATGACTTATGAGGAGAGGCTGAGGGAACTGGGATTGTTTAGTCTACAGAAGAGAAGACTGAGGGGGGATTTGATAGCTGCTTTTAACTACCTGAAAGGTGGATCCAAAGAGGATGGATCTAGACTGTTCTCAGTGGTACCAGATGACAGGAAAAGGAGTAATGGTCTCAAGTTGCAGAGGGGGAGGTTTAGGTTGGATATTAGGAAAATTTTTTTCACTGGGAGGGTGGTGAAACACTGGAATGCGTTACCTAGGGAGGTGGTGGAATCCCCTTCCTTAGAAATTTTTAAGGTCAGGCTTGACAAAGTCCTGGCTGGGATGATTTAATTGGGATTGGTCCTGCTCTGAGCAGGGGGTTGGACTAGATGACCTCCTGAGGTCCCTTCCAACTCTGTTATTCTATGATTCTGTGATTCTGACAGGCACCGCTACACTCTCGCACCCACTGCCCTGCATTATTTTCGTCCCCTCCTACTGCTTCTTGGCTTCCGAGACATAGCCTGTGGGATGCACACCTAGCGTGCCTGCCCGTGTCCTATGAAGGGAGACAGCACAGGGAAAGGCAAGGACAGAGAGAGAGACAGAGTGTGTGTGATGGCCAACATACTAGAGGAGAGACAGAGAAAAACATGGTAGGATAGCAAGCAACTCACCTCCTGGAGTCATCTGTGATGAAGCGGGACTTCATGTTTCCTCTGAATCATGGTGGGGTGCCTCAGTTTCCCCTATGCAGTTCTTAAGGATCTAGGGGGTGGGGTAAGGGTGTATGATCGTTGCAGAGCTCTGGAGGGCAGGTGTGTGCAGGGGTCTGGACACAGAGAATGGCCGACACCCTCTTTCCTGGCACCTGATGCCCTGGGCCCTTCCCCCCTGCAAGGTGAGAGCTAAAGGGTTGGAGAACAAAGGAATCGGGTGCCCTCCTGGCCGGGGACAGGGACAAAGCCCAGAGGAGGAGGGGCTGGGGGGAGTTTCAGTTGGGGGCTGGCTGGAGACATGGGGTGAAGGGCAGACGGGGTTGTCTGGCTCACTGCCCCCCAAAATGGACCCGGCTGAGGGGTCCTGTTCTCTGCACCTACAAGCTCTGTGTTAGACCATGTCCCTGTGGTCTAATAAACCTCTGTTTTCCTGGCTGGCTGAGAATCCCGTCTGACTGCGGAGTTGGGGGGCAGGACCCTCTGCCCCCCCAGGACCCCGCCTGGGCGGACTGGCTGTGGGAAGCGCAGGGAGGGGCAGAGGAGGCTGAAGGCTGCGAGGTCAGAGCCAGGAAGGTGGAGCCGGGGGAGCTGTGTGTCCTGCAGACAGGCTGCTCACCGAGAGGAGACTCCCCCAGAGTCCTGCCTGGCTTCCTGGGGAGCAGTCCCAGAGCATCGCCCGGGGACCCCGGGACATCCTCCTCCTCGATGAAACCTTCTGCTGTGTGACGTGCTGTGTGTGTCGTGTTGCGTGTGTCGTGTGACGTGTTGTGTGTGTGAGACGTGTTTATGTGTGCGTGTTGTGGTCCGTGTTGAGTGTGTGTGTGCCATGTTGTATGCGGTGTTGTGTGCATGTGACGGTGTGTACCGTGTTATGTGCCGGGTTTTGTGTGCATGTTGTGTGTGTCGGTGTCAAGTGTTGTGTGAGATTTTTGTGTCTCATGTCGTGTGCCGTTTTGTGTGTCATGTGTCGGTGTTGTCTGTGTGTGTGTTGTGTGATATTTTGTGTGCAATGTTTTGTGTATCGTGTTGTGTGTGTCACGTGTGCCGTTTTGTGTGTCATGTGAGGCATTGTGTGTCATTGTGGGTGGGTGTCGTGTGTGATTTCTGTGTCAGGTTGTCTGCCGTTTTGTGCCTCGTCTCGTGTGTGTGTGTGTGTGTGTGTATGTGTGTTTGTCGGTTTCATGTGTTGTGTGTGATTTTTGGGGTGTCGTGTTCTGTGCTGTTTTGTGTGTCATGTTGTTTGTGTGTGTCGGTGTCCTGTGTTGTGTGTGCGTGTGACGTGTTCTGTGCGTGTGATGTGTTCTCTCTGTGTGTGTTGGTGTCATGTTGTGTGTGGGTGTGTCAGTGTCATCTGTCGTGTTTTGTGTGTGTGTGATGTGTGTGTTGTCTTGGGTGGCCTCACAGGGTAATTCACAAATCACAAATCATTTCCATCATGGATCAACAGTGACCCCGGGTGGCCAATCCAGATAACGCACAAACCATTTCCCGCACAGAGCAACAGTGACAGGGGGTGGCCACGGTTACGAATTATACCCGATAGGTCACGCACAGGAACTGCTGCGAATTCTACCCGCTGGGTCCCGCACAGTTTGAGTCTAGGCTGAGGCACACGAACGAAGTCCACAACGGCAGGGTTCCCAAAAATACTCAGTTTATTACGCTCGAGCGTGGTGCCCCCCTGCTCCTCAGGAGGGGACCCTGCATGCAGGTTATACAGAGATTATAGACCTTTTAGCAAGGCACGTTGCCCTTGTGCATCGGAAACCTTAGCCAATAGACAAACGCTTCCCTTATCTACCACCTATCCCGGCTAGGTACATTCCCCGTGCTAAACCGTGACTTCAGCTACATTACATGGTCCTAAAGCAATGCACCAGGAACTTTTCTTATCAGGATGGGAGGCCCACAGCAAGGCCAGGAGGCAGGGAGTTAGGAACAGACAAAGAACAGAAACCGGGAGATAAAACAGGCTGGAGACAAGGGCGGGGGGGCGGAGGATTTTCACAGGAATGCAGTATCTAAGAAACACTCCTCCTGGTGCATGATGTGCTTGCTTTTAGACAATGGTGGGCCCCAAACCAAAATGGAGTCACACATGCTAACTTTTCCTTCACACCACTCAGGGTAATGCACCTGCAATTTCCCTCATGGAGCAACAGTGACACCGGGTGGCTAATCCAGGTATTGCAGCAACAATTTCCCTCATGGAGCAACAGTGACCCCGGGTGGCCAGTCAGGGTAATGCACAAATCATTTCCCTCCTGGACCAACAGTGACAGTGGGTGGCCAATTCAGGTCATGCTCAAATCATTTCCCTCATGGATCAAGAGTGACACCGGGCGGCCCCTTGGAGTAACACACAAATCATTTCCTCCCGGAGCACCCCTTGCACAAACTGAGTTTAATAATAATAATAATAAACAAAAAATAGTTTCACTAGAAAAGGCAGATTTTCAGTGATTATAAGGGATAGCAAACAGAAGAAGGCAGATTACTAAGGCAATACAAATACACACACATACTAAGCCTAAGATCTTAAAGAGACTGGATTCAAGAAGTAATTTCCCATCCTAAATGTCTTTTGGCAACTTGAAGAGTTTCTGTAGCTTAGACTTCCCGTTGTTTCTCTTTACAGACTAGACTCCCGTCTTAGTCTGGACTTCCCACTTCTCATTTCCTTTGTCTCTTCAGGTACTTTCAGCAGCCTTTCTACTGCCCTGCATGATTTTCCTCCGCTCCGACTTTTCCATGGCTCCCGAGACCTCACCTGTGGGAATGCACACCTACCCATGTCCTGTGAAGGGACACGGCACCAGGAGAGAAGAGAGAGAGAGAGTTGGCGAACACACGAGAGAAGACAGAGAAACATGAGAGCTGGGCAAGCCACTCACCCCCTGGAGTCATCCTCTTGGATCCAACCTTCAGCTGCAGAGAAGACACCGTTCCTGACCAGAGAAACGAGCAGCCTCTGAAAATGGGACCTTTTCTCCCTCGTAACCGCAGCTGATCAGGAACCTTTTCTTACAAACCGAACCCTACATGTTGTGATTTCGGTGTCGTGTCCTCTGCCGTCTTGTGTCGCGTGTCGGTGTCATGTGTGATTTCGGTGTCGTGTCGTCTGCTGTCGTGTGTGTCGTGTGTCGTGGGTGTGTGAGACATCGTGTGTCTCGGTGTTGGTGTCGTGGGCATGTGAGACGTCATGTGTGTCAGTGTCGTGTGTGAGAGCCGCCGTTTGCTGTGTGTGTGTGCATGAGTGTGTGTCAGCGTGTGTGAGAGACGTGTTTGTGTGTGTGAGACGTTGTTTGTCATGTGGTGTCGTGTGTATGTGAGACGTGGTTGTGTGTTTTCTTGAGTGTTTTGTTGAGTGTGTGATGTGTTGTGTGTCCGTGTTGCGTGTGATTTGTGTGTGTGACAGGTTGTGTGTCATGTTGTGCGCGCGTGCGACGTGCAGCGTAGGCGTGACATGCTGTTTACGTGCGATGCGCGACGCGCAACGTGACTGCGATGCGCAGTGTGTTGTGTGTGCGACAAGTGACGTACTGTCTACAACGTGCAACAGGCTGTGTGCGATGTGTTGTGCGTGTGACATGTAAAGTGTGACGTGCGACATGCTGTGTGTTCCACGTGCAACGTGTCAGTGTCGTGTGTGTGTCTCAGTGTCGTGAGTGTCTCAATGTCCTGTGCCATTTTGTATCACGTGTCGTGTTGTGTACGGCGTGTCTGTGACATGTAGTGCGTGCGTGCGATGTGTTGTGCATGTGCATAGTGCGACGTGTGTGACGTGATACGTGCGACATGCGACAAACTGTGTGTGTGATGTATGTGCAACGTGCTGTGTGTCTTTGAGTGTGTTTGAGACATGTTGTGAGACGTTTTGTGGGTTGTGTTGAGTGTGTGAGTGTGACGTGTTTGTTTGTGTGACATGTTGTGGGTCGTGTTATGTTGAGTGTGTGTGTGTGACATGTTGTGGGTCATGTGTGTGATGTTTTGTGTGTGATGCTTTCTGTGTTGTGTTGTGTTGTGTGTGCCGTTTTGTGTCATCGTGTGTGTGTGTGTGTGAGACGTGTGTGCGTCCGCGCCTTCGACGTATTGTGTGTGTCCGTGTGGGAAGTGCGAAGTGGGATGGGTCAACTTGCCGCCCCCTTCCCCAACACTTTAGCCCCCTGTCGTAAACATGACCCTACCCCCTCCCCAGGGTGCTACTGACACTAAAATGACCTAAAAGACCCCCGACTTACCACTATTGGCTGGCACCCCATTGCCACCCGCACTTCTATGCTGCTGCTGGCCAAACCCTCCCTCCAAAATCTAAACCCCACCCCCTACCCGGAACCCAACTGGAACCCTGACCCCATAACCTGCCCCCCAACTCGAAACTCCTGAACCAAAACTGTAGCCCAACCCTCACCCCAACCCGAACCTCCAGCTCTGAACCCAGCCCCTCGAAGCCTGACACCGCTTTAAGCCAGAGCCCAGTTCCCCATTCCCACCCTGGGCAACAACAGTGCAAACCACACCCTCCTGCCCCCCGCCCAGGGATCCTGCTTCTTACCACCCCTTCTTTGGAAATGAACCTTTTCTTCACTTGCATCCCACACACCTTCATTCTCCTCTGAGGGGTTATTTAGTGACAGGGGTCTACACAAGGCAACTCTTTGCTATTAAAGCGAACAGGATACAGAGAAGTGAAAACAGTGCAAACAACATTCCACGAGTTTTCAGGAGGTTTAAACACTCAATACAGTTGAACATTGAACAATCGCTTTGATCTCAACTAACACACACATCCACGGTTGGGAGGCTCTGTTTGCTGCGGTGGATCCACTGGGGGTTGATGTCGTAGGGGTCGAGTGAAGACCCACTAAATTGACAGCAGAGTGCTCTCCAGTCGCTGTTGGGACTGCGCCGGGAAGGGCAGGAGGAAGGTAAGTTGAGCGTCTCCCATTGCGTCTCCCAAGAGCGTCTCCCATTGACCCAGCCCAGTGTAGACACAGCAGTAAGTCGACCGAAGCGACGTCAAATCCAGCTCTGTTATTCATGCAGCGGGAGCAGCATAACTTAGGACGACTTACTGCGGTAGGATAGAGTCAATAATAGAAAGGGAAGGCTAACCACCTTTAAATCCCTCCTGGCCAGAGGAAAAATCCTCTCACCTGTAAAGGGTTAAGAAGCTCGGATAATCTCGCTGGCACCTGACCAAAATGACCAATGAGGAAACAAGGTACTTTCAAAAGCTGGGAGGAGGGAGAAACAAAGGGTCGGGATCTGTCTGTGTGATGCTTTTGCCGGGAACAGAACAGGAATGGCGTCTTAGAACTAGTAAGTAATCAAGCTAGATCTGCGTTAGATTCTGATTCCTTTAAATGGGTGAGAAAATAAGCTGTGCTGAATGGAATGGATAGTCCTGTTTTTGTGTCTTTTTGTAACTTAAGGTTCTGCTAGAGGGATTCTCAATGTTTTTAATCTAATTAACCTGTAAGGTATTTACCATCCTGAGTTTACAGAGGTGATTCTTTTTACTTTTTCTTCCTTTAAAATTCTTCTTTTAAGAAACTGAATGCTTTTTTGTTGTTCTTAAGATCTAAGGGTCTGGGTCTGTGGTCACCTATGCAAATTGGTGAGGATTTTTACCAAACCTTCCCCAGGAAGGGGGGTGCAATGTTTTGGTGAGGATTTTTGGGGGTCTAACCCGGTTAGACTTTTGGTGGTAGCAGCGAAAGTCCAAGGGCAAAAGGTAAAATAGTTTGTACCTTGGGGAAGTTTTAACCTAAGCTGATAAAAGTAAGCTGAGGAGGTTTTCATGCAGGTCCCCACATCTGTACCCTAGCATTCAGAGTGTGGAAGGAACCTTGACAGATAGACACAGTGTGAGGCCTGAGTTTCCCCTGCAGTCTAGATGCTCAAACACCAGCTTGGCAACACAAGTCAGCAAGCCCAGGCCACATAGAGACAGGCTCAGTGTGCAGTGTGGACAGACCCTCAGACAGCCCCAGTATTGTCAAATGAGGAAATCCTGCCTGTGTTTTGACTTGCTGGTAGAAGAGCCGAGAGACATTGGAGCTCACCGAGCTTCACTGACCAACGCAGCGCTCCAGCACCTGAGCTCTCGGGCTCCCTGCTGAAACAAAAGCTGAATGAGCGACCAAGGTCAAAGAGAGGTGCTCGTCTTTGGCCCAGGGCAGGGAGTCCCACCCTCAAAGCGAGAACATTTCTCTCTTTGTCTGTCTGTGTTGGGGCAGGAGCGATAACACGTCCTCCTGCATTGGCTGTTTCAGAGAGTAGTTTCTGACTGTCTACTCAAAGACAGGGTGCGAAACAGGCCTCAAACCTGACTGAGCGGAAACAAGAACGATGCAGCTCGACTGAGCCAGCTGAGACTTGAGATGTGCCCCTTTGCTCGAGTGAGGGAATGACCTGTGAGGGGACTGGAAACCTGACCGGCCAATTCTTAACTTGCCCTCTCTCCGCATCTTTCCTCTGAGTGCCGTCACGGTAGCTTCAATGCTCCAGCACCGGACGCCCGCCAGCTCTGGGCCCGACAAGCTTTCCTTGGGATTGGATTCTGGAGAGCAGGGGGGCAGGGAAGCAACAGGTGCATGTGACTCCGTGGTGAGGTTTTCCTTGCAAGATGTGTGTGTGAGTCTGTGTGTGTCGGAAGCACTGAGTGCGGCTCTCTCCCTGAACCCACAGAGGGCGAGGGTGGCGGGAGCGAGACAGTAGAAGTATAAAGGGGCAAGGACGGGCGTAACGATGATGACTGTGTTGTGTTTCATTCCTTAGATGTGGGGCCACCACCTTTCTCTTGAGCCTTGTCGTATCCCAGGGGTAAAACTCACCATCTGTCCAGCTGCAAGGGCGTGTTTGTGTTCATTCCTGCGAGCCACACAGGGGTCTGATGTTGCTGCTTCCCATCCTCTGGCTCTGCCGGGAGAAGGGGCAATTCAGGCCATCACTGAACTCAGGGAGGGAGATGATTTTCTGACAGGGAGGGACGCCTCCTCCTAAAGGTGCTTGGCAGGCAGCCCTCCTTCCCAGGTGCGTCCCGACAACACCCAGTTGAAAAGGGGCCCTCCCCAGCCCTCCTCAGCACGGTGACAATGAGCGAGTGAGGGAGCGTGGGGGAGAGGGAGTGACAGAGGGGAGGGAGATGGCGATGGCATGAGCGGGCCGGGACCTCGGCAAAGGGGGGCACAAGGGTGTTCAGTTTTGTTGGGTGCGAAAGTTGGCAACCCTAGATCCAGGGGCAACAACTCCAACCTCCAAAGAGGCTGGGCAGGGGCAGGACATCAGCTTGGAGGGGAGGGGTGGGGGGGGCAGTGACATCACCAAGGCCTTTTGCAGGAACTCAGCCCATTGGGCAAAGGTGGTGGGGAGGGGGTGACCTCGCAGAGAGACCCCGACATCAGCCGGGCAGGGCCGAGGTGCAGGGCCAGGGCAGTCTCTGAGACCCCCCCGGCTTTGCAGCCGCACGTCTCCTTCTCCAGGTCTCCCCTCGAGGGCGGGGAGAGAATTAGGATTCCCGTCTGTGAGCGTGAGGAGGAGCCTCTGTGGAGTTTTCTCCTTTCCTACCCCTGGTTGTGCCAGAAAACGAACGTCCCTTGGACAAGGTCAGAGGCTCCGAGAGGTTTGGAACCTGTTGGGTCTGATGCACCTGCTGCAGGCAGAATTCTCGGCACAGAAAACACTGGCTTAAGGGGCAGAATTTGATTTCCTACTTCGGACTGTGACCCTTGGGATCACTGGGGACCTTGGGGTTTATCCTTTTTGTTTTCCCTTTTCCTCTTTCCTCCCTCCTTTCTCCTCTTCTCTTGCTTCTTTTTTCCCTTTTTCCTGCTTCCCTCCCTCTACCAAGGAGGGGTGTGTGTGGAGTGCGGGCGACGAAGGGGGGGTTGCTCACAATGCGGGACGTCCTCCCAAAGCGGTGGGTGTGGATCTGAGAGTGATCCCCTCTGATGGTGACCAGGGTCATCCTTTGAGACATCTGGTGAGACCTCTCAGCCTCCCACCCCTCAGCATCTCAATGCTGAGTGGCCGAGCAGGGGGCTATCGACAGCAAGGAGACTCAGGTCCTTTTGGTCTCTTTCAAATCAGGGAAATAAGACACAACCAATCCAAAGTATTGGATTCCTCTTGCTGCTTCTCTCCATTAATTGTCTCTTAGCAGTTGATGATTTCCTCCAATGTTCCAGGTCATCGAAGATACTTGCTGAATAATTCCTATGAACAACTGTTGGTCTGTAGGTCACCTGAGAGCCGTTTATTCTCATCGGTCAATGTATGAAGTTCAAGATATGACAGACAGGTTGAAAGTCAGGAGCAGTGTTTCCTCTAATTTGTTATGTCCGGGTGCTGTAAGGCGATTTTGGTACATGGTCATATTCTGTTTTGAACGTTGCTGAAATTAAAAATGGAGTTTAGAGATTCAAGATGGCGCACATGATTGGAAGGGTTTGAACTCCATCTTGGTACCCTTTCTTCCTGGCATTTTCCCGCCAAAACTCTGTGTCCCTGACGGAACCGGAGGGGCAGAGAACTGGCTGGGCCCGGTGGGGCAGGGCCCGTCAGCGTGTGCCTCAGGAATGCGCGCCACGGCGAGCGTACGAGGGAGGGTCGGGGGTGACGCAGGCGCTGTCCAGCACGGAGGCAGCCACGGCCAGGTTCTTTGCGCGGCATCGGATCAAGACTCCGGCTACTAACATCTGTCAAGGACTCGGATACTTACCTGACTCCTGTCATCCACCAAAGGCCCCAGTGGAGGCTTTGCTGTCGGCCCAGATCCGTTGATCTCCTGCTTCTGCAATAGAGAGCCAGATCCTCCAATGCTTCAGAGATCCTGAGATGGACCATCCGTTGTCGGGGTCCTCCTTCTGCAGCTTGGAGAGAGTCATTATTTTTTGGGCATTTATTAGTTTAACCAAAGGACAGTTTAAGGGTCTGGGCTTTATGCCCCTTGCTGGAATCTATGGGGAGGTATTTGTAGTGTTCCCCATTGTGAATCTTCCCCCAGTTGTATCTATCCCTTAATAAATCTTCTTTCTGTTTAAGGTTATATTCTTTCTATCCTTTATTTCAGTGCAACATGGGTGGGAGGCACAGAGATTTCTAATGCTCCCAGTTGATAGACGCTGGTAGGAGTCGGACCTGTTGTATATGTCACCTCCTTATTATTCCTGACAGAGATTTTGGGGTTACATCTATTGGCGACCGTGGCAGGACACCTCAGAGATTTAGCTCTCTGATTGGGGTCCTTCGGTTACATAGATTCCAGCTAACAGTCCGTAGACTCGGGGAGGGAAGGGTCAGTGCCGGTGAGGGCGTCGACCGGTGGGTGGGACGGGTTCCCCGGGTCACTGCCTGTTCAGACACGTGTTGTATCCCCGCTTGGTTGTCGTTTATGTGGAGTGAGCTAGAGGCCGACAGGCCGAGGCTCCCTGCAGTGTAGGATTCTGCTGACGTCAGTAGCTTGGGAAGCAGATCCAAGCAGCCTGCAGCAAGTCCTGGGTTAAGTGGACCTGGCCAGACCCTTAATCTAAGGCAGAGGTGGAGAGTAAGGCCCTAACTGTCCGCCTCTAGGACAACTGTCCATTGTCATGACCGAGCACTGTTGGGTTCCAAAAGGAGGCAACTGTGGGGTCTTGTGAATTACTGACCACAGGCAAATCGTCCCCACAAGTCTAGGACAGTGGGCTATTCAGCTTTGACATAATTGCTGTCTATTTTATCCGTGGTCAGATGGAGAAGTTTTCAACCTAGAAGGATGGTCCTTGCAGTCTAATAAAAATCGTTTGGAATATGCAGCGTCTGTTTTTGGGAAATCTCAAAAGCCCTGGAAAGAAGGGGCTTTCCAGGGAGATGAAGCACAACGGAAATCGCAGCTATTGTAGGGACGGTATTTGGCAAGCAAGACGGTTCCCGAGAAAAAATTGCAGAAGTAAGCATTGATTTATATAGATATGTCTCCTATAATGCTCAAAACAGCACACACTGCTGTACAGTACATCTTGTCAGGAAAGGCGAATTCAGTGAAGGTCAGCAATCCAAGACTGGCAGCGTGGACTTTAACCCTTTTAAATAGGGAGATAGAAGTGCAAAAGTTTCAACACTTGGCTGCCGTACCCGATGCTTTAATGTCTGCGGAAGAAGCTCATGAATGTCCATTACCTGATATGCATGCACCAGCATTTAAGACTCCATTTCTCCTTCAAGCTAAATATGAGGACGCTAAAGAAAACTCTCAGGAAATTTGGGTGGTAGATGGATCCAGTTCCCATCATAGTACATCCCCTCTTGCTGGTTTTGCAGCTATGTAGGCTTCTTCAGGGAAGATAGTGCAAGGCACCATCCGCCATCACTCAGCGCAAGCGGCTGAAATCGCAGCAGTGATAGCTGCTTTAAGATCAGCAGATCCACAGAAGGACATCACAGTGTGTACAGACTGCAACTGGGTCCTGAGGGCATTCATCGATTGGATGGCAGTTTGGCGGGAGAGAAACATGTGTTCGGCAGATCAACGGCCAATAGCTCATGCTTCATATTTACTGTATGCTTGGAAGCTGGCAGAAGGAAGGCAAGGAAAAACTTTTCTATTCAAGGTCAAGGCTCACAGGAAAAATCGGTCAGAGATCTCCATCCTGAATAGAGCTATGGATAAATTGGCGAAACAGGCTGCTTTATTGGGTGTAGAAGCTGAATGGAATGTACCAACAGATGTTGTAAACACTGTCCACCCACTGAAACCCTGCAACATCAGGATTTAAGACAGCTTCAGCAGAAGAATACCAATGTGATGGAGCTGTTGAGTAAGCAGCGGTGCAAAGGATTTACCATCTCCACAGATAAGACAGAATTAATTCTGGCAAGAAAAGAAAACCAACCAGAAGGCATCGAAGGCATCCCTGTGTTAGTAATTCCATCCTATCTCTGCCAAGAGTTAATTAAATTACCCCACGAGCAAGGTCATTATGGAATGGAGAAAACCTTAAAGCTCCTACTCACCTTAGGATGGTGGCCTTCAATGGTCAAGGGAAGTAGAATCCTGGACATACAACTGTCTTCCAAGTGCCACGTGTAACCCAGATTCAAGGATCTAAAAGGGACCATTACTTCACCAGCCTATCAATGGCTCTTGGACAAGAGTGCAAACAGATTTTGTAGGTCCATTGCCAAGGACAGGCTGAAGAAATCCATACTGCTTAGTGCTTATAGAGCCATTCACCAAATGGAGAGAGGCCTGTCCCACAGAGAACTGCACTGCAAATACCACCGCTAGAGTCCTTTTAGAACAAGCTTTTAGTAGGTTTGGGTGCGATTTAATATATCAGGTCCATTTAATATATCCATCACCATGGGTATTGCCCCCACTCATGTATCCTCAATAAAGGTAAAGGTCTTCCTCCCTAGTCATCAAATGGATCATATTGAACTAACATGTCAAAAATGTACTGCTCTTTGCAATAAGGCTCCTAAGGAGGTTGTAAAATCAACATTTTGTGAAATGGAAGAACACCCTAGAAATTTTGGAGCAGTATGTCACACTTTGTTAAAACTAAATGTTTCTGTAAATGATACTGGGAATTGGGAATTGAACGGTCCTTTTGGCTTAGTGAACAGCAGAGAGGCTTACAGAGGGAGTTTGCCTGGGATCTGCCTGAGAGGAGGTACGCTAAGGGCTGCATTAAGGAGGCTGTGTTGGTGAGTATCTGAGTGTCTGTTGTGGGGACAGTTTGACAGTTTGACCGTGTGCTTGATTGGTTGTTTGAAAAGTGTGAATTGGGAGTGCTTTGTTCCAGGTGAGCCTTGAGTGGGCCTCACTGTTATAAAAAGCCAGTCAGCTGCGAACCAGCTGAGCAGTGAACAATAGAGAGGCTAACAGAGGGAGTTTGCCTGGGGAAAGCCCACGGAGGCTTACATCTTGCCGGCTTCTCTGAGTAGTTACTACAATTCCTGAGGAAGGTCGTAGAAGGAAGGCAATATGGATGGGGGCTGTTCAGCTGTTGCGACCTGCACTGGATGTGCCATGTCTGTCTTTCTTCCACAGGACAGAAACGACTTTGTCTGTAGAAAGTGCAAGCTGGTCTCCATATTGGAAGAGAAGGTTCAAGATCTGGAGCAACAGGTATCGACCCTGCATTGCATAAGAGAAACTGAAGATTTCCTGGACAGACGTCAGGATATGCTTCTACGGACACAATGTTCTGAAGATTCAGAGCAGGCTGCGCAGCGGGGACAGGAGGATGGTGAAGAAATTTGGCAGCATGTGACCTCCAGAAGAAGAAAGGGGAGCGTCCATGTACCAGCAACGCAGATACAGGTAAGGAACCGTTTTCATGTTCTCTCCACAGGTACTAATGCGGAGAGTGGACTAGATGATACATCTGAGGGAAGGGAACAGAAGGAGACTCCACCGATTGGAAGGCATGAGATGCACTGTCCTAGGGTTGGGGGTTCCACGACCACCGCTCCCAAGAGAAGGAGGCGGGTGGTGGTGGTCGGGGACTCTCTCCTCAGGGGGAGAGAAGGATAAAGGAGTTTGAGATGCAAGTGGTGTTCTCGTCCATCCTCCCCGTGGAAGGAAAAGGCCCGGGTAGAGACCGTCGAATCGTGGAAGTCAACGATTGGCTACGCAGGTGGTGTCGGAGAGAAGGCTTTGGATTCTTTGACCATGGGATGGTGTTCCAAGAAGGAGGAGTGCTAGGCAGAGATGTGCTCCACCTAACAAAGAGAGGGAAGAGCATCTTTGCAAGCAGGCTGGCTAACCTAGTGAGGAGGGCTTTAAACGAGGTTCACCGGGGAAAGGAGACCAAAGCCCTGAGGTAAGTGGGGAAGTGGGATACCGGGAGGAAGCAGGAGTGCGCGAGAGAGCAGGGCTCCTACCTCATACTGAGAAAGTGGGACGATCAGCGAGTTATCTCAAGTGCCTATACACAAATGCAAGAAGCCTGGGAAACAAACAGGGAGAACTGGAAGTCCTGGCACAGTCAAGGAATTATGACAGTCAAGGAATTATGAGGTGATTGGAGACTTGGAGGGATAACTCACATGACTGGAGTACTGTCATGGATGGTTATAAACTGTTCAGGAAGGACAGGCAGGGCAGAAAAGGTGGGGGAGTAGCACTGTGTGTAAGGGAGCAGTATGACTGCTCAGAGTTCCGGTACAAAACTGCAGAAAAACCTGAGTGTCTCTGGATTAAGTTTAGAAGTGTGAGCAACAAGGGTGATGTTGTGGTGGGAGTCTGCTATAGACCACCGGACCAGGGGGATGAGGTGGATGAGGCTTTCTTCCGGCAACTCATGGAAGTTACTAGATCGCAGGCCTTGGTTCTCATGAGAGACTTCAATCACCCTGATATCTGCTGGGAGAGCAATACAGCGGTGCACAGACAATCCAGGAAGTTTTTGGAAAGCGTAGGGGACAATTTCCTGGTGCAAGTGCTGGAGGAACCAACTAAGGGCTGAGCTCTTCTTGACCTGCTGCTCACAAACCGGGAAGAATTAGTAGGGGAAGTAAAAATGGATGGGAACCTGGGAGGCAGTGACCATGAGATGGTGAAGTTCACGATCCTGACACAAAGAAGAAAGGAAAGCAGCAGAATACGGACCCTGGACTTCAGAAAAGCAGACTTTGACTCCCTCCGGGAACTGATGGGCAGGATACCCTGGGAGAATAACAGGAGGGGGAAAGGAGTCCAGGAGAGCAGGCTGTATTATAAAGAATCCTTATTGAGGTTACAGGGACAAACATCCCGATGTGTAGAAAGAATAGTAAATATGGCAGTCAACCAGCTTGGCTTAGCAGTGAAATCCTTGCTGATCTATATACAAAAAAGAAGCTTACAAGAAGTGGAAGATTGGACAAAGGACCAGAGAAGAGTATAAAAATATTGCTCGGGGATGCAGGAGTGAAATCAGGAAGGCCAAATCACACCTGGATTTGTAGCTAGCAAGAGATGCGAAGAGTAACAAGAAGGGTTTCTTCAGGTATGTTAGCAACAAGAAGAAAGTCAAGGAGCGTGTGGGCCCCTTACTGAATGAGGGAGGCAACCTAGTGAGAGAGAATGTGGAAAAAGCTAATGTACTCAATGCTTTTTTTGCCTCTGTCTTCACAAAGAAGGTCAGCTCCCAGACTACTGCTCTAGGCAGCATAGCATGGGGAGGAGGTGACCAGCCCTCTGTGGAGAAAGAAGTGTTTCGGGACTATTTAGAAAAGCTGGACGTGCACAAGTCCATGGGGCAGGATGCACTGCATCCGAGAGTGCTAAAGGAGCTGGCGGATGTGATTGCAGAGCCATTGGCCATTATCTTTGAAACTCCTGGCGATCGGGGGGAGTCCTGGACGACTGGAAAAAGGCTAATGTAGTGCCCATCTTTAAAAAAGGGAAGAAGGAGGATCCTGGAAACTACAGGCCATTCAGCCTCACCTCAGTCCCTGGAAAAATCATGGAGCAGGTCCTCAAGAAATCAATTCTGAAGCACTCAGAGGAGAGGAAAGTGATCAGGAACAGTCAGCATGGATTCACCAAGGGCAAGTCATGCCTCACTAATCTAATTGCCTTCTGTGACAAGATAACTGGCTCTGTGGATGAGGGGAAAGCAGTGGATGTATTGTTTCTTGACTTTAGCAAAGCTTTTGACACGGTCTCCCACAGTATTCTTGTCAGCAAGTTAAAGAAGTATGGGCTGGATGAATGGACGATAAGGTGCATAGAAAGTTGGCTAGATCGTCGGGCTCAACGGGTAGTGATCAATGGCTCCATGTCTAGTTGGCAGCCGGTATCAAGCGGAGTGCCCCAAGCGCCGGTCCTCGGGCCGGTTTTGTTCAATATCTTCATTAATGATCTGGAGGATGGTGTGGATTGCACCCTCAGCAAGTTTGCAGATGACACTAAACTGGGAGGAGAGGTGGATACGCTGGAGGGTAGGGGTAGGATACAGATGGCCCTAGACAAATTAGAGGATTGGTCCAAAAGAAATCTGATGAGGCTCAACAAGGACAAGTGCAGAGTCCTGCACTTAAGATGGTAGAATCCCATGCACCGCTACAGACTAGGGACCAAATGGCTCGGCAGCAGTTCTGCAGAAAAGGACCTAGGGGTTACAGTGGACGAGAAGCTGGATATGAGTCAGCAGTGTGCCCTTGTTGCCAAGAAGGCCAGTGGCATTTTGGGATGTATAAGTAGGGGCATTGCCAGCAGATCGAGGGATGTGATCATTCCCCTCTATTCGACGTTGGTGAGGCCTCATCTGGAGTCCTGTGTCCAGTTTTGGGCCCCACACTACAAGAAAAATGTGGAAAAATTGGAAAGAGTCCAGCGGAGGGCAACAAAAATGATTAGGGGACTGGAGCATATGACTTATGAGGAGAGGCTGAGGGAACTGGGATTGTTTCATCTGCAGAAGAGAAGAATGAGGGGGGATTTGATAGCTGCTTTCAACTACCTGAAAGGGGGTTCCAAAGAGGATGGATCTAGACTGTTCTCAGTGGTAGCAGATGACAGAACAAGGAGTAATGGTCTCAAGTTGCAGTGGGGGAGGTTTAGGTTGGATATTAGGAAAAAAAACTTTTTCACTGAGAGGGTGGTGAAACACTGGAATGCGTTACCTAGGGAGGTGGTGGAATCCCCTTCCTTAGAAGTTTTTAAAGTCAGGCTTGACAAAGCCCTGGCTGGGATGATTTAGTTGGTGATTGGTCCTGCTTTGAGCAGAGGGTTGGACTTGATGACCTCCTGAGGTCCCTTCCAACCCTGAAATTCTATGATTCTATGATTTAGAATTTTTGTAGCCCCTGTGCCATACATTAGTTTCGTGGGACTACTTGTAGTAAAAAGGGATGTATCTTGCACTTTGATGATAAACCCTCACATTGTATGAAAAAATTGGTTTTAAACGTTCAAGTTTCTGTAATCCCTATGCATGCAGAATGTGCCCGGTATGTAACCCCTTTGCTAATGGAGTGGATGGCATGGGTGCAGGGTAATGACTTGCAACCACCATCTCCCCACAGAACTAAGAGAGATCTAGCTGCTAAGGTCCTAGGAGGGGTGGGGACTGGACTAGGAGTGCTAAATACGGTGGATCAGCAGTTCCTGGCATTCTGTATAGGTGAAGTGGGACATGATATCTTCTCACTAGCCAATCCCCTCTCTGCAGCATTGAATGATTTGGGTGAACTAGGTTGTCGTGTTGCTAACATGTGACCAGCGTGGTTAGAAGTGCAGGAAATGGATCACCTGCAGGTGACAGGAGCACGGGAGACACTGCAGCCTGGTCTGACAGAAGCCCTTGCCTGTGTCCAAGCACAGCAGCTGCTTCTCGATATTGCAAAGGCTGTAACCAGGGCTGGTGAGAATGGGAACGGGCCGCAGGAAATTCAACATGTTTTCTGGTCTCATACCACCAAATTCGCGAAAGAAAAACAGCAATGGTGGAAAATGGTGAATTTCACCTATGAGCATGCTAATGAGACTATTGTGGCATCCATACTTCCTTTAAGGGATGCCACAGAGGAAATAATTCACCCCCCTGATTCCTTTGGGAATGTTTGTAAACAATTCCCTTATGCTGCCTATGGAAAATACCAAATGGGTGCATGTAAGAGGAGAGCAATATTATTCCTTACATTTACAAGCTTGTGTGGAGGAAGCGAAAGTGGGTTTTACCTGTACCACTGGGGTATGGGAGGAGACCCATCTTTGTTTAGATCCCCATGAAGGTGTTAGGGAAAAGGGGTTTCCCTCCATCTAGGGTTGGGAGGGAGCCTTCCCTGGACTTCTGTATTAGCCAAACAAACACAGAGTCAGGACTCTTAGATAAAATGAGGCACTTTAATGCTATCAAGTACGACAGCTGAAGGGCTCACCAATTCCTACACAGAGGAATATGGCGAAGCCCAGAACAAAGAACAAGGTAGAGCTTTTATAGCTTGGTTCACCATACTTTGTGATATCTCTTCCAGTTCAAACCGGTCAACCCCTGTTGGTCTGAGTCCTGAGGTATGAACATGGAGCCCCATCTGTATAAGGAATTCTTTCCCCAAACGGAGAGTACAGGTTACACATAGTTCAAATGCTTTCCACCCATAAACACAGGGAAAGGAGAGATAAGCATAGAAAAAAGACAGAAGCCTAGCTTTACATGATTATAGGGTTGTTTTCTGGTTCTTTTCTTTATCAAAGGGAAATGTAACTACCGGCTTCACCATCCTATGCATTTTCAAACTTCAGCGATAGTGGTTATTGATAGTCATTGTTTGTGTATAAGAACTTGATGTAAAGATGTGTTCATTAATGGTTTTTATCTTATTGAACACGATGCAGGAGATAATAGATGTTTACGTGCAGTTTTTTTCTGTGAGGGGCTGTGCTACAAACATGAATCTGTCAGGTGTGGAAGTGAGGAGCATAATAGCATCTTACGCTACATATGACCATCTTCCACCTATTCATATCGGAGCAGACCTCCAAGCACTGAAACATTTAATGCACCATAAGGAGATGGTTGACCACCTAAAACAGCTTCAACAGCATGGAGCTCACACTTTCCTCACGGTACATCATTCTGTGCGTCAAATCAGAAAGGTGTTAAAAAGAATCGGTGATGAAACCAAATCATCCAGCTGGTGGGAAGATCGTTTTACAGCTCGATCAGGTAAAGATAAAAAGGATTGGGAAATTCTGCTCCATCCAATTGGAGTAATACTGATCAGACAGGGGGTTATGGTCGTATCTCTAGTAATTATATCTGTGTATGTGTGTGCAAAAAGAAATTTAAAGCTAAAATTCGGCTGTGATGCCTTTTGTCATGTGTCAACCTGCATAACTTCATTATGGGTTCAATGTTCAATGGTATTAATGTAACAATAATGCCAAATGTTTGTTAAAATGTTCACACCTGTCAAGGAGGGGATATGGAAGGTGATTTTGGTACATGGTCATATTCTGTGATGAATGTTGCTGCAAGTAAGAATGGAGTTTAGAAATTCAAGATGGCGCACATGATAGGAAGGGTTTGAACTCCATCTTGGTACCCTTTCTTCCTGGCATTTTCCCGCCAAAACTCTGTGTCCCTGACGGAACCGGAGGGGCAGAGAACTGGCTGGGCCCGGTGGGGCAGGGCCCGTCAGCGTGTGCCTCAGGAATGCGCGCCACGGCGAGCGTACGAGGGAGGGTCGGGGGTGACGCAGGCGCTGTCCACCATGGAGGCAGCCACGGCCAGGTTCTTTGCGCGGCATCGGATCAAGACTCCGGCTACTAACATCTGTCAAGGACTCGGATACTTACCTGACTCCTGTCATCCACCAAAGGCCCCAGTGCAGGCTTTGCTGTCGGCCCAGATCTGTTGATCTCCTGCTTCGGCAGTAGAGAGCCAGGTCCTCCGATGCTCCAGAGATCCTGAGACGGACCATCCGTTGTCGGGGTCCTCCTTCTGCAGCTTGGAGAGAGAGAGTCATTATTTTTAGGGCATTTATTAGTTTAACCAAAGGACAGTTTAAGGGTCTGGGCTTTATGCCCCTTGCTGGAATCTATGGGGAGGTATTTGTAGTGTTCCCCATTGTGAATCTTCCCCCAGCTGTATCTATCCCTTAATAAATCTTCTTTCTGTTTAAGGTTATGTTCTTTCTATCCTTTATTTCAGTGCAACATGGGTAGGAGGCACAGAGATTTCTAATGCTCCCAGTTGATAGATGCTGGTAGGAATCGGACCTGTTGAAAATGTCACCTCCTTATTATTCCTGACAGAGATTTGGGGGTAACAGTGCAGAATGAATGTTGTTCTGTGCACCAATAAGGAGATGAGGGGTGACCCCTCCCCTGTACATTGCTGCTCATTCCAAAATTCATTCTGCACATGGACGGTGTGTGGTAGGCTGAAGGGTTCGGTGTGTGGGAGGGGGCTCAGGTGGGGCAGAGGGTTAGGGTGTGGGCTGTTGGGTGGAGCCAGGGATGAGGGGCTCAGGGCTAGGGCAGAGTGTTGGGGTGCAAGAGTGTGAGGGGTCCGGCTGGGGGTGCGGGCTCTGGGGTGGGATTGAGAATGAGGGGTTTGGGGTGCAGGTTCCTCCGTCTAATCTCCAAGATGCTCTGGAAATAAGACGCCGTGTCCTGTGGTGAGCTCACACCCAAGAGCAGAGGGTGTGAGAACTCCAGGAACTGAGGGCAAGGGATTTACCATCACACAGGGCGTGTGCTCAGAGCAACCCCTCCTCAGCCAAACACACACAAACCCAGCACAAAGCAAGGGAGGGGCTTGCTTCGATTGTTTTACTTTTTACTTTTACAAAAGGTTTTTTCAAAAGCATTTCCTGTTCCCCATGGGAAGGAAGTGGATGGTCGTGGGGAAGGGAACTTCAGCGTGGTGGAGCTGGGAATTTGGGGAGAGGCAGAGGGAGGGGAGTGGGTGAGGGGGTAAGGGGCAGTTGCGGGGGAGGGAGGCTAAAGAGGGTATGTGGGGCAGCTAGGTGAGGGGTTTGGGGGTAAGGCTGAAGGAGGGCAGTTGGTTGTAGGGGGGGAAGACTGAAAGGGCAGCTGGGGATGAGCCTGGAAGGAGGGGGAAGGCTGAGGGGGGCGATGAGGGGAAGGGGACCAGGGCAGTTGGGGGAGGCTGAAGGGGGGCTGAAGAGGTGATAGGGGGAAGGGAACATTTGGAGGGAGGCTGAAGGGGTGATGAGGTATAGGGGCCGGGGCAGAGAGACAGCTGGGGGCGCTGCTCATCCCCACGGGAGGGGGGGAGGAAGAGGAGCTCCCCGGTATCAGAAGCTGCTTCTTTATTAGAACTTTCTACGTTCCTGAGCAGGGTCCTGGGATCAAAAGGTTCGACAGGGAACTAGAGAGATTCCTGGTGGCTCGGTCCATCGATGGCGATTAGCCAGGATGGGCAGGATGGTGTCCCTAACCTCTGTTTGTCAGAAGCTGGGGAAGGGGCGACAAGGGATGGATCCCGGCATGATTCCTGTCTGTTCATTCCCTCTGGGGCACCTGGCACTGGCCACTGTCGGCAGACGGACACTGGGCTAGATGGACCTTTGGTCTGACCCCGTCTGACCGTTCTTTGCTCTTCTGTTCTTATCACCTGCTCAGTGACATCTGCAAGTTGCTGCCCACACTCATCACCAGCATCTGCTCCCTGTAACCAAAGGCAAGGAAATTGGAGGGGAGGGATGGGCAGAGGGACAAAACTGGGAGCGGATCAGGGGTTCAGACAGGGGAGCTGCCCTGCCAGATAGACGCAGAAGATAAAACCCCCAGATAGAGGGTGGCAGAGGGGATAACAGTTACCCCAGATGGGGGGACACATCAGCAGCCGTTCCAAAAGAGGGTGTGGTGGATGGTAGAAGGACTTGTGTTCCTCACTGGATGGTCCCTCTCAGCACCCCCTCCCCAGGGCTGTGGTGTTAAAGACCCCGGGGAGCTCAATGCCCAGGGACCGCAGCTCTTCTCTCGCTGACATGGTGGACTGAGCTGCCAGTGGAAACTCGATTCAGGGAAACGGATACTTTGATAAGTGTTAACCCAGTTTCCAAGAATTCTTGGCCAGTTTCCGTCTCTATAACGTGTCTGCTTGGAGCCTCATAGGAGCTCAAAATGTGTCCTATCTGCTGTTCTGATTGCCTGAATTGGTCTCCCTGTCCTGAAACCCCCTGGATTTCTGTTGTTCTGCATCTTTTCATGATTGATTTCTAACAATGTTATTTGGATGACACTGTCCAGTAGAGCAGGAACCCACCAGAGAGGTCGGAAATAGGAAACCCCGGTGATCCAATCCCCCTGGCCCGAGCTCTTTCCTTATTTAGCCTCAGGGAACCAACTTCCACAGGAGCGCGGGAGAGAGCCCCACCACAGCACCGTGCTTCACACACTGACCTGAAACATGGGGACCCTGGTTCAATCCTTCCTCCCCTGCAGACAGTGGGGGGTGATGCTGGCAGCACCAGCTCCTGCTCAGGCCTCCCTGAGCCACAGATCGAGCCCAAAGGCAGGCTTGCCTCGGTGGCAGGACAGAGCAGAGGGCCCAAGGGGAGTGTCTGGGACTCCCTCTTCAGGCTGTTGCCGTGCTTGGGGAGTTGGCTCTTGGTGGGTGAAATCAAAGTATCGAGCTCCCAGTCCCCATGGGGTGTGTTATGGTGTGTAACACTCTGCCCTGAGGTTGGTACTCACGCCCCGAGCTACGCTCAGCAGCTGGACACAGCCCAGGTGAGTGCTGTGAGAGAAGGGTTGGGCTAGGACACCTCCCCCTTGTCAGTCTCTCCCATTCAAGGGCTTGGCTGGCTCCCTGCCCTGTGAGCTGGCTTTCGGGAGTTGTATTGTACAGTGCCTGTGTGGCCCATGCGTTGTACGGGGAGTTTCGGCACCTAACTCCGCTGTGTGGATCCATGTTGTTCCTGTGATTTTCTAGCAGGTGAATCATTGAATGGGAGCTTCCTTGCTGGGCAATGGCGATTGATGGGCTGTTTCACACCCCACCCTAAGGGACAGCTGTGCCCCCGAAACCCTCTCCAGCCTGGGCTGTCTCTCCCAATGCCCTGCTAGTGACCAGCAGCACCCCCGCCAGGTGCTGTTATCACCCAGCTTGATCGCATGAATGCTCCCCGAGCCACTCCTGAGTCACACAGGGAGGCACCAGCCGGATCCCCCCAGCTCCCAGCCCTGTATCTCAGGAGTAGGCTCTCTATCGTATGAATTGCTTCCCCACTTCAGCAATGGAAAGTGGCTCGACACCAGCCTATGATGACTGAGGAATTTACCATCCACTTCAGGGAAACTCACTGGTCAAGTTAAACAGGTCAACAAGTTTACTGACAACAAAATAGAGATTTTCAGTGGTATTAAGTGGAAGGCAAAAAATACGAGTTAGTTACCAAAGGAAATAAACACCTAAGTGCACAGTCTGAACTCTCAACCCTCCTAGACTGGGCAACAACGAGATGAAGCCGTTTTTCTCCCCCTCCTGGATTTTGCAGTCCAGAGCACCCAGATTTCTCCCTTCGAATCTGGGCCAGTCCCCTCAGTTGGAGTCTCAAGTCTTCAGTGTCCTTCTTGCTTGCAGTGTTGGTGGGGGAAGGAGAAAGGCCAAGCATGGGCCCCGGGTTTGGGTTTGGTTTTTGCACCCTCAGCCCGTGTGCTTGGGAAGCCCCAGTCCAGGCATGTCTGGGGTGGGGGCGGTGCATTGCTCAATCTCCCAGCAAGGTGGAGCAATTCCCTTGCTGTGGCCTCAGGCAGGGGAATCATAGAATGGGAGCTTCCTTGCTGGGCAATGGCTCTTGATGGGTTGTATCACACCCCACCCGGGGTTTGCTGACCTTTCTTGCTGGTATCTCCTAACCTTTCCCCTGATACATGTAAACCATGCCATGCAAGGCAACATCACAATTCAACCCAAGGTGAGGAATATGGGGGTTACAGGGCACCTAGAGGAGGAGGATTTTATGTTTTCATTTTGCATAATGAAAGACAAGGGATAACCATGTATTAAATGGATTGATGCAGGATAGGATTTGACCATATTCTGCCAGCCACCCTTTCTGAGAGCAGGAAGGAACGGCCTCGTGTGCCATTGGTAAAGAGGCATCAGCCAGATTCTGAGGTCTGTGAAAAGGCCTCACAAATGTCCAGATGGTCAAGAAGACGTGAGAGACTTGGAAACAGCAGGAGACAATCAGAAAACATCCACCGTATCCGACGCTAAACATGTTAGCAGCATTGATGACCTCAGCGGCGAGGCAGGCACCCTGAATGCAAGACAAAGAAGAGCTCAGGACGGGAAGCCAACAAAACCACCAAATGATAACAGCGGAAAACCCGGAGATTAACCCCATTTAAGGACTAACGATTACAGAATGACATTGCAAAATCCATAGACGAAAGTGGGAATTGACAAGTCTAAAGCTGGGGTGTTTTGCCATAAGACTCTGGGTTCAGTCCTGCAAAGCCTTGGAGCATCGGATCACGACCGCAAACTGGTAACTGTAAAACCATCTGCAGGACACGTGTGTGTGTGTGTGTGTGTGTGTGTGTGTGATGAAATGCGTATGCTTACAGTTGTATTTTCAAGAAATGCGGCGTATTGCCTTTTCCCCTGAAAAGATCCCATGTGCTTCTTATCAGCATAAGACGCTCCCCCAAGGTGTAGAGTGTCACAAACACATCTCATGACTCTACCCCCAACAACTGTCCAGCAAAGGGCAACAAAAATGATTAGGGGTCTGGAACACATGACTTATGAGGAGAGGCTGAGGGAACTGGGATTGTTTAGTCTGCAGAAGAGAAGAATGAGGGGGGATTTGATAGCTGCTTTCAACTACCTGAGAGGTGGTTCCAGAGAGGATGGTTCTAGACTATTCTCAGTGGTAGAAGAGGACAGGACAAGAAGTAATGGTCTCAAGTTGCAGTGGGGGAGGTTTAGGTTGGATATTAGGAAAAACTTTTTCACTAGGAGGGTGGTGAAACACTGGAATGCGTTACCTAGGGAGGTGGTAGAATCTCCTTTCTTAGAAGTTTTTAAGGTCAGGCTTGACAAAGCCCTGGCTGGGATGGTTTAACTGGGGATTGGTCCTGCTTTGAGCAGGGGGTTGGACTAGATGACCTCCTGAGGTCCCTTCCAACCCTGATATTCTAAGATTCTATGATTCAATTTATTTGAGCATAAGCTTTCATGGGCTAAAGCCCACTTCATCAGATGCATGAGTGGAAAATATAGAAGGAAGATATATATATATGTATAGAGAGAACATGAGAAAATGGGGGTTGCCATACCAGCTCTTAACGAGACCAATCAATTAATTGGGCTATTAGCAGCAGGAGAAAAAAACACTTTTGTTGTGATACCCTAATCGATTGGTCTCGTTAAGAGTTAGAATGGCAACCCCCTGTTCTCATGTTCTCTGTATATATATATCTATATATCTTCCTGCTGTATTTTCCACTGCATGCGTCTGATGAAGTGGGCTTTAGCCCATGAAAGCTTATGCTCAAATAAATTTGTTCGTCTCTAAGGTGCCACAAGTACTCCTCGTTCTTTCTGCTGAAACAAACTAACACGGCTATCACTCTGAAGCCTCACCAAAGGCTCTTACGTAAATTAAGTTGTCATGGGATAAGAGGGAAGATCCTTTCATAGATTGAGAACTGGTTAAAAGACAGGGAACAAAGGGAAGGAATGAATGGTAAATTTCCAGAATGGAGAGGGGTAACTAGTGGCGTTCCCCAAGGGTCAGTCCTAGGACCAATCCTAGTCAACTTATTCATAAACGATCTGGAGAAAGGGGTAAACAGTGAGGTGGCAAGGTTTGCAGGTGATACTAAACTGTTCAAGATAGTTAAGACCAAAGCAGACTGTGAAGAACTTCAAAAAGATCTCATAAAACTAAGTGATTGGGCAACAAAATGGCAAATGAAATGTAATGTGGATAAATGTAAAGTAATGCACATTGGAAAAAATAACCCCAACTATACATACAATATGATGGGGGCTAATTTAGCTACAACTAATCAGGAGAAAGTTCTTGGGGTCATCGTGGGTAGTTCTCTGAAGACGTCCACGCAGTGGGCAGCGGCAGTCAAAAAAGCAAACGGGATGTTAGGAATCATTAAAAAAGGGATAGAGAATAAGATGGAGAATATCTTATTGCCCTTATATAAATCCATGGTATGCCCACATCTTGAATACTATGTACAGATGTGGTCTCCTCATCTCAATAAAGATATACTGGCATTAGAAAAGGTTCAGAAAAGGACAACTAAAATGATTAGGAGTTTGGAACGGGTCCCATATGAGGAGAGATTAAAGAGGCTAGGACTTTTTGTCTTGGAAAAGAGGAGACTAAGGGGGGATATGATAGAGCTCTATAAAATCATGAGTGGTGTGGAGAAAGTGAATAAAGAAAAAGTTATTTACTTGTTCCCATAATATAAGAACTGGGGGCCACCAAATGAAATGAATGGGCAGCAGGTTTAAAACCAATAAAAGGAAGTTCTTCTTCACTCAGCGCACAGTCAACCTGTGGAACTCCTTGCCTGAGGAGGTTGTGAAGGCTAGGACTATAACAGGGTTTAAAAGAGAACTGGATAAATTCATGGAGGTTAAGTCCATTAATGGCTATTAGCCAGGATGGGTAAGGAACGGTGTCCCTATCCTCTGTTTGTCAGAGGTTGGAGATGGATGGCAGGAGAGAGATCACTTGATCATTACCTGTTAGGTTCACTCCCTCTGGGGCATCTGGCATTAGCCACTGTCGCTACACAGGATACTGGGCTGGATGGACCTTTGGTCTGACCCAATATGGCCATTCTTACGTTCTTATGTTCTTGTGTTTTCAAACAACAGGTCTTGGTTTTGTTTTTGTTTTTCTCCTACCTGTCCACATTTTCATCAGTACCCTTTGGGAGCTCCTCTTCTTAGGGTGACTAAAAATCACAAATAAAGTTTTTATTTAAATTATGACATTTAAATATAGGGTTTTTTTGAAAATTTACATCAAATTTCTTATCTACATATTGCTAGTTCTTCTCTTCCATTTTATCATCTGAAATTGTCAAAGTGGATTTTTTCTACTTGTTTGGGTTTTTTTAGTTTCCGAAGTGTTAATAAGATTTCGGATTTTATGTCGATATTTTTCTACTAAGAAGTTTCACACTTAAAATGCTCATCTGTGCTGAAAAAGACAAGCCCAAGGCCTCATTAATATCCCCTAATATGAGACTATATAGACGCAGAATTGAAAATCAAAAAGCCTGTGCTCTGCGCCTCCTTGGTCAAGAGCTTTGAGATCTACTAGTGAAAAGCGACGTGGAAGAGCGAGAGGATTTCTGGCCAGGACACTGTACTTCCACAAGTAAAGAGCTGAAATGCTTCAACCATCAGGTTTTGCAGGTTGAAGTCAATAGGACTTGTGCCCTGAGCATGCTTGAAAACCCCTCCTTTAGGTGGCTAAAGGCAGGCGGAAGAGCCTAATTTTGGGCTCCACTTTTTGCAAACTTTGGCCTGTATAAAAAAATGGCTATTGTAAATTACTGAGAGTTTAAATAACTTTTTATTGTTAAAACAAAATTGTTTTACTGTTGAAGTGACAGATTTTATGCCACTACATGACAAGTTCTTAATAAAAATACACGGAGTCCCTGATGCGGCAAATGCTCACTGAAGTTTAAACCACGGGACTGTTTCTATGAGTAAAGTTCTGTGTCTGTTTAAGTGTCTGCAGGACCCGGGAATTAATTTTCAAAATTTGGATTTTTGCATATAGCAATTTTATAAATTATGAGACCCAGCCGGGAGGTGTGGGGGCTGCGGGCTCTGGGGTGGGGCTGGGGATGAGGAGTTTGGGGTGCAGAAAGGGCAGGATTAATGCAGGGGCTCTAGGGGCTGCAGCCCTGGCTAACGGGGACTCCGCAAAAAGATCTCCAGGCTGCCAGAAGTGCAGATCTTTTGGTGGGGCCCCCTTAGCCCAGGACCCTGGACTGCGGCCACTAACGTCCCTGCGTCCGGCCCTTGCTAGCGGGGAGCAGGGAGGCGGCTTCGTGCACTGCTGAACCTCCCCCACTGTGCTGGGCTGGAGCTGGAGCTGTGAGTGCCTGGAAGCTCCGCCCACCCACTGCCCTCGCCTGCAGGCTCCACCCCCACAGCTCCCATTGGCCGGGAACCGCAGCCAATGGGATCTGTGGGGGCGGTGCCTGCAGGCAGACGCAGGGCAGCGCAAGGAGCAACCTTCCCCCCCATCCCCCGGGGCCGCAGCCAGGGACATCCGTGCCGTGCCGGCAGCTGCAGGGTCACTCCGGGAGGAGCAGCGCAGGGCCAGGGCAGGCAAGGAGCCTGCCTCAACCCCAGTGCGCCCCCAAATGGGAGCTGCCCCAGGCAAGCACCCCGCACCTCACGCCCCAGCCCTGAGCCCCCTCCTGCACCCTAACTCCCTTTCAAACCCCAGACCCCCACCCCAACCTCCTGCCCTGAGCCCCCTCCTGCACCCTAACTCCCTCCCAGACCCCCACCCCAACCTCGTTCCTGAGCCCCCTCCCACATCCTAACTCCCTCCCAGAGCCCACCCCAAATTCCTGCCCTGAGCCCCCTCCCACACCCTAACTCCCTCCCAGAGCCCATCCCACCCCAACCTCCTGCCCTGAGCCCCCTCCCGAACCCTAACTCCCTTCCAGAGCCCACCCCACCCCAACCTCCTGCCCTGAGACCCCTCCCACACCCTAACTCTCTCCCAGAGCCCCACCCCAACCTCCTCCCCTGAGCCCCCTCCTGCACCCTAACTCCCTCCCAGACCCCACCCTTACCCCAACCTCGTTCCTGAGCCCCCTCCCACATCCTAACTCCCTCCCAGAGCCCACCCCACCCCAACCTCCTGCCTTGAACCCCCTCCCACACCCTAACTCTCTCCCAGAGCCCCACCCCAACCTCCTGCCCTGAGCCCCCTCCCACGTTCCAAACCCCTGATCCCCAGCCCTGCCCCAGAGCCCGCACCCCCAGTCGGCCCCCTCACCACCTTCCGCACCCACCCCCCTGCCTCAACCTGCAGCCCCTCCTGCTCTCTGAACGCTGCATTTTTCACCACAGCCTGGAGCCTGGGGGGCCCACAAACTCGAATAGCCCTGGGCCCAAAGAGGCTGCGCGGGGGCTCGGGCCAGAGGACTCCCCCAAGCCCTCTCCCCACCAGCAGCACGGAGCTCCGGGGGGAAGGGGCCTCTCTCCCCGCTGGCAAGAGGGAGCTCTGGGGCCAGGAGAGAGGCCTGTGGCAGCCCTTCATCCCCAGCTGGCTCCCCTCCCATCTACCCCTCTCCTCTCCAGGCCCCTGCTGCGTGGCCCTTCATCGCTGGTGTGCGAGCGCGCGGCTGAGAGGGAACTTAGACTCCAACCCCCTGCTCGAAGCAGGACCAAGCCCAACTAAATCATCCCAGCCAGGGCTTGGTCAAGCCGGGCCTTAAACACCTCGAAGGAAGGAGATTCCACCACCTCCCGAGGGAACCCATCCCAGTGCTTCACCACCCTCCTAGTGAACTCGTGTTTCCTAACATCCAACCTCGACCTCCCCCGCTGCAACTGGAGACCATTGCTCCTTTTTCTGTCATCTGCCACCACTGAGAACAGGCGAGCCCCATCCTCTTCAGGTCGTTGAAGGCTGCTCTCAAATCCCCCCTCACTTCTGCAGACTAAATAACCCCAGTTCCCTCAGCCTCTCCTCATAAATCATGTGCTCCAGCCCCCTAATCATTTTCATTGCCCTCTGTTGGACTCTCTCCAATTTGTCCACATCCTTTCTGTAGTGGGGGGCCCAAAACTGGACACAGTACTCCAGGTGTGGCCTCACCAGTGCGGAAGAGAGGGGAAGAATCATTTCCCTCGATCTGCTGGCAACGCTCCTACTAATGCAGCCCAATAGGCCGTTAGCCTTCTTGCTGTTAGCCTTCATGTCCAGCTTCTCGTCCACTGTAACCCCAGGTCCTTTTCTGCAGAACTGCTGCTTAGCCAGTCGGTCCCCAGCCTGTAGCGGTGCATGGGATTCTTCCGTCCTAAGTGCAGGACTCTGCACTTCTCCTTGTTGAACCTCATCAGATTTCTTTTGGCCCAGTCCTCCAGTTTGTCTATCCAGTATAGGGGTAGGGTCCAACTTTTCATTTCTACTTGATAGCATGTTATTTAATAAAATGGATACATTCAGGAGCAGTAATGGTCTCGATGAGGTTTGAAATGTAATGTCCTGAGCTTGGCCTTGGGGTAACGTTTATTTGTGACTTTCCTGCTGTGAAGGAGGAGGAATAACATGGGTCTGGATTTCTCAGATTCATTCATCTGCAGAGGAGACGACTGTGAGAATGGGCCTTCATGGGGTGAGATGGGACCTTCAGGGAAGTCTCTTGACATGTTTCTTTTAAATTACAGAGTCTTGCAGGGCTCTGCTGTTTATTCCCTGCAGGTATCATGCATTCCTAGATCTGGAAGGTTTAGCTCAGTGGTTCTGAACCCATGGCCTGTGGGCCACTTGCAGCCCAATCAGCACACAGCTGTGGCTCATGTGACATCCTCAGGGGCATTCAGGTAGTATCTGTGTTGTGTGGATGCAGCCCACATAAGGAGGGGGCTCAGGACTGGGGCAGTGTGTTGGAGCGCTGGGGGAGAGGGCTCCAGCTGGGGGGTGGGCTCTGGGGTGGGGTAGGGACTTAGGGGTTTGGGGTGCAGGAGGGGGCTCAGGACTGGGGCAGAGGGTTGGGGTACGGGGAGTGAGGGTTCCTGCTAGGGGTGCAGGCTCTGGGGTGGATCTAGGGATGAGGGGTACAGGCTGCAGCGGGGAGTGAGGAGTCCCCCCAGCCCTCACTCTGTTCAGCAGCCTGGGGCCAAGGGAGAGGCACCTCTCCCCGCCTGCACGGCCTTGATAGCCTGCTGGACAGCCGCACGGCTTAGAGGGAACTTAGGTAGCCTCCAGGCTGCATGAAGGAAACACCGCTGAGTGGTGCGATCCCCACAATCATTGATACAAACAGGCTGCTCCACGTGTCACGGCAGTCACACAGGCAGACAGCTTTGGACGGGTTGGGAGACACCCCCAGTGATGCCCTGGATGTATGGCTGGTGGCGGAGGAGGAGGAAATTGGGCAGTTACCTCTGCATGACATTTTCCTGGAGTGGCTTCCCTGGGTGGAGTGCCACATCTGGGCTTGGCCGACTAGCATGGACTGGAGGGGCAGGAGAGTGCTGCAGAGCTGGGAGGAACGGCTGTGGGAACCGGACGTGGGGAGGTTGAAGTGTAGGTTCCTGGAGACCTGTGCAGTGCTCAGCCCGGAGCTGCAGGGGTGGAGTCCTGACACGAGAGCTCCCCTCGACCCCAAGAAGCATGTGGCCAGGGCCAGTCTTAGGGCAGGGCAGTGTGGGCCCCTGCCGAGAGTGCTGTAGCCAGGGGGCACCGAGGTGCAGAGGCTGCCTGCGGGGTGCAGCCTGGCGTGGCAAGAGCGTCTGCTTCCCTGCTCCTGAGCTGAGCCCCCCTGCTCCCCACCCCCAGGGTGTCCCTCCCAGCCTGGCTCCACGTTCTGCCCCTGCCCTCTGCCCCTGCGAGCCGGGTCTCCCTGTGACGCTGCACTCCGTATTCTTTACGGAAATGTGCTCACGAGTATGAATATGACGTAACTGGAATATGCTTTATGCAAACTGCCTCTTGTGACAGATCATTGAAAAAGTTCTCATCAACTGAATGAGTTCATCCTATTTGTATGCATGTGTCATTTCTATGTCTGAAGTTAGAAATATGAGGTATAAACATGGATTACTAATGTCGTCAGATGAAGGGAGGGCCATTAATGGTATTTCAGGAACTGGATGGCTCCGTTAACTAGAACTAGTTGTGAATGGTTTTGTTTTCCTGTAAGTCTTCCTGCGGATGTGTGGGCTAGCTCATAAAGTGTGGAGACTGGGGTCTCACAGGGACATGTGACCATGTCACCTGATACTGGAATCCATCTTAAACCAGGTAGTTTTCCATAAGGAACTGGGAGGGTCAAGCTGAAATAAGGACTCCCGCCTTTTGCCAAATCTATATAAGGGGGTGAAACAGGAGGGAAGCTGCGGCCAGTCAGCAGAAAGCCCCTGCTCACCATCCAGGATGTCTGCTGGAACTAATATAAACTAAACAGGGGGAAGGATTGGGACCGGACTAGAAATGCGTCCAGTCTGTGAAAAAAAGCTTATTGGAACATCTTTGAGGGTGAGATATTGCATGGAGCCAGTTTCTTAGTGTATTAGGTTTAGCCTTTTGTTTGTTTTATTTTACTTAGTAACTTACTTTGTTCTGTCTGTTATCTCATAGAAACACTGAAATCCTACCTTTTATACTTAATAAAATCACTTTTGTTCATTAATAATCCCAGTGTAAGTCATTGGTCCCTGGGGGGAGAGCAGTGTGTGCAGATCTCTCTTTACAAGGAGAAAGAGGGCGAATAATATGAACTCACACTGCGTACAACTTAGACAGGGTGAGAGGAGTTTATCTGGGGTTCAGGCTCCCAGGAAGGCGCTGCACTGGGTGCTGGGGCAAGACCCTGTTAACTGAGCCGCCCCAGGGCTGAGTGAATCTCCGTGTCTGTATTGGGCAGAGGGTGTGGGCCTATCTCTGGGTCTGTGCTGGAGGGGGCCTGCAGGGTCTGGCTCAGCAAGGCAGAGTCAAGGGGTGCCCAGGCTGGCAGAAGGGTTAGGCTCCGTGGTAGCTCAGGACATCAAGTGACAGTCCCAAGGGGGGCTCTACAAGTGAACCCGCCATACTCGCCTTCCCCTCCCACCACCACCCCAGATGGTCCCAGCCCTGCCGTTCCTCTTTCCATGGGCCCAATGGAAGATGAATGGGGCCAGCGAATGGGAGCGGGAAGTTGCCAGACTCTTCCAGGTTGGGAAGCGAGGGGAGGGGAAGGGAAGGGACTGGGAACTAAAACTGCAGGGCAGAGAGACCAGTAAATCTTAGAGGGTCCCAATCCAGTCCCCCAGCTTCTAGCCCACGCCCGCTCCCAGGGGACTTCTCCCTGTGCCCCAGCTCACACCCACCCAGCTTCCAGGGCCCCCCCCCCCCCGTGCCTCTAGGTCCCAGCCCACCCAACTCCCAGGAGGCCCCTCTCTGTGCCCCCAGAGCCAGGGGGACTCCTCCCTATACCCAGAGCTCCCAGCCCCCCGCCATGTCCACACAGCTCCCAGGAGGCCCCTTCCCTCTGCCCCACAGGTCCAAGCCTCCCAGTTCTCAGCCTCCTGCTGCAATTCTCCCCAGTTTTCAGGGTCCCCTGCTGCATGCCACACTCTGACCCGACAGGTCCCCATGCTCCCCAGCTCTCAGGGGCTCCCCCTTTTTCTTACTCAGCCCAAAGGGACAGGCTAGTGCAGGGGGTTGGGGAGATTTTGGGAGTCAACCTTCCACCATCACCACCCACCCTAGCTCCCTCCATTGCGCTGGAGCATGTTAACCGCCCCCTCCCCCAATCACCCCCTGCTCTGGGCCGGGGGAGGGGCACTTGAACATTGGTGATGCTCAGCATTGGGGTGGGAGAAATCTGCCCTTCTGGAGCCCGCATGTCACTGCCCCCTCCCGGTATCCCCACACCAGTGTGAGTCTATCTAGCCACGTCCGGTTCCTTCCCCCCCGTTCTGGGGCTCTCAGGTCACCATGCGCCCCGGCCACCACAGCCCTCTGGTGCCCTCCTGTCACAGCGCCCCCCTTGGGCTGCGACCCTCTGGGCTTTGGCAGAGGAGCTGGATGTGGGGCTGAGTGGGAGAGGTTGGGAGGTGCAGGAGAGGGACGCCTGCCCCAGAGCCCGCTCGCCCTGTCGGAGCGCGGCCGAACGCCTGCTCCATCCTCTTGGCTGTCCTGCTCAGCGACCAGACGAGGGGTCCCTGTGGCACTGGCTGGGGGAGTCAACGTGACCGCTGTGGGGTTTCCCCTGGGGCCCGTCACCGTGGCATCCAGACGTGAGTCACTGCGAGGCAAGACCGGCCCTCCGGGTGGGTGCCGTGGTCAGGGAGGTGCTGTGGTTAAGAGGCAAGAAGCAGGGTGGGCCTGGAGTGCGAGGTCACGGAAGGGAGTTGGGGGCAATGGTGGGGGTAGAGGCAGGGTGGGCTGGGGGGAGAAGGGGAGCCTTGGAAGGCATCTGCAGACGGGGGTGCCAAAATACAGGTTTGCCCAGGGTGCTGTTTCCCCTAAGGATGGCCCTGCGCGTGGCCAGCGCCAGGCGGGAGCTCCCCACATGCGAGAGGCTCAGGCGTGTAGCTAACCAGTGCAGTGCAGCTGGATCGACGGCTGGGGACACGTGTGCTGCTCCAGAGGGGTGCTGCTCGGCGGGGGCGTGAAGGTTGGCCATGCACAGGAAGTTCCTGATGGCTTTGCATGTCTGAGGTTCCTGAGTGGCATTGTGGGACTCATGTGCCTAATCCTTGCACCCCGCACCAGCTCTTACAGCTTATCAAAGGCCTGGGCTATTTCTTCACGGTGCTGCAAGGCCTGGTTGGTCGCCCTGGCAAGGTCACCGGTATTCACGTGGGGTGGCCTGGACAGGTCGGTGGTGACAGGAGCTTCTGCTTTGTTTTCTGCCATGAAGGTGGGAACCTTTGCTCCCCAGGCGAGTGTGGACACTCAGGTGTTTGTGGTTCCCCCTGTGGTTCTGAGAGACCCACCTCAGCCTCTGCTTCCCTGGCGCAGGAACCTTTCCCCGGAGAGGAGACAGCAGGTCTGGACGATACGCTGGGGAGCTGCAGATGGACAGCTCTGTGCCAGGTGCTTCGGGGAGATCCGCGCTGGTGGGGGGGTGGCGGACGGGGAGAGATTTTCTGGAACAGGCAGAGAAGATGCCACTGTGTAACACCCGAAACAGGAAAGGAAATAGGGGTGTGAAGGTGCCGTGAATCCACCAAGGTGGAAGGGAGGAAATGAATGTGCTGTAAGCAAAGAAATGACTGAAATATGTTGCAGTTTTGATTTTCTTAGGAATTGATGCTCTGGGGAATGTTACATATTGAAAGAAATATTCCAGACTGACTTTTTTTAGTAGAGTTGGACACTTAAAAAATAATAACACCAATTGATTAAAAAAGTTAACAAATAACATAGTTCAGAAAGAGCCAGATTAAGTCTCCTGTGGGCTATTAGATTTTGTGGGGCTCCTGGAGGCTTGGAGTAGAAGAATGGGCTCAGGGCCAGGGCAGGGGATTGGAGTGTGTGGGGGGGCAGCTCCAGCGGGTGGGGTGGGCTCCGGGGTGGGGCCAGGGACGGGACGGGGGTTGAGGTGCTGCAGGAGGTTTGGCGTGCGGTATCTGGGAGGGAGTCTGGGTGTTCTCGTATTGGAGGATTTTACCTTGAGGCGTGTTCCAGAGAGGCAGGGAAGGGTCTTGTTCAGAAAGGCAATGGGTAAACCAGGAAGATTTGTAGCGTTGCTATTTAGGAAGATGGTGCCCCCAGAGCTGGTGCAGGAGTGGAGGGGAAACACCCCCTGTCCTGCCAGCCGTTGCCGTGTGTGTCATGCCAAAATACAGCGCTGTCCGCCCCTTAGAGAAGAGAATTGAACACCCGAAGCACAAGCAACCCTGCCAAATTAATGGACTTTTGCAATATTTGGTCTGAACCCAAGAGGTTAACAATGTCACCACAAATGCCGTATCTCTGTGCATCATGAAATGTCTCTGTAGCCTCCTCTGGGCTAGTTGCCTCCAATGAGAGTGATTGCTTGAAGCTGTAAAGGGAGCTAAAGGCTCAGGGCTCAGATCACCCTGTGAGCAAAAAGGACTTTGTTGCTTTTCCTCTTTCCCTAGCTGCTGTTACGATAAACATGCCGGCTCTGCCCTGTGCTGGAGGTTTAACCCGCAAGGTGCTGCCCCCTTGCCCAGCGGAAGGAGGTCTGTTGTTCATGGAAGACGGCAGATCCGTGCCCAACTCTCTTCTTTGCCAAGCTGATCCAGCTCATTCCTCCATTCAGTCCAGCGACACTGAACACAGTTAATGGCAGCTGGGGGCCCTGCAGATGCATGTGGACTTGAAATCTCCGGCACCCACCACACTAACAATGGCCCTGTCCCTTAGTCCCGCCGTGTGTCTGCGTATTATGGCACCCAGCGGCTATTGCCAGCCCCCGGCACCACATCATGAGTGCCAGGAGATGGACAAAGGTGACGGGCAGCACCTTGGGAGAGGCAGACCCTGCTCTGTGAGGATTTGCTGTCTGAAGTCCAGGAGACGGGGACGGGTGGGTGGGACGTAGCAAATGCTGACAGCAGAGCAAAAGGGAGGATCTCGTGCCAGTGTCTGCTACTGGTAGCAAATGGTGCCAGGGAGCAGTCTTGGGACGAGCCTCGTAGGAGCCCATCCCTCGTGCTGCTCAGCAGATCAGAGGTTGAACTTCCTGGGTCAGACGCCACCCCTGCTGCCTTTATTGCCCTGGTTTTCAACCCATTTCCCCTTGTGGGCTGTATACAGTATTACCTGTATGGCCTGGGGATGTCACATGGGTCGCCGTCGTGTGTAGACTGGGCCACAAGCAGCCCATGGGCTGCGGGTTGAGAACTTCTGCTTTAGTGTGATCCAGGAACCGGGCTGAGCCGCTGCTGCTCCCCCGTGGGGTGTGAGCAGGGAGCGCCCTTCCCTAGCGCCCCTCTGTGCCCAGCCAGGGGAGGTTCTCCGGGCGGGGGCTGGAACCAGCCCCTCGGGCAGCCCCAGGCTCTGCCAACACCAGCTCCTGAGCTGCAGACTCCAGGTGAGGGGAGAGACGTTTGGGAAAGAGCTGGGGCTGGGCAGGAAAGTGACTCTGCACCAATGGCCCCTCCTCACCTCAGCTCTGCTCCCCGGCAGGGGTCTGCCAGTCCCAAAGCTGCTGCCCTCCCTGACACCCCCAGGCTCTTACCCAACCCCTCCTTCCTGGACAGGAGAGTGACTGCTGTGCCAGATTTATAATCAGGGATTTGGGGAACCCAGGATATCTGCAGCGTGACAAGGTGAAGGAGAGAGGTGTGGGAGGGATGGCCCTGAGTTGGGGAGCGGTGGGGTTATGGGAGAGCCAGGAAGTAACAAAGGAGGTGATGTCGTCATCATGAACAGATTGGATTATGAACAGGAGGCCACTAGACAACAAACACATTTTACAGGCCACTATCCTCTGATCCCACTGAAGAGTACCAAAAGAGACTACACCATCTGCTCAAGAAACTCCCTAAAGATACACAGGAACAAATCCACACAGACACACCCCTAGAGCCCCGACCAGGGGTATTCTATCTGCTTCCCAAGATCCATAAACCTGGAAATCCTGGACGCCCCCATCATCTCAGGCATTGGCACCCTGACAGCAGGATTGTCTGGCTATGTAGACTCCCTCCTCAGGCCCTACGCTACCAGCACTCCCAGCTACCTTCGAGACACCACTGACTTCCTGAGGAAACTACAGTCCATTGGGGATCTTCCTGAAAACACCATCCTGTCCACTATGGATGTAGAAGCCTCCACACCATCATTCCACACAAAGATGGACGACAAGCCGTCAGGAACAGTATCTCCGATAATGTCACGGCAAACCTGGTGGCTGAACTTTGTAACTTTGTCATCACCCATAACTATTTCACATTTGGGGACGATTTGTCCCTTCAAACCAGCGGCACTGCTATGGATACCCGCATGGCCCCACAGGATGCCAACACTTGTATCGCTGACTTAGAACAACGCTTCCTCAGCTCTCGTCCCCTAATGCCCTTACTCTACTTGCGCTACATTGAGGATGTCATCATATGGACCCACAGGAAGGAGGCCCTTGAAGAATTCCCCTGGGACTTCAACAATTTCCATCCCACTATTAACCTCAGCCTGGACCAGTCCACACAAGAGATCCACTTCCTGGACACTACCATGCAAATAAGTGATAGACACATAAACACCACCCTTGTTACTAGAAACTTACTGACCGCTATGCTTACCTACATGCCTCCGGCTTTCATCCAGAACACAGCGCACGATCCATCATCTACAACCAAACCCTAAGATACAACCACATTTGCTCCAATCCCTCAGACAGGGACAGACACCTTCAGGATCTCTTTCAAGCATTCTTAAAACTGCAATACCTACCTGGGGAAGCGAGGAACCAGATTGACAGAGCCAGACAGGTACCCAGAAATCACCTACTACAGGACAGGCCCAACAAGGAAAATAACAGAACGCCACCAGCCATCACCTTCAGCCTCCAGCTAAAACCTCTCCCAGTGCGTCATCAAGGATCTACAACCTATCCTGGAAGACGATCCCTCACTCTCAAAAACCTTGGCCAGTCCTCGCTTACAGACAGCCCCACAACTTGAGGCAAATACTCACCAGCAACTACACACCACACCACAGAAACAGTAATCCAAGAACCATCCCCTGCAACAAACCCCGTTGCCAACTCTGTCCCTATATCTACTCAAGTGACATCATCACAGGACCTAACCACATCAGCCACACCATCAGGGGCTCATTCACCTGATGTCATATATGCCATCATATGCCAGCAATGCCCCTCTGCCATGTACCTTGGCCAAACCGGACAGTCTCTATGCAAAAGAATAAATGGAGACAAATCTGACATCAAGATTGGGAACTTTCACAAACTTCAATCTCCCTGGAGAGCACTTCAATCTCCCTGGACACTCAGTGACAAACTTGAAAGTTGCCATTCTTAAAAAAAACCCCTTCAAAACCAGACTTCTGTGTGAAACTGCTGAGCTGGAATACATTGGCAAGTTTGATTGTATCACACTCGGCCTGAATAAAGACTGGGAATGGCTGGCTCACTACAAAAGATTTTCTCCCTCTTCTGGTATTCACAGCTTCTCATCAACAGTTAGTAATGGGACACATCCCCCCTGATTGTATTGACCTCTGCACAGTAATGCTTCACACCCATCTCTGTAAGCATATATTTATTCCCCTGCCAAACTCCAGCTTGCACTTCTGCATCCCAAGAAGTGGGCTGAAGCCCACAAAAGCTTATGCTCTAATAAATGTGTTAGTCTTTAAGGTGCCACAAGAATCCTCCTTGTTTTTCCGGGAAGTAAAGTTATTATTTATATTATATAGCTAATATTATATCATTAATATATAGAATCATAGAATCAAAGCACTGGAAGGGACCTCGAGAGGTCATCAAGTCCAGTCCCCTGCACTCATGGCAGGTCCAGCACCATCTATAACATCCCCGACAGGCGTTTGTCTGACCTGCTCTTAAAAATCTCTAATGATGGAGATTCCACAACCTCCCTAGGCAATTTATTCCAGTGCTTCACCACCCTGACAGTTAGGGAATTTTTCCTTATGTCCAACCTAAACCTCCCTTGCTGCAATTTAAGCCCATTGCTTCTTGTCTTATCATCAGAGGTTAAGGAGAATAATTTTTTTCCTCCTCCTTGTAACAACCTTTTAGGTACTTGAAAACTGTTCTCATGTCCGCTCTCAGTCTTCTCTTTTTCAGACTAAACAAACCCAATTCTTTCAATCTTCCCTCATAGCTCAAGTTTTCTAGAACTTTAATCATTTTTGTCACTGTTCTCTGGACCATTTCCAATTTGTCCACATCTTTCCTGCAATGTGGTGCCCAGAACTGGACACGATGCTCCAGTTGAGGCCTAATCCGAACAGAGTAGAGTAGAAGAATTACTTATCGTGTCTTGCTTACGACACTCCTACTAATACAGCCCAGAATTACGTTCCCTTTTTTTGCAACAGTGTCATGCTGCTGGCTCATATTTAGCTTGTGGTCCACTATGACCCCTAGATCCCTTTCCGCAGCATTCCTTCCGAGGCAGTCATTTCCCATTCTGTATGTGTGTGGCTGATTGTTCCTTCCTAAGAGGAGTCCTTTGTATTTGTCCTTATTGAATTTCATCCTGTTTACCACTGACCATTTCTCCAGTTTGTCCAGATCATTTTAAATTTTCATCCTATCCTCGAAATCATATAAATGATTAATATCACGGAATAAATGCCAACAGCCAGTGTTCCGTATTGGGGATACGTGCAAATGTAAACCAGATTGACTGTGTAATGTTACACTCCATATTCTTTATGGAAATATGCTTATGATATGGATCTGGCATAACTGAGATGTACTTTATGCAGAATGGCTCATGGAAGATATCATTGAAAAGTTTACGATTTGTTGAATGTGATTATCCAGTTTGTGTGACTGTATCATTTCTGTATCTGAAGTTAGAAATATTGACCACCTATCTGTATTTCCAATGGGTTACTTTGGGTGTCACTCACAACTAGACCTGCAGGTACAACAGTGACAAGGCAGACAGGCTGATGGCCCATTAGCAAAAACAATGGACTGTGAAAGGCTTAGTCTTCCTGTGGATGCTCCAGACAAATTGAGAGTAATGGCTGCCACAGCCCTGCAGAGACCTGGGTCCGAGTCACCTGGTACTGGACCCTCCCTTGCTTTAGAATGCCAGTGTTTTTCCACTGGAAGACAAAAGGTTCCCACCATACACAAGAGCTATATAAGGCAGGGGAGTGACCTCCTCGTGGTTTTCCTCTGCCTCCCCACCCAAAGAGACACTGAAAAGCACCTGGAAGCAAGAACTGAACTGGGGGGAGAAGGGTTGAGCCAAGGCTGGAAGGGCATCTAGCTTGTGAGCAATAATACCTGAAATCTCAGGCTGCAGACAGATGCTGCTGGCTTTCAAGACTTTCTATAATCTGCCTGTGACAATATTTTGGGTGAGAAATTGTTACTTGTAGCCAGTTTTGTCTCCTGTCTAATTATCATTTTTATTCCATTTTAGGTTGATCAGGTATTTTGAGATACCAGGGAATTAGATTCAATGTCTTTTCTCTGTCATGACTCTGAAGTGAACATTTTGATATTTTTTCTGATCAGTGCCTGGATAAAAAAAGGAAGTAGAAAGCTAATCAAAAAAGAAATGTATTGCAGTTAATGCATCTGGATTCTAAATGTCTGCGGATTCATCCCCCAACCCTGTGGAGTAGGTACAAGAAATGGGGTCATGGATTTCACATTCTTAGTCCAGGGCTTTGTAGAGGAGACATGTATCATGAAGGAGAACTACAGACCCAGGACAGTGGCAGTGTGTAACTCTACGGGTAACAATCAGCACCTCGGTCATCTAGATAACCCGTCTAGATCTAGATATTCATGGTACCTGTAGGGAACAAAAACCAGAGCCCTCAGTTTCCACGGTATGCATCTGATGAAGTGAGCTGTAGCTCACGAAAGCTCATGCTCAAATAAATTGGTTAGTCTCTAAGGTGCCACAAGTACTCCTTTTCTCCTAGACTCTGTAATTTAAAAGAAACATGTCAAGAGACTTTCCTGAAGGTCCCGTCTCACCCCAGGAAGGCCCATTTTCGTGTTCTTCTCCTCTGCAGATGAATGATTCTGAGAAACTCACACCCATGTTATTCCTCCTCGTGCAAAGCAAGAAACTCACAAGTAAACCATCATCCCCACTCAGCCTAGGTCAGGACATTGCATTTCAAACCTAGTGGAGACCATTATTGCTCCTGAATGTATCCATTTTATTAAATAATTTACTGTCAAGTCTAAATGAAAAGTCACAGAGAATAAGATAATAAGGTTGTAGCTGCATGGCAGCAGAAATCTCATTTCTTCTCTATCGGTGCTCATACCATGTTCCTCCCCACAGTATCTGATCATCTTTCAGTCGTGTGATAAGCAACCTTCTGTCCCATGTTTTTTGCTCTTTCATCCTTTCTGGGGGAGAAGCGTGTGCAGGGGAAGAGTTCTGCTATGTTTGTTGCGATAAGTGAACGTGTTGTTAAGTATTTATACTAGAGAAAGCAAAGTCCAAGCATTTGGAGTAAATGATGGTCAGGTTGGTGACGATCCTTAGTTCCTGGGGGAGTTCATTGCACCACCTGAGCCCGGCCACAAAAATAGTTCTCTCTCCTGCACAAATAAACGTTACAGTCATTGTGGCCTGTTTCATGGTGCTTGAGTTGCAATGCAAGTTGCTGTCTGTGGTCTTCATCACAGAGCTTTAGGGAGTTTTTATATAACCTCGGCTGAGGCCATGGAGCACCCAGGAGACAAGGACCAAGATCTTGAACATAATTTGACATTCGGTGGGCAGGCCATGCAGGGAGTGGAGGACAGGCGTGATATGCTCACAGGAGCTTGTGTTGCAGAGGAGATGCACTGCAGCGTTCTGTACCAGCTGAAGGTCCCCCGGCATTGATGGTTTCATGGCCAGGCAGATCACATTGCTGCAGCCCCGCTGAGGGGTGACAAAGCTGCCAGGAAGGAACAGCAACTCCAAGCCAAGGGGAGATGATAGAGACCATTACTTGTGGATGCCGCTATGTCGGAGCTTAGTGTTAGCAAGTGCTCCTCGACTGTGGCCTGAACTGACAAATTGTGTTGATGGACGAGTTGATCAGAGGACAGTCAGAGCTTCTTGAAAAATCATAAACAAATACCATCACAATGTGGGAATCTTATCTCAGCCTCTTGCCCTACACGACTCTGTTCCAGGAATGTGATTTATTCTCTACTTTATAACCATTGCATATCCTCATTAAACAGCCACTCCAGCCTGGCCTGATGCTCTGAGGTTCATGGTAAATGGCAAAGATGATATTCACTTGGCGAATCCCTAGTCAGGGCACTTTTTGGGTTTCTTGCCTGTGTGCAGAAAGAATAGCAAATATGTCAGGCGACCAGATTGACTTAACAGGAAGGCCAAAGCTCTATTGGATTTGCAACTAGCAAGGGATGTGAAGGGGAACAGGAAGGGCTTCTACAGGTATGTTAGCAAGCAGAAGAAGCTCAGGGAAAGTGTGGGACCCTTACTGAATGGGGAGGCAACTTAGTGAGAAATGATGTGGAAAAAGCTGAAGTACTCAATGCTTTTTTTGCCTCGGTCTTCACAGACAAGGTCAGCTCCCTTGGGGAGGAGGTGAGCAGCCTACAGTGGTGAAAGAACAGGTTAAGGACGATTTAGAAAAGCTGGACATGTACAAGTCCATGGGGCTGGATGCGTTGCATCCGAGAGTGCTAAAGGAGTTGGCGGATGTGATTGCAGAGCCATTGGCCATTATCTTTGAAAACTCCTGGCGATCGGGGGAAGTCCCGGACGACTGGAAAAAGGCAAATATAGTGCCCATCTTTTTAAAGGGAAGAAGGAGAATACGGGGAACTACAGACTGGTCAGCCTCACCTCAGTTCCTGGAAAAGTCATGGAGCAGGTCCTCAAGGACTCCATTTTGAAGCACTTGGAGGAGAGGAAGCTGATCAGGAATAGTCAACATGGATTCACCAAGAGCAAATCATGCCTGACCAACCTGATTGCTTTCTAGGATGAGATAACTGGGTCTGTGGATATGGGGAAAGCAGTGAACGTGATATACCTTGACTTTCGCAAAGCTTTTGATACGGTCTCCCACTGTATTCTTGCCAACAATATAAGAAGTATGGGTAGGATGAATGGACTATAAGGTGGACAGAAAGCTGGCTAGATTATCGGGCTCAATTGGTAGTGATCAATGGCTCGATGTCTAGTTGGCAGCCAGTATCAAGCGGAGTGCCCCAGGGGTTAGTCTTGGGGCTGGTTTTGTTCAACATTTTCATTAATGATCTGTCTGGATGCTGGGTTGCATTGCACCCTCAGCAAGTTTGTGGATGACACTGAACTGGGGGGAGAGGTAGATATGCTGGAGGGTAGGGATAGGGTCCACAGTGACCTAGGCACATTGGAGGTTGGGGCTGAAAGAAATCTGATGAGCTTCAACAAGGAAAAGTGCAGAGTCCTGCACTTAGGATGGAAGAATCCCATGCACTGCTACAGGCTGGGGACCAACTGGCTAGGCAGCAGTTCTGCAGAAAAGGACCTGGGGATTACAGTGGACGAGAAGCTGGAGATGAGTCCGCAGTGTGCCCTTGTTGCCAAGAAGGCCAACAGCATATTGGGCTGAATTAGTAGGAGCATTGCCAGCAGATGGAGGGAAATTATTATTCTCCTCTATTCAGCACTGGTGAGGCCACATCTGAAGTATTGTGCCCAGTTTTTGGGGACCCCACTACAGAAAGGATGTGGGTAAATTGGAGAGAGTCCAGCGGATGCCAACGAAAATGACTAGGGGGCTGGGGCACATGACTTATGAAGAGAGGCTGAGGGAACTGGGGTTATTTAGTCTGCAGAAGAGAAGAGTGAAGGCGGATTTGAGAGCAGCCTTCAACTACCTGAAGGGGAGTTCCAAAGAGGATGGAGCTCGGCTCTTCTCAGTGGTGGCAGAAGATAGAACAAGGAGCAATGGTCTCAAGTTGCAGTGCGGGAGATCTAGGTTCACTAGGAGGGTGGTGAAGCACTGGAATGGGTTACCTAGGGAGGTGGTGGAATCTCCCTCCTTAGAGGTTTTTAAGGCATGGCTTGACAAAACCCTATTTGGGATGATTTAGTTGGTGTTGGTCCTGCTTTGAGCAGGGGGTCGGACTAGATGACCTCCAAAGGTCTCTTCCAACCCTGATATTCTATGATTCTAATGTTTAATCAGGTCTGAGCTATAATGAAATTTTTTACCACAGTTCAGGGAGGCATTTATAGGGTTTCTCTCCTGTGTGTATTCTCTGATGTGCAATAAGGTCTGAGCTCTTCCTGAAGCTTTTCCAAATATCACATTTGAGGGGCTTCTCTCCAGTGTCACCCTCCAATGCCTATTAAAGCTGTCGCTGTAGCTTTCCCCACACTCAGGGCATTTATAAGGTTTCTCTCCCGTGTGTTTTCTCTTATGTGTGAGAAGGTTTGAACTGTCCTGGAAGCTTTCTCCACAGGGTTGTTCTCCCGTGTGGATTCTCTGATGTACAACAAGCTGTGAGTGCCGAGCAAAGCTCGTCCCATACTGGGGGCATTTGTAGGGCTTCAATTCTATGTGGATTCTCTGATGATTAATGAGGGCAGTGCTGCAAGAGAAGCATTTCCCACAGGCAGGGCATCCACAGGGTCTCCCTCTGGTGTGCTGTCTCTGATGTGAAAGAAGCTGGGAGCTCTGACTAAAGCTTTCCCTGTGCTCGGCACATCAATAGCGTTTTTCTCCCGTGTGGATTGTCTGCTGTGCGGAGTAATACGGGCTGAAGTCCCAGCAAAGCTTTTCCCACAGTCACCAAGCATACTGGATCTGTCTCCAGTGGGGATTCTTTGGTTTTTCCAACCCCTCTGCTCCGGGAATGGATTCACCTTGTCTCTGCCCCAGCTGTTTCCCTGTTGCCCTGTGTTGTGGGCTGAGTCTTCCAAGTTCTTCCCATCCCTGGTCTCCAGCAAATGTTCCCTTTGTCTCTTCCCAAACTGTCCTGTGTGGTTCCACTTCCTCAGGACTCCCAGTGACAGAGTGATTTCATATAGCTGCCTTCACTTCCCCTCTAGGTCATGGGTTTGCTTTCTGCTTTGTGGTTTGTTTGTTTGTTTGTTTGTTTGTTTACCAGTGTAACCCCCAAGGAGATGACCTGAGGCTCTGCCTGCTGGCAGCTCCGGGAGGGACACTGTCCCTGGCAGGGAGTGGGAGCGAAGGCAGACTCAGAGAGGCCCTTCCCAGGGAGCTCAGGAAAGGGGAGAAGCCATTTTTGGAGTCAGTCTGGAGCTAGGCAGGGCAAGGGCAGGCCTGGCTGTGTGGGGTGCTGGGGAGTCCCAGGCCCGCATGCAGGATTCCCCCAAGAACTGGCCTCTAGGGACCTGACAGCAAGATCCCTCTGCTGGGCTTTTCCCTCTCCACTGATGACTCCCAGTTTGTAGAGTTTTGCTGGGAAACTTCCCCAGCCAGGCTGAGTTCGACCCCAGCTCCCTAGGGGAGACCAGTCACTACATGGGCAGCTCTGCTCTGGCTCCTAGTCCAGGGCTGGCCTGCCGGGAGTTTGCCTGGACGCTGGGCTAGGAGACGACAGTTTGCAGTTTAGTCCAGTTCTGTAATCTGCACCTTGAGCCCTGCACCCCTGTGTGGCGAGGGGAAATCCTGGGACAAAGCCGCCTGATCCGGGCCTGAAGAGGCTCCCTGCCAGCAGAGATCAGCCCCTCTGCCGTGACCGAGGGGTCCAGAGTCATCTCTGAACCTGAGGATCATTCATGGAGTTTGTGAGTGCACCATCTTTTAGTTTGTCAGTCCGGGAATTTGTTTTGGGGACCCCCTACTCCCTGAACTGTGTCCTCAGGCCAGGGAGTACGGGTTTGGGGATTTTATCACCGGCTGCATAGTAAACCTGTGGAGGGACTGACCACCTCCTCCCACTTGTGAGTCCTTTGGGCTGCACTGAGCCCAGTCAGCCACCCTGCTAAACCACTGCAGGGAAGATGTCGTGGGCATAGGTCATCAAGGACCCCAACAAAGCACACGTACCAACGGGACACTGATCTTACATTGGCTACATCAGGTCACGTGACTGGGGAAAGTCACGGGGATTGTCAGCATGGGCACGAAGAATAGTGTTTTACCCGGTTATGTTATATTTGTCTCCAGTTTAATATAATTACTGTGTTGAATATATTCTGTGTATTTGTGTGATTTCTTGGGAGTCTCCGACTTTCTGGCAGGTAAGTGGGGGTTATCCTGTGGTTGGCATTTTCCTCCCAAGCCGCCCTGGGGACCCTGCAAGGAAGGAGTGAGGGTGGTGGAGGCATCGCCAAATACATTCACAGGGAAACACAAAGAAGATACACCCTGCTGGGTGGGTGGCGGGACCCAGAAGAACCCAGACCTGACCATCAAAACCTGTTCGCAGACTGGCATTAAAGAAGGTAACCGGGTGGAGAGGGGGCGTGACGCGAATACAAGAAACACTAGATGGAGACAGACAGAGGAGCCCAAGGAAGCAATGGGACAACACTGGTCAGCACGATCAGCTGTGATGACAGGACACCAGCACCCTCACCATCGTCAGGTATTTTGCAGACACCTTGGAGGGATTTGAAGGAGGCTAATAAGGACTCTGGAGTTCCACTCCCTACGGCTAAAGTATGATACTTGTCACCCTGCGAGGCCCTGCATTTAGCCGCATGGAGTGGAAATCCATCAGCCTCATGAAGAGACTTGCCCAAGTGCAGCCTCGTTATCCCTAGCCTGATTCTTGCTTCATATTTACACCCGCCTCTGGAAATTTCCACTCCCTGCCTCCGACGACAGGGGTATTTGCCCACGAAAGCTCATGCTCCAGGACGTCTGTTAGGCTACGAGGTGCCACAGGACTCTTGGCCGCTTTTAAATGGTTACTAACATTTCAACTTTGCACCTTTCCCCAGATTCAAAGCTGGTAAGGACAGAAGGCCCCATTCTGATCAGCTCACCTGGCCTTTGAGAAAGGCTAGATTAGGAAAGTGAGACACGAGGGGACATTTTAAGGAATGATTGGTTGTGAACCCTATATTTAGCCAATTTTCCCCCAGAAAATTCAGCTGCCCTGTGAGTGCTGTTGGGCCGGAGCTGGAGTCTCTGTGTGAGGATCACACTGCGGGAGAGGCAGGTCAGTCCTGCTCCTTGTGCATTTTCCAGCACAGGCTGGGGACAGAACCAGGACTAAGGACCCCGGAGACAGGAGCTGGAGTACAGGTCTGCCAGGAGGTCGCTGCTGCCCTCTGCTGGCTCCAGGAGGCCTCACACCCCCCTCCCCGCACTCCAGATCCCTCTGCCCACAGAACTGTCCTTTATCCTGTGTTTACCATCGGGGCCATGGGCATGAACCAGGGTCCCGCTGCGCTCGGCGCTGTACAAACACAGAACCAACTATCCCTGGTTTCTTCGTCAGGCGCTATTAAACTGTCTTAGTTGCATTACAGTTTGACCAGCATTGGCTGTGATAATGAAGGCAAAAGCCGTGTTATAATGGGGGCTGGGAGGCAGGAATTATGGGGGGAGCTGGTCAGAACCTGGAATTTCTATTTTAGGGGGAATTTTAACATATTGAAATTTGCTTTTGATCCAGTTCAGAATGAAAACAAATATTTCTGAAACTGCCAATTAGAGAGAATTAAAAAAATAATAATTTTAGAAAATATAACAATTTTGAAATTTCATTTAGTTATTTTAGAAGATTATTTTTACATGGTTTCTTGTATTTAATGGCTACTATGGACATCTCAGAATAGACTATGTAAAACATTCTCTTTTATAAAATCATTAAGGGCAGCTGCTGCTTAGGTACCAGTAAAAACATTTTAACTTTCTAGATCAGTGGGTCTCAAACTGTGGTTTGGGACCCCAAAGTGGGCTGCGAACCCATTTTAGTGGGGTCACCAGGCTGGCTTAGACATGCCTGAGGGCTTCGGTGAATGGGCTCAGGTTACAGGATCCCTGCCTGGGGCTGAAGCAGTGGGGACCCAGAGCAGTGGGGCTCAGGCAGGCTTGGACTTCAGCTCCCCCTCCTGGGGACATGTTCTAGTTTTTGTTGTCAGAAAGGGGTCATGGTGCAGTGAAGTTGGAGAACTCCTGTTCTAGATCAAACATCCCCTGTCAGCCGCTCCCTCACCCAGAGCCCCTGGGCTGCCTGAAACCGGCACAGTCGTCCTCACAGCCACAACAGAGTGAAACTACACCGGATCACAGCAGCTGCAAGAGCCCTCCATCAAGAAGGGAACTCATCACGCAGAGAGGAGGCAGCCCCAGCTCCTGGGAGACCGCAGGGGGGTATGGATGAGCCTGGAGTGGGCTCTGGGGTGGGGGATATGGACAGGGAGCTCCCCAACCAACACCAAGCCCCCCATCCCCACACCAACTAGTGCAAATCGCTGTCCACGCAGCTCAGACGCTATTCATCTCTTAAAGGAAGATTTGAGGGGGATTTCTGACCTTTCAACTCTGGAGAAATAGGGGTAGTAAGGGTACAAGGCCCTGCCCAGAGTGAGCTGTTTGATGACAGCTCACGCCCTGCGATGGGCCAGGAATCAGCTCCCTTTTGGGTGAAGGTGCCTGGTTCAGAGGCATCTTTAAGCCCAGCCACCCATGAGCAGAGGGGAAGGCTATAAAGTTTGCACTGGCTGCTCCTGTGCTCTCTGCCACCAGGAGAGATGAACCCTGGGCACCAAGCACCCAAATTCCCCAGGGAGGAGCCACCAGCACGTCCCCGTTACACTGTGGTACAATCCAGTCTCACCCCGGAGGTGAGAGTTAAACCCAGCAAGCCCTGCAGGCTGCATGGGACAGGCAGAGGGGCTTGGCCCAGTCTGTGGAGGCTGGTCAGGGAGGGGTCTCCAGGCCATCTGTGCCTCTCACCTGCCGCCCTCCCCAGCCTGCGGTGGGTCCAGGCAGCCCCACGACGGGGGAGAGAACAAGGCAGCTCCCCTGCTGTGCTCCTGAGCGCAGGGACAAGGAATGCCAGGGGCAGCTGCAGCATCACTCCCCGGGACAGACCCAGGAATGTCACAGAGCGACTGGACCGGGAGGGAGGACGGACCCGCTGCCCTGGCGTGTCTGCAAGGCTCTGACTGGGCGCCCGTGGGAGTTTGAGTTAAAAGTTGCTTCTGCTGATAAGTTGCTTTTGCTGTTGCTAGAGAAATTGCTTTAGCCCGTGAGGGGTTATGATTGGTGAGACATCTAGTCATGCTTTGAGTAAAACACTTGGCGAAGAAGGTATTGTAAGAAGAACTCTCATTTTAACTATATCCGGAGGGTGAGAAAACAAGCTCATTGGAACGTAACTCGGGGATTCGGCTCAAGACCGGAACGGCTCGGATTTTGAACCCTTGCATGACCAGACTGTGGAGAAGCCAGAGCCCCAGATGACACAACGCTGACTGGCCATTAGGAGAGGTCTGTCTGCTTTATTGGGAGTGGTGAGCATTAGATGCTCGGTGAGTGTATTCTGCTGATCAGCTGTTGATTGCTAATAAATACATGTACATGTTTAAGAATATTCACAGTGTGATAAAGGCTCTTTCACTGGAAAAAGGTCCTGTTAACCCGTAGAGGATCATTGCACCCTGAGGGGGAGGAGAGAGCTGTAAATTGTGAGGGCAAAAGAGAAGGTCTTAAGTGGGGTTCCCCAGAGATCTGTTCTGGGTCCAGCGTTTAACATCGTTATAAATGACCTGGATGTAGGTACAGAGAGCAGACTGATCAATGCTGCAGATGACACAAAGCTGCGGGGTGGGGGGAAGGATGTTGCCAGCACTTTGGAGGATAGAGCTAAAATTCAGAGGGACTTGGATAAACTGGAGAACTGGGCAACAGACGACAAAATGAAATTCAACAAAGACCAATGTGAGGTGCGCCACATAGGGAAGGAAAACCAGATGCACAAATACAGAATGAGGCAAACTGGCTCGGCAGCAGCAGTGCTGAGAAGGATCTGGGAATGGTGGTGGGTGGGTGTTTGTTCGTGGAAAGGCTTGAATCATAAAAGATGAAGAGTTCAGGTGTACTAAGTGTTTCTTTCAAACTCTGATACTGATGGTAAATAAACCACAAACGGCTGAAAAAGTTTTGAATCTGTTTCTCTCTCTCTGTGCAGATACGCCTACAATAACCGTATTTGACAAAACCCACACACAGACTTAAACCTGTTGCCTGAAAGTATTTTTAATGCTAATAGTTGCATCTATTTGACATTTTTCTAAACACTTTCTCAACGTTTCAGATAAATTACATCTTTCTTGGAGACAAGTATCGGGGGGAGCTGTGTTAGTCTGTATCCCCAAAAACAACGAGGAGTCTGGTGGCACCTTAAAGACTGTTGCCAGCACCCAGTGCCCAGAGGCAAAACAATAGCAGGGGTTGGTTCGTTACCTGGTGTGCTTCACTCAGTAATCGCAACGGGGTGGAGAAGCAGAAAAGTTTATGTGCTGCTGCAAGCAAGGTCCAGGGAGAACAGAATCTCAAATCCTGCACCCAGAGCAGGTCATTACACACACTTTTATATCCCTTAATGCTACTGCACTACACATCAGCCAATTAAAACTTTACACAAATACTCTGCCTTCCTTATATGGGTTACAACAATGTTTAATTTCCTGCAACCGCTAACAAGCATTCTTAGCAACTTAAACAACCAGCACGTCCTGTCTGGCCTTGTAGTTCTCTCTCCTATTATCTTTAACTTGGTGTCAGCAAACCTTACACGATGAGGCATTATCTGCGGCTGCAACATTGTTTTAAAAGCAAAAGAGCTTACTCAAACCAGCCAGGCCTGAATTCTATTAAGGGGTGTTGAGAAGAAGCCCTTCGGCCTTCAGCAGGGAGACTTCCTCGACCCTTATGGCCTTCCATCCCCTCGACTTAACTAGTGGCCATGCCCTGGGGTCTCCAACAAGACTAACCGATTTATTTGGGCATAAGCTTTCGTGGGCCCATGAAAGCTTATGCCCAAACTAATCGGTAAGTCTTTAAGGTGCCACCAGACTCCTCGTTATCTTTCTTGGAGGTTATTTTCAGGCTATACCATGGCTTGATTTTATTTTTCATTTAATGCACTAAGAATATAAACAATATAGGCCCTGGGCATATTTCACAGCACTGCAGGCGGTCGTTGAACAGGGCACTTGTGGTGTGAAAAATGTTTCTCTTGAGTCTGGACCGTGGCTATATCGTGACCAAGAAATTTGGACCTTGACAAAAAATAATTATCTACCCCGGCATTAAGGGCTGCTCTGAAGAGGACGGTGATCAAGTGTTCTCCAGGTGCACTGATAATAGGAGACAGGGGGATTTAGGTTAGACATTAGGAAAACTCTCTAGCTCTAAGGACAGTTCACTGTGGGACAGGTTGTCACAGACTCACAGGCCAGTGCCCTCTTGGCTCCGTATGGCCCCTGGGGGGAACTGGCCTTTCAGAGTACTGAGCCTACATGAGGTCACACTCTTTGCTCAGGGTTTAAGCTGTAGGCTTCTCCTCCGCCTCCCAGTACCGCCCGTCTGAGCCTCCAGCATGCCTGCCTCTCTCGAGCCTGCAGCGATTCTCAGCCAGCGCAGCACAGAAGGGTTTATTGTACGTCTGGAGCAGATTACAAGACCTTCTCAGGGGCGTTCATCAGGGTCTGTCCCCATCCAGGTGGGCTCAGGCCACTCTTTGTTCCCAGACCAGAAGTGAATCCTCCTTTCTGCGGCCCACCCCATATCACCTCCAAGGCCCCATCTCCATCTGTCTTCTTTCCCGGGCAAACAGGTCTCCAGGTGACTCTCTCTTCAGCTCTTTGTTCTCTCTGCTGCCCATAACTGGCTGGCTCCAAGTTGGGATGGGCCTTCAGGTCATCAGTCGCTAAGTTACAAAGTGCCCAGGCCATGGTCTGGGGTCCAGGCTGCTAGACTGGGTCACACTTGGTCCTCTACAACAACAGACACCCCCCTCCCACCTGGGTTAGACATGCAGCACACGGGGGAAACTGAGGCACACAGTATACATACGCAACGTTAGGAAAATATCCCACTTCGTCACACAGTTTGCCTAGAGAGGATGTGGAATCAACATCCTCGGAGGTTTTTAAGGACAGGTTGGACAAACACCAGTCAGGGATGGTCTAGGTTAACTTGGTGCTGCCTGAGATCAGGGCTGGACTTGATGACCTCTTGAGGGCCCTTCTAGCCCAGCATTTCTGTGGCTCTATGAATGGTGAAAAGGACGTTAGAGGCACTTACAAACTAAATGCAGACACTTATTCCTGTCCAACAGATGTCCTCAGCTGATGATGGCAACAGCGCGACCAGCTGCGAGTAGACCCGGCCATTTACCGTGTTATAATCATGAAATTCAGCAGGAAAAAAAGCCGTCCCCACCACAGACACAGGAGCAGTTACTGCTGACAGACCTAGCGCCCCGTTCAGGGTGTGCAGACCTCACCGCGCAGCCAGAGCACGGCGTGCCCACACTGAATGGGGCAAATACTAAACTCTGACTAACAGAGTTTTTATCCATTAAAATGTTGGAAATTATTTTGTGCAAATAAAACATTATTACAGAAAACTATGACATCTGAAAAGCAAAACGTGGTTCAGTGAGCAGAGAGACGAGGCCGGAAATCCCACACGGGACGCTCCAAGTGCCAGAGGAAAGCTAGGGAGGGGTTGACTGGTTCTTGTAGGGAGACAGAGCAGAGCTCATCCGTCTTCCTCTCGGGGGTCCCCTCAGGCCGTGGCACGGACTCCACCAGGCTCAGTTAAGCTGCAGAAGTTAAACACAGGCAACGTCTGTCAAAGGGAACCTGCCATCATGTTTTGCAATGACAGTGCACGCTGCGGTCGGGGCAGTCGCCCTAGTGGCTGCAGGGTTCAGTGGATAAAATCTCTAACCCCGCTGACAAAGCTTGTAGCTCCAGGGTCACAGACCTGGGTTCCTGGAGCCCCAAGTGCTGGGCTCTGTCCCTGCTGCTTCCTCCCTGCAGTTCACTGGAGACTGTTCTCTGAAGCAGCTGGAGTTATCATTGCAAAAGCTGAGCTCAGCCCACGCTGTACCAGCAGCCACAGAGAAATCCCTCTCACTAGAGTCTTTCACACCTAAAGTCATCGCAGAGAAAACAAGGGGGATTTGGCTGCAAACCTGTTCCTGCACCCCCAGTGTGAATAAAAGGGAAATAAGAGATCCCAAACTCCCCTGTTCTGCTCCTTGGGGCTGGTTTGCTAGAGGGGACAGGCCAGGGAGACTCAGGGTCCAATGACTTGGACTGGGTCTCTCTCTCCAGAGGCCTCAGTGAGAGCAGTGAACCCCTAGGCTAGAGGCCCGCTCACTTACCCTGGGCAGATAGGTCAGAGCCACTAGATCCTTGGTCGTTTGCTGTGCAGAGGAGGAGGAGAAGAGAGAGTGTATTAGCGGCTCTCACAGGGCAGGGTTTCAGTGTAGTTAGTAGATACGGGGACTCCTATCCAAAGGGAACAGTCATCACCTGACTCTTCCCGAGCAGTGAGCTGGTTGGTGCAGAGACCAGTCTACAGGGCAGCTGCCCAGGATTTCCATTATTCACGTGGAAAAAATATCACCACTGCAGGGGGACAGCACTGCTCTGTGCTCTTCATGCCTCGTCAGAACGGGAGCCCAGACTACTCAACATTCAACGGCTGGCAAAGCAGGAGATGCTGGGCTAAGGATACTCCTGCCAAACAACCTCAACTCCGCCTCCTTTGGTCTGTGCCCAGAGGGGTCCCTCACGCAGACCACAGACGTCACCCTCCCCCCGCCAACGAACAGCAATTCCCGCCTTAATCAATGGCGCTGCACCGAACAGTGTGGACGGTATGAAGAGGAATGCGGATTTGGGGCGGTGCTGGGCACACAGACAAGGGCAAGTTTGGTTTGGCATGGTGCTGGTCTACTTCCTGTTCCTATTCCCAGACCCACTGGGGCAGAGTTTGAGTTGCGTGGGAAGCATCATAATTAAGACCTTACCAAATTCAGGGTCGGTTTTGGTCAATTTCAGTCACAGGATGTAAAAAATTGTCATTTTCATTATTTCAGCTATTTAAATCTGAAATTTCACAGCGTTGTACCTGTAGGGTCCTGACCCAAAAAGGGGCTGGGGGGAGGGGGGCAGCAAGGTTATTGTCGATGGGTCACGGCATTGCCACCCTTACGTCTGCGCTGCTGCTGGGGGGGCACTGCCTTCAGGGCTGGGTGCCTGGCCAGCAGCCACCGTTCTCTGGCTCCCCAGCTCTGAAGGCAGCACAGAAGTAAGGGTGGCTATACTGTGATCCCCTCCAATAACCTTGCAAACCCCCTCCTCCCCCCACAACCCTCTTCAGGGTCAGGACCCCCAGTTAGAGAAATGCTGGTCTCCCCGGTGAAATCTGTATAGATTTCATGGTCTGTGATGCTTTTTTTATGGCTGTGAATTTGGCCATAATATCTCTGCATATCCTGGTTTGCCAACCTTTGACTTCTGGGAATTAAACACTCCCATTCTGAAAGGACACAGGGAGCCCAGGGCAGGGCTGAGCACCTGCCACCTTAACTCCCCATTAACAAAGTTCTTGCATGTGAATTTCTGTTGTTCTGGAGTAATGAGGAGGAGGGAGGGAGGCACGACTGAGGGCCAGCTGTAGGAGGTAGGGTGGTGCTCTGCGGAGGTTTTGTTGGCACTTCTCAAACCCCCTCCGTTATCTGCTGGGGGACCCCTGAGAGCATAGAGAGAGAGCTGGATGACTCCACCCTAGCAGGGCCCGGCAGATCTGTGCACTTTATACTGGCTCTTCATACCAGACATTAGACGGCCTCAGATGCAGTCAATAATGTATGTAAATATCTCCCATAATTTTATGGTCCTGTTGGTAAAGCTAATTACAGGAGACAATTGAGGAGGGGATTTGAACTTGTTGTCATCGAGGCGACAGAGTGGTGCTGATCTGAAGTCAGTGGAAAGACTCCCATTGGCTTCAACAGGCTTTGGATCAGGCCCAGATTTCACAAGCACCAAACCAACTTTCTAGGTAAATCAAAAGAAGTGTAACATTAAAAGCAGGTCAGACACCTTCAGGGTCACACTCAGCCACACACAGCACAGCTCTAGGGGGATAATCATTCAGCCCCAAACCACCGTATACATTCCTGACTATCGCCTTGTCTACACTACTAAAATTGGGACCCATGCCCGCAAGCCATGCAGTTCCACCAGAGAGAGCAGGGGTGGAGCAATCGAGGAGATGGGGTTCAGGTGTTTTTAACCCTTGTATCGCCTAGGACTTCCTCGGAGCAAGGTTAGAGAACACGTGTCTACAGCCACGCTACACTACTGAAGACGACCTCTGCTGGGAAAACAACACAGCAGGGCTCAGATTATCCAACAAGTTCTTGGAATGTATTGGAGACAATTTTTCTTTCAGAATGTGGAGAAAGCTATTAGGGGAGAGGCTGTTCTAGATTTGGCTTTGACAAATAGGGAGGAACCGGTTGAGAATTTGAAAGTGGAAGGCAGCTTGGGTGAATGTGATCATGAAATGGTAGAGTTCATGATTCTCAGGAATTGTAGGAGGAAAACAGCACTATAAAGATAGGTTTCAGAGTAACAGCCGTGTTAGTCTGTATTCGCAAAAAGAAAAGGAGTCCTTGTGGCACCTTAGAGACTAACCAATTTATTTGAGCATGAGCTTTCGTGAGCTACAGCTCACTTCATCAGATGCATACCGTGGAAACTGCAGCAGACTTTATATATACACAGAGAATATGAAACAATACCTCCTCCCACCCCACTGTCCTGCTGGTAATAGCTTATCTAAAGTAATCGTCAGGTTAGGCCATTTCCAGCACAAATAGAAAACCTGGATTTGTGCTGGAAATGGCCTAACCTGACGATTACTTTAGATAAGCTATTACCAGCAGGACAGTGGGGTGGGAGGAGGTATTGTTTCATATTCTCTGTGTATATATAAAGTCTGCTGCAGTTTCCACGGTATGCATCTGATGAAGTGAGCTGTAGCTCACGAAAGCTCATGCTCAAATAAATTGGTTAGTCTCTAAGGTGCCACAAGGACTCCTTTTCTTTTTACTATAAAGATAATGGATTTTGAGATGACAGACTTTAGCAACTCCCTGCGTTTGCTAAGGTAAGATCCTTTGGGAAGCAAGTCTAAGGGGAAAAACAGTTCAGAAGAGTTGGAAAGTTCTCAAGGAGACATTATCAAGAGCACAAGTGCAAATTATCTCACTGCACAGGAAAGAAATGAAGGATGGCAAGAGACCACGCTGGCTTAACCAGGAGATCTTCAATAATCTAAAAATCAAAAGAGTCCTACACAAAGTGGAAACTAGATCAAACTACAAAGGAAAACTGTAAACAAATAACAAGTATGCAGGGGCAAAATTAGAATGGCCAAGGTGCAGAACGAGATCAAACTAGCTAGAGACATGAAGGGTAACAAGAAAATGAGCAGCACACAGCAGGAGTTTGCCTGGGATTCGTGAGTATCCGAGCGTGTGTTTGCTGGGAGGGCAGTGTGAGAGCCTGAGCGAGTGCCTGATTGGCTGGTAGCCTGCAGGGGGCGGGCACTGGGGCTGTCTGTTTGTTTGTTTCAGGGAAGCCTGGCTATTTAAAAATAGCCAGAGCTTCGCGAACAAGCTGAGCGGCGGGGGACAGCAGAGCAGCACACAGCAGGAGTTTGCCTGGGAGTTTGCCTGGAGTGAGCCCAGTGAGGCTTACATCTTGACAACTTCTCTGAGGAAGCTCATAGTAGGAAGGTGATATGGAAGGGGCGGGGGGTTCAGCTGTTGTGACCTGCACTGGATGTGCCATGTTTGTCTTTCTTCCACAGGACAGAAGCGACTTTGTGTGTACAAAGTGCAAGCTGGTCTCCATATTGGAAGAGAAGATTGAAGGTCTGGAGCAACAGATAACGACCCTGCGTTGTATACGAGAAACGGAGGATTTTCTGGACAAAAGTCAGGATATGCTTCTACGGGCACAAAGCTCTAAAGATTTAGAGCAGGTTGCACAGCGGAGCCAAGAGGCCAGTGAAGAAGCTTGGCAACATGTGGCCTCCAGAAGAAGAAGGGGGAATGTCCGGGTTCCAGCAACGCGGACACAGGTAACTAACCGCTTTCATGTTCTCTCCACAGGTACCATTGCGGAGAGTGGACCAGATGATATGTCTGGGGGGAGAAAGCAGAAGGAGACTCCGCTGGTTGGAAGGCATGAGATGCACTGTCCTGAGATGTGGGGTTCCACGACCACCACTCCCAAGAGAAGGAGGCAGGTGGTGGTGGTCGGGGACTCTCTACTCCGGGGGACTGAGTCATCTATCTGCCGCCCTGACAGGGAAAACCGAGAAGTCTGCTGCTTGCCGGGGGCTAAGATTCGCGATGTGACGGAGAGACTGCCGAGACTCATCAAGCCCTCGGATCGCTACCCCTTCCTGCTTCTCCACATGGGCACCAATGATACTGCCAAGAATGACCTTGAGCGGATCACTGCGGACTATGTGGCTCTGGGAAGAAGGATAAAGGAGTTTGAGGCGCAAGTGGTGCTCTCGTCCATCCTCCCCGTGGAAGGAAAAGGCCTGGGTAGGGACCGTCGAATGGTGGAAGTCAACGAATGGCTACGCAGGTGGTGTCGGAGAGAAGGCTTTGGATTCTTTGACCATGGGATGGTGTTCCATGAAGGAGGAGTGCTAGGCAGAGATGGGCTCCACCTTACGAAGAGAGGGAAGAGCATCTTTGCGAGCAGGCTGGCTAACTTAGTGAGGAGGGCTTTAAACTAGGTTCACCGGGGGAAGGAGACCAAAGCCCTGAGGTAAGTGGGAAAGCGGGATACCGGGAGGAAGCACAGGCAGGAATGTCTGTGAGGGGAGGGCTCCTGCCTCATACTGAGAATGAGGGGTGATCAGCAGGTTATCTCAAGTGCTTATATACGAATGCACAAAGCCTTGGAAACAAGCAGGGAGAACTGGAGGTCCTGGTGATGTCAAGGAATTATGACGTGATTGGAATAACAGAGACTTGGTGGGATAACTCACATGACTGGAGTGCTGTCATGGATGGTTATAAACTGTTCAGGAAGGACAGGCAGGGCAGAAAAGGTGGGGGAGTTGCACTGTATGTAAGGGAGCAGTATGACAGCTCAGAGCTCCGGTATGAAACTGCAGAAAAACCTGAGTGTCTCTGGATTAAGTTTAGAAGTGTGAGCAACAAGAGTGATGTCGTGGTGGGAGTCTGCTATAGACCACCGGACCAGGGGGATGAGGTGGATGAGGCTTTCTTCCGGCAGCTCGCAGAAGCTACTAGATCGCACGTCCTGGTTCTCATGGGTGACTTTAATTTTCCTGATATCTGCTGGGAGAGCAATACAGCAGTGCATAGACAATCCAGGAAGTTTTTGGAAAGCGTAGGGGACAATTTCCTGGTGCAAGTGCTAGAGGAGCCAACTGGGGGGGAGCTTTTCTTGACCTGCTGCTCACAAACTGGGAAGAATTAGTAGGGGAAGCAAAAGTGGATGGGAATCTGGGAGGCAGTGACCATGAGTTGGTTGAGTTCAGGATCCTGACACAGGGAAGAAAGGTAAGCAGCAGGATACGGACCCTGGATTTCAGGAAAGCAGACTTCGACTCCCTCAGGGAACGGATGGGTAGGATCCCTGGGGGACTAACATGAAGGGGAAAGGAGTCCAGGACAGCTGGCTGTATTTCAAGGAATCCCTGTTGAGGTTACAGGGACAAACCATCCCGATGTGTCGAAAGAATAGTAAATATGGCAGGCGACCAGCTTGGCTTAACGGTGAAATCCTAGCGGATCTTAAACATAAAAAAGAAGCTTACAAGAAGTGGAAGGTTGGACATATGACCAGGGAAGAGTATAAAAATATTGCTCAGGCACGTAGGAATGAAAACAGGAGGGCCAAATCGCACCTGGAGCTGCAGCTAGCGAGAGATGTTAAAAGTAACAAGAAGGGTTTCTTCAGGTATGTTGGCAACAAGAAGAAAGCCAAGGAAAGTGTGGGCCCCTTAATGAATGAGGGAGGCAACCTAGTGACAGAGGATGTGGAAAAAGCTAATGTACTCAATGCTTTTTTGCCTCTGTCTTCACTAACAAGGTCAGCTCCCAGACTGCTGCGCTGGGCATCACAACATGGGGAATAGATGGCCAGCCCTCTGTGGAGAAAGAGGTGGTTAGGGACTATTTAGAAAAGCTGGATGTGCACAAGTCCATGGGGCCGGACGAGTTGCATCCGAGAGTGCTAAAGGAACTGGCGGCTGTGATTGCAGAGCCATTGGCCATTATCTTTGAAAATTCGTGGCGAACGGGGGAAAGTCCTGGATGACTGGAAAAAGGCTAATGTAGTGCCCATCTTTAAAAAAGGGAAGAAGGAGGATCCTGGGAACTACAGGCCAGTCAGCCTCACTTCAGTCCCCGGAAAAATCATGGAGCAGGTCCTCAAAGAATCAATCCTGAAGCACTTACATGAGAGGAAAGTGATCAGGAACAGTCAGCATGGATTCACCAAGGGAAGGTCATGCCTGACTAATCTAATCGCCTTCTATGATGAGATTACTGGTTCTGTGGATGAAGGGAAAGCAGTGGATGTATTGTTTCTTGACTTTAGCAGAGCTTTTGACATTGTCTCCCACAGTATTCTTGTCAGCAAGTTAAAGAAGTACGGGCTGGATGAATGCACTATAAGGTGGGTAGAAAGTTGGCTAGATTGTCGGGCTCAACGGGTAGTGATCAATGGCTCCATGTCTAGTTGGCAGCCGGTGTCAAGTGGAGTGCCCCAGGGGTCGGTCCTGGGGCCAGTTTTGTTCAATATCTTCATAAATGATCTGGAGGATGGTGTGGATTGCACTCTCAGCAAATTTGCAGATGATACTAAACTGGGAGGAGTGGTAGATATGCTGGAGGGCAGGGATAGGATACAGAGGGACCTAGACAAATTGGAGGATTGGGCCAAAAGAAATCTGATGAGGTTCAATAAGGATCAGTGCAGGGTCCTGCACTTAGGACGGAAGAACCCAATGCACCGCTACAGACTAGGGACCGAATGGCTAGGCAGCAGTTCTGCGGAAAAGGACCTAGGGGTGACAGTGGACAAGAAGCTGGATATGAGTCAGCAGTGTGCCCTTGTTGCCAAGAAGGCCAATGGCATTTTGGGATGTATAAGTAGGGGCATAGCGAGCAGATCGAGGGACGTGATCGTCCCCCTCTATTCGACATTGGTGAGGCCTCATGTGGAGTACTGTGTCCAGTTTTGGGCCCCACACTACAAGAAGGATGTGGATAAATTGGAAAGAGTTCAGCGAAGGGCAACAAAAATGATTAGGGGTCTGGAACACATGACTTATGAGGAGAGGCTGAGGGAACTGGGATTGTTTAGTCTGCAGAAGAGAAGAATGAGGGGGGGATTTGATAGCTGCTTTCAACTACCTGAGAGGTGGTTCCAGAGAGGATGGTTCTAGACTATTCTCAGTGGTAGAAGAGGACAGGACAAGGAGTAATGGTCTCAAGTTGCAGTGGGGGAGGTTTAGCTTGGATATTAGGAAAAACTTTTTCACTAGGAGGGTGGTGAAACACTGGAATGCGTTGCCTAGGGAGGTGGTGGCATCTCCTTCCTTAGAAGTTTTTAAGGTCAGGCTTGACAAAGCCCTGGCTGGGATGATTTAATTGGGGATTGGTCCTGCTTTTGAGCAGGGGGTTGGACTAGATGACCTCCTGAGGTCCCTTCCAACCCTGATAGTCTATGATTCTATGATTCTATGAAAACATTCTACAAATACATTAGAAGCAAGAGGAAGACCAAGGACAGGATAGGCCCATTAGACAATGAGGAAGGAAAGACAATAACAGAACATGTGAAAATGGGAAAAGGGCTTAATGACTTTTTTGTTTCAGTTTTCACCCAAACGTGTCATAGTGATTGGATGTCTAACATAGTGAACACCAGTGAAATTGAGGTAGAATCTGAGGCTAAAATAGGGAAAGAACAAGTTAAAAATTATTTAGACAAGTTAGATGTCTTCAAGTCACGAAGGCCTGATGAAAAGCATCCTAGAATAGTCAAGGAACTGAGAGAGGAGATATCTGAGTCAATAGCTCTGAAAAGTCATGGAAGATGGGAGAAAGGACTGGAAGAGGTGGTTAAGCACTGGAATAAATTGCCTAGAGAGGTTGTGGAATCTCCCTCATTGGAGATTTCTAAGAGCAGGTTACTCAGGGATGGTCTAGATAATACCTAGTCCTGCCATGAGTGCAGGGAACAGGACGAGGTGTCCTCTCAAGGTCCCTTCCAGTCCTACGATTCTATGGTACTAGAGCAATAGTTGGACATTTCCCTAAAATTCTCAGTGTAGACAAGGCCTATGAGTGGAAGCGAGGATCTCCTGTCAGCGGCTCCAGGCTAAAATCCACAAGCAAATACTGATGGCCGTTCAGAGATGGCCACTTGAAAAGAGGCGATGGGTCTCTTGTCACTTACCCTGAGCTACAGCATAGCCATCTCCCTTCTTCCCTGCAGAGAGAAGGCAAATTTCAGTGAATTCAGCTCCCAAGGCAGGAACCGACTCTGATCTGTGTCCACAGCTCAGAAACCGGGCCCCTGGCCCAGCACAGCCCCCTGGCGCTCAGTAATGGACTCAAGGTCCCAGGCGCTCACAATTGGCAGGAGAGAAAGACACAATGAGACAGTTTCCAAAGACCTCGGCGCACAGGGTGCTGAGCTCTATGGAAAACCTAGCCCCATCTAAACTGTAACCCGCACCCAGTTTCTGGGTCTGGCCCTCCAGCAGCTCCCATTGGGGGTCATTAGCTCAGTCCCGCAATGGGGCAGTTACACCGGACTGACACAGGCTCCTGAACTGCTGTTGCCCTTAGGCGGGTGTGCAGGGCCCGGCAAGTCCAGAGAATCCCCCCATCCCAGGCTCTTTACCTGGGCGTTTCTTTTTCCAGACGACTACTCCGATTATAACACCAATCAGGACAGCTGCAGTGATAACTCCAGCCACAGTGGGAATCAGATTGTTATTTGGTTCTGAAATGGAATGGAAAGAATGATCAATGGGGAAAAATCCCCTTCCCCCCCACCACTAAAATCCCCCTTTCATCCCACTGCAGGGATCCGTCAGTCAGCTCCCCAAGTTAGGGCTGAGTCCTGCAACCCTCCACCCCTTCCAGTGCAGCCACCATGCATTGCACCCCACCATAGGAAGTCCTGGACACAGTCTCTACCACTTCCAGTCATAATAAATATTTAGCACTTAAACTCGAAGACTTTTATAACATTAACCAATCTTCAGAACCCTGGGAGAGCATGGATGTCAGTATCGTCCCTACACGGGAAAGGGGGGAGACTCGCTGAAGATCACACAGTGAGGCAGTGCAAGAGCCAGGAATCGACCCAGGAATCCTGACTTCCAGCCCCTCCTGCTCTAACCCACTAACCCCAACTCCCCTTCCAGAGACAGAACCCAGGAGTCCTGGCTCCCAGCCCCTAACCCCCCTTGACCAGGCTGACTTTCATGACTAATGGAACACAGTCCCATTGTGGGAGTCTGGTGCCAAACTGGAAACTGACCTCAAAGCTCTGGATTTCCCTGCCATGAATGGAGTTACAGACACAATGCGTGTTTTTTGAGGGGGCAGGAAGTGAAGAGGGGAGGAAAGAAATATTAATACTGTTTTTGGTTTATATAAACCTGTTAAACCCCGAGTTCTGTATACACTTTCAGTTTCATTAATCAGCTTCTCCTGTTGTCTGAAAGAGCCACATGATAATACAGCAAAAAGAAAAATATTTCTAAGAGAATAAGGAAATGTGGGTTATGACACAAAAATTGGCAGGCGACGTGGTAGCTGGATTTTGATGTGAAACCGTCTGCTGACGAGAGTCCCAGTGCAGGCTGCCCTCTCAGAAATTGTTTGCACTTCCAAATGCTGCATTTTTCCACATCCCAATTAACCAAGCAAAAAGATGGCTGGAAGGCAGCTCCATGTGTAAAAAATTCTTCTAAGACTTTCTTGTGCTAGGGGCATAGGAGTCTCTCCCCCGTGATGCAGGGCTCTAATCTGTCTCTTCGCACCATTCCAAGGCCATACCTCCCTTCCAACATCACTGCGCACAGAAACAAGCTGCTCCCAACATTAAACCTCTCTCTCTGGCCACATGGGCAAGAATGAAGGGCCCGTAGAGCCGTGTTTCCGAGAACCTGCTGAACCATAGGACCGGAAGGGACCTCGAGAGGTCGTCTAGTCCCGACCCCTGCACTCATTGCAGGACCATGAGTGCATGAAGTTGAGACCGGGCTGCAAGCTGAACCAAGACCAATTCTGTCTGGAAATAAGGGGCAGATTTGAGCTTCCCCTGGGATGTGGTAAATTCTCCATCCCCTGGAGACTTTACATCTGGAATGGGCATCTCTTTCTGAAGGATCAGGTCTAGTTTGCTCACAGATGACCAGACTGGATGCCGGGGTCCCTGGCGTGATTCCCCCCTGCCCTGGGCTGTGCAGGAGCTCAGATCAGATGATTAGAATGGTCCCTTCAGGCCTTAATGTCCCATTGTTAATCTTCTCCCTTCAGAGACAGTGTATTGCTGAGATGTATCCAACAGTCCCAAAGGCAGTAAATCGGAGAGCAAGACATGAGCCCCACGCACTGTGGGTCCCAACTCTAGCACAAGAACTTAACTGCAGAGGGACAGGGCTAAAAGGACCCTGAGGAAATTCCAGCTTCAGCCTAGAAACTTGAATGAGAATTTTTCAGCGGTTGAGTTTAATGGATTCCCCCTCTCTCACTAGGAAAAACAGACAAACACACAAACTCCTTACCCCAGGAGACGGAGAGTGGCTCTAACAGGCTTTCATGCTCCACGTGACATGAATAATGGGCTTTGATCTTGGGATCAATCTCCATTCTCACCCAGGTCTGGTAGGTCCCGTCCCCACTGGGTAGGATGCCTTCAGAGTAGGTCTCCTGCTGTCTGCTCTCCCCATTTCTCAGCCAGGTCACGGTGATGTCCCGGGGGTAGAACCCACTGACCTTACAGGAGAGGGTGGTGAGGCCGTCATGAGATGACCTGTCACTCACTCTAGCTGTTGGGCGCACTGGGAAAAAGAAGAAACTGATGTTAGTTGTTTTCAAGCTCTAATCCAGGCAGCCTTTGCTGGAGCTTTGCAGCATGAAATTCTGAGACCGCGGCAGGGGGAGAAGATGAGAGTCCATGAGACGGAATCCCTCTGATGAGAGAGAACCACCATGTTAGAGAATTCCTGTGCTGAATTCCCAGCATCAGCAACGGTGAATCCTGAATCCAGGTCCCTGAACTGGCTTCCGCTCCCAACTACAGTGACACAAGTACCTTGAAAGGCTTCACTAAACTCCAGATACGGATGTCAATCATGTGCCAGGTTTGTGCCCATCTCCTCTCAGTCCCTGGATTTGAAAGAGACAAAAATATTGCCCTGGCCAGGGAGCAAAAAATGGACTGGATAAACTGACCAATTAAAGATGGAAAGTGACACACAGTGCTAAATTGCCCCTCAAACTAGCTAATATTAATTGGCTAATTTCTTATAGGTTGTTACCAAATCTATTTACCCCAATATTATGGATTTCAAAAGGATTTACCCTTATGTTCCCTTGGCACTGAAATACACATTACACTGCTGTGTGTGGCTTTTTCTTCTTGGCATTTGTAAAGATGTCAAAAAGGACAAGACAATGTTCTGCTGAGGGTTGTGAGAGAAATAAGCAACTAGTATAATTGTTGCAAAAAACTGGGTACAAATTTCAAGTAACCTTGAACAGCAAGTGCAAACTTTTTGGGAAGGGAAAGATTAGGGTGTGTAATGATGCTAACTAATTTGGGAAATGTGTGTCCACAGTAACAGACAAGGTACATACATGGGTAATAGCGAGTTAACATTTTGAAGCAGATTACGCTGCAACTGTCCTCCTGAGTCAGAGTGGTAAAGCATTTATCCTCTTCCCTTCTATGTTTGTGCTGATTAATCTTTAACTAAAAAGCTTTGGTAATAAATGTGACTGATTGTGATTATCTGATGTCTTATTGATAAAAGAATCAAGTAAGTAAGTATGAAAGTGTTGCAGCAAAGGTAGGTCTGGAGAGGGAAGCTTTAAGGACAAAGGGAGCCTTCTTCCAGATTAGTATGTTGAGGGCAATTCCACACGTAGGGGATGGCAAGGAACGAAGCACAGAGATGACTGTGGAAGAAGTCTGGACAAAGAGGCAACAACAACAAAGCTACGGCCATTGGTGGAACACAGGGGCCGGGGGTAACATAAGAAATACGATGGTGCAGACAGCGAATGAGGAAGAATTACATGGTGAATGAAGCTGGTGTCCACAGAAGCGGTGGCACTTTCATTATTAATCAAAGTGCTCTAACATGCACACGCACAGGTATATTGCCTTGATAACTGCTGTGTCACACCAGGGGAAGAGGTAGAATTTGTGCTGTAAATTTGGGCTCATTTGGTCAAGTGACTCTGGAGATACAGCTTCTCTACAGTGAGCTGCTTTTAACATTTTTAATTTCTTCTCTTCTTTTCCAGCAGAGCTCAGGGAGAAGGGGTTGTTTTCCCACCCATCCCTGGTGCAAGGTTAGCTGAACTGCCCCCTACCCCCCTGCTCCATTTTGGAGCTGGGGATGGGGAATGGAGATGTAACTTGTAGTGACCTCCTGGGTGGAGCTTGTCCCCCATCTTACCTTTCCTCTGTAGAGTCTCCTTCCCGTACTCTAGAGAATTCCTTAGCCAGGGAATACATTCCTCCTCTAGGTAGTGTTCCCACCGCTGGTTGTCAAATACTTCAACATCCCATCTCCTTTTGGTGATCTGAGCCCCAATATCTGCTGATACCAAAGTCACGGTCTCCTTATCGAAGGTAAGAAAGTCGTGTCCGTCATATGAATCCTGGTAAAACCCCCAAGTGCTGTTGTCTTCCCGGAGATCACAGCCGTATATCGTCTGGATAATGTGAAACCCTGAAACACAGCTCAGGGTCAGCAGCAGCCTCTCTCTGAAAATCTTACCAGGACCCCACTGCAGGTAGCCCAGTGGGTCCTCCCCTTGCTACTGGGCCCTCCCTCCCCTGAGAAATGGGGTTCCCACTTATGCTGCTGGGTCCTAAACCCTCTCAGCTCCTTTCAGGAGGGAACCCAAAACCTCAGGGGGGCCCACACTCCATCTGTTGGGTCTTTGTACACTAAAGACCATCCATTGCAGAGAGTTCACAACTTTTAAGGAGTACCTCATTGCTGCTTGTTCTTGTACACTCCCTGCAGGGGGTGCAGGGTGGCATGACCCCAAAGGGAGTACTCCAGATATTGCAGGTGTCTATCCCCCTGCAGCTGTCTTCTGCTCTCTGAGGATTCCCCCAGTTCTGGTAGTGAGGATCATTCTGGAGAAGAGAGAGTGTGCAGGGTGTCTGTACCCCCGCTCTCCTGCTCTGGTTGTATTAATTTTGCAGGATCCTCAGGGTCATTTGGTCCCCCACCTCCTCCATTCACAGTAACCCCATGTCCCTGTGGGGAGGTGGTACAGGAGGTCTGTCCCCCACACTAAGCTCTGCTCTGGTTTAATGACCTCACAGAATCCCCAGGGTCCCTCTGTTTCCCTGCCCCATCTTCCCCATGCCCCCAACTCAATCTAGGAACGGCAAAGCACCAACTTCGGATGCTTGGCCTCTTTTTCACACGGCCACTGTCTCCAGGTGATTCCCTGTAAGCATCAGGCCACTGACGGCCTTTAGTTCAACTGGTCACCATTTTCCCACAGCCAGGCTAATCTTCACAACAACGGCCACCATCTCGCACACAACCAAGAGCAGACTCAGTTAATACAGCCACCCCTGGGCTGACAGGAGGCAGGGAGGGAGATGTGGACAGGAAGGAGAGTCTAGGGGAGAGGGAGGGAGGCTGTGGGGAACAGAGAACACTGTGGGGATCACAAGGAAGACTGAAACGCGTGGGGAATGGATTAGACCCCTCGCTTGGCAAACAGGGCAGAATGTGGGGGCACAAAAATACCCCACACAGGGTCCCAAATATTTTCACTCCTCCCTCACCCTGCATTAGATACATCGAGGTAAATGCCTAGATTTTCAACAATCACTAGTGATTTTGGGTGCCCAGCTGAGACCTTTTAAAGGGGCCTGATCAGAAAGTGGGAGCACCCGGCCGCTGAATATCAGACACCCAAAAAATCACTAATCACTTTTGGAAAAATGTCGGCCAAGGGATTAAAATACAATTTGGTGTCACAGCCATAGGTGAGAGCCGAGCCCACAGGTGAGAGCCGAGTGTCCCTGAACCATGCCCCAGGTTTGGATAAAAACCAGTTACTAACCTTCCTGTAACGGTTGTTCTCAGAGATGTGTTGCACACGTCCATTCCACGCTAGGTGTGCGTGCCCCGCACACAGTCGCTGGAAATTTTTCCCTCAGTGATACCCCTCAGGCTGGCTCTCGCACACTCTAGTACCATGTGCTCATATCACAGTGTGAAGGGACCCGTTTACTCTGCACCTTCTCAGTTCCTTCTTGCCAGTGTGACAAAGTTCCTGCTCTACCTTGGTGGGTCTTGCACTTATTGGCGGATTTGCTCACCTTGGAGCTTCACAGCAGCCCGCAGTTTGGCCGTTTTCATGAACCCACAGTTCAGGTTGACTCCTCCTGTGTCTGACCAGGAGTTGGGAGGATCTGGGGGGAACCCGGGCCCGCCCTCTACTCCGGGTTCCAGCCCAGGGCCCTGTGGAATGCAGCTGTCTAGACTGCCTCCTGGAACAGCTGTGCGACAGCTACAACTCCCTGGGCTACTTCCCCGTGGCCTCCTCCCAACACCTTCTTTATCCTCACCACAGGACCTTCTTCCTGGTGTCTGATAATGCTTGTACTCCTCAGTCCTCCAACAGTCCGCGTTCTCACTCTCAGCTCCTAGTGCCTCTTGCTCCCAGCTCCTCACATGCACACCACAACTGAAGTGAGCTCCTTTTTAAACCCAGGTGCCCCGATTAGCCTGCCTTAATTGATTCTAGCAGCTTCTTGATTAGAAGACCTGCAGCCAATCAGCCTGTCTGTCTTAATTGTCTTCAGAAGGTTCCTGATTGTTCTGGAACCTTCCCTGTTACCTTACCCAGGCAAAAGGGACCTACTTAACCTGGGGCTAATATATCTGCCTTCTATTACTCTCCTGTAGCCATCTGACCCAACCCTGTCACACCAGCAACTCGAACAGAGGAGTAGGACGGTGGCTCGTGAAATGGACGTGTGCAACACGTCTCAAAGAACAACCGTTACAGAAAGGTTAGTAACCATTTTTTCTTCTTCAAATGTTGAACACGTCCATTCCACATTTGGTGGCTCCCAAGCAGTACTGTAAGAGGTGGGTTAGGAGTTCATGGACATGTGGATTACAACACTGCCCAGCCAAACCCAGTGTCATCTCTAGCTTGCTGGGTGAAGGTGCAGTTCGAAGAAAAAGTATGTCCTGACGCCCAGGTCGCTGCTCTGCAAATGTCCTGGATTGGGCCTGGGCCATGAACACCACTGAGGAAGCTCGTGCTCTCACACAACGGGCCGTCAGGAAGGCGGGTGGTGGGACACCTGCCTGCTCGTACCACATGTGAATGCACAATGGGATCCACGATGAAATTCTCTGAGCCTTTCATCCTATCAACTACTGCCACAAAGAGCTGCATGGATTTAAGGATCGACTTTCTATATAGTCCTTTCTATATAGAACACTAGGGCTTGCCGAACATCCAGAGTATGGAGATGTCATTCCTCTCTATTCTCGTGCAGCTTCGGGAAAATGGGCAGGAAAATAGCCTGATTACTATGAAACTGCGAGACTACTTTTGGGAGGAACCTGGCGTGGGGGTGACCTTGTACCTTGTCATTAAAGAACACTGTACATAGAGGTTTTGACATAAGAGCTCTGATCTCTGAGACCCTCCTGACTGAGGTAATTGCTACCAGAAAGGCGAACTTCCAGGAAAGGTACAAGAGGGCACAATCCCAGTGGCTCAAAAAGAGGCCCCGTGAGCTCTGACATGACTAGGTTTAAGTCCCCCAGGGGGATGGGTTCCCAGATTTGCGGGTAAAGCCTTTCAAAGCCCTTGAGGAAGTGAATGGACATTTCATGTGAAAAAACTGACCGACCACCCACCTGGGGGTAGAATGCGGAGATGGCGGCTAGGTGCACCTTAACAGATGGAATCGCTACACCTGGCTGTTTCCAGACTGTTCTGGAGTTTCTGCTTCATCTGAGAGATGACTCAGCCGGTGAGAGGCAGGGGTGCCGGCACAGGGGGACCGAGGGGCCATGGCCCTGCCACTTCAGCAGCAGGTGAGAGCAGGGGGAAGGGGGCGGAGCCTCAGGAGAAGAGGTGGAGCACGGGGGGGCATCAGGGGAAGAGGCGGAGTCACACTTTCAGCACCGGTGGCCCCCCACTCATAGGGAGGTTCTGGCACCCCAGTGGGAGGCCTTGCTGGGTCGACCAAATGGAGAAATGCTTCCACTTGGTGAGGTAAACAGCTCTGGTAATTGGTTTCCTACTGCCTAGCAAGACCTAGCAGGCCTGCTCCGAACAGGTCAGTTCTGCAGGCTTCACCATGGAGCTGTCAGGCAGATGGAGCATTTGGCCATGATCTTGCGAGATCAGGTCCAGAAGGGGAGGGAGCAGCATTGGAGTTGCTACTGACAGGTCTAGAAATAAGCCAGACTAGTGCCGATGTGGCCAGGTTGAGCCTATGAGAATAACCTTTGCCCCTGACCTCAGCAAGACCTTGTGCACAAAAGGAATGGGGGGGAAGGAGCAGAACAGGTGCTTTCTCCAAGGGAGTAAGACGGCATCTGGGAGTGAACCCGGGTTGCAGCCAGGCAGACAGCAGAACTGCTGACATTTCCTGTTCTGTCTGGTTGTGAACAGTTCTATGAGGGGAGCACCCCACCACTGGAAACTGGCCCGTGCTATGTCGGGGCATAGGGACCATTCGCAGTGAGAAGACCTGATCTGCCAGCTCGTTCTGGGCTCCCAAAAGGTGAGAAGCTTCAAGCTGGATTGAGCGCTTTATGCAGAACTCCCACAGGCAAATGGCCTCCTGACACAGGGGGGGGAAGAATGGGCCGTCTCTGCCTGTTGATGTAAAACATGGCTGCCATATTCTCTGTAAGAACTTGCACCACCTTGCTTGCGATGGGGGATAAGAATACCTGACGAGCTAAGCGGACCGCCCTGAGCTCTCTGATGTTTATCCGCAGCAAGAGTTCCTGCTGGAACCACTGACCTTGTGTCCTGAGGTGCCTGAGATGGGCCCCCAACCGAGCATGGATGCATCCAAGATTAGAGATACTGAGGGTTGGGGCCTGACGAAGGGAACGCCCAAGGCTACCGACCAGGGATCTGTCCACTAGTCGAGGGGGACGAGGACTGGGGCAGGCACTGTGAGCACCGAGTCCAGTACACTGAGGCCAGCCAAGCCTGAAGGGTTCTGAGGTGCAACCTCGCATACCACACCACATATATGCACGCGGCCATGTGACCCAACACCCTAAGTGGGCCTTGACCCGTGATGACATTGACTAGAAGTGGGCTTCTGGGAGAAAGGCCCTGGCGTGGGTAGAATCGAGCACCACTCTGATAAACTCTTTAAAAAAGGGAAGAAGGAGGATCCTGGGAACTACAGGCCAGTAAGCCTCACTTCAGTCCCCGGAAAAATCATGGAGCAGGTCCTCAAGGAATCAATCCTGAAGCACTTACATGAGAGGAAAGTGATCAGGAACAGTCAGCATGGATTCACCAAGGGAAGGTCATGCCTGACTAATCTAATCGCCTTCTAGGATGAGATTACTGGTTCTGTGGATGAAGGGAAAGCAGTGGATGTATTGTTTCTTGACTTTAGCAAAGCTTTTGACACGGTCTCCCACAGTATTCTTGTCAGCAAGTTAAGGAAGTATGGGCTGGATGAATGCACCATAAGGTGGGTAGAAAGTTGGCTAGATTGTTGGGTTCAACGGGTAGTGATCAATGGCTCCATGTCTAGCTGGCATCCGGTGTCAAGTGGAGTGCCCCAGGGGTCGGTCCTGGGGCCGGTTTTGTTCAATATCTTCATAAATGATCTGGAGGATGGTGTGGATTGCACCCTCAGCAAATTTGCGGATGATACTAAACTGGGAGGAGTGGTAGATACGCTGGAGGGCAGGGATAGGATACAGAGGGACCTAGACAAATTGGAGGATTGGGCCAAAAGAAATCTGATGAGGTTCAATAAGGATAAGTGCAGGGTCCTGCACTTAGGACGGAAGAACCCAATGCACAGCTACAGACTAGGGACCGAATGGCTAGGCAGCAGTTCTGCAGAAAAGGACCTAGGGGTGACAGTGGACGAGAAGCTGGATATGAGCCAGCAGTGTGCCCTTGTTGCCAAGAAGGCCAATGGCATTTTGGGATGTATAGGTAGGGGCATAGTGAGCAGATCGAGGGACGTGATCGTCCCCCTCTATTCGACATTGGTGAGGCCTCATCTGGAGTACTGTGTCCAGTTTTGGGCCCCACACTACAAGAAGGATGTGGATAAATTGGAGAGAGTCCAGCGAAGGGCAACAAAAATGATTAGGGGTCTGGAACACATGAGTTATGAGGAAAGGCTGAGGGAACTGGGATTGTTTAGTCTGCAGAAGAGAAGAATGAGGGGGGATTTGATAGCTGCTTTCAACTACCTGAGGGGTAGTTCCAGAGAGGATGGTTCTAGACTATTCTCAGTGGTGGAAGAGGACAGGACAAGGAGTAATGGTCTCAAGTTGCAGTGGGGGAGGTTTAGGTTGGATATTAGGAAAAACTTTTTCACTAGGAGGGTGGTGAAACACTGGAATGCGTTGCCTAGGGAGGTGGTGGAATCTCCTTCCTTAGAAGTTTTTAAGGTCAGGCTTGATAAAGCCCTGGCTGGGAGGATTTAATTGGATATGGGTCCTGCTTTTGAGCAGGGGGTTGGACTAGATGACCTCCTGAGGTCCCTTCCAACCCTGATATTCTATGATTCTATGATTCTAAACTCTATCCTCTGAGCCAGGAAGAGCATTGACTTCTGCTCGTTTATCAGCAGGCCCAGTGCTCGAAAGGTTGTTTGAACAAGGTGGATGCTGGCTTTCACCTGGGACTCTGACTGGCCATTGACCAGCCAGTCATTGAGGTACGGATACACCTATACCCCTCGCCTTCTCAGGAAGGCTGCCACTACTATGCATTTCATAAAGATCCATTTGGCTGCTGACAGGCCGAACAGGAAGATGGTGAACTGGGAGTGAGTCTGGTTCACAGCAATCCCGAGAAACCTTCTGTGGCCTCGGAAAATAGAGATGTGGAATAGGCATCTTTCAGATAGACGGCAGCGTACCCGTCCCCTGCATCCAGGGAAGGAATGATGGAGGCGAGGGAGACCATGCGCAACTTCAGCCTTTGAGGTGTTGCAGGGCTAGAATGGGTCAGAGACCCCCTTTGACACTCAGGATTAATGAATTGTGACATTGTACTCCATATGCTTTATGGAAATATGCTTATGAATGTGAATATGATGTACCTGGAATATGCTTTATGCAAAAGGTCTCTTGATTGATGTCATTAGAAAGCTTGTAATCTACTGCATATGTTCATCCTATTTGTTTGCATGTATTATTTCTATGCCTGGAGTTGGGGAAATAAGATATAAACTTGTATCACTGTTGTAGTCACTCCAGGTGAGGGCCATCAATGGGGCATTAGGAACTTGATGGCTCCCATTGATTAGGACAATTGATGGTAAATGATTTACCTGAAAGCCTTCCTGTGTAGTGGGGGCCAACCCAGGAGGAATGGGGACTTGAGGTCTCAGAGACAGGTGACCATGTCACCTGGTAGTGAAATCCATCTTAAATCTGGTACTTTTCCATTTAGCAGGAGGGGCGGGGACCCGGAGAGACAGAAGATTCCCGCCCTGTGCCAAAGTTATAAAAGGGGTGGAGCAGGACAAAGGGGGCTGCCAGTCATGAGAAAACCCCTGCTTATCACCTGAGATGTCTGCTGGATCTAACAACGACTGTACTGGGGAAAGGATTGGTCTCAGACTAGGAAAGAGTCCAGCCTGTGAAGTAAACTTATTGGAACATTTTTGAGGGTGAAATATTTCCTGTAATCAGTTTCTTAATGTATTCGGCTTAAAATTGCGTGTTTTGTTTCATTTTGCTCTGTGACTTACTTTGTTCTGTCTGTTATTACTTGAAATCACTTAAATCCTACTTTTTATACTTAATAAAACCGCTTTTGTTTATTAATAAACCTAGATTTCAGAGTAGCAGCTGTGTTCGTCTGTATTCGCAAAAAGAAAAGGAGTACTTTTGGCACCTTAGAGACTAACCAATTTATTTGAGCATAAGCATCCGATAAAGTGAGCTGTAGCTCACGAAAGCTTATACTCAAATAAATTGCTTAGCCTCTAAGGTGCCACAAGTACTCCTTTTCTTTTTGCGAAGACACCTAGAGTACGTGATTAATACCTGGGGGAGCAAACAGCTGTGCATCTCTCTCTATCAGTGTTATCGAGGGCAGACAATTTATAAATTTACCCTGTATAAGCATTATACAGAGTAAAACAGATTTATCTGGGGTTTGGATACCATTGGGAACTGGGTGTCTGGGCACTGGAGACAGGTAACCTGCTGAGCAGTTTTCAGCTAAAGTCTGCAGCTTTGGGAGCGTGGCCCAGACCCTGGGTCTGTGTAAACAGGCTAGCATGTCTGGCTGAACAAGACAGGGTCCTGGAATTCCCAAGCTGGCAGGAAAAACTGGCTCAGAGATGATTTCAGCACATCAGTGACAGTCCCAAGGGGATCTCTGTGACCAAACCTGTCACAGGAATAACGAGAGTGAAACCCTTTCCCTCTTAAGTTCCAAGGCAGCTCCTCCACGGCTCCTACCTGGAGAAGACCTTGCAGATCCTGGGCTAAAAGTTGCTCATGAGAAGGGTTCCTGAAGAGGGTTGGGGTTGGGGGGTAGGAGGGAGGCATGGAAATGAACTGAAGTGTATAACCCTCCTCCACCGTACTCAGCACCCAGTGGTCTGTGGTGATAAGGGACCATGCCGAGCTGAAACAGGAAATATGGTCCAAAAACAACAGGGGAGCAGGATCCAGTATGGGGACTAGTGTAATGCCCTCGGGCACCCTGTCAAAAGTTCTGCTTGGAGCCCTCTGAGTATCTGTGAGGGCCAGGCAGAGAGGGGCAGTTGTCTGCACCTACAACCGCTGTTCTGCTTTTTGAACAAGTCCTGACAAGGCAGTGGGCCTGGGAAGCGGGCAGGCTATTGGGGCTTCAAATGTTCCCTCGAAGGCACCAGGGCAGGGAGATTCAAGGACTTGAGACTGGCTCTGGAGGCCTTCAGGCTGTGAAGTTTGCCATCCATCTGCTCTGAGAAGAGCAAAGTCCTTCCAAACGGAAGGTCTGTAGGCCAGAGGAGTGAAGCCAGGAGCCCCTTTGCATGGGCACTGCTGACGCCATAGCCCCGGCTGCCGCATCCACTGTGTCAAGGGTGGCTTGTGGGGAATCCCTGGCCATCACCTTCCCTTTCACCAGAGCAACAATCTCCTGCCTGGACTCTTGGGGAAGCGAGTCTTTACATTTCAACATGGAGTGAAAGTCATATCTGCCCAGCAGGGCCTGTTGGCTGGAGCTGTAGTCCATTGGTAGAATACATTTTCCTACAAAAATGGTCTTGCTTTTTTGAGTCTTTTGACTTCGGCATTGCTCCTTACAACCCTGGCCTTTCCTTCTCACTGGCTGCCGAGGCCACCAAGGATCCGGGAGGGGGATGGGAACATACGTACTCCAACCCTTTGGTGGAGACATAGTACTTCCTATCTGCCTTCCTTGACGTGGGGGCAGTGAGGAAGGGGTCCACCACAGAGTTTTAACTGGACCCATGATGGCCTCATCGAAAGGCAGAGCTACCTTCAACGCGGCCACTGCTGCCCAGATGTTGACCAGGCTGTGGGAGGATTTTTTTAACTACCTCCACTTCCAGCCCTAAGCTTGAGACCATCTTCTTCCATAACTCCTGGTGAGCCTTGAAGTGTCCTGGGGTGGCAAAACACCCATCCCTGCCTCTTCTGGGGGGTTGAGGGGAGGAGGCAGCCTCCATCATCATGGGACCTTCGTCCTCTCTTTCTGCACCAACCAGATCCCGTAGCTCCAGGTTCTGAGAGTCGGTACCTGGCTCAATATCGTAGTCCGCGTCAGCTGCTGTTCTGTGTGACAGAGGAATCCTTCTCTCAGACACCACTGAGTAGGACCACCTAGATGGGGGGCCAGGCAGCAGAGGAAAACCCCAGGGGTTCCAAAAAGGCCATTGTATCTGCATTGGCCATTGTCCACTGGGCAGGCGATCAGAGGAACCCCCACCCCGGGATCCACCATTGCATAGGGCTGATTGGTGAGGTACTGGTACCAGTCCCTCAACTAGCTGAAAGATTCAAACTCCAACTTGGATGATGAGTCATCTTGTGGGGATGAGAGGTGTGTGATACCCGTCAGCTCCAAGGGACGGTGCTGAGGATCCAGGGATCGGGGCCGAGATGGGGAAGCCTGATTCGACATAAGCAGAGAGCAAGGGGCCTGGTACCAAATAGGAGCTCGAGGCAACATGCTCCCTTCTGCTTCCCCCACTGCTGGCACCGAGTGTTATACTGCCGGCAACAGTGGTAATGAACATGCCAGAAAGTCCCTGGCCACCACAGGCGGCTCTGGGATGGATGGTACCGCAACCCTGCTGGTGCTTCACTGTCCCTCTGGTGCCGGCGGCTGGTTGGGCACTGGACTCCACAGAGCCTGTGGACAGGGCGGAGTTGGTTTCACCTGAGGAGCAGGATCAGAGGAGTGGCCAGACACAGGTCGCACTCCCCTGCACTCCCCATGCTTGTCCATTCTTAGAGATGGGGAACCTCTCAGACAACTGCTGCTTATGTTTCTTTCTTGGCCCTGGGCATAGGGAACGGTGCCGAGAGTCCCGTACGGACTCTCTCTGCAGCAGCTCTTCGTACCAACACTGAGGTACACGCTGCCAAGTTTGGCTGACTCGGCTCTGAAGAAGGTCTGAGTGGGCTTCCATCAGGAGGGACTTCAGCCTGGCCTCCCTGTCCTGTTTCATAGGTGGACTGAACCGGTTGCAGAGCTGACCGCGATCCGCAAGAGGAGTCTCACCCAAGCACTTTAGACAGCTAGAGTGCAGGTCGCTCAAAGGCATGGGCTCGCCGCAGGAGACCCCGGGTATGAAGCCTGGAGACTAAGGCTTGCCCAGTTCCAGGAGCAGAAGAAACTCAGTTGGACTCTCGTAGCAAACTATTTACACCAATCAAGTAAAGTCAAAAATGAGAAAATAACTGAGGGGAAAAGGGATGGAGTAACAACGAGAGAACCACTGAGAATCTTGAGAGATGCAGGGCGGCTGCTCACAGAACACGCAGGGATGCCAAGCCAGGGGCCCGAGAGGAGTGGGGTGCGTTAAGCCTCCCCACCCACCCCTCTTCTCCTCCATGCTGCATTCCACACAGATGAGTTTATAATTTAAAAAGCAGATACACTTGGGGTTTGAGAAACAGCTTTTTAAAGCCTAGAATGAAGGTTTCTATATATAAACCTGAGCATGGGGATGATGAGCAGGGTGGGAGCACTGAGAGGGACTCACAGGGACCAGAACCCGAATTCCCCCGTGTGTGTGTTGGGGGCAGGGAAGGCTCCCTAGAGAGGGAAACATTGTTGGTGGCCAAGATGCAGGACTCAGGACAGTGTCCGGAGAGCTGGCAGACCCAGGACTGCGAGGAAGGGGTAAATGGCAGGAGTGGGGCAGGAGGGGGCAGTCAGGACAGTGGTGGGGGAGGGGGCGGTGGGGACAGAACAGCAGCTCCCCAGCGCAGGGTTAGGGGCAGGTGAATGGAGCCCCTCTCTCAGCACTGGGGAGGCCAGTGTCCGTGTGAGCAGGTCAGGCTGGACGGGCTCAGCAGCAGGGGTCCAAGGGGCGAGACTAGTCAGGAGAGGGTTAAACTAGCTACAGAGGGGGCAGGCTAGGGGGGCAGACACTTGGCAACCCTCCGCCCTGTAGCTTAGTCCCGGGGCAGGGGCACCAGGAACCCAGGTGTCCAGGATAGGATGGGAATTAGTTCTCATTGCTGCTGTCTCAGTGCTGGGGGCGGGAGGGTACCAGGAGGGTTGGGGACTCTCCTGGGTGAGCACCAATGTGACAGGCCAGTACCACTGACACAGGGGAATCAGGGGACTGGGGAGTGAAAATCCCTGTCAGGAAGGGCAGAGCAATTACATCAGAGAGACCCTCACCTGCCAGGAACAGTTCAGCAGCGCCAGGCACTGAACACTTATGGATGGATCATCCCCGTGCTAAGTGAGACAGCACAATCCGGGGGCCTGGCCAGGTGGCTACAGCCCCACACATCAGGGACCGAGCAGGAAGAACGGCTCTTTATACATGTATCGATAGTGTGCAGGGGAACCTGCCTGACCCTGGGGTCTCCAACCGGGGGACACGGGCTGGGGTTTCTGCTGCCAGGGGTAAGGAACCCGGGAGTCTCTGCACGTTGCAGGGGCTGATTCTCTCACTAACTCTCCATCCCCAGTCGATGTCAGACCCTCACTCTGCAGAGTGAAGAGGAATCTGACCTTAGATAAACTCACTCTGGAAATAAGACAAAACGGACAATGAAGGAGGCTCACCGGTGAACAGCTTCTCCCCATGGCTGGGGTGAATGCAGCACTGCCCGCTTTTGTGATTTTACCGTGCTTCTCATGATGCTGGGTGGTTTTATTAAATCCCCAGTTCCTGGACTCATGGGATTAGAGGAGAGTCTCAGCTCTCTTTTCTTACAGTAGTAACTTCTAGTCCTTCTAGGAGCAGGGAAAAACCCGGAAATGTGTCCCCTAAAGGCTCAAACCAGAGGGCAAATAAAAATAAGCTCCAATATTACTCCCAATAAGCTCCCAAAATACTCATGACATTTAAGCCAAAATCAGAATTTTCAGGGCCAGACTTGTAATGTCTGAACACTTGGGGCTGTCGCTATTGGGATTCCCATCACTCGGTGTCTGGGAAATGAGACAAGACGTCTCAGAGCCCTGTTCTAGCTCTAGGGTCTGACAGAGTCACTGTCATAGCTGGAAGCAACAAACCCCTCCGTGCAGGAATCACTGGGTGCCATTCTCTGGCCTGGGTGACCAGGAGGTCAGACTAGCCGGGTCTGATGGGAACTTCTGGCATTCGCACCTCTGCCACTCTGCCTGTGAAATAACCAGACACGAGGGGCGGAGTGGGGGGGTGGGATCCCCGAAGGGCAGCAGAGGCAGCTGCAAGTGGGACTGGTAGCAGAAATCTGGGGTGTTTGGGGAGGGTCAAAAAAAAGGTCTTTTGCATGAACCCTCCACCCTGGAGCCCCTCCCCCCGCCCCATGTCCCTTTGTCCCCCACATTCACACTGACTCCAGCAAGAAAATGCCCCTGGGGGCTGTCCCTTCCCCCCATCCCCAACACGCATCCCCGTGTCCATTCAGCCTGTTTACATCAACCGCACCCCCCACCCCATGTCCCTGCGTCCCTAGGTCGGGTCGTGTCCCGCACTCACCTTCGTTCTGGTTGTAGAGCTGACCCAGGGTGTTCAGACTCGCGTTGTACCATTTCTGGTAGCGCTGTGCGCACCAGGTCCTCTTGTCCCAGAACTCCGGACCCTCGTTCTCCGCCATCCACGCTGGGCGAGGCTCCGCCCTCTGCGTCCCGCTGGTGTAGACGTAGGTGACCTGATCGTCCACGTACACAACACGGCTGAACCAGGGCAGCCCCGGGCCGGGCTCCGACACCACTGTGTCCAATACGCGCAAGGAGTGCAGGCCTGGGGGGGGGGAAATGGGGGAGGGGAAAGTCAGACCCAACCAGACCCTGCCAGGGAGCCCCTGGCAATACACAAGAGGCGCCGCCAGCCCTCAGGAGCGCTCCTGTGGGAGGGAGACCTGGGAAGGGGCTCACAGAACGGCCTGACCGGGGAGCAAGAGAGGGTGGGGTAGGAGAAAGAGAGCAGGGCTGGAGTGTGGTGTGGGGAAAAGGAAGGGATGTTATGGGAGAGGGTGGGGCAGAAGGACTGGGGGATAGGAGATGCTTCACAACATCCTCTGGAAAGGAATTCCACTGGTTGACTGTGTATTGTGTGCAGAAATACCTCCTTTTGTTTGTTTTAGACCTGCTGCCTATTAATATCCTTGGGTGAGCCTTAGTTCTTGTGTTACGTGAAGGGGTAAATATTCACTTTCCCCATACCCGCCATGATGAAGACTATGATTTGGTCATGGATATTTTTAGTAAAAGTCCTGGACAGGTCACGGGCAACAAAGAAAAGCTCACGGAAGCCCGTGACCCGTCCATGACTTTTACTAAAAGTATCCATGGCAAAACGGGGAGCTCAGCTGCGTGACCCACACACCACCTGCAGGGGCTAGGCAACTGAGGGCCACTCAGAACTCCAGGGTCCCTCTATTGCCTACGGCAACTGGGAGCGGTTGGTCCCCCCACAGCCCATGGAGGCCCCCCCGCCGCTCCCGGCTGGTACAGGTGGCAGGAGGACCCCACAGCTTCCGGCCGCCACGGGCTGAAGTCATGGAGTTTACTAGAAGTCACAGATTCCGTGACTTCCGCGACCTCTGTGAAAAAAACATAGCCTTAGTCTTGATTTCGTAGACTTTCATCATATCCCCCTTAGTCGTCTCTTTTCCACCCTGAAAAGTTCCAGTCTTATTAATCTCTCCTCATGTAGCAGCCATTCCATACCCTGATCATGTTTGTTGCCCTTTTCAGTACAATTCCAATATATCTTTTTTCAGACGAGATGACTACATCTGCACGCAGTATTCAAGATGTGGGCGTCCCATGGATTTATAAAGAGGCAATATGACATTTTCTGTCTTATTCTCAATCCCTTTCCTTATGATTCCCAACATTCTGATAGCTTGTTTGATTGCCACTGCACATTGAAAAAAACAAGGAGTCCTGTGGCACCTTAAAGACTAACGCATTTATTTGAGCATAAGCTTTCGTGTATGCATCTGACGAAGTGGGTTCCAGCTCACGAAAGCTTATGCCTGTTAGGATATAGACATTCAGGCCTGTCTCAGAATGAGAACCTGGGGATAAGGGTTCCCAACTGTTTCAACCCAGGGAGCCTACTCTTGGCTCAGAGCTAACAATGTCCTTTTCTTCTTTTCCTTCTTCTTTTTCTCGGTTTACTTAATTTGCTGCTTGTAGCCTATACTTTAAACTGACCTGACAGGCTTAATTGGTTTCTTTCCACCTCTCCCCCTGCCTTTTCACACTTTTGTTTTTCTGAAGTTTTAATGGAGGGTACTTTGGATACTTATGTGAGATGTTTTTGGTTATTTTGGACAAAGTATGAGGGAGGTCTGCCGTATTCCACCAGAATTTTTGGAGTAAAAGATCCATGGGCATCCATGGAGACAAATGTTTTATGGCCTCTTTGAACAGTCTCAAGGTAAAGACAGCACAGGTTAAGGCAGCTGTGTGGCAATAATTGTACTTGGTGACTAAGTTGTTACAGACAAATTGCTCTTCCTTAAAGAACTAAATGTAAGAGTAAGTGATTTAAAGAAGTGAGTGAAAAGTTACAAATAGTTTTTGCAAAAATTGATAATACAGGGTTTGCAGGAAAGTAAACATTTGGGAGTTGTGGAAATGGTACAAGGTAACTGTTGTGAAGACGTTAAAAGAGTGACAGTTGTGGTGTTACAAGAAGGAAGTTTTTGTTTAATGATAAAACCCAGTTATATAAATGTAACTGTATGTGCAACTCTGTGCAGTCACATTGGATGGAAGCTTGGTAATTAAATTATCCAAGGGGGTCAGGTAGAGTGGCTACTACCACCACTATGCTTCTGTCCCCAGAAGCCTTTACAGCTATTCTGAGGGAAAATGGGCCCTTTTTCCCAAAGAAATGGTCTATAAGGGACTGCAGCAGGCAGAGAGAGAATCTGATCAAAATTATTTGACTATTGGGTAATGTAATCAAAATCACTAAAGGATGTAAGGGGTTTCTATTGGAACTTAACTTGGCTGCCCCTGGTTGTGTCTAGTTGTACAAGATGGAAGTGTAATCAGGATACAGTTGTGTAAAAAAGAGTAATCACAGTGAAAGGGATGTTAGGCAAAAGAGAATTTTGTGTGTGCGCATAGGAAAAAGAAAAGGAAAAGGAAAAGGGGAAGAATGATGGGAACACTGAGCCTTGGGGTGACTCTGGGGGATCAGATTGTTACTTTGGTGGGTGTGCATGAAAACTCTGTGGGCGCGGGGGAGGCAGTTACACCTTGTGTAAAATTAATATGGCTAATATAATGTTATGGAGGTTAAACTATACGGAAGGAATGTGCATTTTCCCAGGACGTGTGCAGTGTATATTGGAGAAAGGATAAAAGAAATGCTAATAAAACATGGTACTTCATTAAAATAAACTACTGCAAACATGGTCTGTTGTACAAGAGGGGAAACTGAGGTACACTACCTCATGAATTTCATAAATGACCAGTGAGTGGGGTAATTCACTAGCCTGACTATAGAACAAAATAAGGACAGCCTGGAGGTAATTATTCTGTTTTTCCTGCAATTAGCAAGGACATTTGTAAAAGAAAGTGGTATTATTATTATTATTAAGCAATAATCTGTCCCCACCAGGGGGTGGAAATTGTTTCTTTTGTTTTTCAGACACTCTACAGGCAAGCTGGCACCAGCAGGAAGAATAACCCAGAATACCATGGATCTGTGTTTTGTGTTTGTCTTGTCTTGTTGCTAGCATTATTGTGTTTTAATGAACAGAAAATCTCATGATGTGGGTGGGGGATGGCTTCAAAACGCTAACCTTGGGGGGGGGGGGTGGAAGATGTGTATGGGAATGCAAAATGCTCAACTAGAAGGCCAGCACCTGTGTAATAGCTACCGTGGTACCTGGAAATGGAATGGCAACTAAGGTGGTCCCCACAAGCCCTATGGAAATAATGAGAAGGGGAGGAGCTCACTGGGAATCAATGGAGGGGTGTGTAAAATAGTGTAAATCAACAGAAGATGTTTGGATGTGCCCCTCTCCTATGACTATGGAGCAGCAGGATCAATGGCCTATGCAAGGGATGGACAATTGGGTGTACTGTGTATAAGGTGTTTTGCTGGGAATGTACATATTACTGGGGGCACAATTACACCAGCCCATAACCAAACTACACACATCTACATGCTGCTATATGGACTTTGGTGCACAAATGGATCTATGAATCTTATTGCTGTGAATAATCAAACCAGGGCATACTGCCTGATTCCATACCAAGTGGTCAAACTGATTTGGACAATATCCCATCTCTCTGTGAACATTCAATGGACTTATGATATGGACAAAAGCATGCAAAACTTGCAGGAGCAGCTTGTTGTAACTGCCAGCAACTGGACACATAAGATTGTGACCCTGTCGAAGGAGGAGAGGCAGTGTTTTGGTGGTGGCTCGGATGTTGGACCATACTGCAGTGGTCAGGACTCGGTGTTGCTGTGGATTTTGAATTGTTAACTGTACTTGTGTTATGTTGCATATGGAGATAACCTATAAGTAATGTAATAAGCCCTCCAAACCCTACAGTGTACTAGACAACCCGGACTCAACCTTCTCAAGCCTGCTCTAATGGGAAGTCTGGAACACTAATTGGAATAGGTGTGGTATGCCCGAACGAGAGAAGGTGCAGGGCATGGTACTACACAAGGGACAGTGGGACAGATGGAATATCGACACCTTCCACCTCGATGCAGACCCTATCAGGAAATGTGTCGCCATATGTCCTATGCTTTTCCAGGGATACCTGGGCAGGAGGATCCCAAAAGAAAAAGGAAAAAAAAAAGGGGAGGAATGTTAGGATATAGATATTCAGGCCTGTCTGTAAAGGCCTAGACTCTAAGAATTTAGGTGTATTCTTATCACTTGGCTAGTTCTAGAGGTATAAAAGAAAGAATCAAAATCACTGTCTGCCGGCGTAAGGTCCTTCTCTTACTGTGACAGTCTGAGGCCCTGTGCTTAGGCTAAGGCCTTTGGCTAAGCAGCAGAGGCAGCCATAAGCTGGGAAGCGACCGGTCACCTCCTCACATTCCAACCTAGTCTCATTGAAATAAGGTGCTTTTGGGCTGTTAGGATACAATCCTGTCCTGATAATGCCTATCGCCTCCAGAGAAAGGGAAGTGCCCAGAAGATGTAAAAGGAAACTTAGTTTGAGAGCATCCTGTCTGGCAAGAACTCACTTCTCAATAGCTGGGATTTGAAATCCTCATTTCTGTGTTGTTCTATCATTGTAGTCCTCATTTCCCCATTGTTTGTCTGTATAATCTCTGTCTGGTTCTGTGATTGTTCCTGTCTGCTGTATAATTAATTTTGCTGGGTGTAAACTAATTTAGGTGGTGGAATATAATTGGTTACATAATCATGTTCCAATATGTTAGGATTGGTTAGTTAAATTTCAGGAAAATGATTGGTTAAGGTATAGCTAAGCAGAACTCTAGTTTTACTATATAGTCTGCAGTCAATCAGGAAGTGAGTGGGGGCGGGAATGAGAACAGAGAATGGGGGTCCACCCACTCCTGCAATAAACCTCTCACCTATGTCTGAGCTATTGAAGTCCTCAAATCATGGTTTAAAGACTTCAAGGTGCAGAAAATCCTCCAGCAAGTGACCCGTGCCCCATGCTACAGAGGAAAGTGAAAAAGCCCCAGGGCCTCTGCCAATCTGCCCTGGAGGAAAATTCCTTCCCGACCCCAAATATGGCGATCAGCTGAACCCTGAGCATGTGGGTAAGACTCACCAGACAGATACCCAGGAAAGAATTCTCCGCAGTAACTCAGATCCCACCCCATCTAACGTCCCATCACAGGCCATTAGGCCTATTTACCACTAGTAGTCAAAGATCAATTAATAGCCAAAATCATGTTATCCCATCATATCATCTCCTCCATAAACTTATCGAGCTTAATCTTGAAACCAGATAGGTCTTTTGCCCCCACTGTTTCCCTTGGAAGGCTATTCCAGAACTTCACTCCTCTGATGGTTACAAACCTTCGTCTAATTTCAAGTCTAAACTTCCCGATGGCCAGTTTATATCCATTTGTTCTTGTGTCCACATTGGTACTGAGCTTAAATAATTCTTCTCCATCCCTGGTATTTATCCCTCTGATATATTTAGAGAGAGCAATCATATCTCCCCTCAGCCTTCTTTTGGTTAAGCTAAACAAGACAAGCTCCCTGAGTCTCCTTTCATAAGACAGGTTTTCCATTCCTCGGATCATCCTAGTAGCCCTTCTCTGAACCTCTTCCAGTCTGAATTCATCCTTCTTAAACATGAGAGACCAGAACTGCACATACTATTCTAGATGAGGTCTCACCAGTGCCTTGTATAAAGGTACTAAAACCTCCTTATCTCTACTGGAAATACCTCGCCTGATGCATCCCAAAGACCGCATTAGCTTTTTTCACGGCCATATCACATTGGCGGCTCATAGTCATCCTGTGGTCAACCAATACTCCAAGGTCCTTCTCCTCCTCCGTTACTTCTAATTGATGTGTCCCCAGCTTATAACTAAAATTTTTGTTATTGATCCCCAAATGCATAACCTTACACTTCTCACTATTACATTTCATCCTATTATTATCACTCTAGTTTACAGGATCATCCAGATCTTCCTGTATGACAACCCAGTCCTTCTCTGAACTGGCAATACCTCCCAGCTTTGTGTCATCCGCAAACTTTATTAGCACACTCCCACTTTTTGTGCCGAGGTTAGTAATAAAAAGATTAAATAAGATTGGTCCCAAAACCGATCCCTGAGGAACTCCACTGGTAACCTCCCTCCAGCCTGACAGCTCACCTTTCAGTATGACCCACTGTAATCTTCCCTTTAACCAATTCCTTATCCACCTTTCAATTTTCATATTGATCCCCATCTTTTCCAATTTAACTAATAATTCCCCATGTGGAACCGTATCAAACACCTTACTGAAATCTAGGTCAATTAGATCCACGGCGTTTCCTTTGTCTAAAAAAACTCTTACTTTCTCAAAGAAGGAGATCAGGTTGTTTTGGCACGATCTACCTTTTGTAAAACCATGTTGCATTTTGTCCCAATTACCACTGACCTCAATGTCCTTAACTATTTTCTCCTTCAAAATATTTTCCAAGACCTTGCATCCTACAGAAGTCAAACTAACAGGCCTGTAGTTACCCGGATCACTTATTTTTCCTTTCTTAAAAATAGCAACTATGTTAGCAATTCTCCAATCATACGCTACAACCCCTGAGTTTATAGATTCATTAAAAATTCTTGCTAATGGGCTTGCAATTTCACGAGCCAGTTCCTTTAATATTCTTGGATGAAGATTATCTGGGCCCCCCGATTTAGTCCCATTAAGATGTTCGATTTTCGCTTCTACCTCAGATAAGGAAATATCTACCTCCATATCCTCATTCCCTAAGATCCTCATTAGCCTTATTAAAGACTGAGGCAAAGTATTTGTTTAGATATTGGGCCATACCTAGATTATCCTTGACCTCCACTCCATCCTCAGTGCTTAGCGGTCTCACTTCTTCTTTCTTGGTTTTCTTCTTATTGACATGGCTATAGAACCTTTTACGATTGGTTTTAATTCGCTTTGCAAGGTCCAAATCTACTTGACTTTTAGCCTGTCTCACTTTATCTCTACATGTTCTGACCTCAATGAGGTAGCTTTCCTTGCTGATCCCTCCCATCTTCCACTCTCTGTATGCTTTCTCCTTTTTCTTAATCACCTCTCTGAGATGCTTGCTCATCCAGCTTCGTCCACAACTCCTGCCTATGAATTTTTCCCCCTTTCTTGGGATGCAGACTTCTGATAACTTCTGCAACTTTCACTTGAAGTAATCCCAGGCCTCCTCTGCCTTTAGATCCATAAGTACTTCAGTCCAATCCACTTCCCTAACTAATTTCTTTAATTTTTGAAAGTCAGCCCTTTTGAAATCAAAAACCCTAGTCGCAGATTTATTTTTGTTTATCCTTCCATTCAGTTTGAACTGAATTAGCTCATGATCGCTCAAACCAAGCTTGTTCCCTACAACCATTTCTTCTATGAGGTCCTCACTACTCACCAAACCCAAATCTAGAATGGCATCCCCTCTTGTTGGCTCAGCAACTACTTGATGGAGGAATTGATCGGCTATCGCGTCGAGGAACATCTGAGCCCAATAATAATAATTATTATTACTAGCACTGGTCCTCCAGTCTGTATCTGGGAAGTTAAAGTCTCCGATGATCACACAGTTCCCATCAATATTTACTTCATTAAAAACGTTAAAGAGGGCTCTATCCATATCCAAATCAGATCGCAGTGGTCTATAGCACACTCCAAGCACTATCCCAGGGGAAAAAGAAAAGGAGTACTTGTGGCACCTTAGAGACTAACAAATTTAAGTACTCCTTTTCTTTTTATGGATACAGACTAACATGGCTGCTACTCTGAAACCTATCCCAGGGGAGGCTCTAGGAGCTTTCTTTCCCAATGTGATTTCTGACCTTAAAAACCTCTATAGAAGAAGATTCCACCACCTCCCTAGGTAACCCATTCCAGTGTTTCACCACCCTCCTAGTGAAAAAGTTTTCCCTAATATCCAACCTAAACCTTCCCCACTGCAACTTGAGACCATTACTCCTCATTCTGTCATCTGTTACCACTGAGGACAGTCTAGATCCATCCTCTTTGGAACCCCCCTTCAGGTAGTTGAAAGCAGCTATCAAATCCCCCCTCACTCTTCTTTTCTGCAGACTAAACAATTCCAGTTCCTTCAGTCTCTCCTCATAAGTCATGTGTTCCAGTCCCCTAATCATTTTTCTTGCCCTCCACCGGATGCTTTCCAATTTTTCCACATCCTTCTTGTGGTGTGGCACCCAAAAATGGACACAGTACTCCAGATGAGGACTCACCAATGTCGAATAGAGGGGAACATTCACGTCCCTCAATCTGCTGGAAATGCCCCTACTTATACAGCCCAAAATGCCATTGGCCTTCTTGGCAACAAGGGCACACTGTTGACTCATCTCCAGCTTCTCGTCCACTGTAACCCTTATATCCTTTTCTGCAGAACTGCTGCCTAGCCACTCGGTTCCTAGTCTGTAGCGGTGCATGGGAGTCTTCCGTCCTAAGTGCAGGACTCTGCACTTGTCCTTCTTGAACCTCATCAGATTTGTTTTGGCCCAATCCTCTAAGTTGTCTAGGTCCCTCTGTATCCTATCCCTACCCTCCAGGGTATCTACCACTCCTCCCAGTTTAGTGTCATCTGCAAACTTGCTGAGGGTACAATCCACACCATCCTCCAGATCATTTATGAAGATATTGAACAAAACCGGCCCCAGGACCGACCCTTGGGGCACTCCACTTGATACCGGCTGACAACTAGACATGGAGCCATTGATCGCTACCCGTTCAGCCTGACGATCTAGCCAGCTTTCTATCCACCTTATTGTCCATTCATCCAGCCCATAATTCTTTAACTTGCTGGCAAGAATACTGTGGGAGACCGTGTCAAAAGCTTTGCTGAAGTCAAGGAATAACACGCCCACGGCTTTCCCCTCATCCACAGAGCCAGTTATCTCATCATAAGCCAGTTTTCTCGTCATATTTTTTTGCTCAGTCACCGAGTTTCGTGAGATCCCTTTATGACTGTTCGCAGTCTGCTTCAGACTTAACTTATTCACGCTGTGGCTGCACCTAGGTCCCCTGCCAGTCACTGCATGGGCCCTGCCCCATGGAGCTCACAGGCTGATCACCCATCCCTACAGTCGGGTTCACCCCACAGATCCACAGGCAGGATCAGGGCCAAAGTAGGGGGTCGGGAAGGGCAACAGCTCTCAGACAAAGGACCTGGTGCTGCAGACACTGAACCCCTGATCCCTTCACTCCGGTGAGAGTCCCACTGACGTCAGACACTGCTCAGGGGAATTATACACTGCCTCTCTGATCCCCACAACTGGCTCTCCCTTCCAGCCTCCCACACTCACCTTCGGTAAATTCAGCTTCCAAGGCGATGGCCCATACGACCTTCTGCTCCCCATCTCCTCACCCTCCCCTCAGTGTTCACCCAGCAGCCCTGGGTCAGCTCTCCCACTCTCCAAAAGGGCCATGCACAGGACATGGGTTCACCAGGCCCTGCTCTCTGAGCTCTCCGGTGCGGATTCCCCTTCTCCAGCTATCACCAGGTCTCTCTCAGCATCACCCATCAGCCACATCTCCCCATGTTTTATAATGAATAGTGTGTGTGCCTCAGTTTCCCCTATGAGCTGCACAGTTAACAAGGTGGGGGAAAAGATTAATTGCTCGGCAGAAATCCAGGTGTGACTGATGCCTCACTGTCTGGGGTCTGGGCCCCAAGCTGATGGGGGGTCCCAGAAGACAACTTCCCGGACATTTGACACCTAGCAACTAATGACCATGGAGGACCCATCCTCTGCAGGAAGCCAGCCAGCTGTGACCAGCTGGAAAACAAAGAGCTGAGGACAAGGCCAGGTGACAATGTTTGGCAGGAACAAGAACAAAAGTCTAAGGAGGGGCCCCTTCAGGCTAAGTATGGGCTGCTGGAGGGAGGAGAAGCTTCTGGACTGGGACAAAAGAGAAAGTTCTGGGTTCTGGATAGACTCAGATGGACTTGGCTGTAACTTTCCATTCTCTAACGGAAAGCCTGTTGAGAGTCTTTACAGGTTAAGTTTAGAGGACAGAGCAACAAGGGTGATGTCGTGGTGGGCATCTGCTATAGACCACCAGACCAGGAGGATGAGGTAGACGAGGCTTTCTTCGGACAACTAACAAGTTTCCAGATCACAGGCCCCGTTTCTAATGGGGGACTTCAATTACCCTGACTTCTGCTGGGAGAGCAATACAGCAATGCACAGACAATCCAGGAAGTTTTTGGAGAGTGTTGAGGACAACTTCCTGGTACAAGTGCTGGAGGAATCAACTAGGGGCCCTGCTCACCAACAAGGAAGAATTGGTAGGGGAAGTAGAAGTGGATGGCAACCTGAGCAGCAGTGACCATGAGATGGTTGAGTTCAGGATCCTGACAAAAGGAAGAAAAGAGAGCAGCAGAATACGGACCCTGGACTTGAGAAAAGCAGACTTTGACTCCCTCAGGAAACTGATGGGCAGGATCCCCTGGGAGGCTAATACGAGGGGGAAAGGAGTCCAGGAGAACTGGCTGTATTCTGAAGAAGACTTATTGAGGGAAGAGGAACAAACCATCCCGATGTGCAGAAAGAATGGCAAATATGGCAGGTGACCAGCTTGGCTTAACAGTGAAAATCTTTGGTGAGCTTAAATACAAAAAGGAAGCTTACAAGAAGTGGAAACGTGGACAGATGATTAGGGAGGAGTATAACAATACTTCTCAAGCATGCAGGGGTGTAATCAGGAAGGCCAAAGCACAACTGGAGTTACAGCTAGCAAGGGATGTGAAGGGAACAAGAAGGGCTTCTACAGGTATGTTAGCAACAAGAAGCTGGTCAGGGACCTTTACTGAATGGGGGAGGCAACCTAGTGACAGACGATGAGGAAAAAGCTGAAGTACTCAATGCTTTTTTTGCCTCGGTCTTCACAGACAAGGTCAGCCCCCAGACTGCTGCACTGGGCAGCACAGTGTGGGGAGGAGGTAAGCAGCCCTCAGTGGTGAAAAGAACAGGTTAAGGACTATTTTAAAAAGCTGGACATGCAAAAGTCCATGGAGCCGGATCTAATGCTGAGGGAGTTGGCTGATGTGATTGCAGAGCCATTGGCCATTATCTTTGAAAACTTGTGGTCATCGGGGGAGGTGCCAGATGATTGGAAAAAGGTAAATATAGTGCCCATCTTTAAGAAAGGGAAGGAGGAGAATACAGGGAACTACAGACTGGTCAGCCTCACCTCAGTCCTTGGAAAAATCATGGAGCAGATCCTCAAGGAATCCATTTTGAAGCACTTGGAGGAGAGGAAGGTGATCAGGAACAGTCAACATGGATTCACCAAGGGCAAGTCGTGCCTGACCAACCTGATTGCCTTCTATGATGAGAGAACTGGCTCTCTGGATATGGGGAAAGTGGTGCACCTGATCTATCTTGACTTTAGCAAAGCTTTTGATACGGTCTCCCACAGTAGTCTTGCCAGCAAGTTAAAAAATTATGGATTGGATGAATGGACTATGAGGTGGATAGGAACTGGCTAGATTGTCAGGCTCAATGGGCAGTGATCAATGGCTCGACGTCTAGCTGGCAGCCGGTATCAAGCAGAGTGCCCCAGGGGTCGGTCCTGGAGCTGGTTTTATTCAACATCTTCATTAATGATCTGGAGGATGGGATGGATTGCACCCTCAGGAAGTTTGTGGATGACACTAAACTAGGGGGAGAGGTAGATATGATGGATGATAGGGATAGGGTCCAGAGTGACCTAAACAAATTGGAGGATTGGGCCAAAAGAAATCTGATGAGGTTTAACAAGGACATGTGCTGAGTCCTGCACTTAGGACGGAAGTATCCCATGCACCGCTACAGGCTGGGGACTGACTAGCTAAGCAGCAGTTCTGCAGAAAAGGACCTGGGGATTACAGTGCATGAGAAGCTGGAGATAAGTCAGCCGTGTGCCCTTGTTGCCAAGAAGGCTAACGGTATATTGGGCTGCATTAGTAGAAGCATTGCCAGCAGATCGAGGGAAGAGATTATTCCCCTCTGTTCGGTACTGGTGAGGCCCCATCTGCAGTATTGCGGCCAGTTTTGGTCCCCCCCCCCCCGACTACAGAAAGGATGTGGACAAATTGGAAAGAGTCCGGTGGAGGGCAACAAAAATGACTAGGGGGCTAGGGCACATGACTTACAAGGAGAGGCTGAGGGAAATGGGCTTATTTAGTCTGCAGAAGAGTGAGGGTGGATTTGATAGCGGCCTTCAACTACCAGAAGGGGGGTTCCAAAGAGGATGGAGCTCGGCTGTTCTCAGTGGTGGCAGATGACAAAACAAGGAACAATGGTCCCAAGTTGCAGTGGGGGAGATCTAGGTTGGATATTAGGAAACAGTATTTTACTAGGAGGTTGGTGAAGCACTGGAATGGGTTACCTAGGGAGGTGGTGGAATGTCCTTCCTTAGAGATTTTTAAGGCCCACCTTGACAAAGCCCTGGCTGGGATGATTTAGTTGGGGATTGGTCCTGCTTTGAGCAGGGGGTTGGACTAGATGACCTCCTGAGGTCTCTTGCAACCCTAATCTTCTATGATTTGATGACCCCGTAGGGCCAGGCTGCACCGGGGCCTAACCCTGTTTAGGTCAAACCAAGCCTCTTATTGAGGTGACACAAGGGCACCAATAAGCGTTAAACCACTTCAAACAAACCCCAGACGCAACCCGCAGCCTCACCCAGCTCAGTACGGGCTGCTGAGTTCCCCAGGGTCTGAGCTGCTGCCTCCTGGGGAACAAGGAAGATTCAAGTCCACGCTAGGGAAAGCAGGATGTGCCTTCCCCTCTCCTCACCCCACCCTACTGGGATCATGTCAAGGTTCCTTCCCCACTCTGAACGCGAGGGTACAGATATGGGGACCTGCATGAAAACCTCCTAAGCTTACTTTTACCAGCTTAGGTTAAAACTTCCCCAAGGTACAAACTATTTTACCTTTTGCCCTTGGACTTTATGGCTGCCACCACCAAACGTCTAACCGCTATATTACTGGCAAAGAGTCCGTTTGGAAACGTCTTTCCCCCCAAAATCCTCCCCAAACCCTGCACCCCCTTTCCTGGGGAAGGTTTAATAAAAATCCTCACCAATTTGCATAGGTGAACACAGACCCAAACCCTTGGATCTTAAGAACAATGAAAAAGCATTCAGACTCTTAAAAGAAAAACTTTAATAGAAGAAAAAAAGAATCACCTCTGTAAAATCAGGATGGTAAATACCTTACAGGGTAATTAGATTCAAAACATAGAGAATCCCTCTAGGCAAAACCTTAAGTTACAAAAAGACACAAAAACAGGAATATCCATTCCATTCAGCACGGCTTATTTTCTCAGACATTTAAAGGAATCAGAATCTAACGCATCTCTAGCTAGATTACTTACTAGGTTCTAAGACTCCATTCCTGTTCTGGCCCGGGCAAAAGCATCACACAGACAGAGAGGCTTTGTTTCTCCCTCCCTCCCTCCCGCTTTTGAAAGTATCTTGTCTCCTCATTGGTCATGTGCCAGCAAGGTTATCCTAGCTTCTTAGAATCATAGAATATCAGGGTTGGAAGGGACATCAGGAGGTCATCTAGTCCAACCCCCTACTCAAAGCAGGACCAATCCCCAATTTTTCCCCAGATCCCTAAATGGCCCCCTCAAGGATTGAACTCACAACCCTGGGTTTAGCAGGCCAATGCTCAAACCACTGAGCTATCCCTCCCCCCCAACAGGTGAAAGAGTGTTTCTTCTGGCCAGGAGGGATTTTAAAGGTATTTACCCTTCCCTTTATATTTATGACAGATCCAGAAGCTCTTTATCCGGCAGTTACGTCCCAGGCAGACTGCGAAGAGCTACAAAACGATCTCACAAAACTGGGTGACTGGGCAACAAAATGGGAGGTGAAATTCAGTGTGGATAAATGCAAAGTGATGCACATTGGAAAACATAATCCTAACTATTCATATATAATGATGGGGTCTAAATTAGCTGTTACCACTCAAGAAAGAGATCTTGGAGTCATTGTGGAGCGTTCTCTGAAAACATCCACTCAATGTGCAGCGGCCGTCAAAAAAGAAAATAGAATGTTGGGAATCATCCAGAAAGGGATCAATAATATGACAGAAAATATCATATCACCTCTATATAAATCCATGTTACGTCTACATCTTGAATACTGCGTGCAGATGTGGTCGCCCCATCTCAAAAAAAGATACCTTGGAATTGGAAAAGGTTCAGAAAAGGGCAACAAAAATGACTAGGGGTATACAACGGCTTCCGTATGAGGAGAGATTAATAAGACTGGGACTTTTCAGCTTGGAAATGAGGTGACGAAGGGGGGAATATGATAGAGGTCTATAAAATCATGAGTGGAATAGAGAAAGTAAATAAGGAAGTGTTATTTACTCCTTCTCATAATACAAGAACAAGAAGCCACCAAATGAAATTAATAGGTAGCAGGTTTAAAACAAACACAAGAAAGTATTTTTTCATGCAACGCACTGTCAACCTCCGGAACTCCTTGCCAGAGGGTGTTGTGAAGGCCAAGACTATAAGGGGCTTCAAAAGGGAGCTAGATAGATTCATGGAAGATAGGTCCGTCAATGGCCATTAGCCAGGATGGGCAGGAATGGTGTCCCTAACCTGTTTGCCAGAAACTGGGATTGGGTGACAGGGCATGGATCACTTGAGGATAACCTGTCTGTTCATTCCCTTCGGGGAACCTGCCATTGGCCACTGTCGGAGGGCAGGATACTGGGCTGGATGAACCTTTGGTCTGACCCAGTACGGCCGTTCTTATGTTCTTACAGGAGATCCTAACAGCACAAACGCAGCAGCTGTTCCGTGCTCTGCAACGGGAGCTCACGCCCAAACGAAGACCTGACTAACGCACAGATCCAGGGGCTCCAAACTCTCCCCCTGCCCTGCGGCGCCAACACACCGCCAGAGAGAGAGAAGGGGCTGACATCTCCTCCCTGGGATGACACCTCCAATGACCTGCTTCCACAACAGATATGACCCGTTGCCATTGCGGATTGTGGGTGCAACTAGACTGGTGCTGACAACTTAGCCATAGGGAGCCAAGGACAAGCCGCACTCAGGAGTCCCAGGCCCTGGGGATAAACCCAGCAGGAAGACCCTTCTGGGAGCCATTAAAGGTCAAAGATCCAAGAAGCCCTTTCCCTTCACTTAATGCTGATGTCTGGGGGGGGGGGGGGGGGCGGTTAATTTACTCCCTCCACCAGTTATCAGCCTGCGCTCTGCACACAGGAATCCTGTCTGAAAACCCCACCCGGGGGGACCCGATGTCCCGATGTTATAGGGACAGTCCCGATTTGGGGGCTTTTTCTTATATAGGATCCTATTACCCCCCAACCCCAGTCCCAATTTTTCACACTTGCCCTCTGGTCACCCTAGCCCCACCCTGCCCTGAGAATGACCCGGCCTGGGCAGCGCCTGGCCCCGGGGATGCCCCGCAGCCCGGGAGCCGCACGGGGCCGCGAGGGGCTCGTCGGCGGGTGCAGCACCCATGGGTGCCGGTCCGAGCGGGGCCGCACCCCCCGGCTGGGGGCGGTCGGCGGGAGACGCCGGGGTCACCGCTCGGGTCAGGGGCGCTCCGCGCCCCACGGCACATTGTCCCCGCAGCCCCCGGCAGCGCCGGGCACAAGGGGGCCAGGACCCCCCCCCCCCGGTCACTATAGCAACGTCACTGATCCCTGTCAGCGACCGCTCAGTGCCGGGGGGGGCGCGGGGGGGGTCTCCCGACACCTCTGAACGCAGAGCCCAGAACTGCCCCCCCCGGCACCCAGCTCCCCCCACCCCCCCCGCACCGCCCCCCGACCCGGCTGCCCCCCGACCCCCAGCTCCCCCCGGCCCGGCTGCCCCCCAGCTCCCCCCCCCGCACCCCCCGGCCCGGGGGTCTCCCCCCGATGCTCACGGGATCGGGCCCCCGGCAGGGCTGCAGCCCCCAGCAGCGGCAGCAGGAGGCGCAGCGCCAGGGACATGCCCGGACCCCTCGCAGCGCGGCCGGACGCGGCCCCGGGACCCGAGAACGCTGCGGGGGGCGGAGCCAGCTCCTCCCGCGGCAGCCTCCGGCCTGCAGGGATTGGCTGGGGGGGAGCATCCCGCCAATAGCGACGCGGAGGCCTGGTGCCGTCACCGGTCGCTGGGCAGACCCGGGCGGGCGGCGAGGGGAAGCGAAAGTCTGAGCCGGGGGGGGAAACGGGGGATTTGGCGCCGCGGAGAACGTGGCCCCCGGGCTGCAGCGGATTCGCTCCGCCCGGCCCCGCCCCTCGCTCGCGGGGCCTCTGGCCTCACCGGAGTGTCCCGCTGGGGAGAGCCTGGGCGGCCCCGGCCCCGGGGACTACAACTCCCATGATGCCCCGGGGGGGGGAGGGGCCGGCTCAGCTGCGGGGGGCGCTCTCTGGGGAGGGGGGGCCCGGCTGCCGGGGGGGGCGCTGTCTGGGGGGGCTCAGATGTGGGGGGCGCTCTCTGGGGAGGGGGGGCCCGGCTGCGGGGGGGGCGCTGTCTGGGGGGGGCTCAGATGTGGGGGGCGCTGTCTGGGGGGAGGCCGGTTACTGGGGGGCGCTCTCTGGAGAGGGGGGGCCCGGCTGTGTGCGGGGGGCTCTGTCTGGGGGGGGCCCGGCTGCCGGGCTGCGGGGGGCCCTGTCTGGGGAGGGGGGGCCCGGCTGTGTGCGGGGGGTACTGTCTGGGGAGGGGGCCCAGCTGCGGAGGGGGCCCTGTCTGGGGAGGGGGGCCCGGCGGTGGGGGGTACTGTCTGGGGAGGGGGAGGCCCGGCTGCGGGGTGGGCGCTGTCTCGGGGGGGCCCAGTTGGGGGGGCGCTGTCTGGTGAGGGGGAGCCCAGATGTGGGGGGCACTGTCTGGGGGGAGGCCGGTTGCTGGGGGGGCACTCTCTGGGGAGGGGGGGGCCCAGTTGTGTGCGGGGGGCTCTGTCGGGTGAGGGGGGGCCCGGCTGTGTGGGGGACTCTCTCTGGGGAGGGGGGCCCAGCTGCGGGGGTGGGCCTTATCTGGGGAGGGGGCCCGGCTGGAGGGGGGCCCTGTCTGATGAGGGGGGGCCCGGCTGCGGGAGTGGCGGGGGGGTACTGTCTGGGGAGGGGGCCCAGCTGCGGGGGGGCTCTGTCTGGAGAGGGGGCCCGGCTGGAGGGGGGCCCTGTCTGGGGGGGGGCAGCTGTGGAGGGGCTCTGTCTGGTGAGGGGGGGCCCGGCTGCGGGGAGCGGCGGGGGGTACTGTCTGGGGAGGGGGGGTCCCGGCTGCGGGGGCCGCGGGGGAGTACTGTCTGGGGGAGGGGGGGCCCGGCTGCCGGGGGTGCTGTCTGGGAGGGGCCCGGCTGCCGGGGGGTGCTGTCTGGGAGGGGCCCGGTTGCGGGGGGGGGGCACTGTCTGGGGAGGGGGGGGCCTCGGCTGCCGGGGGTGCTGTCTGGGGGGGGGCCCGGTTGCGGGGGGGGGGCACTGTCTGGGTGTGGGGGGGGGCCCGGCTGCCGGGGGTGCTGTCTGGGGAAGGGGGGCCCCGGCTGCGTGGGGGGGGGGGGCGCTGTGTCTCTCCCAGGCCGTGCTGCAGGGTGACCCGCTGCCCGGACAGTGGTGGGACCGTCTCGGCTTTGGGGCATCGTCTCACATGGGCACCTATGGCCCCCCGGTCTCTCCCAGGCCCTGGCTGGTCCGGCCGCTGCTGCCAGGAAGCTGCCGGGGCCTGCGGGGCTTTGGTGGAGCAGGGAGCCCCGAGGCTGCGGGTGGCTTCCCGGGAGTCGGAGCAGAGACTGTTCCTGCTGCCTGCAGATCTGCGGGGGGCTCCGCGTCCTGTGCAGCGCCGAGCCCCGCCAGCCACACTGCGAGCAGCCGACCAGGAGAAGAGAGTGGCCACAGCTCACCACAGGCCCCACAAGGTGCCGCACCAACCCGACACTCCTTTACATTTGCCGTATCGGGGAAATTCACTGTATTGTCAGCATGGGCACCGACGGCCCTGCGAATAGTGTTTACCTCCTGTTTCCTGTAATTACTGTGTTGAATTGTGTGCGCCTGTGTGTTATTTCTTGGGAGCCTCCAAATATCTGGCAGGTAAGTGGGGGACTGGAACGCATGAGGAGAGGCTGAGGGAACTGGGGAAGAGAAGACTGAGGGGGATTTGAGCGCTGTTTTCAACTACCTGAAAGGGGGTTCCGAAGAGGATGGATCTAGACTGTTCTCAGTGGTAGAAGAGGACAGGACAAGGAGTAATGGTCTCAAGTTGCAGTGGGGGAGGTTTAGTTTGGATATTAGGAAAAACTTTTTCACGAGGAGGGTGGTGAAACACTGGAATGTGTTACCTAGGGAGGTGGTGGAATCTCCTTCCTTAGAAGTTTTTAAGGTCAGGCTTGACAAAGCCCTGGCTGGGATGATTTAATTGGGGATCGGTTCTGCTTTGAGCAGGGGGTTGGACTAGATGACCTCTTGAGGTCCCTTCCAATCCTGATATTCTATGATTCTACCCTGGTGTTAGAATTTCCCTCCTACGCTGCCCTGATGACCCTGCCAGGAAGGGGCACGGGGTGGAGGCACTGCCAAATAAATTCACATGGGAAGAAAATAAGGAAGTTGCACCCTGCTGAGCTGGAGGCAGGATACAGAAGAACCCAGGCCTGTCCATCAAGGCCTATACGGAGATTACCTCCTTTAGGGCTAACCTGGCGGAGGGGGGGCACTGTGATGCTGTGGAATGTGGGAGGTACTTCATCATATTGTTGATACCAGTATTATAAAATTGCGATGAATTGTGCGAGATATGCCATGTGAGGTATCTGTGAAAATGTTATGATTAGCTGTGACAAAGTGGGACTGTTCTTAATATTTCCCCTGAATCGTGTGGGGGTGCCTCAGTTTCTCCTATGCAGTTCTTAAGTATCTAGGTGGTGGGGTAAGGGCGTATGATCATTGCAGAGCCCTAGAGGGCAGGTGTGTGCAGGGATCTGGACACAGAGAATGGCCGACACCCTGTTTCCTGGCCACTGATGGCCTGGCCCTTCCCCCCTGCGAGGTGAGAGCTAAAGGGTTGGAGAACAAAGGAATCGGGTGACCTCCTGTCCCAGGAAAGGGACAAAGCCCAGAGGAGGAGGGGCTGGAGGGAGTTTCAGTTGGGGGTGGCTGGAGATATGGAGTGAAGTGCAGATGTGGTTGTCTGGCTCACTGCCCCCCCCAAAATGGACCCGGCTGAGGGGTCCTGTTCTCTGCACCTACAAGCTCTGTGTTAGACCATGTCCCTGTCGTCTAATAAACCTCTGTTTTACTGGCTGACTGGGAGTCACATCTGACTGTGAAGTTGGGGGGCAGGACCCTCTGGCTTCCCCAGGAGCCTGCATGGGCAGACTCGCTGTGGGAAGCGCAGGGAGGGGCAGAGGAGGCTGAATGCTCCGAGATCAGACCCAGGAAGGTGGAAGCTGTGTGAGCTGTGTGTCCTGAGGACAGGCTGCTCACAGAAAGGAGACTTCCCCAGAGTCCTGACTGGGGAGCAGTTCCAGAGCATCGCCCGGGGACTCCGTGACGTTAGCCAAGTATGATCATCTTATTGATACGTTTGTATCTCCTTTGTAGTGTGTGTTATAGATATGTAGGGTATATCTGTGTTTCCAAACTTGTGCTGGGTTTCTGGGTGACACCCCTACACAGACTGGCATCAGCACTGCCTGGCCGGTTCAATGGCCCATCGAGGATCATCATCTGTATAATGAACTCACTGAAAGGCCAGGGACTACACCTTCTGACTCAGCAGGACTTGTAGGGCCATGTCTATGGACAGGGGACTGTAAGGCTTTGTCTACACTCCCCAGCTTTTAGCGACACGGCTCTGTCACTAAAACTTTGGCAGTGTGAACTTTTTTTGTTGGCACTGTTGGCGACAAAAAATTTCCACCCCCTATGAGCGGGTTTGCATTGTCGACAGGACTGGGCTCGTGCTGACAAGGTGACATTCACACTGCTGCTTGCTGTGACAAAACTTTTGTCTTTCACAGGGGGGCTTTTTTAAGCACCAGGGAACAACAAAAGTTTTGTCGTTCACTTGGCAGCGTAGACAAGCCCTAAGGCCTTTCCATGCCTGTGTTCTGTAAGTTTGTGTTTGAGACACAGGAAGCACAAGCCACCTGGAAAAGGAACAGAAAGGGTAGCTGCATCATCTCCATTTTGTCATCATTCCTGCTCCTTATCTCTGGAGTGACTTTTCTACAAGCCGAAGCTCTGAAAAAAGGACTGAATGACCCATCCAAGCTGAGGATCTGTTCCAGAGGGATTTTCAAGTCAGCGAACTCACCAATACTGCTAAGAGCTTGATATACGGACCTTGAAGTTTCTGTATGTATCGGAGTGCTTTATCGTTTAACAACCCTCTTCTTTTTTCCTTATAATAAACCCTTCGTTTTAGACACTCAAGGATTGCCTGGCAGCGTGGCATTCTGCGTAAAATCCAACCTAATATTGAGCTGGCACGGGGCTGACCCTTTGGGGTCAGCAGAATATTCTGTATAGCGAGCAGAGTTTTTAAATAACTTTTCACTTTACTGGCCCTAGGTGCTGATTGGGAGCCAGACAACTGAAACAAAATGTGATTTCTTTTTTCAGCTTCTCGATTACCAGTATGGGGGATGAGAAGCACAGTTTATGACTGGTTGGTGAGTGTCATAAATATAAAGGGAAGGGTAAACCCCTTTAAAATCCCTCCTGGTCAGAGGAAAAATCCTCTCACCTGTAAAGGGTTAAGAAGCTAAAGGTAACCTCACTGGCACGTGACCAAAATGACTAATGAGGAGACAAGATACTTTCAAAAGCTGGCGGGAGGGAGAAACAAAGGGTCTGGGTCTGTCTGTGTGATGCTTTTGCCGGGGACAGAACAGGAATGGAGTCTTAGAACTTTTAGTAAGTAATCTAGCTAGGTAGGTGTTAGATTATGATTTCTTTAAATGGCTGAGAAAAGAGCTGTGCTGAATAGAATGACTATTCCTGTCTGTGTGTCTTTTTTGTAACTTAAGGTTTTGCGTAGAGCAATTCTCTATGTTTGAATCTAATTACCCTGTAAGGTATCTACCATCCTGATTTTACAGAGGTGATTCCTTTTTACTTCTATTAAAAGTCTTCTTGTAAGAAAACTGAATGCTTTTTCATTGTTCTAAGGTCCAAGGGTTCTGCTAAACCTTCTGCTGTGTGACGTGTTGCGTGTGTCGTGTGACGTGTTGTGTGTGTGACTTGTGTGTCGTTTTGTGTGTGTGAGACGTGTTTGTGCATGTTGTGGTCCATGTTGAGTGTGTGTGTGCCATGTTGTATGCCGTGTTGTGTGCATGTGATGGTGTGTGCCTTTTTGTGTGCATGTTGTGTGTGTCGGTGTCATGTGTTGTGTGAGATTTTTGAGTCTCGTGTCATATGCCATTTTGTGTGTCTTGTGTTGTGTTGTCTGTGTGTGTGTCGTGTTGTGTGTGGGTGTGTGATATTTTGTGAGCGATGTTTTGTGCATCGTGTTGTGTGTGTGTGTCACGTGTGCCGTTTTGTGTGTCACGTGAGGTATTGTGTGTCGTTTTGTGTGAGGGTGTCGGTGTCATGTGTGATTTCTGTGTCGCCTGCTGTTTTGTGCCTCGTCTCGTGTGTGTGTGTCTTTGTCAGTGTCCTGTGTTGTGTGTGTGTGAGAGACGTGTTTCTGTATGTGTGACGTGTTCTCTCTGGGTGTGTCAGTGTTGTCTGTCGTGTTTTGTGTGTGTGATGTTTTGTGTGTGATGTGTGTGTTGTCTTGGGTGGCCACACAGGGTAATGCACAAAGCATTCCCCTCATGGAGGAAGAGTGACACAACGTGGCCACTCAGGAGTAACACACAAACAATCCCCCCGCCCCCCCCCCCCCCCCCCGAGCAACAGTGATGTGTGTGGCCAATTCAGGTCATGCACAAACCATTTCCCTCATGGAGCAACAGTGACCCCGGGTGGCCCCTCAGGGTACTGCACAAACCATTTCCATCATGGAGCAACAGTGACACCAGGTGGCCAATTCAGATAATGCACAAACCATTTCCCACACAGAGCAACAGTGACAGGGGGTGGCCACTGCTACGAATTATACCTGACAGGTCACGCACACAAGCTGCTGCGAATTCTACCCGATGGGTCCCGCACAGTTCGAGTCTAGGCTGAGGCACACGAACGAAGTCCACAACGGCAGGGTTCCCAGAAATACTAAGTTTATTACGCTCGAGCTTGGTGCCCCCCTGCTCATCGGGGGGAACCCCGCAGGCAGGTTATACAGAGATTATAGACCTTTTAGCAAGGCACGTTGCCCTCGTGCATCGGAAACCTTAGCCAATAGACAAACCCTTCCCTTATCTACCACCTATCCCGGCTAGGTACATTCCCCGTGCTAAACCGTGACTTCAGCTACATTACATGGTCCTAAAGCAATGCACCAGGAACTTTTCTTATCAGGATGGGAGGCCCACAGCAAGGCCAGGAGGCAGGGAGTTAGGAACAGACAAAGAACAGAAACCGGGAGATAAAACAGGCTGGAGACAAGGGCAGGGGGCGGAGGATTTTCACAGGAATGCAGTATCTAAGAAACACTCCTCCTGGTGCATGATGTGCTTGCTTTTAGACAATGGTGGGCCCCAAACCAAAATGGAGTCACACATGCTAACTTTTCCTTCACACCCCTCAGGGTAATGCACCAACAATTTCCCTCGTGGAGCAACAGTGACACCGGGTGGCTAGTCCAGGTATTGCACAAATCATTTCCCTCCTGGCCCAACAGTGACAGTGGGTGGCCAATTCAGGTCATGCTCAAATCATTTCCCTCACAGAGCAAGAGTGACACCGGGCGGCGCCTTGGAGTAATACACAAATCATTGCCTCCCGGAGCACCCCTTGCACAAACTGAGTTTAATAATAATAATAATAATAATAAACAACAAATAGTTTCACTATCAAAGGCAGATTTTCAGTGATTATAAGGGATAGCAAACAGAAGAAGGCAGATTACTAAGCAAATACAAATACACACACATACTAAGCCGAAGATCTTAAAGAGACTGGATTCAAGAAGTAATTTCCCATCCTAAATGTCTTTTGGCAACTTGAAGAGTTTCTGTACTTTAGACCTCCCGTTGTTTCTCTTTACAGACTAGACTCCTGTCTTAGTCTGGACTTCCCCCTTCTCATCTCCTTTGTCTCTTCAGGTACTTTCAGCAGCCTTTCTACTGCCCTGCATGATTTTCGTCCACTCCGACTTCTCCATGGCTCCCGAGACCTCACCTGTGGGAATGCACACCTACCCGTGTCCTACAAAGGGAGACGGCACCAGGAGAGCAGAGGAGAGAGAGCGAGTTGGCGAACACACGAGAAGACGGCGAGTGCGGACGAGGAACTGGAAGCGCCGACCTGGCAGCCGGGTCTGCAGCGGGCAGAGAGCGGAGGCCTGGTTCCGCCTCCTTGGAAAGAGGCCCAAGCGGCTCAGGCCCCTCCTGCCGCGTTCCCCTCCGGCGAGAGCTCCGGCACCATTCCTGGCCAGAGCCGCTGCGAGAGCCGAGCCGGAGCCCTCGCTCCCCAGCGCTCGACGGGGGCTGGGAATCTCGCCCTCGGCCCTGCCGCCCTCTTCCCTCCCGCCCACACCGGCCCCACGCGCCGCCCAGAGACCGAGTTCCCCCGACCGTCCCCGCTCCGCTCTCGCCCCCGCGGGGGGTCGTCTCCGGGGCTGGGATTTCGGTGTCGTGTCCTCTGCCGTCTTGTGTGTCGTGTGACGTGTCGTGTCGTGGGCGTGTGAGACATCGTGTGTGTCAGTGTGTAAGACGTCGTGAGTCGGCAGGTGTGTGTGTCGGTGGGTGTGGGCATGTGGTGTGTGGGCGTATGTGAGAGAAGTTGTGTGTGTGTGTGTGAGAGACGTCGTGTGTCTTGTGTGTGTGTGTGTGTCAGTCGTCGTCTGTAGTGTGTGTCGGTGTCGTGTGTAAGACGTCGTGTGTGTGAGACGTCATGTGTTATGTGTGTCAGTGTCGTGTGTGTCGTGTGTGTGTCGGTTTCATGTGTGTCAGTATCGTGTGTCGGCATGTGAGTGGTCTGTGTCTGTCGGTGTGTGTGTGATGGCATCTGTGAGACATGTCATGTGTTGGTGTGTGTGTGTGTGTCGGCGTGTGTGAGAGACGTGTCTCTGTGTGTGAGAGGTTGTGTGTCGTGTGTGTGTGAGACGTGGTTGTGTGTGTGTTGTCTTGAGTGTTTTGTTCAGTGTGTGATGTGTTGTGTGGCAGTGTTGTGTGTGATTTGTGTGTGTGTGACGGGTTGTGTGTCGTGTTGTGCGCGCGTGCGACGTCTCCCATGATCACGCAGTTTCCATGAGTATTTACTTCATTAAAAACATTAAAGCGGGCTCGATCCATATCCACATGAGATCCCGGCGGTCTCTAGCACACTCCAAGCACTATCCCAGGGGAGGCTCGAGTCGTTTTCTTCCCCAATGTCATTTTTGCCCAGACGGACTCTGTCTTATCCATTCCATCGCTTCTTATTGCTTTACATTCGACCTCCTCATTGATAGACAATGCTACTCCACCACCTTTACCTTTATTTCGGTCTTTCCTAAACAGCACAGACCCTTCAATACCCGTAGTCCAGTCGTGACGACTATTGCACCCTGTTTCTGTTATCCCGAGAATATCTGGTTTCACTTCCTGCACCAGTACCTCTAGTTCCTCCATTTTGTTACCTAGGCTCCTCGCATTGCTGTACAAACATCTTCATTTTTGCTGTTTGGCCTCGCTCACGTTCTTTACCCAATGAGGCACGGTCATTCTACAGCCAGCAGAACCTATTAGACTGGTATCCACACTGCCCTTCCTCCTTATAGCCATTCTCCTACCCACGGCTGTATCCTTTCTTACTTTCTTTTCTTCCCTCTCAAGGCTAAAATCCGGCGTGGAGATTACCTGGACATCCCCCAACCAACCATCTCCCCCAGATTCCTAGTTTAAAGCTCTCTTAATTAGTTGTGCCAGCCTCTATCCTAGAAGTCTATTTCCTTCCCTACTCAGATGAAGTCCATCCCGAGAGAACTGTCCTCTGTCCAGGAATGCCTCCCAGTGGCCATTCATCCCAAAGCCCTCCTTCTAGCACCACTGCCTGAGCCATCTGTTGATAGTCATAATCTTGTCACACCTTTGTTGCCCTTCTCCAGGAACAGGCAAAATCCCACCACAGATCACCTGAGCCTCAATTTCCTTAAGCGTCTTCCCCAGCCTAGCACAGTCTCCCTTAATCCTTTCCAGCGAAAATCTAGCTGTATCATTTGTTCCCACATGAAGGATAATTAGGGGATTCTTTCCCGTTCCCTTTAGGATCCTTTTCAACCTCAGATCTACATCCCGTATCTTAGCACCTGGAAGACAGCACACCCTTCTATTCTCTGGATCAGCTCTGGTTACAGGCCTGTCTAGTCTTCTCAGTAAAGAGTCCCCGATCACATAGCCCTGCCTTTCCCTGGTGACGGTGCTATTCTCCAGTCTACCCCTGTTCCCTCTGGCTGCAAGTTCTTTCCATTCCTATTCTCTCTTTTAATCCTCTTCAACCCATCCTGTATCCTCCTGGGGCTCATATTTGGTGTAGTCTCCATTGACTCTTCCCTTTTTCCTATAGGACTAGCCGCTCTTCTCTTCCTCCTTGCCCCTCCACCTTCAGTGATTACCTGTTGAGCCCCTTCTTCATTTTCCAACTCTCCAAACCTATTCCTGAGCTCTATTTCTCCTTCACTAGCCCGTCTTCTCCTCTGCCTGGTTTTTTTAGTCCCATGCTTCCACTGACCACTTCCCTCGCCCAGCTGTCTCCCCTCAGAATTCCTCAGTCCTGCTTCCATCTGCAAGTCAGAGCTTTTCCCTTCAGATACCTCATGTCTTTGCTCCATCATCTGCTCAAACCCCTTTCTAAACTCAACCAGACTTTCCATGTGCTTCTCCAAACCTAACATCTTCTCCTCCATCAGCTCGAGCAGACGGCATTTCATGCAGACAAAACTCTTACCAGGTCCCCCCTCCAAGATCATGGACATACGGCAGCTTCCACAGCCAGTCATCTCCATTGTGTCTTCCACGACATGAGTCACTCCCACCGCTGCCTCCGTGTCTGTCATCGCCTTCCCACCTAAATCCTGTTCACCTGGGAAACACCCACCCCCCACCCCCCACAGCAACAACAAACCCCAGACAAGCACCACAAGACAAACTCCCCCTCAGACTCCCCTGTTTACAGCCCTGTTTGCTGGCTCCTGTGCCACGGCCTGACTGGCTGGCTCCCTTCATAGGACCCCGAGTCAGAAAAGCCCCGGCCCCGAATCAGGGCTCAGCTTCTCCCCCAGCACAAAGCCCCCACAAGCCTCGACACGTACACACAATACCAACTCACAACCAAATACTAACACCTTCTCCCCCACACCATTCACAGCTGTTGGTGGGTCTTGGGGAAACCCTGGTGGACCAGCGGGGGGGTGTCTGACGGGGTGGGTGCGGGGGCAGGGGGCAGGGAGGGGGCCCAGCTGGGAGGTGGAGGGGTCTGTGTGGTGGGAGCTGTGGGAGGGTAGGGGATGGATTTGTGCTGTGGGAGGAGGAGAGGGGGGTTGTGGACAGGGGGCGATTGGGTTGTCGGGATGGGGACTGGGTCTGGGAGGGATGTGGGGGAGGGAGAGGCTATAGGGGACTTGGATCGGGGACTTGGGTCAATGGCATGGCTGTGGCTGTTGGGTTGGGTTGGGTTGGGAGGGGCAGCACGATGGCCACCCCCAGGGGGACACAGCTTCGCTGTGGGGGGCTGTAGGGAGGGGAGGGGTCTGTAGGGTGGGGCGGCTGCAGCCTGGCTTGGGGCGAGGAGGACAGTAGGGGCAGGGGGGGATTGTGGAGGGGCTCAGCAACACTGGGGCATGGGGGCTGGTCGGGGCGGTCAGGGGGTGGGGAACAGGGGGTTGACTGAGGGCAGGAGGTCCCGGGGCGGTCAGGGAGAAGGGGCGGTTGGATGGGGCAGGGGTCCTGGGGGGCAGGCAGGAAGGAGGGGGGGGTTGGATGGGGCAGTGTGGGGCTATTAGGGGCAGGGGGATCTGGAGCCCCTCAGGGAACAGAGGGGTTGGATGGGGCCGGAGGCCCGGGGTGGCCGTCCAGTAGCGAGAAGTGGGGGTCGGATGGGGGCGGGGGCCGGGCCATGCCTTGCTGTTTGAGGAGGCCCAGCCTCCCCTCACTGTCCCTCCATACAATTTCTGAAACCCGATCCGGCATCAGGCCAAAAGTTTCCTGCCCCTGGCTTAGGGCCTGATTCATGCAAAGACCCATTGGGAGTGTGTGAACATTGCCCCATTTCTGAAACTGGAAACAACCCCCTGCACAGGGCTGGGAAAACAGAGCAGAGCGCTGGAGCCTGAACCCCCTCGTCAGAGACTGCGATGAAATCCTCTCAGGCATTGGCATCCTGACAGCAGGAGTATCTGGCTGTGTCGACTCTCTCCTCCGGCCCTGAGCGACCAGCACCCCGAGCCAATGCCTGAGATGACGGGGCGTCCAGGATTTCCAGGTTTATGGATCTTGGGTAGCAGATAGAAGACCCCTGGTTGGGATTCCAGGGGTGGGTCTGTGCAGATTTGTTCTTGTGCTTTTTCAGGGAGTTTCTTGAGCAGATGGTGCAGTTTCTCTTGGTCACCCTGAGTGGGATCAGAGGGGATTGGGCTGTAGGATGTGGAGTTGGAGAGCTGCCGAGCAGCCTCTTGTTCATATTCCAACCTATTCAGGATGACGACAGCACCTCCTTTGTCAGCCTTTTTGATTCGGATGTCAGAGTTGTTCCTGAGGCCGTGGACGGTGTTGTGTTCTGCACGGCTGAGGTTATGGGCCAAGTGATGCTGCTTTTCGACCACTTCAGCCCGTGCTTGTCGGCTGAAGCACTCGAGTTGAAGTCCAGTCTGCTGTTTCGACCTTCAGGAGGAGTCCAGGCAGAATCCTTTTTGTCGTGTTGGTAGGAAGGTTTCTGTGGATTAGTGTGTTGTTCAGAGGTGTGTTGGAAATATTCCTTCTGTTGGAGACGTGGAAAGTCGGATTCCAGGTCACCGCAGAACTGTATCATGTTGGTGGGGGTGGAGGGGCAGAAGGAGAGGCCACACAAGACACCCACTTCCTGCACACTACAGTGCTAATAAGAGATGGTCACATAAACACCAGCCTATCCTGGACCACTATACTTACCTACATGCCTCCAGCTTTCATCCAGACCACATCACACGATCTGTTGTCTACAGCCAAGCTCTAAGATACAACCGCATTTGCTCCAATCCCTCAGACAGAGACAAACTCCTCTAGGATCTCTATCAAGCATTCTTCAAAATACAATCCCCACCTGCTGAAAGGAAGAATACCCAGAAGTCACCTACTCCAGGACAGGCCCAACAAAGAAAGGAACAGAACGCCACCAGCCATCAGCTTCAGCCCCCAACTAAAAGATCTCCAGGGCAGGATCAAGGATCTACAATCTATTCTGAAGGACGATCCCTCAATCTCACAGATCTTGGGAGACAGGCCAGTCCTCCCTTACTGACAGCCCCCCAACCTGAAGCAAATACTCGCCAGCAACCACACAACAAAAACACTAACCCAGGAACCTATCCTTGCAACAAACCCATTGCCAACTCTGTCCAAATATCTAGTCTAGGGACACCATCCTCGGACCTAATCACATCAGCCACACCATCAAATGTGCCCAAATACATTTGTTAGTCTCTAAGGTGCCAGAACTACTCCTCGTTTTGTTTGTTTTTTGCTGATACAGACTACACTCTGAACTAAATGATTGCATCTCTCCCCAAAAGAGACCTATAAGAACAGAGAACACCCTGGAGACCAGGCCTTTAAACGTTAGGAAACATCAGAGTTAAGGTGACGTGTACATACTTTGCGCAGTGCTGTTGTGCATGTGTGTTATGATACAGACTCACAAGTGTGGCCTTGGGGTCAATTCCCTGCCCCCCACAGCATCAATTTCCTCCAGACTCCCAAGGGAATTGGTGCTTCCTCCATCCCTTGATGAGATGCCTTTCTGGAGTCTGCTTTCGTCCAAAACTCACTACTGCGCCGTGCAGGAGGCCTATGATGTGTAGGGGGGCCAGATGAGATGATCTAACAGTCTCTTCTGGCCTTCAAGTCTCCAAATCTTTGCAAAACCGAGTGCAGCACATTGACCATCCTCTGATGGTTCCACGTGTGGCCTGCGTGAACCCTTGCACGACCACTGAGTGTGTGGGGGTGACCCAGGGGGAGCAGCTCAAACACGCACAGGAGCCGGCTCGGGGCAGGACATGAGCCCTGCAGGGCAGGGGTGGGGGTGGCAGTGACATCACAAGGGCCTTTTGCAGCACTCAGATGATTGGTGAAAGGCGGTTGGGAGGCGGTGACCTCACAGAGAGTCCACGACAACGGCCAGGGAGGACAGGCTGCAGGGCAGGGGGATCTCAGAGACCCCCGGGGCTTTGCTGCAGGGAGTCTCCTTCTTGAGGTGTCTCCTTGAGGACTGAGAGAGAATTCAGGGTCTCGTATGTGAGCGCGAGGTGGAGCCTCTCTGGAGTTTTCTCCTTTCCCACTGCTCATTGAGCGAGAAGACAGACGTCCCTGTGGAGAAGGGAAGAGCCCCAGAGAGGGTTGGTACCGAGGCAGCCTGATCCACCCGGTGCTGGCCCAATTCTCGGCATGGAAAACAGGAGGTTAAGGTGGGACAATTTTCCCCCAGCTAAGCCTTTGGCCCTTCGAGTCCTTGGGGTTTGACTTTTTTGGTTTCCCTTTTCCTGCTTCCCTCCCTCCACTGGCAAGGAGAGGGCTGCTCTGTAGCCCTCATGGTGGGAGGCCTCCCAAAGAGTTGGGACAGGAAGCGTGCTCTGAGAGTGATCCTCACCGGTGACCTGAGCCATCCCTGGGCCATCTGGGGAACCCTCAGCCCACCGCCAGAGTCTCCACGCTGATTGGCTGAGCAGGGGGTCTCGTGGCAGGGAGGAGATTCAGGACTTTGTTGTTGTCGTATAAGGCCCAGCAAATAAGCCAGAACCAATCATCTGCTTGGTGAATTGTTCTCCCCCTTGCTGCTGATTGTCTCTGAGCCGTTCCTGGTTCTCGCTGGTGTTCTTGTGCTTCTAAAAGACTTGCTGAAGAATCAGTATTGAATGGTTGTTGGTCTGTAGCTCATTGCAGGTCCCTTTATTCTGATCATTCAGTGTGTGAAACTCCAGACTGATCATAGAATCATAGAATATCAGGGTTGGAAGGGACCTCAGGAGGTCATTTAGTCCAACCCCCTGCTCAAAGCAGGACCGACCCCCAACTAAATCATCCCAGCCAGGGCTTTGTCAAGCCTGACCTTAAAAACTTCTGAGGAAGGAGATGCCACCACCTCCCTAGGTAACGCATTCCAGTGTTTCACCACCCTCCCAGTGAAAAAGTTTTTTTCCTAATATCCAACCTAAACCTCCCCCACTGCAACTTGAGACCATTACTCCTTGTAATGTCATCAGCTACCACTGAGAACAGTCTAGATCCATCCTCTTTGGAACCCCCTTTCAGGTAGTTGAAAACAGCTATCTAATCCCCCCTCATTCTTCTCTTCTACAGACTAAACAATCCCAGTTCCCTCAGCCTCTCCTCATAAGTCATGTGTTCCAGTCCGCTAATCATTTCTGTTGCCCTCCGCTGGACTCTTTCCAATTTTTCCTCATCCTTCTTCTAGTGTGGGGCCCAAAATTGGACACAGTACTCCAGATGAGGCCTTACCAATGTCAAATAGAGGGGAACGATCACGTCCCTCGATCTGATGGCAATGCCCCTACTTATACATCCCAAAATACCATTGGCCTTCTTGGCAACAAGGGCACACTGTTGACTCATATCCAGCTTCTCGTCCACTTTCACCCCGAGGTCCTTTTCTGCAGAACTGCTGCCTAGCCATTCGGTCCCTAGTCTGTAGCGGTGCATGGGATTCTTCCGTCCTAAGTGCAGGACTCTGCACTTGTCCTTGTTGAACCTCATCAGATTTCTTTTGGACCAATCCTCCAATTTGTCTAGGGACCTCTGTTTCCTGTCCCTACCCTCCAGTGTATCTACCTCTCCTCCCAGTTTAGTGTCATCTACAAACTTGCTGAGGGTGCAATCCACACCATCCTCCAGATCATTAATGAAGATATTGAACAAAACTGGCCCCAGGACCGACCCTTGGGGCACTCCGCTAGATACCGGCTGCCAACTAGACATGGAGCCATTGATCACTATCCGTTGAGCCCGACAATCTAGCCAGCTTTCTATCCACCTTATTGTCCATTCATCCAGCCCATACTTCTTTAACTTGCTGGCAAGAATACTGTGGGAGACAGTGTAAAAAGCTTTGCTAAAGTCAAGGAACAACACATCCACTGCTTTCCCCTCATCCACAGAGCCAGTTATCTCATCATAGAATGAAGATTAATTTGAAAGTCGGGACACCTGGGTCCTGTTCCCAACTCTATCCCGACAGGTTGTGTGATGGAAGACAAGGCTCTTCACCTTTCTCAGCCTTCGTTTCTCCCTCTGTCAGTTGGGGAGAACAATCTTCTCACACCTGCCTCCCGGTGGGGGGAGGCTGGGGAGCTGTGGGGACCTGTTTGAGAGCGTCACTCGGAGCAGTGTATCGTAGGAGGTGTCCTATCAGGTTGAGTCATTCCAGAGGATGATGTCGGGCAGCAGAACCCCGTTTTCCCAAGCTGGCGTGACACAGCTTTGCATGGGAACCGAACCAAGGGCGCGCACAGGTCCAGAAGCCGGCGATGTCTACTTTGGCCGCTAGGTGGCGCTGCAGGCTCCCACTTCCCCCTTCTCCTGGTCAGCGCAATGGGGGTTAGTCCCCCCAAAAAGAACGCCCGTCTCGCTTTGAACGTTCCTTGACGTGCACCCTGTGGGCTGTCGGGATACGTGTCCAAAAGTTGCAGGGCTTGTTTCATGGTCTCCACAACGACAATCTTTCTTCCTTTTTAGACGTGACGACCTTTTTGGTTTAGATCCTTGATTATTTGGGGACTTATCCCGGAAGACCCAAAGTATTTGGGACATAAGACTTGTCTTGAAGGGCACACAGGGCTAAATTGTTTTTGGCCATAGCAGGTTACTTGTCCCAAGAATGACGTCAATCCCCCTTCAAAAGAAGCCCCAAATGAGCTGTTACCAGAATTGCCCTTTACCTTGGGGTACGCCTATTTGTTAGGGTTACTCTTCTGGTGTGGGGGAGATTCTGCAATTCTGTCAATGTGCTGCTTTTGTCACTTGTGTTTTCCTATGGATCGCTACTCCTTCCTTCTGCAAGTTCCCTCCCAATGGAGCTACCCTGCAGGACCTCGGTTCCCCAGGGCTGGGGTCTTCCAGCTCTCAAATCTGATGAACACACACACACACACATGAACATAGCATGTCAGAGAGGACTGGGTATTCAGCACTCACAAGCTGACCCCTTATGTGTCCCTGGACTCAGTCGGCTGGATTGAACAGCAATTTAAAGCAATTTAAAGCAATTTAATTTTAATTGTCCTCATATGACCTTGGTCTCACAGGGCTGGACTGAGCAACAGCTTAATCGGCCACCCTCCTATGCCCCAGGTTCAGCACCTCACTATCCCCACCTTCACACCACAACCATTCTGCTAGTAACCCACTTCATGAGCAAATCCCACAGGATTTTTGGGGCTGCAGGGATCTTTAGCTTCAGGACAAGGAGTGTTGCTGCAGAGTGAATGGAGAAGCCAAAAACACCCACGGAGGTGTGGGAGGGGGGTAAGGGGGAGAGCAATCAGCTTAACCATGAAAGTTATTTATTTCCAAGGTGTAACCTTACAAGGGGAGCCAAACAAAGAAAACCGTTCCAAGATTAAATCTAACTTCAATTTGATTACAAAAGTTAGGGCTAGCAAACGATAACTGATCACATAAGGCAGGGTCAGGAGGCTATACCTAGAGAGAGACAGAGGCACAGAAAGAGACAGATGGATCTCAGCACTCCTTGAAGCTGGAATCGATCAGGGTTCCCAGGTGGCCTTGGTAGCTGAGGGACCGGAGAGCTGGAGCCAGGCAGAGCCCCCAGCACAATCAGTCAGGAAAAGCTAATGAGGAGGACTTGTGGCACCTTAGAAACTAACCAATTTATCTGAGCATAAGCTTTCATGGGCTAAAGCCCACTTCATCACATGCATGGAGTGGAAAATATAGAAGGAAGATATATATGTGTATAGAGAGAACATGAGAAAATGGGTGTTGCCATACCAGCTCTTAACGAGACCATTCAATTAATTGGGCTATTAGCAGCAGGAGAAAAAAACACTTTTGTTGTGATACCTTAATCAATTGGTCTCATGAAGAGTTAGAATGGCAACTCCCATTTTCTCATGTTCTCTATGTGTATATATATATATACAATATGATGGGGGCTAATTTAGCTACAACTAATCAGGAGAAAGATCTTCGAGTCATCATGGATAGTTCTCTGAAGACGTCCACGCAGTGTGCAGCGGCAGTCAAAAAAGCAAACGGGATGTTAGGAATCATTAAAAAAGGGATAGAGAATAAGATGGAGAATATCTTATTGCCCTTATATAAATCCATGGTATGCCCACATCTTGAATACTGCGTGCAGATGCGGTCCCCTCATCTCAATAAAGATATGCTAGCATTAGAAAAGGTTCAGAAAAGGACAACTAAAATGATTAGGAGTTCAGAACGGGTCCCGTATGAGGAGAGATTAAAGAGGCTAGGACTTTTCAGCTTGGAAAAGAGGAGACTAAGGGGGGATATGATACAGGTCTATACAATTATGAGTGGTGTGGAGAAAGCGAATAAGGAAAAGTTATTTACTTGTTCTCATAATATAAGAATTAGGGACCACCAAATGAAATGAATGGGCAGCAGGTTTAAAACAAATAAAAGGAAGTTCTTCACTCAGCGCACAGTCAACCTGTGGAACTCCTTGCCTGAGGAGGTTGTGAAAGCTAGGACTATAACAGGGTTTAAAAGAGAACTGGATAAATTCATGGAGGTTAAGTCCATTAAGGGCTATTAGCCAGGATGGGTAAGGAATGGTGTCCCGATCCTATGTTTGTCAGAGCGTGGAGATGGATGGCAGGAGAGAGATCACTTGATCATTACCTGTTAGGTTCACTCTCTCTGGGGCACCTGGCATTGGCTACTGTTGGTAGACAGGATACTGGGCTGGCTGGACCTTTGGTCTGATCCAGTATGGCCATTCTTACATTCTTATGTTCTTGTGTTTTCAAACAACAGGTCTTGGTTTTGTTTTGGTGTTTCTCCTACCTGTCCACATTTTCATCAGCACCCTTTGGGAGCTCCCCTTCTTAGGGTGGCTAAAAATCACAACTAAAATTTTTATTTAAATTATGACATTTAAATATTGGGTTCTTATCTATCTTATCTTCTCTTCTCTTCCATTTTATGGTCTTAAATTGTCAACATGGATGTTTTCTACTTGTTCGTTTTTTTCGTTTCCAAAGTGTTAATAAGATTTCGGATTTTATGGCCGGTATAAAAAAATTGCTATTGTAAATTACTGAGAGTTTAAATAACTTTTTATTGTTAAAACAAAATTGTTTTACTGTTGAAGTGACAGATTTTATGCCACCACATGACAAGTTCTTAATGAAAATACACTGAGTTCCTGATGCGGCAAATGCTCACTGAACTTCGAACCATGGGGCTGTTTCCGTGAGTAAAGTTCTGTGTCCAAGTGTCTGCAGGACCCAGGAATTAATTTTCAATATTTGGATTTTTGCATATAGCAATTTTATAAATCATGAGACCCAGTGGCTGGGAGGTGTGGGGGCTGCGGGCTCTGGGGTGGGGCTGGGGATGAGGAGTTTGGGGTGCAGACAGGGCAGGATTAATGCAGGGGCTCTAGGGGCTGCAGCCTGGGCTAAGGGGGACTCCGCAAAAAGATCTCCAGGCTGCCAGAAGTGCAGATCTTTTGGTGGGGCCCCCTTAGCCCGGGACCCTGGACTGCGGCCACTAACGTCCCTGCATCCGGCCCTTCCTAGCGGGGAGCAGGGAGGCGGCTTCGTGCACTGCTGTCCCTCCCCCACCGTGCTGGGCTGGAGCTGGAGCTGTGAGTGTCTGGAAGCTCCGCCCACCCGCTGCCCTCGCCTGCAGGCTCCACCCCCACAGCTCCCATTGGCCGGGAACCGCAGCCAATGGGAGCTGTGGGGGCGGTGCCTACAGGCAGACGCAGGGCAGCACAAGGCGCAACCTTCCCCCCCCGGGGCCGCAGCCAGGGACATCCGTGCCGTGCCGGCAGCTGCAGGGTCACTCCGGGAGGAGCAGCGCAGGGCCAGGGCAGGCAAGGAGCCTGCCTCAACCCCAGTGCGCCCCCAAATGGGAGCTGCCCCAGGCAAGCACCCCGCACCTCACGCCCCAGCCCTGAGCCCCCTCCTGCACCCTAACTCCCTCCCAGACCCCCACCCCAACCTCCTGCCCTGAGCCCCCTCCTGCACCCTAACTCCCTTTCAAACCCCATACCCCCACCCCAACCTCCTGCCCTGAGCCCCCTCCTACACCCTAACTCTCTCCCAGACCCCCACCCCACCCCAACCTCCTGCCCTGAGCCCCCTCCTGCACCCTAACTCCCTCCCAGACCCCCACCTGAACCTCCTGCCCTGAGCCCCCTCCTGCATCCTAACTCCCTTTCAAACCCCATACCCCCACCCCAACCTCCTGCCCTGAGCCCCCTCCTGCACCCTAACTTTCTCCCAGACCCCCACCCCAACACTCTTGCCCTCAGCCCCCTCCCGCATCCTAACTCCCTCCCAGAGCACACCCCAAATTCCTGCCCTGAGCCCCCTCCCACACCCTAACTCCCTTTCAGAGCCCAGCCCCACCCCAACCTCCTGCCCTGAGCCCCCTCCTGCACCCTCACTCTCTCCCAGACCCCCACCCCAACACTCTTGCCCTGAGCCCCCTCCCGCATCCTAACTCCCTCCCAGAGCCCACCCCAAATTCCTGCCCTGAGCCCCCTCCCACACCTTAACTCCCTTTCAGAGCCCAGCCCCACCCCAACCCCCTGCCCTGAGCCCCCTCCCGCATCCTGTCTCCCAGACCCCCCATCCTGACCCCAACCTCCTGCCCTGAGCCCCCTCCCACATTCCAAACCTCTCATCCCCAGCCCTGCCCCAGAGCCCGCACCCCCAGTCGGCCCCCTCACCACCTTCTGCACCCACCCCCCTGCCTCAACCTGCAGCCCCTCCTGCGCTCTGAACCCTGCATTTTTCACCACAGCCTGGAGCCTGGGGGCCACAAAATCGAATAGCCCTGGGCCCAAAGAGGCTGCGCGGGGGCTCGGGCCAGAGGACCCCCAAGTTTTCTCCCCACCAGCAGCACGGTGCTCCGGGGGAAGGGGCCTCTCTCCCTTGCCGGGTGCTGGCAAGAGGGAGCTCTGGGGCCAGGAGAGAGGCCTGCGGCAGCCCTTCATCCCCAGCTGGCTCCCCTCCCATCTACCCCTCTCCTCTCCAGGCCCCTGCTGCGTGGCCCTTCATCGCTGGTGTGCGAGCGCGTGGCTGAGAGGGAACTTAGACTCCAACCCCCTGCTCGAAGCAGGGCCAAGCCCAACTAAATCAACCCAGCCAGGGCTTGGTCAAGCCGGGCCTTAAACACCTTGAAGGAAGGAGATTCCACCACCTCCCGAGGGAACCCATCCCAATGCTTCACCACCCTCCTAGTGAACTAGTGTTTCCTAACATCCAACCACGACCTCCCCCACTGCAACTGGAGACCATTGCTCCTTGTTCTGTCATCTGCCACCACTGAGAACAGGCGAGCTCCATCCTCTTCAGGTCCTTGAAGGCTGCTCTCAAATCCCCCTCGCTCTTCTCTTCTGCAGACTAAATAACCCCAGTTCCCTCAGCCTCTCCTCATCCGTCATGTGCTCCAGCCCCCTAATCATTTTCATTGCCCCTGTTGGACTCTCTCCAATTTGTCCACATCCTTTCTGTAGTGGGGGGCCCAAAACTGGACACAGTACTCCAGGTGTGGCCTCACCAGTGCGGAAGAGAGGGGAAGAATCATTTCCCTCGATCGGCTGGCAATGCTCCTACTAATGCAGCCCAATAGGCCATTAGCCTTCTTGCTGTTAGCCTTCATGTCCAGCTTCTCGTCCACTGTAACCCCAGGTCCTTTTCTGCAGAACTGCTGCTTAGCCAGTCGGTCCCCAGCCTGTAGCGGTGCATGGGATTCTTCCGTCCTAAGTGCAGGACTCTGCACTTGTCCTTGTTGAACCTCATCAGATTTCTTTTGGCCCAGTCCTCCAGTTTGTCTATCCAGCATAGGGGTAGGGTCCAACTTTTCATTTCTACTTGATAGCATGTTATTTAATAAAATGGATACATTCAGGAGCAATAATGGTCTCCATGAGGTTTGAAATGCAATGTCCTGAGCTTGGCCTTGGGGTGACAATTTATTTGTGACTTTCCTGCTGTGAAGGAGGAGGAATAACATGGGTCTGGATTTCTCAGATTCATTCATCTGCAGAGGAGAAGAATGTGAGAATGGGCCTTCATGGGGTGAGATGGGACCTTCAGGGAAGTCTCTTGACGTGTTTCTTTTAAATTACAGAGTCTAGCAGGGCTCTGCTGTTTATTCCCTGCAGGTATCATGCATTCCTAGGTCTGGAAGGTTTAGCTCAGTGGTTCTGAACCCGCGGCCCGTGGGCCACTTGCAGCCCAATCAGCACACAGCTGTGGCTCATGTGACATCCTGAGGGGCATTCAGGTACTATCTGTGTTGTGTGGATGCAGCCCACATAAGGAGGGAGCTCAGGATTGGGGCAGAGGGTTGGAGTGCTGGGCGTGAAGGCTCTGGGGTGGGGTTGGGGCTGAGGGGTTTGGGGTGCAGGAGGGGGCTCAGGACTGGGGCAGAGGGTTGGGGTGCGGGGAGTGAGGGCTCCTGCTAGGGGTGCAGGCTCTGGGGTGGATCCAGGGGTGAGGGGTACAGGCTGCAGCGGGGAGTGAGGAGTCCCCCCAGCCCTCTCTCTGTGCAGCAGCCTGGGGCCAAGGGAGAGGCACCTCTCCCTGCCTGCATGGCCTTGATAGCCTGCTGCACAGCCACGCGGCTTAGAGGGAACTTAGGTAGCTGCCAGGCAGCATGAAGGAAACACCACTGAGTGGTGCGATCCCCACCGTCATTGATACAAACAGGCTGCTCCATGTGTCACGGAAGTCACACAGCCAGACAGCTTTGGACGGGTTGGGAGACACCCCCAGTGATGCCCTGGATGTATGGCTGAAGGAGGAGGAGGAGGAAATTGGGCAGTTACCTCTGCATGACATTTTCCTGGAGTGGCTTCCCTGGGTGGAGTGCCATATCTGGGCTTGGCCGACTAGCATGGGCTGGAGGGGCAGGAGAGTGCTGCAGAGCTGGGAGGAACGGCTGTGGGAACCGGCCGTGGGGAGGTTGAAGTGTAGGTTCCTGGAGACCTGTGCAGCGCCCAGCCCGGAGCTGCAGGGGTGGAGTCCTGACACGAGAGTTCCCCTCGGCACCAAGAAGCATGTGGCCAGGGCCAGTCTTAGGGCAGGGCAGTGTGGGCCCCTGCCGAGAGTGCTGTAGCCAGGGGGCACCGTGGTGCAGAGGCTGCCTGCGGGGTGCAGCCTGGCGTGGCAAGAGCGTCTGCTTCCCTGCTCCTGAGCAGAGCCCCCCTGCTCCCCACCCCCAGGGTGTCCCTCCCAGCCTGGCTCCAAGTTCTGCCCCTGCCCTCTGCCCCTGCGAGCCGGGTCTCCCTGTGACGTTGCACTCCATATTCTTTACGGAAATGTGCTCATGAGTATGAATATGACGTAACTGGAATATGCTTTACGCAAACTGCCTCTTGTGACAGATCATTGAAAAAGTTCTCATCAACTGAATGAGTTCATCCTATTTGTATGCATGTGTCATTTCCATGTCTGAAGTTAGAAATATGAGGTATAAACATGGATTACTAATGTCGTCAGACGAAGGGAGCCATTAATGGTATTTCAGGAACTGGGTGGCTCCAGTTAACTAGAACGAGTTGTGAATGGTTTTGTTTTCCTGTAAGCCTTCCTGCGGATGTGTGGGCTAGCCCATGAAGTATGGAGACTGGGGTCTCACAGGGACATGTGACTATGTCACCTGATACTGGACTCCATCTTAAACCAGGTACTTTTCCATAAGGAACTGGGAGGGTCAAGCTGAAATAAGGACTCCCACCTTTTGCCAAATCTATATAAGGGGGTGAAACAGGAGGGAAGCTGCGGCCAGTCAGCAGAAAGCCCCTGCTCACCATCCAGGATGTCTGCTGGAACTAATATAAACTAAACAGGGGGAAGGATTGGGACCGGACTAGAAATGTGTCCAGTCTGTGAAAAAAAAGCTTATTGGAACATCTTTGCGGGTGAGATATTGCATGGAGCCAGTTTCTTAGTGTATTAGGTTTAGCCTTGTGTTTGTTTTATTTTACTTAGTAACTTACTTTGTTCTGTCTGTTATCTCTTATAAACACTGAAATCCTACCTTTTATACTTAATAAAATCACTTTTGTTCATTAATAATCCCAATGTAAGTCATTGGTCCCTGGGGGGAGAGCAGTGTGTGCAGATCTCTCTTTACAAGGAGAAAGAGGGCGAATAATATGAACTCACACTGCGTACAACTTAGACAGCGTGAGAGGAGTTTATCTGGGGTTCAGGCTCCCAGGAAGGCGCTGCACTGGGTGCTGGGGCAAGACCCTGTTAACTGAGCCGCCCCAGGGCTGAGGGATTCTCCGTGTGTGTATTGGGCAGAGGGTGTGGCCCTATCTCTGGGTCTGTGCTGGGGGGGCCTGCAGGGTCTGGCTCAGCAAGGCAGAGTCAAGGGGTGCCCAGGCTGGCAGAAGGGTTAGGCTCCGTGGTAGCTCAGGAATCAAGTGACAGTCCCAAGGGGGGCTCTACAAGTGAACCCACCACACTCCCCTTCCCCTCCTCCCAGCACCCCAGATGGTCCCAGCCCTGCCGTTCCTCTTTTTATGGGCCCAATGGAAGATGAATGGGGCCAGCCAATGGGAGCGGGAAGTTGCCAGACTCTTCTAGGTTGGGAAATGAGGGGAGGGGAAGGGAAGGGACTGGGAACTAAAACTGCAGGGCAGAGAGACAGTAAGTCTTAGGGGGTCCCGATCCAGTCCCCCAGCTTCTAGCCCACCCCCGCTCCCAGGGGACCTCTCCCTGTGCCCCAGCTCACACCCACCCAGCTTCCAGGCCCGCCCCCGTGCCTCTAGGTCCCAGCCCACCCAACTCCCAGGAGGCCCCTCTCTGTGCCCCCAGAGCCAGGGGGACTTCTCCCTATACCCAGAGCTCCCAGCCCCCAGCCATGTCCACTGTCAAACTTTGACAATTTGGAGGTCCCACCGAGATGGCAAGCGGCTTCACTGAGGCTGTGTGATCCCTGACTGCCTTGCAGGACGATCGTGGCAGCCGGCGCCTGGACGCTTAGTCCAAGCGATCCTCCACAAGACAGAAAGGTACACAGCAGCAGCACAGTCTAGGCCATTGAACTTGTTGGTTCCCACTCTGTTCGGGTAGGGGTCCTTGGATCCAGCTTCTGGAATCAGACGTCTCAGGTAATTATTATTTTTGTGCTTTAACCGGTTTGAGGACTGTCTTGTCTTTGTGTCTATCCGTCTTCCCCGTGGTGTGTGTGTGAATCTGGGAGCCATCTCTATCCGGAGACTGGCTGACCAAGGGGTCCCCGTCCCCATGGTCTGAATAAGTGGAATCTGCACAGCTGCAGCCGCACCACGGCTTGGGTATAACCCCTGGTGTGAAAGCAAGGGCAGTTGAGGCAGTAGCCTGTGGGCTCCTTTCTGTGTGTTGCACCGGGCACCGCTCTGCTGAGCCCGAATTTCCTTCTTGTGTGAGTGCTGTGTGAAGTCCTCCTGGATGGTAATCAGAAGTCTAAGGTAGAACAGTTCCCTAAGGGAACTCCAGCTTATTTTATGTATTTTAGGAGGGGTCCGGACTCTTGTAGGTTTCTTGAAAAATGGTCCAAATTAGCTCTAGAGAACCCCAAATTACAGTGGCCACTGTTAGGTTCTTGGGACAAGGATCGAGTGGACGCTTTAAAAAGCAAACTCGTCCTCCCAAAAACCAAATTGGAGAGAGGAGAAGTAGACTGCTTCATGCAGTGGTGGGAAGAGGCAAATCGTAGATGGACTGAATCAAAACTCACCTCTCTTAAAAATTCTATCCAAAAACTAACAGTTCAATTGGATGCAGTCTCTCCCACCACTAGTCCGAGTGCTCCCCTTTGCCCAGTCCTGTGCAATGATCCGGATCAAACCCGACCCCCACCATACTCCTGCGCAAATAAGAAATCAGAAAAGGAAAAATCTTCAGTGACTACAGATAATGAAAGTGAAGAAGATACCCTCATTGGCCTCGCAGCTCTGCAAAATATTATGAAGAAGAAATCGAAAGCAGACTGCAAAGATTCTCTTGACATCTCTTCTTGGAAAAGAGAACCTGATGGGAGGTTAATGAGAGACTCTGATCAAACTCTTGTGGCACCCTTACGAGCCCTTAAGATGGGAGAAAGTGAGTCCATATGGGATTATAAGCCCTGGACTCGTACAGAAGTTTTATCTATAGTTAAAAGTTTTCCCAAACCACAGGAAAACTCTGTCAAATTTGCTGAGGAGTTTCTGTTAATCTGTGAAACCTATGAACCCTCTGAGACAGATCTCCTCCAACTGTGTAAATTGTTAGCTCCTGCCAGTTATTATGAAAAATGGTTGGCTGCCGCAGACTGGCCAGCTGAGGCACGCCACTCAACCATAAAAAGTACTGGCCCAGATTCGGCATCCAGAGACCGGTGTACGGCTCTTTGGAAGCGCCTGCATCAAGCCATTCCCAAAGTGTGGTCTCCTAAAACAAACTGGACAGCAATACCTTGCTGTAAGCAAGGGCAAGGAGAAAGCCCAGGCGACTATAGGTCCCGGCTAACTGATATTTTCCTACAACATTCAGGAATACAAGAGCCCGATGTAAATGGGCAGGGGGCCTGGGCACATGCATTTGTTGATGGTCTTCTCCCTGCCACAGGCAGCATGTTCAAACGAATAAGTGTGGGATGGGAGACTGAAACCATGGACAAATTGCTGGCAGTAGCAGAGCATTGCCACCGCACTTTAAAAGGAAAGGAGGAACAGTCCTCCCAAAAGTTAATGGCTCTGCAGATACAGCATTATTCAGGACTAAGCAGACCACACCGGGGACAGGGACGGGGTTGCGGAAGGGGGCGGGGGGCTGGATTAACTGGGGTTTGTAACTACTGTAAACAGCCTGGACACTGGAAAAAAGAGTGTCCAAGACGACCCGATAATTGTATGGGAAATCAAGTGAACCCCCCGCTGGTTCCTCCAGCTGATCCCCAACCCTATTTTTCACCCCAACAATGACGGGATGCTGGGGAACCTCACAAAGTTTTAGCTCCCTTATTACCTCTGTCCCCTACTGGAGAATGTGTCCTGACTGTAAATGATCTCTCTCTCCCTTTCCTTGTTGATACTGGAGCTTCTCTTTCTACAGTCCGCACCACAGCCTTACCTGAGGTTCCCCGATCTGGAAAATCTGTGTCTGCTGTTGGCATTACAGGGATCCCTGCCTCTTTTCCCCTCTCAAATCCTTTGTCTGTTCAGGTCGGTCCCCTCTCTGAGGAGCATGCATTCCTCCTCTCTGATTCCACCCCTGCAAACCTTCTGGGATGGGACTTGCTATGCAAACTTGGCTGTTCTATTTACTGCTCCCCAGATGGTGTCTATCTGCAAATCCCTCAGTCTTCCTTATGTGATTCTGTAGCCTCCCTGCTGTATGAAACTTCCCTCTCCACTCCGGTCCCTTGCTGTCCCTTAACTCCATCCCTAGAGCACCTAATCTCTCAGGTTCCTTCCTCCCTATGGCCATCTCACCCATCTGAAGTGGGCCGATTAAATACTGACCCAGTTCGGATTACTGTAGACAATTCCAAACCTCTGCCTCGCCTGTCTCAGTATCCTTTGAATCCTGAGGCAGAGGCTGGGATTGCTCCAGTTATATCTGCATTAAAAGAACAAGGAATTATTGTCCCTTGTTCCAGCCCCTGTAACACCCCTGTCCTCCCAGTTCAAAAGGCTGATGGCAAATCGTGGCGATTTGTTCAAGACCTTCGAGCTATTAACCGTATTGTCATACCTTCTTTTCCAGTGGTTCCTAACCCTGCTACAATACTAGCGTCTATTCCTCCAAATGCAACCCACTTTACTGTTGTAGATTTATGCTCCGTTTTCTTCTCTGTCCCAGTTCACTCTGAATCCCAGTATCTCTTTGCCTTCTCCTACAAGGGTCAGCAATATACATGGACTACCCTTCCCCAGGGGTATACAGAGAGTTCATCCTATTTTTCTCAAGCCATAGCCAGGGATCTCGCTGATCTGGTTTTCCCATCAGGGTCCACACTGATCCAATATGTGGACGACTTACTCCTGTGCTCCCCCTCTCTGTCTGCCTCAGAAACTGATTCACTAACACTTCTCACAGCTTTAGCAAACAAGGGTCATAAGGCTTCTCGCACAAAATTGCAGCTCTGCCAAACCTCTGTCACATGCCTAGGCTTCCTTCTCTCCCAGGGCTCCCGTACACTCTCTCCAGCCCGGGTACAAACCATCCTTAGCTTTCTGCAGCCTTGCTCTCCACACCAGGTCAGAAAATTCTTAGGCATGACAGGGTTCTGTAGGCAATGGATTCCCCAATATGCTTCTCTGGCTAAACCACTCCAAGAACTCACTCGATCCTCTGTACCTAACCCATGCCATGGCCACTTGAAGCAAATGCTGCTTTCATCTCCCTTAAGCAGAATTTAGCCTCTGCCCCTGCCTTAGGGTTACCTAACTATGACAAGCCTTTTACCCCTTTCTGTCACGAACAATCTGCTTGTGCCCTCGGGGTTCTTCCTCAGGATCACGGTGACAGAAATCGCCCGGTGGCTTATTTTTCTGCAACCTTGGACCCTGTAGCCCAGGGTTTACCCCCTTGCCTACGTGCTGTAGCTGCTGCAGCACGCCTGGTCGAGATGTCTGAGTCCCTTGTCCTCCGCTCTCCTCTCACTCTCATGGTTCCCATTCTGTGGAAACTCTCCTTCTGCAACGCAACACGGCTCACCTCTCCTCTGCTCGCCTCACTAGGTATGAACTTCTGCTGCTTTCAGCCTCACATATCACTATTAAGTGCTGCTCCCGGTTAAACCCTGCTACCCTCCTTCCTTTACCTAGTGATGGTGAACCCCATGACTGCCTTGCAACTGTCTCCGCTATCACTGTCCCGCGCCCCGACCTTTCAGATGTACCTCTCCCTAACTCTGACCTGGTATTATTCACTGATGGGTCCTGTTATAGAAATGACCAAGGCCACCTTCTTGCAGGGTACGCTGTGGTCTCTCTCTCTGAGACCATAGAAGCTGCGCCCTTACCCTCTGTGACCTCTGCCCAGGTGGCTGAACTGATTGCTCTAACCTGTGCCTGCTTTCTAGCCGAGGGGCTCTCTGCCACTATTTTTACTGATTCTCGGTATGCCTTTGGGGTTGTGCATGACTTTGGCACACGCTGGCAGGCTCGAGGTTTTCTTACCTCTACTGGTACCCCTGTCAAGAATGGTCCTACATTGCCGCCCTCCTGTAGGCAGTTTTACTACCATCTGCCTTGGCAATTGTTCAGTGTACTGGCCACTCAGCGGCAGACACCAAGGTGGCAAAAGGTAATGCACTTGCTGATGCTGCTGCAAAACATGCCACCACTATAAACCCTTCACCAGAAGCGTTTCTTGGTCCCCTCTCTGTCTCTGTAACGCCGCCATCCCTGTCTCATCTCGCTCAGCTCCAGGATTCTGCCCCAGAAACAGAGAAAGACTCCTGGAGTGCTTTGGGTTGCTCTTTGCATTTTGATTCCCTTTGGCGATCGCCCACCGGTACCTTTGTAGACCCCCTCTCACTCTACCCATCTCTAGCCGCCCTGCTACATGGTGTTTCGCATGTCAGCAAGGAGGGGATGGTCTCTGCTATGAGTAAGGTGGCGTGGTGGGCTCCCCATTTCAGCTCCTTTGCAACCCGCCACTGTGCCGCTTGTGTTACTTGTCAAAGCCACAATGTAGGCAAATCTGTAAAAGTAACACAAGGGTTCCGGGGTTTGCCTCAAGCACCTTTCCTACACTGGCAACTTGATTTTGTACAAATGCCAAAGTGTCAGAAATATGAATTCCTTTTAGTTATAATATGTCTGTTTTCGGGTTGGATTGAAGCCTTTCCCTGTCGCAAAGCTGATTCATTCTCTGTTGCAAAATGTCTGTTAAACCACATTATCCCTACCAAGGGAATTCCTGCCACTTTGTCTAGTGACCGGGGAACACATTTTACTGGAAAAATTGTTCAACGTCTAAACCAGGTATTACATGTCACCCACCTGTTGCACTTCCCTTACCATCCACAGAGTGCAGGGTCAGTTGAAAGGCGAAATGGTGTGCTTAAAAATAAGCTGGCAAAAATCTGTAGTTCCACAGGGTTAAACTGGCCAGCTGCTTTACCACTGGCCCTTATGGAAATTCGGTCATCCCCATCCCAGAGACACAAATTGAGTCCATTTGAAATCATCCTGGGACGCCCTATGCGAACAATGGCTACTATTACCCCAGCCCCAGACCTAAACCTAACTCACAGCACGCTCCTCCAGTACTGCAAAGGGTTAATGCAAGCGGTGAGCTCCTTCCATTGGCAGGTGGGAGCGGCTTGGCCGAGGGAACCCACCTCTGCTGCCTGTCACACCCCTGAGCCTGGTGAGTGGGTCTGCCTGCGGGACCCCCTTCAGAAGCACGCCTTGGAACCCCGGCGGAAGGGTCCGTACCAGGTACTGCTCACCACCCAGACAGCAGTGAAATTATCCGGCATCGCTGCACGGATCCACGCCTCACAGTGTAAGCCAGCGCCACCCCACGGGGACCAAGCACCTCTGCAAGACCACGCCGAACCAGCTTCAACCCCAGAAGACAAAGAGGAACAGCCTGCAACACCTTACAATCTGCGCTCTCGTAAGGGTTGCCAGAAGCAGAGGGTAAGCAGGCAGCAGGACCCAACAAACAAGAAGCAGCAGTGAGCCTAGCGCCTGCTGCCTGGTGGACGTAAAACCGTGAGTGCGGTTCCCTTGAAAGGGGTTGTCGGAACCAGAAAGGGTCCTGCTTCCAACATGTGTCCTTTGAGAAGCTTAATCCTCAGCTCCTGTGTCCTGAGGGTCTGGGGAATCCAGAGTGACAGTGACAATTCTTTCATCCAACAACAGGTGCAGATAGCCCAGATCCTGAATATTTCTAATTGCTGGGTCTGCAGCCACATCCCAGCTCACTCACAAGCTAGTATCCCCACCATGGCAATCCCTTTGAATTCCTCAGAGCTTGCTGGAGAACCCTATCCACTTAAAAGGACATGGAAGGAAAATGACACTTGGGGGCTGGGAAAAACATATGTTCCTAAACTTATAAGTGTGGTGAAAGGAAAGGGCCACTGGTGCTGGGTGTGTAATGGGACAGGGCTGAATCTAGGGAGGAGCAGCTGTCTCCAATACATCGTGTCCCGTGGTGTATGGGACTATTCAAACAAGGTTGGAGAATGGCGAACCGGGTATGGAAAGATAAACTTCCTCTCAACCTGGGACCAAACCAAAGATTCAATCTCTTGCTCCCCCTACAGCCTTCCTGAGAAAAACAGCACCATCTACAAATGTCATGGGAATGCTACCTCTTCTCCCAGTGAAAATCATCCTGTGCCCTTTGGGGGATACTATTCCTCCTTCGTAAATACTTACATGTCAAAGGGTTGCAGTCAACCCTTCCCAGCTTTAATGGGACATCATTGGGTTTGTGGGGAAAATGCTTACACTGTGTTACCAGCAAATTGGTCAGGTATCTGTTATCCTGCTCAGCTTTTCCCACAATTCCGGGTGCTTCAATCCCTCCCACGAAATCGCCTCCGTAATTTCAGGCGAAAAAGGAGGGACTTGCCAGATGCTAAATGGTATGTGGATAACATAAGCCCCCTAACTTGGGAAGAAGCTGTTGGCATTTCTTTAGTCCCAGTAGGGGGGGGGTAATCCACCATGCAAAAAGGCTTTTAAGGTTACAAGCGGTGGTTGAGATCATGGCCAATGAAACAGGAGAGAGCTTAGAAGCTCTAGCCAAAGAAGCAGGAGCGGTCCGACAAGTGGCCCTCCAAAACCGTCAGGCATTAGATATAATACTGGCAGCCAAAGGAGGGACCTGTGCTCTAATTGGTACAGAATGCTGTGAATACATACCTGATAATACTAATGAGGTAATAAATCGTGCTAGCCATCTGGAGCAAATTGCATACCTTCCCCACGAAGAACCAAGTTCCTTGTGGAAATGGATAAGTAACTTATTCAATTTCTCTAGTCTGGGAAAGTGGTTGTTTCAAGGAATCCTGACTATCCTATTTGGAATTCTAATAATCTTTGTGTGTTTTCAATTGATTTCTTGTTGTATCCAAAACTGCACAAGACACACCATCCATCAGGTTACCCCTAACCAGAGTGCTAATCTAATGTTGTTAAATGTCACCAGTGAAAGTAATGAAAAAGAAAGATTGATGTAGGGAATCCAGTAAGTCATTGGTCATGGGCGTAGCCTTGACCAAAAGGGGGGATTGTGGAAGTATAACATTGTATAAGTATAACGTTGTATACGGGGACATGCTGGATACATTGTATATGAGAGGGCATGCCAAAACATGTTACAAAGTATCTGAGGGAGCACACGTAGGGACAGTTAGCTATTGAATGGAGAAGCAATTAAGATAGAGCCAGCACGTCTAAGAAGCAGGCACCAGAATGGAAGGTGTGAAGGGCAATTAGTTAAGTTAACTGGAAGCTGTTAAAGGAGATTGTTAAGGGTGGCAGGTAATTGAAGATACATGACTGGTCTCAGGGATCTCGAAGGGTGGTGACTAAAATCTTGTTCTTCTTTTGTCTGTAACTTCTCTGTAACTTGTTCTCCAGCAAGCTGTATAAATTAAGAGACACAAGCCCCACTCGGGGGGCTCACTTCTAAATGTATTAGCAGAGCAGCTTTGCTAATAAAACAGAGTGGTCTGATAAATTGTGAGTCTGAGTCAAACTCTGACAGTAAGAAAAGGTTCCTGATCAGCTGTGGTTACGAGGGAGAAAAGGTCCCTTTTTCAGAGGCTGCTCGTTTCTCTGGTCAGGAACGGTGTCTTCTCCACAGCTGAAGGTTGGATCCAAGAGGATGACTCCAGGTGGTGAGTTGCTTGCCCTGCTCTCATGTTTCTCTGTCTTCTCTCGTGTGTTCGCCAACTCTCTCTCTCTCTTCTCTCCTCGTGCCGTGTCCCTTCATAGGACACGGGTAGGTGTGCATTCCCACAGGTGAGGTCTTGGGAGCCCTGGAGAAGTCGGAGCGGAGGAAAATCATGCCGGGCAGTGGGTGCGAGCATGAAGCAGTGACTGTCAGGGTTAACTCTGTCTCAGTTCATCGCGTGGGGCCAATGCGCAGAGAAAGGCAAGATTTCCAGCACCAATGGAGCATTGTATAATGATAGCCTATGTGATGTGGCCCACTGAGATGGTAACTTCTTTGTTTTTCCTCCTTGGTCTGGGTTTAGTACAAACAGTTGACTCCCCTCATCGGATGGAAAGCGAGCGAGAGCAGTGAGCCCGCGAGCACTGTTGATGCAGCCAGGAGTTGTCCGGTTGGCAGCGGAGCAGTCGCGAATGTCAGTGAGATAAGTGTCTGGTTTGGTTAAGGCTTTGCTCACGGCCCGCCTGGCTCCAGGTAGGGACTCCCCATTAGCTGGGCATGGGTTTGTAAGAAAAGGTTCCTGACCAGCTGTGGTTAGGAGAGAGACAAGGTCCCCATTTTCAGGGGCTGCTCATTTCTCTGGCCAGGAACGGTGTCTCCTTCACAGGAGAAGGTGGCATCTAGGAGGATGACTCCAGCTACTGAGTTGCTTGCCTTCCTCCCATATTCTTCTCTCTTCTCTTGTGTGTTGGCCAACTTTCTCAGTCTCTCTCTCCTCTGCTCTCCTGGTGCCGTCTCCCTTTGTAGGACACGGGTAGGTCTGCATTCCCACAGGTGAGGTCTCGGGAGCCATGGAAAAGTCGGAGCGGACGAAAATCATACAGGGCAGTAGAAAGGCTGCTGAAAGTACCTGAAGAGACAAAGGGAATGAGAAGGGGGAAGTCCAGACTAAGACAGGAGTCTAGTCTGTAAAGAAAAACAAGGGAAGTCTAAGGTACAGAAACTCTTCAAGTTGCCAAAAGACATTTAGGATGGGAAATTACTTCTTGAATCCAGTCTCTTGAAGATCTTAGGCTTAGTATGTGTGTGTATTTGTCTTTGCTTAGCAATCTGCCTTCTTCTGTTTGCTATCCCTTATAATCACTGAAAATCTGCCTTTTCTAGTGAAACTATTTTTTGTTTATTATTATTATTATTTATTTTTTAATAAACTCAGTTTGTGCAACGGGTGCTCCGGGAGGAAATGATTTGTGTATTACTCCAAGGGGCCACCCGGTGTCACTCTTGCTCCAGGAGGGAAATGATTTGTGCATTACCCTGACTGGCCACCTGGTGTCACTGTTGCTCCATGAGGGAAATGCTTTCTGCATTACTCCAAGTGGCCACCCGGTGTCACTGTTGCTCCACGAGGGAAATTGTTGGTGCATTACCCTGAGTGGTGTGAAGGAAAAGTTAGCATGTGTGACTCCATTTTGGTTTGGGGCCCACCATTGTCTAAAAGCAAGCACATCACACACCAGGAGGAGTGTTTCTTAGATACTGCATTCCTGTGAAAATCCTCCCCCCCCCCCCGCCCTTGTCTCCAACCTGTTTTATCTCCCGGTTTCTGTTCTTTGTTCCTAACTCCCTGCCTCCTGGCCTTGCTGTGGGCCTCCCATCCTGATAAGAAAAGTTCCTGGTGCATTGCTTTAGGACCATGTAATGTAGCTGAAGTCATGGTTTAGCACGGGGAATGTACCTAGCCAGGATAGGTGGTAGCTAAGGGAAGGGTTTGTCTATTGACTAAGGTTTCCGATGCACGAGGGCAACGTGGCTTGCTAAAAGGTCTATAATCTCTGTATAACCTGCCTGTGGGGTCCCCTCCTGATTAGGAGGGCGGCACCACGCTCGAGTGTAATAAACTTAGTATTTTTGGGAACCCTGCCATTATGGACTTCGTTCGTGTGCCTCAGCCTAGACTCGAACTGTGCGTGACCTATCGGGTATAATTCGCAGCAGCTTGTGTGCGTGACCTGTCAGGTATAATTCGTAACAGTGGCCACCTACAGACAGCCCCGCAACCTGAAGCAAATACTCACCAACAACCACATACCACACAACAGAAACACTAACCCAGGAATTTATCCTTGCAACAAAGCCCGTTGCCAACTGTGCCCACATATCTATTCAGGGGACACCATCACAGGGCCTAATAACATCAGCCACACTATCAGAGGCTCGTTCACCTGCACATCCACCAATGTGATATATGCCATCATGTGCCAGCAATGCCCCTCTGCCATGTACATTGGTCAAACTGGACAGTCTCTACGTAAAAGAATAAATGGACACAAATCAGACGTCAAGAATTATAACATTCATAAACCAATCGGAGAACACTTCAATCTCTCTGGTCACACAATCACAGACATGAAGGTCGCTATCTTAAAACAAAAAAACTTCAAATCCAGACTCCAGCGAGAAACTGCTGAATTGGAATTCATTTTCAAATTGGATACTATTAATTTAGGCTTAAATAGAGACTGGGAGTGGCTAAGTCATTATGCAAGGTAGCCTATTTCCCCTTGTTTTTTCCTACCCCCCCCCCGCCCCAGACGTTCTGGTTAAACTTGGATTTAAACTTGGAGAGTGGTCAGTTTGGATGAGCTATTGCCAGCAGGAGAGTGAGTTTGTGTGTGTATGGGCGTGGGGGGGGGGGTGAGAACCTGGATTTGTGCTGGAAATGGCCCACCTTGATTATCATGCACATTGTAGGGAGAGTGGTCATTTTGGTTGAGCTATTACCAGCAGGATAGTGAGTTTGCGTGTGTGTTTTTTGGAGGGGGGTGAGGGGGTGAGAGAACCTGGATTTGTGCAGGAAATGGCCCACCTTGATTATCATTCACATTGTAAGGAGAGTGATCACTTTAGATAAGCTATTACCAGCAGGAGAGTGGGGTGGGAGGAGGTATTGTTTCATGGTCTCTGTGCATATAATGTCTTCTGCAGTTTCCACGGTATGCATCCGATGAAGTGAGCTGTAGCTCACGAAAGCTCATGCTCAAATAAATTGGTTAGTCTCTAAGGTGCCACAAGTACTCCTTTTCTTTCTGCGAATACAGACTAACACGGCTGTTACTCTGAAACCTGTCCACTGTCACTGTTGCTCTGTTAGGGAAATGGTTTGTGCATTATCTGGATTGGCCACCTGGTGTCACTGTTTCTCCACGATGGAAATGGTTTGTGCAGTACCCTGAGGGGCCACCCGGGGTCACTGTTGCTCCATGAGGGAAATGGTTTGTGCATGACCTGAATTGGCCACACACATCACTGTTCCTCCGGGAGGGGGGGGGGCAATTGTTTGTGTGTTACTCCTGAGTGGCTGCGTTGTGTCACTCTTCCTCCGTGAGGGGAATGCTTTGTGCATTACCCTGTGTGGCCACCCAAGACAACACACACATCACACACAAAACATCACACACACAAAACACGACAGACGACACTCACACACACACAACACAGGACACCGACACACACAAACAACATGACACACAAATAAAATGACACACAAAACAGCACACAACACGACACACAAAAATCACACACAATACACGACACCGACACATACACACACACACACACAAGATGAGGCACAAAACATTGCACACAAAATATCACACACCCACACACAACATGACACACACACAGACAACACGACACAAGACACACAAAACGGCACACGACACGAGACACAAAAATCTCACACAACACATGACACCGACACACACAACATGCCCACAAAACGGCACACAACACGGCACACACCATCACATGCACACAACACGGCATACAACATGGCACACACACACTCAACATGGACCACAACATGCACACATAAACACGTCTCACACACACAAAACGCCACACAAGTCACACACACAACACGTCACACGACACATGCAACACGACACACACAACACGTCACACAGCAGAAGGTTTCATCGAGGAGGAGGATGTCCCGGGGTCCCCGGGCGATGCTCTGGGACTGCTCCCCAGGAAGCCAGGCAGGACTCTGGGGAAGTCTCCTCTCGGGGAGCAGCCTGTCTGCAGGACACACAGCTCCCCCGGCTCCACCTTCCTGGCTCTGACCTCGCAGCCTTCAGCCTCCTCTGCCCCTCCCTGCGCTTCCCACAGCCAGTCCGCCCAGGCGGGGTCCTGGGGGGGGCAGAGGGTCCTGCCCCCCAACTCCACAGTCAGACGGGACTCTCAGCCAGCCAGGAAAACAGAGGTTTATTTATTTATGACCAGAGGGACATGGTCTAACACAGAGCTTGTAGCTATGTCTCGGAAGCCAAGAAGCAGTAGGAGGGGACGAAAATCATGCAGGGCAGTGGGTGCGAGAGTGGAGCAGTGACTGTCGGTGTTAACTCCGTCTCTGTTCCTCAAGTGGGGCCGATGTGGATGACCAGACCCCGGGTGCCTGGGCCCCAGTGCCCCGCCTGTGCTCCATCTCTTCCTGTATCTGCCTCGCCCCTTCTCCCAGCCCACACTGCCCACCGCTGCCTGGATGATTTCCCCCTCTCCTCCACTGCACCCCCCTCTGTGGGGTCCCTGCCACTCACCGTCTGCCTCCTCTCCTCCACCCCCTCCCCCGCTTCCCCACGGGTCACTCTGGGGCCGGTTTTCTTCACCATCTTCGTGCATGATCTGGAGGATGGGATGGATTGCACCCTCAGCAAGTTCACAGATGACACTAAGCTGGGGGGAGAGGGAGATACGCGGGAGGGTCGGGATAGGGTTCAGAGTGACCCAGACAAATTCGAGGATTGGGCCAGAAGAAATCTGATGAGGTTCAGCAAGGACAAGTGCTGAGCCCTGCACTTAGGAGAGAAGAATCCCATGCACTGCCCCAAGTATGCCATGTCCCCGCCCCGAACCGACCCTCCCGGAGCATCCTCAATTCCATGAAACATGAATTCCATGAATCCTGTTCTGTGGTGGGCAGGAAGTGCTGGGAAGGAGAGTGGGGAGTTGCTCAGTGGGGGTGTGTCTCTCTGGGTGGGGTCTGTGTGTGTTTATGCACAAGCTGATTGTGATGTCACGGAGGCCAACAGCAAAGAGTGTTGGGCGTCAGCATTCTTGCCCTGCCGTCAGTCTGCCAACTGGCTTGGTTGACAACGGCTGGCGACCCAAGGAGCTGCTGAGAGACGCGGACCATCCCTCTGTCAACAACTTCTTGAATCAGCTATTTCCACAGGTGTTTGAGGAACAAAAGGATGAGTTTTTACAGAAGGTAATTCCCAGATTCTTTCCCTGCTCATTAGATCGCACACGACAGGTCGGTGCCTCCTTCTCCTCGGGACGGGTGGGGGCTGGTGTGGCTACAGGCAGGTCTCAGCGTTCCCTTTTGATTTGAATGTGGCCATCTCTCAGGTCTCCTCCTGCTTCAGCCGGTCAGGTTCTTTGGAGGCAGATTTAGATGATTTTATCTTTCAGCAGACTAGTCGGGGGCAATTTCCAGGGATCGAACCAAAAGGGAAGATAACAAAACTCGTGTAGAATTTAGATTGATATCTCCATCAACAGTATTTCCCTTGGAGTTGCCCCTAATGCACTCCTTGCCTTCAAGTTGTGAATAGAAACCCTTTGTCTCCTGTCATGACTGCCAAAGAAATGTGTATTGAGAGAATATCGATCTCAGAATTTACATGATTGAAATGTACATAAATGAGCTCAAATAATGCAGACGAAATGAATCTTAAGATATTGAAAGTGATACAGTTCCACTCCCATCCCCTGGCTGTCATCTTGGTAGTTCTCTCAGAAAGAATCTCATGGCGATAGATCTCAAAACTCTCTACAAATTCTACTCTACCCCCTTGGGCTAGGGAAAAGAGATGTGTCAATCCCCCCCGCCCCACAATTCCTTTCCAGGAAAGGGGTTTCAATCAACTGTCGCCTACATTTGTCATGGGTCTCGCTGTGATTTCTTTGTCCTTGTTTTGGAGGCCTAACTTCTGACTGGATGTTGGAAATAATATGGGTCATTCTTCATTTCAAGTTGACTGATTCTTTCCCCCATGCTAATACATTCCAGATTTTCAAATAGTTGAGAAGAAGTCAACATATTTGCAGCTGCTAATTCATCCTTCCAGATCCTCAAACCCTCAAGATGACAATCTTTTCTTCCTTTTCCTGGCTTCTCTGGGAACAGAGCTTTCTTGGTTTGCAGCTTGGCCCGATCTGTTCCCAGAGTCCCAACATTCTGTGCACAAAGGAGTGGGGTTAAGAAGGAAGCATTTTTGCAACTAGGCCCAGGCAATGACCAAAGAACACAGAAACTGACCTTTTGCTCTTTCTATCCCTAGCCTCTGTTTGCCAGGTGCCAGGAATGAGCAACAGGAATGGATCGCTTGATGATTCCCTGTTCATTCCTTCTGGGGCACTCAGCACTGGCTACTGTCAGAAGACAGCGTACTGGGCTAAATGGACCTTTGGTTTGACCCAGTCTGGGCGGTCTTGTGTTGCATATCTTCTTGGTTGCAGCAACCAGTCCTGGCTATTAGAGGAGCAGATGGCTTCAAAAGACCACTCTCGTGGATCTGGGAATCCTGGGCAAACTAATTCCCTTCCTTTCGAGAAGGACAGAAAAACCCATTTCCTCCTTCTTTCTATTCCAGGCTTCGTTCCTTTTTCCAAAGACTCGCCTCTCGGGAGCACAGAGAGATCCATGTGCACAAAGTGCTCGTCCAACCTGCAGCCATTGAGGCATGCTTTGGCCTCAGCCCCCAAGAACAGGCCTTGCCAGAGAAGCCCCAGGGAAGAAAATGCTCATGGACCATCATGAAAAGACTCTGTGTCTGTTGCCAATGCCACAACTCGATGGCAGAGAGCAGTGAGGAGAGAACAGCTTCCTCTCCAAGAAGGTGGACACACTTGTCCCTGAAGAAGAAAGCAGCTGAGACCCAGGTGGAGGCAGAGGAGGTGAAGCTGCAGGAGACGACAGACAAAGTCGAAGTGGATCTTACAGGTGAGATGGTTCAATCCACATGGTTCACGAGGAGCATGTGAGGAACACTCACACCAGTCACTCGACAAGCCTTCGACATCAGGGCCATCTCATGGGACAGTGATGGGTACCTCCAGCTCTGGAATCCATTTAGAGGGTGGCAGAGGTCCATGGCTGAGGTGGGGAGAGCTGACAATGTCAGGTCACCCCCCTCTGGGGATCTGGCACTGTGGGGTGGGGACAACTAACATTGTTCCAGGCTGGGAGGAGAAGAGAGAGGCTGGACGTTGGAGGAAATCCTTTCTTTTCTCCTGGATTGGGTCC